>NC_091285.1:24935699-26135699 GCF_032444005.1 Ranitomeya imitator
TTTTCCGTCCACATCTAGGGAGGTTAGCCACAGAGCCATGGGCTTTACACTTCTTGATGACACTGCGCACGGTAGACACAGGAACATTCAGGTCTTTGGAGATGGACTTGTAGCCTTGGGATTGCTCATGATTCCTCACAATTTGGTTTCTCAAGTCCTCAAACAGTTCTTTGGTCTTCTTTTCTCCATGCTCAATGTGGTGCACACAAGGACACAGGACAGAGGTGGAGTCAACTTTAATCCATGTCAACTGGCTGCAAGTGTGATTTAGTTATTGCCAACACCTGTTAGGTGCCACAGGTAAGTTACCGGTGCTGTTAATTACACAAATTAGAGAAGCATCACATGATTTTTCTAATAGTGCCAATACTTTTGTCCACCCCCTTTTTTATGTTTGGTGTGGAATTATATCCAATTTGGCGTTAGGACAATTCTTTTTGTGTTTTTTCATTTAAGACAAATTAAATGAAGATAATACCAAATAATTTGTGTTTGCAATCATTTTCAGGAAGAAACTGAGTATTATCTGACAGAATTGCAGGGGTGTCAATACTTTTGGCCGTGTTTTCTGTGTGTGTATATATATATATATATATATATATATATATATATATATATATATATATATATATATATATATATATATATATATTTATACACACACACACACACACACACTTATACATAATACATATATACATACATATATATATACATACATATATATACACATATACATACATATATATACATACATATATATATACATACATACATACATATATTTATTTATTTTTTTTACCACCACAACATATGAATACCTTTGCAGGAAATTTAAAGCATTTCCCCCCCATGTAATTTTACCTGATTTCTCACTCTCATTAGGATATAGGTTTTCACTTTGCCGAAGTCCTCGACGAGCTTTAGGAGCTCAGCATCCGTGTAGCCGAAACTGGGCAGTTTACTAAGGTGCACAACTTTGCCCGTTTCTGACTTTTTCGGCTTGGTTTTTACTTCAGGCTTTTCCAATTTCTAAAGAGAATAGAACACAAGATTGGAATTTTAGGTTTCAGCTTGTTCCTTTAGGTCTCGGGCACTGAGCTGTTTCTCAACTAATCTTCCTGGAAAAGCATGAAGAAATACTGGAAATGTATGAACAAAAAGTTAACAGAAGGTTACGGGCTATGGCTCGCCACACAGTGGCGGTGGGGGGTGACGAAGGAAACTATTTCTGAAACGCGCGTCGGGGTGCACCTTAAAAAAGGTATAGACCTCCAATTTTTATTTCCATTTATTTTTTCTTATTGACACTATGCACTTTTCTCCTATATGTAGACCACCCCCTAGTTCCTTTGTAATGTGACACTACTTGCACTTTATTCACAATTATAGAATTTCCCCACCCCTTTTTTTCTAATATCTTCTATATTTTTATACATACTTTTATTATGGGATCACAAATAACTATTAATTTGTTGGTTTTGTAGTAGGTACTTTACAAGTATCCAGAGTGTCATTTTGGTCTAATTATCTATACACCTATTAAAAAAAAATAAAAATTCTGGTCCATCCTTTTGCTTGATTTTAATTATGTTATATATCTACTGTATAATGTTTTATGTTGTGTGCACATTTTAATTTATTATCTCTACTGCTATATGCATTAATAAAGGCATATTTTTATCAGTATTGTCTTGCCTGGTATTTTATGGTCATCCATGGTTGTTGGTTTTTTGAAAAATACAAAAAATGCAGAGGGATGATTAGAACAGATATGTTGGAAAGCGCAAACGGTGTGAGACATGTCCGCTGCTCCTGTCAGCACCACTAAGCATGCACAGATGTTAACTTCACCGCACTCCCAGGAGGGATAACAGAGCAAAGAAAAGAGATTTCTTTATCGCTTCATTGGGGGACACAGATAACCGAGGGTGTATGCTGCTGCTAGGAGGCTGACACTATGCAAAAAAGGAAAAGAACAATAGCCCCTCCCCGGCAGTATACACCACCGACAGGCACTGAGAACCTCAGTTTGTGCTTAGTGTCTGTAGGAGCTGGACCTGGATCTCACAGATCCACAGCTAATCATTTTTTGCTTTCGCAGGTTTGTTGTGTTTTACTATTTATTTATTTTGTTTTCCAGATTCAACTTGTAGGTAATCAGGGTGTTAATTCACTCTGTCTTCCCATTATTAGCGGCTGAGCGAGCAGTGTGGTATCACCCACATCGCAACACTCAGGCCTGTTGGCAGGACATTTCTCCCCTGCGCCTTCATTGGAGCCTCAAGGTGAGTTTGATGGCCGAATTTCCTCCTCAACCCTCTCCTCGGACAGGGCTGAGAGGGAGACTGTAGTCACCAGCAGTGACCTTCCCCCCTTTTTACCCCTAAGGGGGTTGATGCAGTTTCCTGGAAGAGGGTTCTTCTCTCCAGCGTCCCTTGGGCCCCTGGACGACCCTCATACAGCGCTGAAGATGAGGTAATGAAGATATATCGGGGGAAGGGGATTGTTGTTTGTATTTCACGCTGGCTCCCTTGCCTCCCCTGTACCTGTCAGCGCTGCCCTGCCGTCTATTCCATGCGTTGTTCATTCAGCGCCGCAGCTCCCCTTTTTTACTTTCACTTTACCTCAGTTCGGGCCGGTCGGCCGCGCCACCTAATCGCCCGCGCTTTCTTGGCGCCCAGTGATATTTTAATACAGCTCACACGCCCCCTTCTGCCGCTGGACCTATCAGGGGTTTTTCTCTTCTCGGTCATTTGCTGTGCGCTTAACCACTACACCCCCCCCCCCCTTCCCCACGAGGCCTCTATTCCTCCTCCATCTTGGATTCTGCTTCCTATGCAGTAGTTTAGACTTACACAGGCAGAGCTTTCCAACCCTTTTTTTCTTACTATAAGCTCACAGCCTACATATGTCCAACTCTATTGGGGCTTCTGCTTCCAAACCCACCATCATTCATTACGCTTGCTCACGCTGCAAGAAAAAGTGGTCAGCAGGTCAGTCGTCACCCTTCTGCCAATCCTGCAGTCCACCTACCATGTCTGCTCCGTAGGAACTTCCGAATCTCAGGATGAGTGCACTCCCCCTTCCCCAGAGTTGGCAGTTGCTATGTCTCAGAAGGTCTCTGACTCGAATAAAGTATCCCAATCTCTGGTCCAGGCGCTTGAACGACTTCCGAATCTACAGCCACCAGTGCTCCGACCGTCTCTCATGGAGAGTCGCACACACCTGTTATCGACCTTCAGAAGAACGCTCCAAACGGCCGTTCTAGAAAGATGTCCCTGTCTGGCTCCTCTTCCAGCTCTCCGGGTCCCTCAGCAGTTCCTAAGCTGCTCATCTCTTCCCAATTCCCCTCTTCTGAGGAGGACCTTGGGTCGGACATAGATTCCCAGTCCGGGTCTGACTCTGACCCGACGTCTGGCATACAGGCTATTGTGGATAGTCTCATCTTGGCTATCTCTCAAACTCAAGCTTAAACAGGACGAGGTTCCGTCACAGGATCCTTCTGTCTCCTTCAAACGGGTCAAGCATCCTTCTCGCTCCTTTCCCAATCACGAGGAATTCGAGTCTACCCTGTCTAAGCACTGGGAACATCCCGAGAAGCGCTTCCCAGGTAGAAAACACCTGGACGTATTATACCCGTTTAGTGCTGACCTTCTTGCCAAATGGGCAGAATCTCCGAAGGTGGACCCGCCGGTTTACCGTCTTTCATCAAAGACGGTCCTGTCCTTACCTGATGGTGCATCGCTTTAAGACGCTATGGACAGACAGATTGAGACTCTAGCCAAATCAGCTTTCGAGGCATCAGGAGCTTCCCTCTGCCCCAGTTTCGCCTCCACCTGGGTGGCAAAGGCCATTTCCGCCTGGGCCAAGATTCTTCGACGAGGCATTTTGGCTTTGGCTTCCCCACAGAAACTGGCTGATTTGGCGAACCAGATTGGCCACGCGGGTAAATGCGTTTTGGCTGCCTCCTTGGATGCAGTGGCCTGTTCCACTAAGGCAAGTAGCAACATCATTGCTATACGCCGCATTCTTTGGCTCAAAGCATGGAGCGCAGATACAACTTCTAAGAAGTCTCTCACCAACCTAGCCTTTCAGGGTTCCAGACTCTTTGGCTCTCGCTTAGACCAGATCATTTCTGATGCCACTGGAGGAAAAAGTACTTCCCTCCCTCAGTCTAGACCAAAACGTTTCTTCAATAAAAAGGGCCCTAGGCCGTTTAGGCACTTTCGTCAATTTCGGACCTCTGACTCCTCTTCCCAGCAGGAGCAACCTTCCGCTTCAGGAGAGCAGAGGAGACCCACTTACAAACCTGCCCCCAGATGGAGAACTAAGCCAACCTTTCAGGTCCTCTGGCTCCCGTTCCGATAGATTTCGTTCCAAGTGACGGTCGCCCCCCACCTGGAATGACTTCCAGGGTGGGAGGCAGACTTCTTTCCTTCCGGGACGCCTGACTGTCTGTAGTCAGTGACACCTGGGTCAGAGAGGTAGTTACCTCCGGTTACAAGATCAAATTTTCATCCTTTCCGGAAAATCGTTTCTTCCCCTCTCGTCCACCAAGGCAACAGTCTCAACTGCCTGGGTTTCTTCAGGCCGTCTCTTCCCTGGTCACAGCTGGCGTAGTTGTTCCTGTCCCTTCAAACGAGCGTTTTTCGAGGTTCTACTCGAATCTCTTTGTGGTCCCCAAGAAGGACGGTTCCCTTCGCCCAATTCTGGATCTCAAGTTTTTGAACCGCCATGTTCGACTCCGCTACTTCAGGATGGAGTCCTTGCGGTCTGTGATTGCTGCCATGGAGCCCGGGGAGTTCCTGTGTTCGGTGGACATTCAGGATGCGTACCTTCATGTTCCTATCTGCGTACGGCACCACAGGTACCTTCGGTTTGCTATCCAGGAAGAGCACTACCAATTCACGGCCCTCCCGTTCGGCCTGGCGTCGGCCCTAAGGGTCTTCACCAAGATCATGGCGTCGGTCATGGCCATCCTTCGTTCCATGGGGAATACTCATCATCCCCTACCTGGACGATCTTTTGATCAGGGATTCGTCTCATCGAGACTGTGCGCAAAGCCTCCAGATCTCTCTGGACACTGACTCGTCTCGGGTGGATCATCAACCGGGACAAGTCCTCTCTGATACCCTGCCAGCGTCTGTCCTTCTTGGGCATGGAATTTGACACAAACTTGGCTCGGGTCTTCCTCCCACTGGACAAGTTCTCCGGTCTCCGCAAGGCAGCCCGATCTCTCAAACACCCAGCTCCTCGCTCGCTTCGGTTCTGCATGGCATTCCTGGGAAAGATGGTTGCCTCCATGGAGGCCGTTCCCTTTGCCCAATTCCACACACGTCCCCTCCAACTGTTTCTTCTCTCCACTTGGAACAGATCCACGACCTCACTGGACTACCCCGTTAGTCTGCCTCGGCAGTCACTGACCTGGTGGACCCTGTCTTCATCGCTCCTCAGAGGGAGGTTTTTCCTTCCGCTTCAGTGGTAGGTCATCACCACAGATGCCAGCCTGCTCTGTTGGGGAGCGGTCTTCCGACATCTCACAGCGCAGGAGGCTCTTCTTCCTATCAACTTACTGGAGATCAGAGCAATCTTCCTTGCCCTACTCCACTGGCAATCACTCCTGGCCGGTCGTTCCGTCCACATCCAGTCGGACAACGCCACGGCCGTGGTGTACTTAAACCACCAGGGCGGGACGCATAGCAGTCAGGTAATGGCAGAGGCAGCAAGGATACTTCATTGGGCAGAAGGGCCGTTCCGGTTATTTCAGCTGTCCACATTCTGGGCGTCGAAAATTGGGCAGCCGACTTCCTCAGCCACCAGGGCCTGGCGGCGGGGGAGTGGTCTCTCCATCCCTCAGTATTCAACCAGATTTGTCTTCGTTGGGGCACCCTAGACGTCGACCTCAAGGCATCTCTGATGAACCACACGGTTCCTCAGTTTGTTGCCAGATCCCGGGACCCTGAGGCCATCAGACACGACGTCCTGGTAATCCCATGGTCACAGTTTGTTTCCTTACCTGCTTCCCCCACTTACCTTGATCCCAAGGGTAGTAAAAAAGATAAGGTTAGAGGGGAATCCGGTCATACTCCTAGCTCCAGACTGGTCAAGACGCCCCTGGTACGCGGAGCTGGTCAACATGCTCGCGGATACCCCTTGGAGACTCCCAGACCGCTCAGATCTTCTCTCACAGGGCCCACTCCTCCACCAGAGTTCTCAGTCCCTGCATTTAACGGCATGGCTGTTGAGGCCGCGGTTCTGAGGGAGTCTGGTTTTTCTCATCAGGTCATACAGACCATGATCAGAGCCAGGAAGCCAGCTTCTTCTCGCATTTACCACAGGTACGGGAAGGCTTTCTTCCAGTGGTGCGAGACACACGACGTCTTTCCAATGACTTTTTCCCTTCCGGACTTTCTGGACTTCCTGCAGTCGAGTCTTGACTCGGGTTTGTCTCTCAGTACCCTAAAGGGTCAAGTTTCCGCCTTGTCCATTCTTTTCCAAAAGGACTTGGCTTCGTCTTTCAAGTGAAGACTTTTCTGTAAAAAGTTGCTCATCTTGCTCCTCCTTTTCGTCCTCCGCTGGAACCTTGGGACCTCAATTTGGTTCTCAGTGCCCTTCAGACCAGCTTCAGGATGTCTTTTTCCTTTCTTTCCTGGAAGGTGGTCTTCCTCATTGCCATCACTTCAATTAGAAGAGTTTCCGAGTTGGCAGCATTATCCTGCCGCTCCCCCTTCCTGATTCTTCATCAGGACAAGGTCGTTCTAAGACGTGTCCCCGAATTTCTTCCCAAGCTGGTTTCCTCTTTCCACATAAATGAGGATATTATTCTTCCTTCTTTTTGCCCTTCTCCTGTTCACCCCTTGGAGAAGTCCCTTCCCAAGCTTGACGTTGTCAAGGCCGTTCGGATCTATCTTTCTAGAACTGCCCATTTTCGCAAATCCGACTGTGTCATTGCTGAGGGTCACCGGAAAGGCCTTCAAGCGTCCAAATACACTATTTCTCGCTGGATTTGTTCTGCTATAATGGAATCCTACCGTGCTCGAGAGACACAGCCCCCTCCTGGGGTACGGTCCCACTCCACCAGAGCTGTCTGTGCTTCCTGGGCTGTTCGTCACCAGGCCTCCGCTTTGCAGGTTTGCAAGGCTGCCACCTGGTCGTCTTTACATACGTTCACGAGGTTCTACAGGGTTTATACCCAGACCTCGTCAGATGCAGGTTTTGGTAGGAAGGTACTGGAGGCGGCGGTCGCACACCGGCCGACCTGAGCCCTTTTCTCGCTTCCTTTCTACCCACCCTTTTCCTGGACTGCATTTGGACGTCTGGGTCCCCCAATGAAGCGATAAACAAAGAGTGATTTTTGGTACTCACCGTAAAATCTCTTTCTTGGAGCCTTCATTGGGGGACACAGCACCCTCCCTGGTTATTTGTTCTTGGTACCGTGTTTGGGCCTACAAGTCCTGATTGATATGAGTTGGTACTCATGTGTTCTCAGTTATGGTTGTTTCTCCTGTTTTTTTTCACCAACTGAGGTGCTCAGTGCCTATCGGTGGGTGTATACTGCTGGGGAGGGGCTATTGTTCTTTTCCTTTTTTGCATAGTGTCAGCCTCCTAGCAGCAGCATACACCCTCACGGTTATCTGTGTCCCCCAATGAAGGCTCCAAGAAAGATTTTACGGTGAGTACCAAAAATCCCTCTTTTTGGTACTCTCCGTAAAATCTCTTTCTTGGAGCCTTCATTGGGGGACACAGGTAACCATGGGTGTATGCTGCTGTCGCTAGGAGGCTGACACTATGCAAAAAAGGAAACTAGCTCCTCCGTAGTAGTATACACCCACTGACCGGCACGAAGTATCTCAGTTAGTGTTAAAGCAGTAGGAGAAGCAACGAAAAGCTCAACATGTGTACCAATCCAACAAAGAAGGCACATAGACCAAGTAATGGTACAAACAGTTAGGGAGGGTGCTGTGTCCCCCAATGAAGGCTCCAAGAAAAAGATTTTACGGTGAGTACCAAAAATCCCTCTTTCTTTATCGCTTCATTGGGGGACACAGGTAACCATGGGACGTCCAAAAGCAGTCCCTAGGGTGGGAAACAGGAAGATCCAAGGAATAAATGAGCTCAGGTCAGTCGATGGAAAACCGTCGACTGCAGCACCTTCCTTCCCAGGCCTGCATCAGACGAGGCATGGGTATGTACCCCGCAAAAAACTCGCAAAAGAGGGTAAAGATGAATAGGTTGCGGTCTACAAACTGGAAGCAAAAACGTGGTAACGAAAAACCTAGGAGGCCCCCACCGCAGAGCGGAGTGAACCTTCACCCCCGGAAAAGCCTGCACCGCCGGAAGAGGCTGTTTGTCCTGAACACGGAATACCTCACGTCAATAGTGAAATTAGAAGCTAGGAGCCCATTAAGGTAACTTTCAGAGATGACGAACAGGGCATCAGATTGGCGAAAGGGAGCAGCCCTTGAAAAGTAGACTTGAAGAGCCGTGACGGGATCCAGCTTATAGAGGGACAGAAGGAAGGACAAAGTCTTCATTAATGAGAAATGAAAAGGCCACCTCGGGTAGAAAGAGAGGAGCAGGCCTGAGAACTACCTTGTCCTGATATAGAATCAGGGGCGGGGAACGGAAGGACAATGCCGCCAACTCAGAAACTCTCCTAATAGACGTAATTTAACTAAGAGAATGTTAGTAAAAACAATTAAACCTGTAAGGGAACAAAGGTTAGCAGCGGATATGACGATCCAGGTTTGCCTCCTACAGACAAAGCACAAACTGAGGTACTTCGTGCCGCTCGTTGGGTGTATACTCCTGAACTAGTTTCCTTTTTTGCATAGTGTCAGCCTCCTAACGACAGCAGCATACACCCATGGTTACCTGTGTCCCCCAATGAAGCGATAAAGAAACACTGTTGTAAGCAATTTTTTTTTTTAATTTCTATTACAAGGAAAGGAAAGTAATTACTAAAAACAGACAGGAAACAAGAGTAAACCATTCTTTGGATGGGTTGTCCAGGATTGGGGAAAAAAAAAAAATTCTACCCACAGCGCTACCATTGTCCAATGGTGGGTTCTGGTTATTTCTGCTCTGCTAAAATGGTAGACAATAGAGCAGAGATGCACAAATAACCGCTGTCCGGACACATTCTGACTTGACGTGCAAGTCTAGTCGGAATGCAGCTGGGAGTATGCACTTCGCATACTTGTGGTTACAAGCCCTGTATGTACCGTGTCTATTGTTAATCAGGGGAGGTGCCGTGGTCAGGCAACTTGGCATGAGATAGCAAGTCTGGGAAGTGATAATCTCTTGGAGATAAAACCTTCACTGTTAAGTAAACGGCACACAGCTTAATAAATGACAGCTGCATTTTGTGATTTAGGCTTCATCTCCTGCCGTCTTCGGACATAGCAAAACCTGCTGACAGATTCTCTTTAAGAGACCATTACCCAGGTAGTGGACTACTTTGAGACTAGCATGAAGGGTATTTCTGCATATACACAGACCAAAAACAAAAAGGCAAATTTCTTCAAAATAATTTGAGAACTTACCTTAATATATTTATATTTCTGAGACAAGTGAACGCGAACAGGTTTTCCGTGGATGAGAGCTTGGTTTGTGCTGTAATAGTCTACTGCCGCCATTGCCTCTTCTGGGGTGGACATTTCGATGAACGCCTTTACAAAAAAAAAAAAAAAAGAAAAATCCTTTAGCTTTGGAACACAAACTGCAGCACCAAGGGGGATAATGGTATGAAGATGGTGAAAAAAAAAATACAGGAACAACATTTTCAAAACATCCTGATGGTTTAATTTTTTTTCCAGTATCGAGTATGACGTGCAGAAATCATGGCACTTACAGCCTCAGCTGCCATCAATGAGGTCATTAATGGCCGTCTGAGGAATGTTCTGCCACGCTGAATGCATTTGGGCAAATCATCAAGATCCACTACTGGCAGTTCCTTTGTAATCACCGAACAATGATGTCCCGGATGTGCTCGATGAGAGAAGTCCAGAGACGCTAAAGCCATGGTGGCTGACACTTGCACCAGCAACATGCAACCTGGTGTTGTCAAACGGCTCCTGAGACACTGGAGAAATGGCCGCACCATCAGTTCCACCAACATATCGATGTAATACATAGGTGTTAGTGTACCTGGGATGAAGACCTTCACTGGTCCTACTCGCGGGGAGACCATGTACGGTGGCCAGACCCCTCTAGCTTTTATTCTGGCACTAGCAGCTCTGCGTTACATGGTTGTACACATATACTATATATTACACATACAAGTCTAGTAACTTATTTTTCCATCCATCTTAACACATACCTCATTCATGGTGTTTAAAATCAGAAAATTGGTAATGACTCCGAACGGCTCGGCCAGCCACAGCACCTGGTTCTTCAGATTCCTCCCTCGCTCAAAGTTTATGACGTGAACAACTCTACCGGCGGTGTGCTGGAAGAGGAGATGGATAAAAATTAACGCCGATGCATTCAGCGCGTCCCGACATTTCTATCTCTAGCATTCTCATTCTCTGGGACAGCCTCCGAGAATTGGTCAATAAATGCCCCATTCTAATTAAACAGGATACGTGCGCATGATGGCCGCCAGTATCAGTGCGCACGTGTCCTTGCGGGATGTCAGACCGCCTCTGTAAGTGAACATGTACATACCGGTCTGTTCTGCATACGTCTTGGTCCAGGGCCCTGATCATGCATTCCTGGAATAAAAGAGTACAAAATTACACTAAACATTACATTTTACAATATAATAGGATGTGAACAAGTCGTCGTTAGTACATGCATGGTTCATAGATGTCTATGGACGGAGTGGTGTATCAAAAGGAGCCTTTTTTTTCTCCTTCGCCTCATTGGGGCACACAGACCGTGGTGTTTGCTGCTGCCAATATCAGGCTGACACTAAGTGATACAAAAACGCGGAGTGTCGCCTCCCCATACCCTCTCCTGCGACGTGGGAAGCCATGCCTGAGCTCACTTTAGGGGCGACGGTTCCTTCGAGTCCCGATCTCCCCACACCAGCAGCAGGCGACCACATGGGAGTGTCACCTCCATGTATCCTCTCCTGCAGCCAGGCCTAATGCCGGACAACTGGCCCTGTCCACCCGGGGGCTGAACTCTGTGGATGTACAGAGGCCCCTCTCCATGGCGTCCGAGCAGCCCCCACTGTCCCACCACTGTTAAAGAGGATGGTACAATGAGGCGGATGGTTCCTCTCCACCTCCCTAACAAAGGGATGCTGGATTGAGGGTTATCGCTTTATACCTGCACCGTCCACGCTGCAATACCTGACCTGCAGCAGAACAGTAGAGTGCGCGCGCTTCCTCGACGCTGAAACCCAGTCATCCGCGGCAGCTCTATGCCGGGACGCGCACCCATGGTGAGTGGATCCAGTCAGCAATGGGCCTCTGCAGTTGGATATCTACATGCTGACAGGCAGCCTCGGCTTCCCTGTGGCCCACCTTCCTGAGGTAACGCTCCGGCCAACTGCAAAAATTTAGCCCCCGGCTTTGGCCGATGTGTAGGCTGCATCCCGGAAGTCGTGCCCGTACTATGGCGCGCTAAGGCGGCTCCGCCCATCTTTTCTGGCGTTTTCTGTCTGGCACGGGAGCGTTCGCTTTTCTCGGCCCAATGCCCCTCTATTCTACCCCTAGTATTGCTCCCGCCAGCTGCAGAAATTTAGGCCCTGGCTTGAGCGTAATCATGGAGGTCACGAGGCTCCGCCCACGAAATGGCTCCTCTCGCTCTCTGCGAGACTTAATCACCTCTGCAACTCCCAGTGGCCATCTTGGTCCACCCAGCCGGCAGAGGCGATGGATTTTGGCATTAAAGGGGCACAACGACTCTGCAGCCGGGTAAGGAAGTACTGCCCTAGGCACATGATCAGGATTCCCTGGTCTTAAGGGCACATGACCAGTCCGAAGCCGGTCACCCTAAATGAACTCAGGAACCCTCCGCCGCCGATCCCAGCTTATCCCAGAGTACCTAGTTCCCCTGAGTGGACTTCATCACTGCCACATCCCATGGCTTCTCTGATCAAGAGATGGAAGCCCTCCGTGAACTCTCTGTGGCCCGGAGTGCTCGCAGGACCGATATATATGGTTCATCTCCTACATGGGAGCCGTCGGATAGCAGGGGCCGCAAGTATTCTAGAAAAGTACAGGCATCTAGAAAATGGAAGCTTCGTTTCCTGGTCTCCCTCCCCAATTATTTCCTGAGAACAAGTCTCTGAATATGGATCGAATACTGCCTTGGATCTGGACTCGCCAGAGCTTCAGAAAAGGATGGATTCGCCTATTTATATCATCAACCAATCTCTGTAGATTGATGAGGGCTACGGTTCTACTCCAGATCACGCAGTGTCCCTCATAGGGAGACTAAACTCCCTCGCAGAGCATTAGTCATTCACCCGGCAGGGAGCGTCAGGATTAGCAATTCACTGGACAGAAGTCTATGCAGGCGCGGTATTCTTTTTTCAGCCAATATGCAAACACGTGGGGTGTCCTCTCCACGTATACCCCCCTACGACGTGGGATACCATGCCTGGTCTAATTCTTAGGGGCGACGGGTCCTTTTAAAGGGCACCGATTTCCCACACAATCAATAGACGAGCACATGGAGTGTCGCCTCCATGTATACTCTTCTGCAGCCAGGCCTAACGCCGGACAACCAGCCCTGTCCACCCGGAGACCTGAACTCTGTGGATGTACAGTGGCACCCTCTTTTGGCGTTCGAGCACCCCCTCTCTGCATCTCCACTATTTAGCGGATGATGCAAGAAGGCGGACGATCCCTCTCCACTTACTTGTTAAGAGGGTGGTGGATCGAGTGTTCATCATTTTAACTCCGCACTGTCAAAATAGAGCGGAGGTAGCAGGAGACGGCTTTCCCTGACCTTCTGGATGCAGCCGCGCATTTTGCCACTTGGCAGATTAACCGGGTAGGATCTCCTGTGGTTTGTCTACGAGTATTCCTGCCCGATGGGTCATCAATTAAGATTACAACGGACTGTCAGATAGCAAATCTGGTTCATTCTGTCTTGCAGCCTCGGGTTGAGTGCTCTACCCCTTACTTAGTCACTGCATGGGTTGCTAGAGCAATGGTCTCCTGGTACATTGATTCACATCACTAGCTGATTCACGCCTCTTGGACGCAGCTAGTTGTGCGGCGCTGTCAGCAGCAAATACCATTACACCCAGAAGGGCATTATAGCTCAGAGTATGGAAACGTACTCTGCGTTCAAAAAGCCTCTGACATCTCTCCCTAGGATCGCATGTTTCCTATAGACCCAACCAGCAGTGGAAGAATTGTCCAGGACGGTCTTGATCTAAGGGTTCTTAGTTCCAAATAGGGGGACAGAAAAGTAAGACCGAACCTGGACCTCAAACTTTTACCAAGCTGGACAAGGTCCTCCTTCAGATGGAGTCCTCCGCTCAGCCATTACTTCAACGGAAAAAGGGTGGAGTTTCTGGCATCCACCGACATTCGGGATGCTTACCTTCACATTCCTACTTTCCCCTCTTCAAAAATTCCTTCGCTTTTCCATTCGCCAACAGCATTTTCAAGTCACGACCTTGTCCTTCGGCCTTGCTACCGCACCCTGAGTGTTCGCAAGGGTCATGGCGGCTGTCATGTTCCTCTCGCACCCTAGAGGCGTGGTCGTCCTGCCCTATCCGGTCGACTTTCTAGTCGCTCTTCCAGGACTACGCCGAGTAGACTATATCAACTGCTATACCCTCTCTCTCCTGGGCTGGCAGCTTCATCTAGACAGGGTTTTCCTCTTTTCCAGCCCAGCAGATATCCTTTTTGAGGATGATCCTGGACACCTCCAGAGGGTTGGTATTTCTCTCTTGAGACAAGGCCGTGGCCCTTCAACTCAGAACTCACTTACTTGAGTCATTCCATTCAATTTGCTGGGAGGGTCATGAGGAAAAATGGTGACAGCAATGGAAGCCGTTACCTTCGCCCCGCTCGTTTTCTGTAGGTCAAACAGGCTTTCAGAGGGTAGTCTCTGAGCTTCTTCCTCATCCAGGGGAGTTCCTTCCGGTTCAATGATTACTAGTGACTACCGATGCCAGCCTTCTTCTCCCGATCTTTGTTCTGGGGATCCGAACGATACAGCTAGTCCTACAGCAGGTTCTCTGCCTTCAGGCGGGTCACCCCATCCGAATTCAATTGGATAATGCCACGGCTGTGCCATACGTCAATCATCTAGCAGGTACCCACGGTCAGGCATCATGGACGAGGTACCTCATTCTCTGATGGGCCGAGATCTATCATTCGGTGATCTCGGCAGTATACATCCCAGGAGTAATCTCTGGGCGATAGACTTCTTCAGCCATCAGGGTCCCGCCTCAAGTGAGTGGGAACTTCACCCGGAAGTCTTCCATCAGATCTGCCTTCACTGGGGCACTCCAGATGTAGATCGGATGGCGTCCAGACTGAACGCCAATGTACTCGTGGTCATGGTTCAGCCTCAAGATCCAAAAGCCATTGCAGTGAATGCTCTGGTTCTTCCGTGGTACCAGTTTCCATAACCCCCCTTCCCCTACTTCCGAGAGTCGTTTGGAAGCAGGAAGGCATCCAGTGGTCCTGGGAGATCCGCACGGACCACGTTAGGTGTTTTGTTGCGGAGCTAGTACTTTTCCGTCTTATTGCAACGAAACTGCAAGTAGGGACTTGCTCGCAGGAAGTTTTCACATTTGGTCCTTCCCTTTCACATACCATTAGATCCAGGGGCTGGGTGAGGGTTTATTTTTTATGTCCTGAGCGGACATTTTTATTGATACCATTTTGTGATAGATACGATGGTTTGATCGCCTGTTATTACAATGCTGCAGCAGTTAAAAAAAAAACAAAAAAACGTACTTCTGTCAGTTCATTACGCCGCTTACCACTGATTACTTTAGATAGATTGGACATTTCTGAACGCAACAATGGTAAATGTGTATTTTTGGGGTTTTATTTTTAACGGGTCAAGAGGGAGGTGATTTGAACATGTGTTTTCTTTATTATTTTTTAAAACCTTATTTTCTACCGTGGACAATAGTTTCCTTTCCTTGAAGCTGCGATCATCCGATCACCTGTGACACACATAGTAGCACTTCGGCCCTACTCTGTGTGGGAGAAATCATGATCTATGAATGCCGGCCACGAGCCGGCGTTCATAAAAGTCATAATGACAGGCACAAGGGGTCTTCTGCAGACCCTCAGCTGTCATGGCAACTCATCGGCACCCTGTGATCACGTGTGTTGTGCTTCCGGCCGACACGTATGCAATGCCGCTGTCAGTGATTGCCAAGCTCGTCTATGAGGTGTAATAGATCGATGATTTCAAGTCGGGCGGGTAATTAATAGGACAAATCTCAAACTCACCTATGTGACCCCTTTGGTTTCCTCGTCTTCCTTCAGGTCCACCTCCCATAGAAAGCATTGAATGAGCTGGGGGTGGCGGTCCCAAAAGTCCTGGTGCATGATTTGTAGACTGCCGCAGCATGCCCGGTTCCCCTCCACTGCAAGACAAATATATTTATCACTATGTAGCCAAAAGCACCCAATACTAGCGGATATAGGGATTGATGGCTGCCGTGAATGCACAGACTGACTGCCACCCATCAAAATAGCTCAGGTGAGTGGATACTTACGCGCCATGTCCTTTCCACTCTGGATATCTAGATTTTAAAAAGAAAAAAATATTAAAAAAAAATAAAATTACACCTCACAATTAAGGTCTAAAATTGTCAAATATTTATAAATATATATTTACATTTTTAGGTTGTTTTTCATACGAATTTTGCATTTAATAAAAAAATATAGTGACAAATATAGAATTCATACGAAAAACAACTTAAGGCTATGTGCACACGTTCAGGTTTTTTTTTTGCGATAAAAACGCAGTAAAAAAAAGCAGCATGTTCATTAATTTTGCGGATTTTTCGCGTTTTTCCCGCTATTTAATGTATTGGGGGGGAAAAAACGCAAAAGAAGCGCGCAAAAAATGCATCAAAAACGCATGCGGATTTCTGGCAGAAATGTCCGTTTTTTGTCAGGAAATTTCTGCAAGAAGTCCTGAACGTGTGCACATACTCTAAAAATGTAAAAAGAAAGAAATTAAAGCGCCATCTTTGATGGAGCCATAAACAATGAATGGTGCAGCCATCACTCCATTTACATTGGGTAGTTCAGAGCCCCATTCTCTGCATCAGTGGAGGAAAACCCTTTTCCAACCAGTGTCTTAGTTTAACTGCTCTTCGACTGCCCATCAACCAGAGGGGGGTAAATTGCGGCCACAACCAGCCCACAGACTGAGACATCAGAAAGGCTGAAACAGTGGTAGACGGCCGCACCATGCCCTCGCCAGCCATACCATGCCCTCGCCAGCTATCTGTCCACCGCCACCGCTATCTGCGTCCTCAGGATGCAGAAAGCAGTGAATACATTGGTGAAGGATGCAGCCGCCGGCTCCTTCTTCCACCAATCAGCAAGTGATTACATAGCGCTGTATGGAGAGTCAGTGCAAAAGAGACCGGAGGAAAGTACCAGGGAAAAGGGAGCGAGGAGGGTATGTTTTTTTTCCTTCATAAGTGTATGGGATGTTTACATGTATATAGAAGGCCGCGTGGGGTCTCACACTGCATGTACAGGAGCCGTGTGGGGGCTCACATTATACAGGAAACGCATACTGTATGTAGGGAGTGATGTGGGGCTCACACAGTATATATCTATATACTATATAGGCCATAATGCCTGCATAATTCATTCTGGTCAATATTCAGTGATACAATTATTATTTTATATAAAGATGTTAATTTTAACCCCTTTCTGACCTCGGACGAGATAGTACGTCCGATGCCGGCTCCCCTGCTTTGATGCAGGGCTCCGCGGTGAGCCCGCATCAAAGCGGGGACATGTCAGCTGTTTTGAACAGCTGACATGTGCCCGTAATAGGTGCGGGCAGAATCGCGATCTGCCCGCACCTATTAACTAGTTAAATGCCGCTGTCAAACGTAGACAGCGGCATTTAACTACAGCTTCCAGCCGGGCGGCCGGAAATGACGTCATCGCCGACCCCCGTCACATGATCGGGGGTCGGCGATGCATCAGGATGGTAACCATAGAGGTCCTAGAGACCTCTATGGTTACTGATCACCGGTGGCTGTGAGCGCCACCCTGTGGTCGGCGCTCACAGCACACCTGATTTTCTGCAACATAGCAGCGATCAGCAGATCGCTGCTATGTAGCAGAGCCGATCGTGCTGTGCCAGCTTCTAGCCTCCCATGGAGGCTATTGAAGCATGGCAAAAGTTAAAAAAAAAAAAGTAAAAAAAAATGTGAAAAAAATAAAAAAAATCTAAAAGTTTAAATCACCCCCCTTTCGCCCCAATCAAAATAAATCAATAAAAAAAAAAATCAAATCTACACATATTTGGTATCGCCGCGCTCAGAATCACCCGATCTATCAATTAAAAAAAAGCATTAACCTGATCGCTAAACGGCGTAGCGAGAAAAAAATTCGAAACGCCAGAATTACGTTTTTTAGGTCGCCGCGACATTGCATTAAAATGCAATAACGGGCGATCAAAAGAACATATCTGCACCAAAATGCTATCATTAAAAATGTCATCTCGGCACGCAAAAATAAGCCCTCACCTGACCCCAGATCATGAAAAATGGAGACGCTACGAGTATCGGAAAATGGCGCAATTTTTTATTAATTTTTTTTTAGCAAAGTTTTTTTCACCACTTAGATAAAAAATAACCTAGACATGTTAGGTGTCTATGAACTCGTACTGACCTGGAGAATCATAATGGCAGGTCAGTTTTAGCATTTAGTGAACCTAGCAAAAAAGCCAAACAAAAAACAAGTGTGGGATTGCACTTTTTTTGCAATTTCACCGCACTTGGAATTTTTTTCCGGTTTTCTAGTACACGACATGCTAAAACCAATGAGGTCGTTCAAAAGTACAACTCGTCCCGCAAAAAATAAGCCCTCACATGGCCAAATTGACGGAAAAATAAAAAAGTTATGGCTCTGGGAAGGAGGGGAGTGAAAAACGAACACGGAAAAACGAAAAATCCCAAGGTCATGAAGGGGTTAATACTGAGCAGAATTATTTTCAGCCTATTGGTTCAGCGCTCCACAACAATCTCTCATGTGGCCCCTTGGGAATATTAATTGCCTACCCCTGCCATATCCTATAGAAGGCCATAAAATGTAATGGTGCCAGCAGAGCAACGGTTTTCGGGAGTGTAAGCCTACAGGAGGTGGACAATCAGATGCAGTCTACTATGTCTCAGTGTCAGACTCCTGTAGGCATACACTCCGGAAAATGATGCACATTAGACTGCACGTTCGCTCTGCCGGCACCATTACAGCCTATGGCCTCGTCACCGCAAATGTCTGAAATCCAATTTGCGGTGTTTCGGGCGTATGCCCTGATGGGGCACTGAGTGCGTCCTTAAACACAACGTTAAAGCACCCTAAGCAGCTTGCACATGTTCCTGAAGCTGTGGGAAGTGGCTGTCAGACACAGCCAGACTCCCCAAAGAGAAGATAAGCAGAAGGTTTATCATCATGTTTACCTTTTCCATCTCTTGTCTGAACAGCACAGAAACAACATTTGTGTACACCGATTAGGCAGCAATACCCTCTTCTGGATCCAGTGAACCTGTTATCACTGGATGTAAAGAGGGAGCAGTAACTGCTGGGTGCTAGGAGGCCCAGGAAGCCAAAATTCCACTGTAAAGGTACCGTCACACTTAGCGACGCTGCAGCGATACCGACAACGATCCGGATCGCTGCAGCGTCGCTGTTTGGTCGCTGGAGAGCTGTCACACAGACCGCTCTCCAGCGACCAACGATGCTGGTAACCAGGGTAAACATCGGGTAACTAAGCGCAGGGCCGCGCTTAGTAACCCGATGTTTACCCTGGTTACCATCCTAAAAGTAAAAAAAAACAAACACTACATACTTACCTACAGCCGTCTGTCCTCCAGCGCTGTGCTCTGCACTCCTCCTGCTCTGGCTGTGAGCACAGCGGCCGGAAAGCAGAGCGGTGACGTCACCGCTCTGCTTTCCGGCTGACCGACGCTCACAGCCTGAGCAGGAGGAGTGCAGAGCACAGCGCTGGAGGACAGACGGCTGTAGGTAAGTATGTAGTGTTTGTTTTTTTTTTACTTTTAGGATGGTAACCAGGGTAAACATCGGGTTACTAAGCGCGGCCCTGCGCTTAGTTACCCAATGTTTACCCTGGTTACCAGTGAAGACATCGCTGAATCGGTGTCACACACGCCGATTCAGCGATGTCTGCGGGGAGTCCAGCGACCAAATAAAGTTCTGGACTTTCTTCCCCGACCAGCGACAGCACAGCAGGGGCCTGATCGCTGCTGCCTGTCACACTGGACGATATTGCTAGCCAGGACGCTGCAACGTCACGGATCGCTAGCGATATCGTCTAGTGTGACGGTACCTTAACAGTAACAGGGGAAATCAGCAATGTGGTAAAAAAAACAAAAAAAACAAGTGCATAAAGTCCAATCTATAATCGTAACACCTTGACAATACATATTATATTCCGAAAAACAAATGTAATGATAATACTTGACGTACAGGTTGATCAGCAGCAGACAATGCTTTCTGTGAGTCGGGCCGTTGACGTGATCATGCCAGCCCTACAGAAAAAAAATTATTTAGTATCACAGTACAAATACAATAAAACTGGGCAAAATAAATCCTCTCACAAAAGCAGTGAGAGGGTATGAGAAATTGTGCATTTTTTTTGTTTTTATTACAGAACCGTATAAGAATGCAAAGCCCAAAAAGTTCCTCAAATTTAGTCTATTGTCCACATGTTGTGACACAAGTGTCAGATACCATCAAAACCGAGCTTCCGATTCCTCCCGAGAAAGGGGTTGTCTAGAATTAGAAAAACATGGGTCCTATCTTCTAGAAACAACATCACATCTGCCCACAGTTAATTCTGGCATTTCAGCAAACTGCAATACCACACTCCGCCTGTGGTCAGATATGGCACTGTCTTTAGAAAAAAGTAGCTGTGGTGTCACGCGTTCTATGGCAACCATTATCAGGCATCCGCAGACTGAGCAGGAGTGGACGTCAAATCTTGGCTCGCTCTTTCTGTATCCCTCAACACCAAAATGGAAAAAGCCATAGGGTCTCCTTGCCATTTAGTCCAACAGGATCCCCATACTACCCGTTCTAGAAGTTAGACACTCCCTAATAAGAAAAAGTAATAGATCTGAAAACAAAAGTATAAAACCTCATTAGAATCCCTAAACAGAAAAAAAATGCAAAAGAAAAAAAAAATCCAGCCTAAGCCCAGCAATTCTTTCGAGCTTTTCTTTGCTTCTTTATACTCTCATATTACTGATAAATATGAAGATATCTTCTCTATGGGTCTCTGTCAATCCCCACTCCCTGTACTGTATTTAGCTGTAAAAACATTAGCTGCAGCAGGAGCCTCCCCCCATTGGCATTAGGACAAAAGATCACTAAGCTCTGTTCTTGGCCTATGAGGTCACTGGAACTAATCATGAGGCCACCACCTCTGCTGGATTTCTATACTTCTTGTTTGGTACGTCTAGGTTTAGTTGCCGGTTCTACACATCTGTCAAGCATGGATCATGTGCAAATCTGAAGACGCAGAACTCCTGACTGGTCCTCATGCCCTCAGCTAACTAATATCTATATACGGAGCAGCTAGGTCCGGTTGAGAGACACGGCAGTCAGGCTTGATTTTCCTGATCAGAGCATGGTCGGCATTCACGGATACGTGAAACCGGTTCAAGTGAAGGGAATACGGTTCTGTAATAAATTCAGATGGTTGAAATTAATATTTTGCTCTTCTCTACGGCTACAACATTCCTTACAAAAATATCCTTTGGTGAGGTTTATAATATGCTGTAAAGAAAAGTTATTGAGCTCACGATGTTGGAAATTTTGGTGCTCATCGAGAAAACAACAAAAATGCTAGAGTGTTTGTAGAAGACAAGAAAGAAGTGGTCACGTGAAACAAATCTGCCGTCCAGGCAAAAAGTTGGCTTCCATAATTTTTTTTAATGTTTAGAAACTGAGTGAGAATAGAGAAGGAATTCTTGGGGTAAATGTCAAGTTTGAGATTTCAAGAGACTCTAGTCGGAAAAATAACAGTTTAAGGGAATAACGGGACGGGGGGGGGGGGGGGAGCGTGGGAGCAGAAGTTATGGCCATGTGAAGGACTGAAACGGGATCTTCAAATAATGCCCACCTACCCACCCACCAGACATTACTTGGTACATAAGTTAGAGGGAAACCGTGACACACCACTGGCCGATATCGGAAGTTATCCAACGAGGTTCGGCATTGCCATCAATTAAGATTTTGCCCTGATCATATTACATTGATCGAGGTCTAGTGGGAGCTGAAGAACCAAGGGATTTGTATAGCTTCCTAAGACTTTTACAGCCCGAACCATCTAAATGAGTATAAAATCCCAGAGAAATTGGTATCCAACAAGATTACAATATTTTGGAACAAGGACAATACAGATACGACTCGAGAGGGAATGCTACATGAAAGAAAATTACGCGAAAAGTAGCAGAACAAAATTGGATTTTGGCTGATGATCATACGCACTATACAGACAAAGTGAACCCAAAGCGTAAGATTTATAATGACTTGTACAAAGGAATATAAGGTTTCATGGCCAAAATAAGCTATGGAGGTAGGAACTCACCTTCTTAGTATGTATTGGTATGTCACAGAGAGAACAGATATGGGGAAAATCTTTTGGCATTACTCCATGGAAATCGTCAATGTTTCTAATGGACGGCATTCCTCTTGCCTTTTCAAAGACAGATCGCTCTTGCGCTTGGTTGTAGCTCATGGGCTCGTAGTCGTTACCAAGCTTACGGAAAGGAGCATCAGATGAGAAGCGGTCTTCTCTAAACCTTTCCCGATCTCTTAAGCGGTCGTCTATATCCAGCCTTTCGCGATAAGCGGACTCTCGAGAGCGGCTCCCGTGGTCATAATCGACCACATGGTCGAGACCAGATGAGCGATCACCAAAGCTCTCTCTTCTGAAAGGTCTTGCGTCATCATCCCAGTCACCGCCAGAACCTCTCATAGGCTCTCGTTGAAGCCTCTCTCTGTAACCTAACATAGACATGTCTTCCGACCTCCTCCTCTTAATCTGCTGAATTAGCTGTGGCAAACTTTCAGGAGTAATCTTTTCCTCTGGATAGCGACTTAATTCATCCAAATCCCTAGAGGACAGACCAAAGCTGGCCAAGATCTTATTGGCCGGATTGGGTTCTCCTCTGTGTTGAGGAGGCATAGGTGGAGGAGCTCGATTACCAAGACTAAATATCGATGGCAAGTTTTTGGAGGAATTGGACATCAAGCCACGAGAGCCTTGGGGGCCAGAACCGACGTTCATAAAGTCTCTGCCTAAAGACTGAGAAAAGGGCTTCGACATGTTACTGCGCTGGTTCATGGCAAGAAGAACAAAAATGAGAATGTCCCGAGAAGGAGTATATTTACGGCTGAGAATGTGGCTATGAGGACTGAAGGATCTTCGTTAAGCAGAAAGACGGCACACAATTCTGTAGAAAAACAAGTAATTTTAGTCAACACAACAGAAATCTGGAAACAATTTGAACAAAAATAGGATTAAAAAAAAAAATTAACATTTCCTAAACACATAGTACCAAGAATTCAAATTAAGTGTAAGGATCCAACAACAGAGGATGAGCTGCTAAGCAGATCGTGAACAGAGGGGTAAGAAAGTTGCACGTAGAGATGGATCTACACGAGACTGCTCAGTTTTCAATTCGGTACTGGTTTGGGATGGTAGAACTTTTAGAGTTGAGTCATTACTTAAAATGTCCACATTCTTATACTGTTCATGGTTAAAAGGACATTGACCCGAGAAAGAAAACATACAAGTACATATTAAAAGGATAAACCAAGCAAGATTGACCAGGTCGGTGAAAAAGGACAAACGCAATTCATAAAAGGTGAACATGATACTTTATCAACCGTTTTAAAACGGACGGCATTATGCTGGGTTCTAATCCCACCCAGGACAACATCTGCAAAGAGTTTGTATGTTCTCTCCGTGTTTGCGTGGGTTTCCTCCGGGTTCTCCGGTTTCCTCCCACATTCCAAAGACATACTGATAGGAAATTTAGATTGTGAGCCCCATCGGGGACAGCGATGATAATGTGAGCAAACTGTAAAGCGCTGCGGAATATGTTAGCGCTATATAAAAATAAAGATTATTATTATTATTAGTACGGGAAGCTAAAAATATGGGATAGCACTTCTCCAGATCAAATTATTTTCTACCAGCACTTACAGAGTATCGAATAAGGTAAAGCATGGACACAGCTAGAGCTCTTCCGAAATAAGAGAGGAAGTCAGAAAAGTAAGGTTTCCTGCTATGTTTTATCCTATGAAATTGCACTGATCCAGTCTAAATAGTAAAGCAAGAAAGTAAACCGATACCGTAGAGTCGGAAATAAAGCTACATGAAGTTGGTAAATATTCTGATGGATCCATCAGATGGAAATGTTTTTCTAATGCAGTTAAGACAAAGTATACAGCTACAAAAGATGAAGTTAACCTTCAGTTCGCACCGAAATGGCACAGTATACCATGAACTGAGTGCAGCCTAAGCATTTAACATTTTCTGTCACCCACCACCGAAGAAGACTAGGTGAAGAATTGTATCCTATCAGCAGGAAACCATATATTTTCTGACTTCTCCTCGTACAAAGAGGTGGAGCATCAAATTAGGCCCTCAATCAAGAGCAGGAGGCAATGTAGATTACAGATACTACACAATGAGGACTTCATTCTGTAATCTACAGATGGTATTTTACACAAGCTCACAGGTGGCACTTTTCTCACACATGATAGTGATATTGAATAGCCAAACCAGCTATGAAGAGGTGGCAACTTGCTTTTTAAGCCAATGTATACCATTCTGAACAAAGCAAAAACAGGGAACAAGTGCATTTCCCAGACATGAGAGAGAATTAGAAGTTGTCTGAACAGGTTGCACCTCTTGGGGTACCTTGATGGCAGCTGGGAGAACACTGGTCCAACTTTTAGTCTGAAGTCCACTCATTAGCAGGAACAGATTTGTTTAAAAATACATAATTACATAGGCATAGAAGACCTCTATGACCGGTGTGGTCATCATTAGATGGGGTAAAGGGACAGAGATTGCACAATTCAGGAGCCGTCAGGTCAGTTTAGAAGCAAAGTAAAAACAAAACAAAAAAAGTGAAAAGTTCAAAGCACCAATAACCTGGCACATCTGGGACATAGCCAGACCTGGAGAAGTCTGTGGTGGAATAGTGTAAGGTTACAGGACTACAATGAAGAAAAGGCATCAAACTCTAAAGCAGAGGCCCCAACTGTTTTCTGTCTCACGGGACATTTGCAAATGGGGCATAACCAACTGACATGGGCCATCGTTCTAGTACTAACTGCAAGTGACAAGTTACCGAGTTGCCACCAGCTGGAGAAGCGCATGGGGCTCCCAAGTTACCGGACGCAAAGTGCCTTAATGCTATAAACAAAGTTATGAATCAAAAGGAGAAATAAAATCTGAGAAGTTTTGTTTGTTATAGGTTCTTAAAGCAGTTTGTGTTTAGCCCCGATCATCCATGTCAACCACAACTCTAACTTCAGTTAGAGGAAAAAGGGCTGAGCGATCAAATAAAAGACACCTGGAAGATATGCAATAACTCTAAGGCCCATTTACACGGCCCAATAAATAGTGTAGTCATGAACCAGTGTAAGGTTGGGTTCAGACAGCAGTGCCTGGACTGACTGCAGGTCTGCTGACCTAAACTTAAACTTCTATATGCGTCTGACAATGTAAGTTTAGGTCAGTCTGGACAGTGTGGTCCATAAGAGGTCCTTGAAATATGGTCGTCTTAACGGTGCAGCCGAATACTAAATACAGGGGCAAGCAGTGGTGGGTGACAATGCAAAAAAACAGTTGGGGTTGAGGGAAACAAGAATTTTACAAAACTATTAAAGATTTTTTTCCATGCATGGACCACCTCCATTCTTAACATTGCACCGGCTTCAGGTCCTGGCATCCTCCTGCCTCAGCATAGACACATTGCACATATATAGCCTCACCTCTCCTTTGCTCCGTGCATCGGCCAATTTACCTGCAATGTAAGTTTATTTTATAACAAGCTCTGTAGATATTGAGCGACCAATAAATCTTGGGAAATTTCAGCTCCGAAGCCTTAAAGGGATTGTCCACTACTAGGATAGCCCCTTCTTGAACTAAATGTTTGCCCCGCTAAAAAAAAAAAAAAAAAAAAAAGTACTCCCTTCCCATGCTGACGCTGTTCCAGTGACGTCAGCACTCGCTACCCCGGGGCTCTCGTGCGGTGCTGTGACACTTGGTGCCCAGCGCTCAATCACCACTGGCGTCTCTGTACCCGCCTTCGTACGGCATGAAGATGAAGCCACGGATAAGCTGGAGCCCTGTCTTCCTCTTCACCTTCAATCTGTACGAAAGCGGGGACAGTAACACCAATGCTGCCGGATACCAGGCACCATGTGTTACAACAACCGCACGAGAACCCCAGGACCACGAGTGCTGACACCACAGGAACAGCGACAGCATGGGAGGCGAGTATAGGACTTTTAGTTTTAGCGGGGCCAAACATTTAGTTCAAAAAGGGATTGTCCTAGTAGTGGAACACCACTTTAAAGAAGTCGGCCACTACTTGGACAACCTCTTCTCGTTCCCCATGTTTGGCCAAGTTAACATAAAAAAACACCTTCCATGCTGGCGCTGTTCCAGCGGTGTTGGAACTGGTGTTCCAGGGGCTCACGTGAGGTTGTTCTCATGTTAGCCCTGTGCCCAATCACCGCTGGTGTCACTGCCCCCACCTTCAGATGGATAAGTAATTAACGGAAGGTTAGTTGCCTCCTGATTGCTTATACGTTCAAAGGCGTCCACAGTGACACCAGCGGTGGTTGGGCGCAGGGCTTACGTGACGCAACAAGCTGATGTCAGGTAACACAGAACCCACCCAAACTATTTGGTGGTTGCAGCTCGCCTTCTTCCCTCCTTGCTTCAAAACTTGGCACCAGCGATTAGGCTCAGTGATGTACTGCTGTTAGCGGGGCGTTACTGCCTTACTGCAGGGAGTCAACTATCAATCGGCATGACATCGGCAGTAGCACCACGTCAACAGAGCAGCCAGGAAAAAGTCCTGAACGAATCCTTTAAAATATTAAAGATTTAGATCTGCTCTGAGGCTCCCTTAAGGTACCGTTACACTAAACGACTTGCCAATGATCACGACCAGCGATACGACCTGGCCGTGATCGTTGGTAAGTTGTTGTGTGGTCGCTCGGGAGCTGTCACACAGACAGCTCTCTCCAGCGACCAACGATCAGGGGAAAGACTTCGGCATCGTTGAAACTGTCTTCAACGATGCCGAAGTCCCCCTGCAGCACCCGGGTAACCAGGGTAAACATCAGATTACTAAGTGTAGGGCCGCGCTTAGTAACCCGATATTTACCCTGGTTACCATTGTAAAAGTAAAGAAAAAAAAAAACACTACATACTCACATTCTGATGTCTGTCACGTCCCTCGCCGTCAGCTTCCCGCACTGACTGTGTCAGCGCGCCGGCTGTAAAGCAGAGCACAGCGGTGACGTCACTGCTGTGCTCTGCTTTACGGCCGGCGCTGACAGTCAGTGCAGGGAAGCTGACGGCGGGGAACGTGACAGACATCGGAATGTGAGTATGTAGTGTTTTTTTGTTTTTTTTTTTACTTTTACAATGGTAACCAGGGTAAACATCGGGTTACTAAGCGCGGCCCTGCGCTTAGTAACCCGATATTTACCCTGGTTACAAGTGAACACATCGCTGGATCGGCGTCACACACGCCGATCCAGCGATGACAGCGGGTGATCAGCGACCAAAAAATGGTCATTCCCCAAGGACCAACGATCTCCCAGCAGGGGCCTGATCGTTGGTCGCTGTCACACATAACGAGATCGTTAGCGGGATCATTGCTACGTCACCAAAAGCGTGACATTGCAACGATAACAAAATCGTTATGTGTGAAGGTACCTTTAAAGGGAATCAGTCAGTAACATTACTGACGTAATCACCATTCTCGCAGAGCACAGCCTGACTGAGTGACCTATGAACCAAGCACCTGGTAAAACACCGTAAGCGCACTTACAACGCATGTGATTTTTTAACTGCGTATTTACCGCATCTAATGCAAGTCTATATGGAAATTCAGCACAGAAGACATGCCACAAGAGAAATTGACATGCTGCGGCTCATAATCCCGCACCGCAGGTGTGTTTAGGCAGCGTACAAAACACAGATGCACAGACAATATAACTTTCACCTGTTTATATGGGATATGTATTCATTCCCCTATTATCTACATATATTTCATGTTCATTCTCCACCTAACAGAGAATATAATATACAACCTGTTTATATGGGATATATGTTCATTCTATTATCTTCATATATTCCATATTCACTCCCATTTAACAAGCAGAGGGAATACGATATACAGGTCCTTCTCAAAAAATTAGCATATAGTGTTAAATTTCATTATTTACCATAATGTAATGATTACAATTAAACTTTCATATATTATAGATTCATTATCCACCAACTGAAATTTGTCAGGTCTTTTATTGTTTTAATACTGATGATTTTGGCATACAACTCCTGATAACCCAAAAAAACCTGTCTCAATAAATTAGCATATTTCACCCATCCAATCAAATAAAAGTGTTTTTTAATAACAAACAAAAAAACCAACAAATAATAATGTTCAGTTATGCACTCAATACTTGGTCGGGAATCCTTTGGCAGAAATGACTGCTTCAATGCGGCGTGGCATGGAGGCAATCAGCCGGTGACACTGCTGAGATGTTATGGAGGCCCAGGATGCTTCAATAGCGGCCTTAAGCTCATCCAGAGTGTTGGGTCTTGCGTCTCTCAACTTTCTCTTCACAATATCCCACAGATTCTCTATGGGGTTCAGGTCAGGAGAGTTGGCAGGCCAATTGAGCACAGTAATACCATGGTCAGTAAACCATTTACCAGTGGTTTTGGCACTGTGAGCAGGTGCCAGGTCGTGCTGAAAAATGAAATCTTCATCTCCATAAAGCATTTCAGCCGATGGAAGCATGAAGTGCTCCAAAATCTCCTGATAGCTAGCTGCATTGACCCTGCCCTTGATGAAACACAGTGGACCAACACCAGCAGCTGACATGGCACCCCACACCATCACTGACTGTGGGTACTTGACCCTGGACTTCAGGCATTTTGGCATTTCCTTCTCCCCAGTCTTCCTCCAGACTCTGGCACCTTGATTTCCGAATGACATGCAAAATTTGCTTTCATCAGAAAAAAGTACTTGGGACCACTTAGCAACAGTCCAGTGCTGCTTCTCTGTAGCCCAGGTCAGGCGCCTCTGCCGCTGTTTATGGTTCAAAAGTGGCTTTACCTGGGGAATGCGGCACCTGTAGCCCATTTCCTGCACACGCCTGTGCACGGTGGCTCTGGATGTTTCCACACCAGACTCAGTCTACTGCTTCCTCAGGTTCCCCAAGGTCTGGAATCGGTCCTTCTCCACAATCTTCCTCAGGGTCCGGTCTCCTCTTCTCGTTGTACAGCGTTTTCTGCCACATTGTTTCCTTCCAACAGACTTACCATTGAGGTGCCTTGATACAGCACTCTGGGAACAGCCTATTTGTTGAGAAATTTCTTTCTGGGTCTTACCCTCTTGCTTGAGGGTGTCAATGATGGCCTTCTTGACATCTGTCAGGTCGCTAGTCTTAAGGTACCTTCACACATAACGATATCGTTAACGATATCGTTGCTATTTGTGACGTAGCAACGATATCGTTAATGAAATCGTTATGTGTGACAGCGACCAACGATCAGGCCCCTGCTGGGAGATCGTTGGTCGCTGAATAAAGTCCAGAACTTTATTTCGTCGCTGGACTCCTGCTGACATCGCTGGATCGGCGTGTGTGACACCGATCCAGCGATGTCTTCAATGGTAACCAGGGTAAACATCGGGTAACTAAGCGCAGGGCCGCGCTTAGTAACCCGATGTTTACCCTGGATACCATGCTAAAAGTAAAAAAAAAACAAACACTAGATACTTACCTACCGCTGTCTGTCCTCCAGCGCTGTGCTCTGCTCTCCTCCTGTACTGGCTGTGAGCCGGAAAGCAGAGCGGTGACGTCACCGCTCTGCTTTCCGGCTCCCAGACAGTACAGGAGGAGAGCAGAGAAGCAGAGCGCAGCGCTGGAGGACAGACGGCTGTAGGTAAGTATCTAGTGTTTGTTTTTTTTTACTTTTAGCATGGTAACCAGGGTAAACATCGGGTTACTAAGCGCGGCCCTGCGCTTAGTTACCCGATGTTTACCCTGGTTACCGGCATCGTTGGTCGCTGGAGAGCGGTCTGTGTGACAGCTCTCCAGCGACCAAACAGCGACGCTGCAGCGATCCGGATCGTTGTCGGTATCACTGCAGCGTCGCTTAATGTGAAGGGGCCTTAACCCATGATGGGGGTTTTGAGTAATGAACCAGGCAGGGAGTTTATAAAAGCCTCAGGTATCTTTTGCATGTGTTTAGAGTTAATTAGTTGATTCAGAAGATTAGGGTAATAGGTCGTTTAGAGAACCTTTTCTTGATATGCTAATTTATTGAGACAGGTTTTTTGGGTTATCAGGAGTTGTATGCCAAAATCATCAGTATTAAAACAATAAAATTTCATTTATTTAATTAAAACAATAAAAGACCTGACAAATTTCAGTTGGTGGATAATGAATCTATAATATATGAAAGTTTAATTGTAATCATTACATTATGGTAAATAATGAAATTTAACACTATATGCTAATTTTTTGAGAAGGACCTGTACACCTGTTTATACGAGGCTGAAGTTGGTTTCCTATTTGTCAGTTTATTCGGCAATTTTTCATTTTCCGTTTTTTATAGGTTTAACAACAAAAAGTATGCATCACAATAATAACATGCTATGCAGCAAGGTGCCCTGATGTGAATAAATATAACCCCTTCCCGACCTGTGACACCACGTAGGCGTCATGAAAGTAGGTGCCAATCCGACCTGTGACGCCTATGTGGCGTCATGGAGGGATCGCGTCCCTGCAGATCGGGTGAAAGGGTTAACTCCAATTTCACCCGATCTGCAGGGTCAGGGGGAGTGCTACTTCATACTTCAGCCCAGGGGGGGTGGCTTCACCATCCCCCCCCGTGGCTACGAACGCTCTGATCGGCAGTTTCACTTTCAACAGCCAATCAGAGCGATTTATAATATTTCACCCATGAAAACTGGTGAAATATTACAATCCAGCCATGGCCGATGCAGCAATATCATCGGCCATGGCTGGAAACCCTGATCTGCCCCCGCCCCCTACCCCCCCCCCCCCCCCCACCGATCTCCTCCCCAGTCCTCCATCCTGTGCTCCGCTCCCCCATCGTCCTGTCCGCTCCCCTCCCCCGTGCTCTGATCCCCCCCCCTCATACTTACCGAGCCTCCCGATGTCCATCCGTCTTCTCCATGGGCGCCGGCATTTTCCAAAATGGCGGGCGCATGCGCAGTGCGCCTGCCGAATCTGCCGGCAGATTCGTTCCAGGTATATTTTGATCACTGTGATAAAACCTATCACAGTGATCAAAATAAAAAAAATAAAAAAAAAAGTAAATGACCCCCCCCTCCTTTATCATCCCCATAGGTATGGACAATAATAAAATAAAGAAAAAATATATTTTTTTTTCCACTAGGGTTAGGGTTAGAATTATGCTATGTGCACACAGTGCGGATTTGGCTGCGGATCCGCAGCAGATTGGCCGCGGATCCATAGCAGTATTCCATCAGGTGTACAGTACCATGTAAACCTATGGAAAACCAAATCCGCTGTGCCCATGGTGCGGAAAATACCGCGCGGCAACGCTGCGTTATATTTTCCACAGCATGTCAATTCTTTGCGCGGATTCCGCAGCGTTTTACACCTGTTCCTCAATAGGAATCCGCAGGTGAAATCTGCCCAAAAAAACACTGGAAATCCGCGGTAAATCCGCAGATAAAACGCAGTGCCTTTTACCTGCGGATTTTTCAAAAATCCTGCGGAAAAATCTCACACGAATCCGCAACGTGGGCACATAGCCTTAGGGTTGGAATTAAGAGTTTGGGTTGGAAATAGGGCTAGGGTTGGAAATAGGGTTAAGATTAGGCTTGTGGTTAGGGTTATGGTTAGTGTTAGGGGTGTGTTGGGGTTAAAGTTGTGGTTAGGGTTGGGATTAGGGTTGTGATTGGGGTTACGGGTGTGTTAGGGTTATGGCTACAGTTGGGATTAGGGGTGTGTTGGGGTTAGGGTTGTGGTTAGGGTTGTGATTAGGGTTAGGGCTGGGATTGGGGTTACGGATGTGTTGGGGTTAGGGTTGTGATTAGGGTTATGGCTACAGTTGGGATTAGGGTTAGGGGTGTGTTGGGGTTAGTGTTGAAGTTAGAATTGAGGGGTTTCCACTGTTTAGGCACATCAGGGGTCTCCAAACGCAACATGGCGCCACCATTGATTCCAGCCAATCTTGTGTTCAAAAAGTCAAATGGTGCTCCCTCCCTTCTGAGCCCTGACGTGTGCCCAAACAGTGGTTTACCCCCACATTTGGGGTACCAGCGTACTCAGGACAAAATGGGCAACAACTATTGGGGTTTAATCTCTCCTGTTACCCTTGCGAAAATAAAAAAATTGCTTGCTAAAACAATTTATGAGGAAAGAAAAATTATTTTTTATTTTCACGGCTCTGCGTTATAAACTTCTTTGAAGCACTTGGGGGTTCAAAGTGCTCACCACACATCTAGATAAGTTCCTTGGGGGGGGTCTAATTTCCAAAAACGGGATCACTTGTGGGGGGTTTCTACTGTTTAGGCACATCAGGGGCTCTGCAAACGCAACGTGACGCCCGCAGACCAGTCCATCAAAGTCTGCATTTCAAAAGTCACTACTTCCCTTCTGAGCCCTGCCGTGTGCCCAAACAGTGGTTTCCCCCCCCCCCCCCCCACATATGGGGTATCAGCGTACTCAGGACAAACTGGACAACAACTTTTGGGGTCCAATTTCTCCTGTATCCCTTGGGAAAATAAAAAATTGCAGGCTAAAAAAATAATTTTTGAGGAAAGAAAAATTATTTTTTATTTTCACGGCTCTGCGTTATAAAGTTCTGTGAAGCACTTGAGGGTTAAAGTGGTCACCGCACATCTAGATAAGTTCCTTGGGAGGTCTAGTTTCCAAAATGGGGTCACATGTGGGGGAGCTCCAATGTTTAGGCACACAGGGGCTCTCCAAACACAACATGGTGTCCGCTAACGATTGGAGCTAATTTTTCATTCAAAAAGTCAAATGGCGCTCCTTCCCTTCCGAGCCCTGCCGTGCGCCCAAACAGTGGTTTACCCCCACATGTGAGTTATCAGTGTACTCAGGAAAAATTGCCCAATAAATTTAAGGATCCAGTTTATCCTGTTGCCCATGTGGAAATGAACAAATTGAGGCTAAATGAAATTTTTTGTGAAATAAAAGTATTTTTTTATTTTCTCGGATCAATTTGTGAAGCACCTTGGGGCTGAAAGTGCTCACTAGGCATCTAGATAAGTTCCTTGGGGGGTCTAGTTTCGAAAATGGGGTCAAATGTGGGGAAGATCCAATTTTAAACACAGGGGCTCTCCAAACGTGACATGGTGTCCGCTAAAGAGTGGAGCCAATTTTTCATTGAAAAAGTCAAATGGCGCTCCTTCCCTTCGGAGCCCTGTCGTGCGCCCAAACAGTGGTCCCCCTCCCCCCCCCCCCACATATGAGGTATCAGTGTACTCAGGACAAATTGTACAATAACTTTCGTGGTTCAGTTTCTCCTTTTACCATTGGGGAAAAAAAAAATTGTTGCTAATACATCATTTTTGTGACTAAAAAGTTAAATGTTAATTTTTTCCTTCCATGTTGCTTCTGCTGCTGTGAAGCACCTGAAGGGTTAATAAACTTCTTGAATGTGGTTTTGAGCACCTTGAGGGGTGCAGTTTTTAGAATTTTGGGTATTTTCAGCCATACAGACCCCTCAAACTGACTTCAAATGTGAGGTGGTCCCTAAAAAAAAAATGGTTTTGTAAATTTTGCTGTAAAAATGAGAAATCGCTGGTCAACTTTTAACCCTTATAACTTCCTAGCAAAAAAAAAAATTTTGTTTCCAAAATTGTGCTGATGTAAAGTAGACGTGTGGGAAATGTTATTTGTTAGCTATGTTGTGACACATAACTCTCTGGTTTAACAGAATAAAAATTCAAAATTTGAAAATTGCGAAATTTTCTAAATTTTAGCCAAAATTTCCATTTTTTTTTTTTCCACATATAAACGCAAAAATTATCGACCTAAATTTACCACTAACATGAAGCCCAATAGGTCACGAAAAAACAGTCTCAGACTAGCTAGGGTCCGTTGAAGCGTTCCCGAGTTATTACCTTATAAAGGGACACTGGCCAGAATTGCAAAAAACGGCAAGGTCATTAAGGTCATGAAGGGGTTAAGGGCATTGTATATTCCAAAAAATACGGTACTCCTGTTTACACGGGATATGTGTACATTCCCTTTATCCACATATACTCCATATTCATTCCCCACCTATCAAGCACAGGGAATATAACACACACCTGGTTACACGGGATATGTGTTAATTCCCCTATTATCTACATATATGCCATGCCTCAGGTGCACAGGACATTCATATTCCATCCCATAATGTCTATTCCATCCCATAATGTCTATTCCATCCCATAATGTCTATTCCATCCCATAATGTCTATTCCATATCTGTGGTGTTATATGGTAGGATACAAGGTAAAGTATCCAGGCTCTGAGAGAACACACGAGAGATACAGTGTCACCACAAAGACACGCAGCAGGCCCGGGCGCCATTACTGAGCGCGAGCGCCATAATGGACGACTGACGTAGCTCTCTGCTGATAAGAAGCAGCTCCGTATCTAAGGAGATAAACGCTCAAAAGTCTCCCGCCTCCTCCTCACCGGTGTTCCGCTCCGCGCCCCGCACACACCGCTCTCACGTCGTCAGGACCACGCGCGAGCCTCCGAAGACGGATTGTTTTCACCACTTCCGGTTCCGGGCGAGAGTTTAAAAAAAAAAAAAAAAAAAAAAAAAAAAAAAAAAGCGCAGATCATAGAGTTCACTTCCGGATGGCAAGATAGTATACAGCAGAAACCGGAAGTGACTGTTTACAACTGCGTTACTTTGGCAACGTGAACTCTATTGTGAGGGGGGAAAAAAAATAAAAGGATAAAATGTAAAAAAAAATTTAAAAAAATAAAGGAAAAGAAAAGAGCAATTGAAAAATGAAAGAAAAAATATAGATGCAAAACTGTAAACTAAAAGTATATCTTAATAAATCCACTGATGAAAACTCTGGTGTTGTTGTTCTTCGATATGTTGTGCTATATCTCATCATCTGAGTAAAATCGCTTTGAGGCAAATTTAATTCATTTCGAATTTGTATCTTTGTTTTTACAAAAATATCTTTTTTTTTTTTTTGCAAAGTACAGTAAAATAGGGTCCAGATCCCATTAAACTGGATTGTAAAGGGCCAGGATGGGGTTAAAAATGTGAGTGACTAGGTCTCATCCAGCGTTATGATGTACGATCTGCAGTCATGAATAGTAGGTTTATTCCCAATGGTGTCATCCAAATGCAGTTTTGGAGAGAGACTTTTCAACAGGACACTGGGAAGAGCGCAGGGTCCATCCATGCCTGTGTTCCAATTAATTGTGGCAGAGGAATCAAGGATCAGGGCCAGTTCCTGGTATGTTATGTCTTGGAAATACAGGCTTCAGAGTTAGGTTTCCATTATTTTTTATTTATGGATTTCTTTCTTTTATACTGCTTTGATAAAGAGGGGTCTCGAAAGTACCAGTAAAATCGTGCATGATCCCATCCCCGCTGGCCATCTGTCCAATTAAGGCATATGAAATCATCAAGCCCATGCAGGGAAAATGAAGGATTAATTGAATGCCCCCCAAAAAAAGATATTGGGAGTTTTCCACCACTTCCTCTGAAGGTCACAATAATGGAGGCTCACAGGGGTCCAAAAACACAGTAAACGGGATATAGTTTTGCATTTTACAGAGAGGAAAAAGGAACTTTGTATATTTGTTCTATCTCCAAGTCCAGAATTGAAAGGACGCCAGCTATGTACAAACCTGAAGACCACAAGCTGTACATGAAGTCACTGATGGACAGACTGTACCTAACTCAATGGACATGTTTGTTACAAAATCAGCTGTCGAATGAGAAATGTACTCAAACAGTAAGAATAAAATTCGTAGTCAGACAAGGCTGGATTCCTGTCACAAGTTCTCCTCAATTTACATGCAGAAGCTATTTTCAAGAAGGAAGGATTTTACCCCCCACCCCACCCCCACCCCCAAAAAAAAAAAAAAAAAAAAGAACACAATTTCTGGACGAATCATGAACAATCTTAAATACGCAGACGATATATTGATGGCAACAAGCGTAGATGGAATGAAGGCCTTATTACGAAGGGTCAAGATGGAAAACTCGAACACGGGACTGCTACCCTACAGAAAAAAGACAAAGATTGACCACTGCCAGGTACAACTGGGACACTTGAGATGGATGGTAATGAACTGGAAGTTGTAAAGGACTTCAACCTATTCAGACCGATGATCACTCAAGATGTGCAATGACAACACAGGAAGTCAATAGAATAGCTCTGGGCAAATCAACAATGAAGTCACTGGATGAGGTCTTCAAATCAAGGAACATTTCAGTTGTGATGAAGACACAGCGCCTACGTAGTCTGGTCTTTTCTGTGGTAACATATCAACGCAAAACCTGGACGATAATGAAGCAAGATAGCAGAATTGTCGCCTTTGAAATGTGGTGCTGGGGAAGGAGATTATCAATATCATAGATGGCAAGAAGGACAAACAAATCCATTTTGGAACAAATCAAGCCAGACATGTCATTCGAAGCAAGGATCACCAGCTATGAATTGCCTACTTTGGACATGTCACATGATGACAGCAATCACTGGATGAGGACATCATGGTCGGAAGAATGGAAGGAACAAGACGAAGAGAAAGACCAGCAACCCGATGGCTTGATACAATCAAGGTAACAGTGGAGAAGACTCTGGTGGACCTATCTAAAATTTGCACACAATTGATCTCCCCATAGAGTGTTTAACACCATCAAGTCGCCATGGCTCTAACCGGAGTTGAAGGTTGTTAAATAACAACCTTACGAAGAATCCCCTTGCGCCACCTTATCGGCTCTGACTTATCAAATTTGAGATTTCACAAGATCTGTTAAGGTACTTAAGTGTATCACATACTTAAAGGATCGTCCGATACCTATAATTCCCTTTATAAATATCCATCCTCCATTCATAGTAACATAGTAACATAGTAACATAGTTAGTAAGGCCGAAAAAAGACATTTGTCCATCCAGTTCAGCCTATATTCCATCATAATAAATCCCCAGATCTACGTCCTTCTACAGAACCTAATAATTGTATGATACAATATTGTTCTGCTCCAGGAAGACATCCAGGCCTCTCTTGAACCCCTCGACTGAGTTTGCCATCACCACCTCCTCAGGCAAGCAATTCCAGATTCTCACTGCCCTAACAGTAAAGAATCCTCTTCTATGTTGGTGGAAAAACCTTCTCTCCTCCAGACGCAAAGAATGCCCCCTTGTGCCCGTCACCTTCCTTGGTATAAACAGATCCTCAGCGAGATATTTGTATTGTCCCCTTATATACTTATACATGGTTATTAGATCGCCCCTCAGTCGTCTTTTTTCTAGACTAAATAATCCTAATTTCGCTAATCTATCTGGGTATTGTAGTTCTCCCATCCCCTTTATTAATTTTGTTGCCCTCCTTTGTACTCTCTCTAGTTCCATTATATCCTTCCTGAGCACCGGTGCCCAAAACTGGACACAGTACTCCATGTGCGGTCTAACTAGGGATTTGTACAGAGGCAGTATAATGCTCTCATCATGTGTATCCAGACCTCTTTTAATGCACCCCATGATCCTGTTTGCCTTGGCAGCTGCTGCCTGGCACTGGCTGCTCCAGGTAAGTTTATCATTAACTAGGATCCCCAAGTCCTTCTCCCTGTCAGATTTACCCAGTGGTTTCCCGTTCAGTGTGTAATGGTGATATTGATTCCCTCTTCCCATGTGTATAACCTTACATTTATCATTGTTAAACCTCATCTGCCACCTTTCAGCCCAAGTTTCCAACTTATCCAGATCCATCTGTAGCAGAATACTATCTTCTCTTGTATTAACTGCTTTACATAGTTTTGTATCATCTGCAAATATCGATATTTTACTGTGTAAACCTTCTACCAGATCATTAATGAATATGTTGAAGAGAACAGGTCCCAATACTGACCCCTGCGGTACCCCACTGGTCACAGCGACCCAGTTAGAGACTATACCATTTATAACCACCCTCTGCTTTCTATCACTAAGCCAGTTACTAACCCATTTACACACATTTTCCCCCAGACCAAGCATTCTCATTTTGTGTACCAACCTCTTGTGCGGCACGGTATCAAACGCTTTGGAAAAATCGAGATATACCACGTCCAATGACTCACCGTGGTCCAGCCTATAGCTTACCTCTTCATAAAAACTGATTAGATTGGTTTGACAGGAGCGATTTCTCATAAACCCATGCTGATATGGAGTTAAACAGTTATTCTCATTGAGATAATCCAGAATAACATCCCTCAGAAACCCTTCAAATATTTTACCAACAATAGAGGTTAGACTTACTGGCCTATAATTTCCAGGTTCACTTTTAGAGCCCTTTTTGAATATTGGCACCACATTTGCTATGCGCCAGTCCTGCGGAACAGACCCTGTCGCTATAGAGTCACTAAAAATAAGAAATAATGGTTTATCTATTACATTACTTAGTTCTCTTAGTACTCGTGGGTGTATGCCATCCGGACCCGGAGATTTATCTATTTTAATCTTATTTAGCCGGTTTCGCACCTCTTCTTGGGTTAGATTGGTGACCCTTAATATAGGGTTTTCATTGTTTCTTGGGATTTCACCTAGCATTTCATTTTCCACCGTGAATACCGTGGAGAAGAAGGTGTTTAATATGTTAGCTTTTTCCTCGTCATCTACAACCATTCTTTCCTCACTATTTTTTAAGGGGCCTACATTTTCAGTTTTTATTCTTTTACTATTGATATAGTTGAAGAACAGTTTGGGATTAGTTTTACTCTCCTTAGCAATGTGCTTCTCTGTTTCCTTTTTGGCAGCTTTAATTAGTTTTTTAGATAAAGTATTTTTCTCCCTATAGTTTTTTAGAGCTTCAATGGTGCCATCCTGCTTTAATAGTGCAAATGCTTTCTTTTTACTGTTAATTGCCTGTCTTACTTCTTTGTTTAGCCACATTGGGTTTTTCCTATTTCTAGTCCTTTTATTCCCACAAGGTATAAACCGCTTACAGTGCCTATTTAGGATGTTCTTAAACATTTCCCATTTATTATCTGTATTCTCATTTCTGAGGATATTGTCCCAGTCTACCAGATTAAGGGCATCTCTAAGCTGTTCAAACTTTGCCTTCCTAAAGTTCAATGTTTTTGTGACTCCCTGACAAGTCCCCCTAGTGAAAGACAGGTGAAACTGCACAATATTGTGGTCGCTATTTCCTAAATGCCCAACCACCTGCAGATTTGTTATTCTGTCAGGTCTATTAGATAGTATTAGGTCTAAAAGTGCTGCTCCTCTGGTTGGATTCTGCACCAATTGTGAAAGATAATTTTTCTTGGTTATTAGCAGAAACCTGTTGCCTTTATGGGTTTCACAGGTTTCTGTTTCCCAGTTAATATCCGGGTAGTTAAAGTCCCCCATAACCAGGATCTCATTATGGGTTGCAGTTTCATCTATCTGCTTTAGAAGTAGACTTTCCATGCTTTCTGTTATATTTGGGGGTTTGTAACAGACCCCAATGAGAATTTTGTTACCATTTTTCCCTCCATGAATTTCAACCCATATGGACTCGACATCCTCATTCCCTTCGCTAATATCCTCCCTTAAAGTGGACTTTAGACAAGACTTTACATAGAGACAAACCCCTCCTCCTCTCCGATTTTTACGATCCTTTCTAAACAGACTGTAACCCTGTAAGTTAACTGCCCAGTCATAGCTTTCATCTAACCATGTCTCGGTTATTCCCACTATGTCAAAGTTACCTGTAGATATTTCTGCTTCTAGTTCTTCCATCTTGTTTGTCAGGCTTCTGGCATTTGCGAGCATGCAGTTTAGAGGATTCTGTTTTGTTCCAATCTCCTCACTGTGGATTGTTTTAGAAATGTTCTTACCTCCCTTCTGAGTATGTTTTCCTGGGTCGTCTTTGTTCGAGTCTAATGTTTTTCTTCCCGTCCCCTCTTCTTCTAGTTTAACGCCCTCCTGATGAGTGTAGCGAGTCTTCTGGCGAATGTGTGTTTCCCAGGTTTGTTGAGGTGTAGTCCGTCTCTGGCGAGGAGTCCATCATACCAGTAATTCACACCGTGGTCCAGGAATCCAAATCCTTGTTGTCTGCACCATCGTCTTAGCCAGTTGTTTGCATCAAGGATCCTGTTCCATCTCCTGGTGCCATGCCCGTCTACTGGAAGGATAGAAGAAAAAACTACCTGTGCATCCAGTTCCTTTACTTTCTTCCCCAACTCTTCAAAGTCCTTGCAGATTGTCGGTAGGTCCTTCCTTGCAGTGTCATTGGTGCCAACATGTATCAGAAGAAATGGGTGGACGTCCTTGGAGCTGAAGAGCTTTGGTATCCTATCGGTCACATCCTTGATCATCGCACCTGGAAGGCAGCATACTTCTCTTGCAGTTATGTCCGGTCTGCAGATGGCTGCTTCGGTGCCTCTCAGTAGTGAGTCTCCCACCACCACCACTCTTCGTTGCTTCTTGGCTGTACTTTTTGCTGTCACTTGTTGCTGTGTGCCCTTTTCTTTTTTGCTTGCTGGTATTGCTTCATTCTTAGGTGTGCCATCTTCATCCTCTACAAAGATTTGATATCGGTTCTTCAGTTGTGTGGTTGGTGATTTCTCCATGGTCTTCTTGCTTCTTTTGGTCACATGCTTCCACTCATCTGCTTTTGGAGGTTCTCTGACACTTTTTGCACCTTCTGTGACCAGTAGAGATGCTTCTGTTCTGTCTAGAAAGTCTTCATTCTCTTTGATGAGTTTCAAAGTTGCTATTCTTTCTTCCAGACCCCGCACCTTTTCTTCCAAAAGGGCCACTAGTCTACACTTCTGACAGGTGAAATTGGATTCTTCTTCTGGTCGATCTGTGAACATGTAGCACATGCTGCAGCTCACCATGTAGGTTGTCACATCTGCCATGTTGCTCCTAGATCCTGCTGACTTGCTGTGTGTTTTCCTTCTTGTGTAATCTACTCAGCCAAGCTCTCTTGCAATAATGTCCTACAGGCAAAAATTCGCGCGCCGTAAGGCGCGCGGTTTGGTGATGCTTTCGAAGCAGCTGGTCCCGGCTGTACCCAACGATCTTCTAGCTTAGGGAGACTTCGCTTCTCCCAGAAGGCACCTGGAATATGCAAATTAGCCTCCTGAAGCTTGAATCCCTGGTTTGGTGATGCTTTCGAAGCAGCTGGTCCCGGCTGTACCCAACGATCTTCTAGCTTAGGGAGACTTCGCTTCTCCCAGAAGGCACCTGGAATATGCAAATTAGCCTCCTGAAGCTTGAATCCCTGGTTTGGTGATGCTTTCGAAGCAGCTGGTCCCGGCTGTACCCAACGATCTTCTAGCTTAGGGAGACTTCGCTTCTCCCAGAAGGCACCTGGAATATGCAAATTAGCCTCCTGAAGCTTGAATCCCTGGTTTGGTGATGCTTTCGAAGCAGCTGGTCCCGGCTGTACCCAACGATCTTCTAGCTTAGGGAGACTTCGCTTCTCCCAGAAGGCACCTGGAATATGCAAATTAGCCTCCTGAAGCTTGAATCCCTGGTTTGGTGATGCTTTCGAAGCAGCTGGTCCCGGCTGTACCCAACGATCTTCTAGCTTAGGGAGACTTCGCTTCTCCCAGAAGGCACCTGGAATATGCAAATTAGCCTCCTGAAGCTTGAATCCCTGGTTTGGTGATGCTTTCGAAGCAGCTGGTCCCGGCTGTACCCAACGATCTTCTAGCTTAGGGAGACTTCGCTTCTCCCAGAAGGCACCTGGAATATGCAAATTAGCCTCCTGAAGCTTGAATCCCTGGTTTGGTGATGCTTTCGAAGCAGCTGGTCCCGGCTGTACCCAACGATCTTCTAGCTTAGGGAGACTTCGCTTCTCCCAGAAGGCACCTGGAATATGCAAATTAGCCTCCTGAAGCTTGAATCCCTGGTTTGGTGATGCTTTCGAAGCAGCTGGTCCCGGCTGTACCCAACGATCTTCTAGCTTAGGGAGACTTCGCTTCTCCCAGAAGGCACCTGGAATATGCAAATTAGCCTCCTGAAGCTTGAATCCCTGGTTTGGTGATGCTTTCGAAGCAGCTGGTCCCGGCTGTACCCAACGATCTTCTAGCTTAGGGAGACTTCGCTTCTCCCAGAAGGCACCTGGAATATGCAAATTAGCCTCCTGAAGCTTGAATCCCTGGTTTGGTGATGCTTTCGAAGCAGCTGGTCCCGGCTGTACCCAACGATCTTCTAGCTTAGGGAGACTTCGCTTCTCCCAGAAGGCACCTGGAATATGCAAATTAGCCTCCTGAAGCTTGAATCCCTGGTTTGGTGATGCTTTCGAAGCAGCTGGTCCCGGCTGTACCCAACGATCTTCTAGCTTAGGGAGACTTCGCTTCTCCCAGAAGGCACCTGGAATATGCAAATTAGCCTCCTGAAGCTTGAATCCCTGGTTTGGTGATGCTTTCGAAGCAGCTGGTCCCGGCTGTACCCAACGATCTTCTAGCTTAGGGAGACTTCGCTTCTCCCAGAAGGCACCTGGAATATGCAAATTAGCCTCCTGAAGCTTGAATCCCTGGTTTGGTGATGCTTTCGAAGCAGCTGGTCCCGGCTGTACCCAACGATCTTCTAGCTTAGGGAGACTTCGCTTCTCCCAGAAGGCACCTGGAATATGCAAATTAGCCTCCTGAAGCTTGAATCCCTGGTTTGGTGATGCTTTCGAAGCAGCTGGTCCCGGCTGTACCCAACGATCTTCTAGCTTAGGGAGACTTCGCTTCTCCCAGAAGGCACCTGGAATATGCAAATTAGCCTCCTGAAGCTTGAATCCCTGGTTTGGTGATGCTTTCGAAGCAGCTGGTCCCGGCTGTACCCAACGATCTTCTAGCTTAGGGAGACTTCGCTTCTCCCAGAAGGCACCTGGAATATGCAAATTAGCCTCCTGAAGCTTGAATCCCTGGTTTGGTGATGCTTTCGAAGCAGCTGGTCCCGGCTGTACCCAACGATCTTCTAGCTTAGGGAGACTTCGCTTCTCCCAGAAGGCACCTGGAATATGCAAATTAGCCTCCTGAAGCTTGAATCCCTGGTTTGGTGATGCTTTCGAAGCAGCTGGTCCCGGCTGTACCCAACGATCTTCTAGCTTAGGGAGACTTCGCTTCTCCCAGAAGGCACCTGGAATATGCAAATTAGCCTCCTGAAGCTTGAATCCCTGGTTTGGTGATGCTTTCGAAGCAGCTGGTCCCGGCTGTACCCAACGATCTTCTAGCTTAGGGAGACTTCGCTTCTCCCAGAAGGCACCTGGAATATGCAAATTAGCCTCCTGAAGCTTGAATCCCTGGTTTGGTGATGCTTTCGAAGCAGCTGGTCCCGGCTGTACCCAACGATCTTCTAGCTTAGGGAGACTTCGCTTCTCCCAGAAGGCACCTGGAATATGCAAATTAGCCTCCTGAAGCTTGAATCCCTGGTTTGGTGATGCTTTCGAAGCAGCTGGTCCCGGCTGTACCCAACGATCTTCTAGCTTAGGGAGACTTCGCTTCTCCCAGAAGGCACCTGGAATATGCAAATTAGCCTCCTGAAGCTTGAATCCCTGGTTTGGTGATGCTTTCGAAGCAGCTGGTCCCGGCTGTACCCAACGATCTTCTAGCTTAGGGAGACTTCGCTTCTCCCAGAAGGCACCTGGAATATGCAAATTAGCCTCCTGAAGCTTGAATCCCTGGTTTGGTGATGCTTTCGAAGCAGCTGGTCCCGGCTGTACCCAACGATCTTCTAGCTTAGGGAGACTTCGCTTCTCCCAGAAGGCACCTGGAATATGCAAATTAGCCTCCTGAAGCTTGAATCCCTGGTTTGGTGATGCTTTCGAAGCAGCTGGTCCCGGCTGTACCCAACGATCTTCTAGCTTAGGGAGACTTCGCTTCTCCCAGAAGGCACCTGGAATATGCAAATTAGCCTCCTGAAGCTTGAATCCCTGGTTTGGTGATGCTTTCGAAGCAGCTGGTCCCGGCTGTACCCAACGATCTTCTAGCTTAGGGAGACTTCGCTTCTCCCAGAAGGCACCTGGAATATGCAAATTAGCCTCCTGAAGCTTGAATCCCTGGTTTGGTGATGCTTTCGAAGCAGCTGGTCCCGGCTGTACCCAACGATCTTCTAGCTTAGGGAGACTTCGCTTCTCCCAGAAGGCACCTGGAATATGCAAATTAGCCTCCTGAAGCTTGAATCCCTGGTTTGGTGATGCTTTCGAAGCAGCTGGTCCCGGCTGTACCCAACGATCTTCTAGCTTAGGGAGACTTCGCTTCTCCCAGAAGGCACCTGGAATATGCAAATTAGCCTCCTGAAGCTTGAATCCCTGGTTTGGTGATGCTTTCGAAGCAGCTGGTCCCGGCTGTACCCAACGATCTTCTAGCTTAGGGAGACTTCGCTTCTCCCAGAAGGCACCTGGAATATGCAAATTAGCCTCCTGAAGCTTGAATCCCTGGTTTGGTGATGCTTTCGAAGCAGCTGGTCCCGGCTGTACCCAACGATCTTCTAGCTTAGGGAGACTTCGCTTCTCCCAGAAGGCACCTGGAATATGCAAATTAGCCTCCTGAAGCTTGAATCCCTGGTTTGGTGATGCTTTCGAAGCAGCTGGTCCCGGCTGTACCCAACGATCTTCTAGCTTAGGGAGACTTCGCTTCTCCCAGAAGGCACCTGGAATATGCAAATTAGCCTCCTGAAGCTTGAATCCCTGGTTTGGTGATGCTTTCGAAGCAGCTGGTCCCGGCTGTACCCAACGATCTTCTAGCTTAGGGAGACTTCGCTTCTCCCAGAAGGCACCTGGAATATGCAAATTAGCCTCCTGAAGCTTGAATCCCTGGTTTGGTGATGCTTTCGAAGCAGCTGGTCCCGGCTGTACCCAACGATCTTCTAGCTTAGGGAGACTTCGCTTCTCCCAGAAGGCACCTGGAATATGCAAATTAGCCTCCTGAAGCTTGAATCCCTGGTTTGGTGATGCTTTCGAAGCAGCTGGTCCCGGCTGTACCCAACGATCTTCTAGCTTAGGGAGACTTCGCTTCTCCCAGAAGGCACCTGGAATATGCAAATTAGCCTCCTGAAGCTTGAATCCCTGGTTTGGTGATGCTTTCGAAGCAGCTGGTCCCGGCTGTACCCAACGATCTTCTAGCTTAGGGAGACTTCGCTTCTCCCAGAAGGCACCTGGAATATGCAAATTAGCCTCCTGAAGCTTGAATCCCTGGTTTGGTGATGCTTTCGAAGCAGCTGGTCCCGGCTGTACCCAACGATCTTCTAGCTTAGGGAGACTTCGCTTCTCCCAGAAGGCACCTGGAATATGCAAATTAGCCTCCTGAAGCTTGAATCCCTGGTTTGGTGATGCTTTCGAAGCAGCTGGTCCCGGCTGTACCCAACGATCTTCTAGCTTAGGGAGACTTCGCTTCTCCCAGAAGGCACCTGGAATATGCAAATTAGCCTCCTGAAGCTTGAATCCCTGGTTTGGTGATGCTTTCGAAGCAGCTGGTCCCGGCTGTACCCAACGATCTTCTAGCTTAGGGAGACTTCGCTTCTCCCAGAAGGCACCTGGAATATGCAAATTAGCCTCCTGAAGCTTGAATCCCTGGTTTGGTGATGCTTTCGAAGCAGCTGGTCCCGGCTGTACCCAACGATCTTCTAGCTTAGGGAGACTTCGCTTCTCCCAGAAGGCACCTGGAATATGCAAATTAGCCTCCTGAAGCTTGAATCCCTGGTTTGGTGATGCTTTCGAAGCAGCTGGTCCCGGCTGTACCCAACGATCTTCTAGCTTAGGGAGACTTCGCTTCTCCCAGAAGGCACCTGGAATATGCAAATTAGCCTCCTGAAGCTTGAATCCCTGGTTTGGTGATGCTTTCGAAGCAGCTGGTCCCGGCTGTACCCAACGATCTTCTAGCTTAGGGAGACTTCGCTTCTCCCAGAAGGCACCTGGAATATGCAAATTAGCCTCCTGAAGCTTGAATCCCTTGAATTACAAAATCGTTTGTAATTTACTTTATCAAACAATTCCGTACCATTTTGCTACATAACTTTTTCCCAATTTCTTATATTACTTTATTTTCTGTGTTGTTTCATTTGAGGGGGGAGACTCAAACATGATGTCACAGGAGGATGGCTCTGCACTCACGCACAGCTTCTATCACCTTCCCATGGAATAGGATGCCATCAGAGGAAGAACAGTGACAGAAGCACCAACCCACAGATTTCTTCACAGCCCTCAAACGAATAGTCAACACCAGACGGTGCTGCTCACACTCACAAGGCTTCTATCACCACTCCCTGTAGACAATTCATTTAAGGGCGGTGATAGAAGCTGTGGTGCGGGGATTCTGTTACACTGCTTCTATCGCCAAACTTTAATAACATCTCATTTTAGGGACGGGTCATAGAAGCAGGGACTGTAGCGGCAGTGAAAAAAGTACATTTAAGGCCACTGAAGATGCAGGCAGCTGCCACATCTCTATCACCATCCGTCCTTCTGACACAGATCAGGGCACAGCAGTGACAGAAGCTGTGTTTTGTGACTGAGGCACCATCCTCTGATGAAGTCCTGTTCCAGGGGAATGATGGAAGCTGCAAGGAAGCAGCTGCAAAGTCGTTCTCCTGAAACAGTATTTGAAATATCACAGGAAAAAAAAGTGCGTTAGATATACAGATTAGCTGTATAGGGAGAATGGTAGAGAATTTTATAAAACAAAGTTTCAAAACGTTGTTAGGGTTTAAAGATGAATATGTTGATGTTCCTGCTCTCCGCCCATACGGCTTCCTCAGAACTCAATACCCCCAATTCCTAAGTTACAAGACTCATTAGACTTAACGCCTGCACCCAGAAATTTTTATCAAAGTTGTTGCCACCTTTGCAGTGTAGGATGGCAGGTAGATTTAGTCATATCACAAATGGATAACTGGCTTCACCCCCCAAAAAAAGAAAAGGCATCTTCAGAAGCCAGGTTGAGATCAGAGATTAAAGCCTCAATGTCCTGGTGTGCAATTCACCATCAAGCTTCTCCTGAACATTTTTTCATTGATGGAACAGGTATTCCCTTACAGTCTGGACAAGATTATGTCCTTTTCAGACCAGATGGGTCTACTGTAAAAATGTTGTCTCCATTTGAGCAAGGTTTTTACCCAGGATTCTTCAGATTGTAGACATCTGATGAGTCCACGATGTTCAGTAAGTCCAGGGCAGGGGTCCAAGTAAAAAAATGAAATAATCCAACCAGAGGGAATTGTGTGCCAATCACCTGGCCCTTTTCTTCTTCAGGGTCATCCCCTCATCCAGACGATTTGGCATACGTTGTGATCCCCTCATCCAGATGATTTGGCATAAGTTTTATGTAAACAACCAGGGATGTACTAAGTGTCTGTGGTGAAACATATATATATATATATATATATATATATATATATATATATATATATCCATGTGTGTAGGGACATATGTCTAGGGTTATATGTGTGACTAGTGATAATGTAACATCTGTCCTGAAGGCAAGTCGCACCTAGGTGTTAATAGGTACTTCCTTGGGACTAGTAGAAATTCTGTCTCCATATCTCACCAGGGTGTCTAACTAGGGCTGAGAAGAAAAGCAACATTTGGCACCTTCTAGGTCTTGGAGAATAATATATATTCATTAGTAGAGCAGCCGTGGCCCAATCAAACATACCGCAATTATGATATTAACCTTGGAGGCCGGTCTAGAAACCTGACCTCAGACCAAAGTTATAAATTTAGGCTGCAGACAGAGAATTGTGTTCACATGTGAGGGCAGCCTGAGAAGCTGATGTGTTCCACCAACTCCATTCACCCCCCCCCCCCCCCTCAGGGAGCAGAAAGTAAACTACCAGTTAGATGATTTCTGTAAGTTTTATCCTGTTTATTTTGACACAGTTTTGCATAAGTTGTATGTCTTTTTATTATCATATTTTTATACCCTTTTTCTTATGGTAAGCATTGAACTTTTTGCTATTAATGTATAAAACTTTAACAAGTTGAACCTTGAATGTTCTAAAAGAATCCATAGCCTAAAGGTGTGTGAGCCTTCTGAGTGATAGACATATTTTTATTAGTATTATTGTTAGTTCCGGGACTCATCGCCCGTGTATTCAATGAGTGGTGGCAGCACGTATGAGGGGCTGTGTGGCCTGGGTCGGTGTGTGATTTATGCTCCCATTACAGCATAGGACAGAGGTTGAATGCTGGACTGAGAGTGGGGAGATAGATTAACCTTTGCAGGCACAACCCCAAGTCACGTGTGAGAGCAGGCACGTGACGAATAAGTGACACCACGGAGAAGGGATCTGTGACAATTGGTGGCGAGCGGTGGGATAGAATTATTTCTATTAGAGCATTAGTGCATGGTTTAAGCAATTATTCCCTGTACTAAAGAATTGGTATCCTTGCGAGGATTGCACCAGTTCTTCAAGGTTCAACTCAGGGCTTACGTAGACATACTTGCAAACAGTTTCCCCTCCCCGTTTTTCTTTTCTATCTTTTATTTGGCAAAGGCTATTCATCGATATGGCAGCCCAGAACAAGAAGCAGAGCAAAGAAGCTCTGACCGGCCTCTGTGAGCAGAGAGGAATAGAGACAGCTGACAGATCCAGGGAGCTGCTGATACGTGCCTTGGTCGAGCAGGACATAGAGCAAAGTGCTGGAAGATCTGGGCAAGGAGAGAGCCCATCTCAGAGAGACCCAGCAATGCCAGCTCTTGCACCGGAGATGCCTGATGGAAATGTCACCAGTGCTGAGGAGCCTATGGACTGTACTTTGCAAATGGACTTACAACGGCTGGGAACAAATGATCCCAATCTGCGCATGCAGCTTATTCTACAGCACCGACAGGCTGAGAGAGAGGCTGCAGAACGCTGGGACCGACAGGCTAAGAGAGAGGCTGCAGAACGCCAGGCTGCTGCTGCAGAACGCCGGGACCGGGCTGAGAGTCAGGCTGCAGAACGCCGGGAGGACAGAGCGTTCCAGCTTCAGATGGCTCAAATAGAGCGGGGTATCAGTCCTCAGATAACCCGCTCCCAGAACATAAATCCAAGGCGGCCACGTCTTGAAAACTTCTATGATGGAGAAGGAAACGGACTTAGGTACTTTCCTACGGGGATTTGAAAAAACCTGCAGGCAGTACCATCTACCCCATGAGCAGAGGGCACAGTATCTAACCCCAGGGTTGAGAGGGAAAGCCCTGGAAGTTTTTGCTGACCTCCCACCAGAGCTAGATGTGAACTATGAGGCCATAAAAGAGGCCCTGATCAGGAAATACAACCTGACACCAGAAGTGTATCGTAGAAAGTTCCGGAACCTACAACGTGGATCAACTGACAGCTATGCGGATGTTGTGAGCACCTTGAGGACCACGTTCCACCAATAGATTAGGGGACTTTCTGTTAACAGTTTTGAGGACTTAACGGATCTTATGGTCAAGGATCAATTTCTTCACATGTGCCCCACGGATGTACGACAATTTGTGTGTGATCGGGAGCCACAAACTGCGGATCAGGCTGCTCAGATTATGGACTGCTATGTGGCTAACAGGATGCCTGAGGTGCGGAAGCCATCGGGATTCAGCTGGAGGGGAGGTAAGCCAAACGGGGACCCTTCTCCCTCTGCCGGCCGATCACCAGTGCTGTCCAAGCCCACCTTCTATGGGGCCCCAGGAAATAGACATTCTCTAGGCGATGCACGCCGGTGCTTCTCCTGCAACAAAGTGGGACATGTTAGCGCTGTCTGCCCTGATAGGGAGAAACGCCCAACTACCACCACAAAGCCGTCTGTGTCCCCACCGTCTGTCCTCTTTGTAGCCAGCTCTGATGCACTAACAGCCGACACTGTTGGCAATAAAGTCACCATTGGTCTCAGAGACACTGGGGCAAAGGTGACCCTGGTGCGTCCAGCCATGATAACCCCTGCTGATATCATACAAGGAAAGACTATGTTTCTAACCGGGATTGGAGGGGTCAGCCCTGCCCATGGCCCGTGTACCTGGACTGGGGAGCAGGGAAAGGACTGAGAAGTGGGAGTATCAGAGGCTATTCCCACCAATGTGTTGCTAGGCACGGACCTGGGGAGGATGGTGTCCCACTATGTTCCTCCCTTGCAAGTAAATGATGCAGAGATGGTGGAAGAAAGAGACCCACCTGAGATCCTGTGCGAGGAGGGAAAATATCCCATTGCACAGGACTGTAATTATGTGGCAGCTGTGACCCGGACTCAGGCTGCGGCTCAGAGATTAGAGGATGAGTCTCAGACAGAACTGCCAGGACAGGAGGCCCATACTGTGGTCCCGGAGCCTCAATACATGGCAGACCCACCAAGGTCCCTGATAACAGACACTGAAGACTCAGCTTCAGACCAGGGCCTGGCAGTCACACTAGGCCAGGGCCTGCAGGCTGACCGTCAGAGTTTCCAGGAGGCCCTGCAGACAGATGTCAGTCTGGAGGAGCTCAGATGTCTTGCAGACCAACCCCCTGCTGCTTCTGGCAAAGAGAGAGTATACTGGGACCAGGGCAGACTGTATACAGAGACTATCCCCACGGATACTGCAGAATCTTGGGACTATGAACGGCGGCTGATGGTCCCTTATCCATTTAGGGAACAATTATTGAGGATTGCCCATGAAATTCCTTTGGCCGGACACCTTGGAATACAAAAGACTAAAGCTCACCTGACACATAACTTCTATTGGCCCAAGATGGGGAGAGATATAGCCAATTACTGCCGATCGTGCGTACTTTGTCAGAGAGTTGGAAAGTCCGGGAATACACAGAAAGCTCCATTGATACCACTGTCAGTGATCGATAAGCCTTTCCAGCGAGTGGCTGTGGATATCACAGGGCCACTTGCAATCCCTAGCAGCTCTGGCAAAAAGTACCTCCTCACAGTGGTGGACTATGCTACACGATACCCGGAAGCTGTGGCACTATCCTCCATCCGAGCAGACAAAGTGGCGGATGCTTTACTGTGTTCTCTCGTGTGGGTTTCCCCAGGGAAATGTTGACCGATCAGGGAACCCAGTTCATGTCTGATCTGATGGAAAGCCTCTGTGAAAGAATACAAGTACAGCATTTTGTGGCCAGCACCTGTCATCCCCAAACCAACGGACTCTGCGAGCGTTTTAATGGAACGCTAAAGCAAATGCTCAAAATGTTGGTAGAGACTGAAGGAAGAGACTGGGAGCGGTACCTCCCCCATCTGTTGTTTGCCTACAGAGAGGTACCCCAGGCGTCTACTGGATTCTCCCCCTTTGAACTGGTTTATGGGAGGAGGGTCAGGGGGCCACTTGATTTGATTAAGGACTGTTGGCAGGATGACCCCAGAACTACTGGAGTCTCAGTGGTCAAATATGTACTGTGGCTCAGAGAGAGAATGCAAAAACTGAGCAACCTGGCCCATGAGAACGTGACCCAGGCCCAAATCAACCAGTAGGTCTGGTACGACCGTAATGCCAGACTGAGGGCGTACAAGGAAGGGCAGGTTTGGGTTTTGCTCCCTATGTTACAGAATAAATTGCAAGCTGCATGGGAGGGACCATATACTGTACATAAGCGGCTGAATGATGTTAATTATGTGGTGACACTAGATGAGCATGCAAAGCGTCAGAAAGTGTTTCATATAAATATGTTGAAGGCTCATCATGCCAGGGAGGCCTGTGTCTTACCTGTCTGTAGCCTGCCTGAAGAGGGGGAGGCTGATCTGTTATTGGATGTGGGGGCCGGGACTCAGTGCATGGAGTCCCTGGAGTCAGCAGAGTTTATCCCTGAGCTATCCCACAGTCAGAGGTCTGAGCTGATGTGGGCGATCAGCGAGTTCACCAAAGTCTTCACAGGGGAGCCTGGGAGGACACACTTAGCAGTTCACCTTGTGGACACTGGTACTAATTCCCCAGTACAGCAGTCTGTGTACCGTGTGTCAGCAGAGGTGAAGGCACACATGAGGGAACAGGTAGAGGAGATGCTGAAACTCAAGGTGATACAAAAATCCCAGAGTGCCTGGGCCTCGCCTGTGGTTCTTGTACCAAAAAAGGACCGTACTACCCGGTTCTGTGTAGACTACAGGAAATTAAATGTACTGACTACATGTGAGGTCTATCCCATGCCGAGGATAGATGAGCTGTTAGAGCAGCTAGCTAAAGCATGTTACCTTACCATCATTGACCTGAGTAGGGGATACTGGCAGATACCCCTGACCAGAGAAGCTCAGGAGAGGTCTGCCTTTATAACGCCATTCGGGCTGTTTGAGTTTCTGGTGATGCCCTCTGGTATGAAGAATACCCCTGCCACCTTCCAGAGGTTTGGTCAATCACTTATTGGAAGGATGTGATGGTTTTGCCGTCACTTATCTTGATGATATAGCCATCTTTAGTGATTCTTGGGAGGAACTCCTCGTACATCTCCCTCAGGTGTTGCAAAAGCTTAAAACTGCAGGTCTTAAGGTACCTTCACACATAACGATATTGTTAACGATATCGTTGCTTTTTGTGACGTTGCAACGATATCGTTAATGAAATCGTTATGTGTGACAGCGACCAACGATCAGGCCCCTGCTGGGAGATCGTTGGTCGCTGAATAAAGTCCAGAACTTTATTTGGTCACTGGACTCCTGCTGACATCGCTGGATCGGCGTGTGTGACACCGATCCAGCGATGTCTTCACTGGTAACCAGGGTAAACATCGGGTAACTAAGCGCAGGGCCGCGCTTAGTAACCCGATGTTTACCCTGGTTACCATCCTAAAAGTTAAAAAAACAAACACTACATACTTGCCTACAGCCGTCTGTCCCCAGCGCTGTGCTCTGCACTCCTCCTGTACTGTCTGTGAGCGTCGGTCAGCCGGAAAGCAGAGCGGTGACGTCACCGCTGTGCTCACAGACAGTACAGGAGTGCAGAGCACAGCGCTGGGGACAGACGGCTGTAGGCAAGTATGTAGCGTTTGTTTTTTTAACTTTTAGGATGGTAACCAGGGTAAACATCGGGTTACTAAGCGCGGCCCTGCGCTTAGTTACCCGATGTTTACCCTGGTTACCGGCATCGTTGGTCGCTGGAGAGCGGTCTGTGTGACAGCTTTCCAGCGACCAAACAGCGACGCTGCAGCGATCCGGATCGTTGTCGGTATCGCTGCAGCGTCGCTTAATGTGAAGGGGCCTTTACTGTTAAGCCAGGGAAGTGTCAGGTAGCCATGCGGGAAGTACAATACCTAGGACACCCGGTGGGGGGAGGACTGCTAAAACCTGAGCCAGGGAAGGTAGAAGCCATTACAGCCTGGGCCACCTCATGAACCAAGAAGCAGGTACTGTCCTTCCTGGGCACGGCTGGTTACTATAGGAGGTTTGTACCAAACTACAGTGCTCTGGTCAAACCGTTAACTGCTCTGACCAGGAAGAGACTTCCTAAAGTTGTCTCCTGGAGTCCTCAGTGTGAGGAGTCGGCATTGGTTAGTTCACCCGTCCTGCAGGCCCCAGATTTCACTTGCCGGTTTGTAGTGCAGACAGATGCCAGCACCTATGGGCTAGGTGCAGTTCTCGGCCAGGTGAACCAACAAGGAGAGGAACACCCAATTCTGTACCTAAGCAGGAAACTCCTACCCAGAGAAGTGGCTTATGCCACCACTGGCAATTGTGTTGGCTCTGCAGAAGCTGCAACCATACCTCTATGGGTGTAACTTCACCGTGATCACAGATCATAACCCACTGAGTTGGCACAACAGAATAGTTGGGGACAATGGGAAATTGCTTAGATGGAGCTTGATACTTCAGCAATATGATTTCACAATTCAGCACACGAAGGGAGTTGATAATGGCAATGCTGATGGCCTTTCTCGCCAAGATGGGGCAGAACCAGATACATGCTCGGGAGCTGACCTGTAAGTAAACCCCCATGCACGTTCATAAGGAGGGAGGTGTGGTGCAATATATATTTATATCTAGGTGTGTGTAGAAACATATGTCTAGGGTTGTATGTGTGACTAGTGATAATGTAACATCTTTCCTGAAGGCAAGCCACACCTAGGTGTTAAAAGGTACTTCCTTGGGAGTAGTAGAAATTCTGTCTCCATATCTCACCAGGGGGTCTAGCTAGGGCCGAGAAGAAAAGCAACATTTGGCACCTTCTAGGTCTTGGAGGGGAGACGCTCATTGCGGCCTAAGGGTAGCTGTCCCTGGGGACCACCTCACAAGTGTCTCCAGAGGAAAATAATATATATTCATTAGGAGAGCAGCCGTGGCCCAATCAAACATACTGCAATTATGATATTAACCTGGGAGGCCGGTCTAGAGACCTGACCTCAGCCCAAAGTTATAAATTTAGGCTGCAGAGAATTGTGTTCACATGTGAGGGCAGCCTGAGAAGCTGATGTGTTCCACCGACTCCATTCACCCCCCCCCCCTCCCTCAGGGAGCAGAAAGCAAACTACCAGTTAGATGATTTCTGTGAGTTTTCTCCAGTTTATTTTGACACTGTTTTGCATAAGTTGTATGTCTCTTTATTATCATATTTGTATACCCTTTTTCTTATTGTAAGCATTGAACTTTTTGCTATTAAAGTATAAAACTTTAACAAGTTGAACCTTGAATGTCCTAAAAGAATCCATAGCCAAAAGGTGTGTGAGCCTTATGAGTGATAGACATATTTTTATTAGTATTAGTTCTGGGACTCATCGCCCATGTATTCGATGAGTGGTGGCAGCGCGTATGAGGGGGTGTGTGGCCTGGGTCGGTGTGTGATTTAGGGGCTGTGCACACGTCAGGATTTTCTCAGGATTTTCTCAGGATTTGTAGCCAAAACCAGGAGTGGGTGATAAATGCAGAAGTGGTGCATATGTTTCTATTATACTTTTCCTCTAATTGTTCCACTCCTGGTTTTGGCTGAAAATCCTGAGAAAATCCTGACGTGTGCACAGCCCCTCATGCTACCATTACAGCATAAGACAGAGGTTGAATGCTGGACTGAGAGTGGGGAGAAAGATTAACCCTTGCAGGCACAACCCCAAGTCACGTGTGAGAGCAGGCACGTGACGAATAAGTGACACCACGGTGAAGGGATCCGTGACAGTCTCCAACTCCAAAAGTTCACATCCAGCGAGCAGTGAATGTGAAGGATTATCTCAGCAGGAACTTCTGGAATCCATGCGAGTGAATTCTTTCAGAAATATTCCTAAGGATCATCTCTCAGATCTGAATATTATGGTGTCCAGATTTTGTTCTCTTTTCAAAGGGAATCACTCAGGACAGGTCGGAAATTTCTTGGAAGTACACAAAAGATTTCTCCATGTTCTCCCCCTTCCTCAACCACATTCTGGAAGATCCTTGCAATTGTCTTTTTCAATCTGGTCCTGCAAGACCTTGTCTGAGGCTTTCGAAAAATGTAATGGAAAATGTATTTATTTTTTTCTTTTGAAACTCAAGTTGAAGCCAATATAAAGTTCCTGACACCACATGGAAGTCTACACCTCCACATTTATAAAGAGAGATAGGAGCAACAGTATCGTTACCAAAACAAATCTGCCCGATCTCTCCCGGTTTCTGTAATTTCCATAACTAATGACTCAGGAGACTATAGAATTTACCAAAAATTTCCTGTCCACGAGTTTTTGATTTTCTGCATAAATATAAGCATCTTCCCTCTCTGGGGTGGGAGAACGGATTATTGGACAGTTTCTCAAGATTGACGGTCCATTTGAGCAAAAAGATTTGCAGGAACATAGTCCAAGGCCAGGTCCGTACTCTGTGGCAGATCAGCCTCCTACTCCATGGCACCTCTTCTCACTAGTAGGCCTCCTTGACATCATGCAGGTCACATCACAATGACGTTGTTGGTCTGATCAGAAGATGCGCACAGAATAGGTGGATTACAGGGCTCTGGAGAGGCGGGCGGTCAGACACTCTCTGGAGCAGGGTCCGATGAATCTTTTTGCACAGCTCAAGTTAACTGACCAGGAAGACCAGCTATTGACTCCCTTAAGTTTTTTCACATACCCGCACATTGACTGAAGTCCTTCCACCTTTTTCAATTCGACAAGCTGCTGTCAAAAAGACACAGCTTAAAATTAAAAGCACAGCAAAAACAACTTGGGTGTTTTAAGTAGCTCAATAATAACCACAACACACACAAAAAAATCCGAAGACATTGGTAAAATACAAGGTTTTATTTTGAACGCTTCTAAACAAATACATGAAGGTTCAACTAATGACCACTGGAATGCTATGGAGAGTTCACTTGTTTTCCACAGCTCCACAGTACGGGGGGCAACACGGTTTACTCAAATCTTGACATTTGGCATGAAGACATAAAATGAAATGAGAAATTGATCAATTCTGGCCAATCTTAAAGCGGTTCTCCAGAATTAGAAAATAAAAAAAAAAAGTGGTTTCATGCTTCCAAGAACAGCACCACCCCCAGTCTACAGGTTGTGTATGGTACTAAAACCCATCTGCCATGCTGACCAGAAACAGTTGGTAGCGACGTTTTGGAGAAGAATGCAACCATATCTTTCAAAATTTTGGGAAAACCCTTTAAAAAAAAAAATTGTAACCCTTGCCTAATAGCTAATTCAGTTTTTGGAGGAGACAAAACAACTACAATTCAGTGACACGTGAATACTGATCATCGCTGAAGGAGCCCGATGGTCTACTGCATCTCGGCTAGGTGTAGGGCTAAAGACTGCGATAAAAAAAAAAGACCTAAAAAAAAAAAAAATTTAGCTTACTGAAGTCAGAACAGACCCTCAATATCCAATCACTGGGGGTCCGACCCCCTGGGCAGATGTACACCAGTTTAAAGAGTCACATTGCATAGCAGCCGCTTCCAGAAACGATGGATCAGATCTGGCGGCTAATCAATGCGGGTCCTGTATATTGAAAATCAACTAATTGATGTTGACCCATTTTAAAGGCTCATCTTAGTAAAAAACCCCTTTAAAAAGTCTCGTCTCACATCATTCAACTAGTCAGAATCCAGGTGACATTGTCTGGCATCTGACAAAAATCAATTTTTTATTTCTTTTTAGGAGGGGGGAACAAAAGTTTGATATGGCAGCTAGGACGATTCGAGTAACCGAAACAAAACATTGAAGTGATAGAATACAGGAATAGTAAATAAAATCATCATGAACTTGACAACAATCCATTTTTTTTCCATTAAACTGTCAAAAACACACAAACAAATGAAATAAATCGTCAAAAAGTTCTGCTCTAAAATCAGAAAGGTGAACAATGGATATCACAGATGAAGCCAGCAGAGGGGGTCTCATATTGGTTACATGTAGTTTTGGATATTTATGGGGGTCACACAACTGAGAAATAATCTTTGTTTTCTTGTATGAAGGCAAGATTATAGTTCTGTTTATTGTGATGGATTTAATGTGATCGATTGGTCTTAAAAACAGAAAATCAGGGGAAAAAAAAACAAAAAAACACACACAAATAAAAACAGCCACGCCGAATGCACATAAAGCATATTAAAACGATAGAAAACATTTCGCTAGTGCAGAATGTCAAATATGCCGAGGCTTCACAACAAGCTGGACATCAATATCAATGACAACCGACGGTTTGCTGGCTTTGTAGTAGTCTGGTGTGAGAAATCGCAAGATGTCACCCCCACATCAGATACCAATGTAGGTCTGGGATGTGTAAACCTAGTGCGGAACAAAGCTCAAAGGACATTGCTGCCCACATACTATGTACTCGGCACATCGCCATAAAGCATTCGCTTCTCATGTTGCAAACTAAACAGAACAAATTAAACAACTTTTTTTTTTCTTCAGGATTTTAGTTTGTCTCTGGAGCCTTTGCCATCTTGGAGTAAAGTTTCTAAAAGAGAGAAAAAAAAAAGATGCAAATATGTACAATTGTCAGAATATATATATATATATATATATATATATATATATATATATATATATATATATATATATATCTTCAGTGCCGATGCTCTAGTGGGCTTCACCTCTCATCACTTTCCTGCAAAGCCAGCGCTCATCAGTACTTAGTGGGAATTTGAGAAGTTGGTTGTGTACACTTTTCAGTAATTCATTTTTTTTTTTTTTTAACGACCCATCCATAAACTGTGCAATCCTTGCCAGTATTGAACGACACTCTCGATTTGCTGCTTTATCAACACACACATCTTTGAGTGTTTGGAAACTGGCTACGGTAATTCAGATCCATCAAGATGTGAAGGCGAATATTAAGAAGATGGCTGTAGAGCACTTCAACTCTGCAGGAAATTAAAGAGAAACCGGCAAAGCCAACTAGGGCAACGGCAATGAAGCAACAAGGGATTTAACAAGAGAATAAGGACATAATATTGCTTATTAAAATCTGCCATTGCTTCACAGCCAATGCTCTAGTGGGCTTTTGTCAGGCTTTCGTACTGGCCATATCAGTCACATGATGTACATGCCAGCACCAATAAGCAGTGGAAATCGGCTTTGTACATGGGGGAGGGGAGTCTGGCAGGCTGAAACAGAACTCGGCCATCCTCAGTGTCCTTTGTGAAAGGACAAAACGCTCACCTTCAGTTTCTGGTAGTGGGGCAAGGTGCTGCAGTGGGTGACCTTAGCCACGTTCTCGTTAGTGTAGAACAAGGAGCACAGTTTGCAGTAAAAACCAGTCTTGGCAACCACAAATTCCACCCCTTATAGAAAGAACATAAAAGAGAAGTCAAAACATGACAACTTTTTACAGGAAAAAACTGCAGCCATTGATCTGCAGTGCAACACGGCACCGCACCGTTACATATACTCACCAACAGGATTGTTGGCCTCAAACGGGCCAAGATTATACTCCGCTGTGCCTCCAACACCCTCGCTAGCAGATACTGGGCGCGTTTGGCCAGCCTCACCGTCCTCTTCATTTTCTTGTTCCGCTTTCTCCATGCTTGTGTTGGGCTCCACCTCAGCCTTCTCTTTTGCAGATTTCTTGGCGGCTCTCGCCTTATCCGGATCCTCGTCGCCGACCTCGTCAAGAGTAACAAAATCATCTATGCTCCCAGAAAACTTGGCTGCGCCCTGACAGCAAAAAACAGGTCATTAATAAATATATTCAAAAGGTCACAAATTTATACCAGCCCCATATTGAAACACAAAAGTCATCCAAATGGCGACTCCCGGATGTGCATTCAGCTTAGTACTTCTGACACGGGGAGGATGACGCTTTACTGACAAGTCTTTCCGCCACAGCTTCTCCTCCGGCTCCAGACTACAAAGAGGAGACTAAGGATGGCGGCTGACTGCACCGATTGGGAGCGTAAACAATCAGACTGTGCTTATGGTTCTCCCCTTTTTTTGCCATTAGAAGGAATCTGTAGTCAATAGACTAATGATTACCTCCTGGAACGCGAGCGGCAGAACATTACCGTGTTGTATCACTCGTGCCGATCATACCTTCTTTTTCTTGGGGACAGGTGCTGAGGGATCTGAAGAGTCCGGTTCCTGCGCCTCACTTTGGTCTTCCACATCGTTGTTTCCTTCAGCCTCATTTGGGTCCAGAACTTCTTCATCAGCCACGGAGCTGCCGGTTTCTAGAAGAGCAGCGGCTTCTTCATCGTTCCCCTCTTCTTCCTCCTCCTCCTCATCATCCTCAGCTAGCTCAGGTTCACAAGAATCGGTCACTATATCTTTCTCATCTGCCTCCTCCGAGGTGTGAATGGTGTCATCGGCGGTGGCTTCTTCAGATGTGGCCTGATCGCCAGTTTTAGAATCTGTCTTTTTCTGCTTCTCCTTTACACTCCCTTTTCGGTCCGGAGAATGAGCTCTCTTGCTACAAAAAAAACAAACAAAAAAAAAATTTGATTAGCGCAACTGACAACTACAACCCTGCCTGCCATGGCGGAATGGAAAGTGACCTAACATTAATAATCTTTAAATAATAATCTTTATTTTTATATAGTGCTAACATATTCCGCAGCGCTTTACAGTTTTGCACACATCATCACTGTCCCCGATGGGGCTCACAATCTAGAATCCCTATCAGTATGTCTTTGGAATGTGGGAGGAAACCGGAGTGCCCGGAGGAAACCTACGCAAACACGGAGAGAACATACAAACTCTTTGCAGATGTTGTCCTGGGTGGGATTACAACCCAGGACCCCAGCATTCTGTCACAATGGGGCGCTAACGGCACTGGGATTTATATATATTAAAAAAAAAAAAAAAAAAAGTTTTCTGAAAACTTTAAATATGTCCGACCCAGTAGAAGATTAATTCGGTGGGATTTGGGGCCATTCACTGGAAATAGGCTGCAAAGTCACCAGTTAAATTACACTGCAACAGAGAGTTTTCATAGGCTACGCCCTCCGTCAGGCTACGCCCTCCGTCTCCTTTACACCCCCTTTTCCGGAGAATGAGCTCTCTTGCTACAGAAAAAAAAAAAAATTTGATTAGCGCAACTGACAACTATAACTCTGCCTGCCATGGCGGAATGGAAAGTGAAATAACATTCTGTCACAAGGGGGCGCTAACGGCACTAGAATATATATATATATATATATATATATATATATATATATATATATATATATATATATATATATATATATATATATATATAGTCTTAGTTACTCACCGGTTAACGGTGTTTTTCGGAGTCCATGACAGCACTACGGAGAGAGGGGATCCGCCCTTCAGGAATAGGAAACCTACAGATACATAAGGGCGGCACCTCTCCCACGCATCAGTTGGTTTACAGAGCACAAGAGGACCACCAAGGTTAATAGCATTCATAATAAACAATAATACAATAACTAACTATTCACTACCCGTGAATTATATATATAAATAAAGGAAGAGGTGTACACCCAGAACTTAAGAAGACGGGAGGGTATGTACAGGTGCTCTCATGGACTCCGAAAAACACCGTTAACCGGTGAGTAACTAAGACTTTATTCGGTCGTCCATGACAGCACTACGGAGAGAATTACAGAGAGTAACTAACTAGGGAGGGACTACAGCTTGCAGCACCCTTACACCAAAAGAGAGGTCAGAGGAGGCACCCAGGTTCAATCTATAATGGTTATAGAAAGTGTTTGGAGAAGACCAAGTAGCAGCCTTACAAATCTGGTCGATCGACACCTCCAATCTTTCCGCCCACGAAGCCGCCATAGCTCTAGTGGAATGCGCTTTAAGACCTTCAGGCGCCGGCTTGCCCTTTGAGATGTATGCCAGCGAGATAGCCTCCCTGATCCATCTAGCTAGAGTAGATTTCGATGCTCTATGCCCTTTCCTACTACCCTGATAGGACACGAATAGGGCATTATCTAACTTCCAGGGATCAGTTACCGCTAGATATTCCAGGATACATTTTCTTACATCTAAAGTGTGTAACTTCCTTTCCTTATCATTAGTAGGATTGGGGAGGAAAGATGGAAGAACTATTTCCTGTGTTCTGTGGAAACTGGACACTACCTTAGGAAGATATGCTGGATCAGGGGACAGTATCACTCTATCATCCCTAAGCTGCATGTAAGGGGGAACCCTGGATAATGCTTGTATGTCACCTATCCTACGCGCCGATGTTATGGCCACCAGGAAGGCTACTTTAAGGGATAGATGTTTAATAGAGGCTGAAGTAATTGGCTCAAATGGGGCCTCTGTCATGGCTGAGAGGACTAGGTTCAGGTCCCATGGCATGACTCTATTCTTCACAATTGGCCTAGACCGTTTTGTTGCCCTGATGAATCTGCTGATCCAGTGATTCTCAGCGATGTTGCAGCCAAAGAGGGCCCCCAAGGCTGATACCTGCACCTTAAGAGTATTTGGGGATAACCCCATATCTAACCCCCTTTGTAAGAACTCCAAGATCTGGTCTATTGGTATTGACTGTCCAGCTATTACCCCCGAGTTCTGAAGAAATCTCTTCCAGATTCTGACATAGATTTTTGTGGTTATCACTTTCCTGCTTTTCAGCAGTGTGTTAATGAGGGCCGGCGAGAACCCCCTATCTTTTAGCAGCGCCCGCTCAAAATCCACGCCGTCAGATGAAGGCCAACCGCTCGAGGATGGTAGACTGGGCCCTGGGATAGGAGATCCGGAATGTCTGGCAAGACCCATGGATCGGACATCGACATAGCCCTCAGGCATGGAAACCACGTCCTTCTGGGCCAGAAGGGGGCAATTAATACCACTGTGGCTTTGTCCTTCCTGATTTTCCTCACCACCAGAGGAAGTAGAGACAGGGGAGGAAAGGCGTAGGCTAGCCTGAAGTTGCAGTCTATGAGGAGGGCGTCTACTGACAGGGGATTTTCTCTGGGGTTCAGAGAGCAGAATTGTGCCACTTTCCTGTTTTCTTTTGTGGCAAACAGGTCTACCTCTGGTTGCCCCCACCTTTCGACGATAAGGTCGAAGATGGTGCTGTTCAGGGACCACTCCCCCTGCCTTAATGTGTTGCGACTTAAGAAATCCGCTGTAGTGTTTTCTGCCCCTTTTATGTGTAGAGCCGTCAACGAGAGAAGATGTTGCTCTGCTAGATGAAACAGACGATCTGCTACACACATCAGGGATCTGGACCGAGTCCCGCCTTGGTGATTTATGTATGCCACGGTGACTCGATTGTCCGAGAATACCCGCACGTGGTGGCCCTGTAGATAGACAAGGAGTGTTTTAACCGCCTGCTCCACAGCCGTTAACTCCTTTAGATTGGAAGACATCTCTATCTGATTACAATCCCACAGCCCCTGTACCAATGTATCCCCCATGTGAGCCCCCCACCCAGAAGGGCTAGCGTCCGAGGTGACCACGCGAGTTATATTATATTCCCAGGGGACCCCTGTGGACAGATTCTCTTGGTCCAACCACCAACCGAGGGATACAATAGCGTCTTGGGATAGGGTCAGCAGACTTTCTAGACACTCCCCCAACTTTTTTTGATGCAATAGCACCTCGCCCTGAAGTATCCTTGTATGATACTGAGCCCATCGGACTGCTGGAATACAGGACGAGAGAGAGCCTAGCAGAGACATGGCTTTCCGTAGGGACATGGTGGGGTTTTTAGTGGCATTCAGCACCTGAAGGTGCAGGCGATCAATTTTTTCTTGAGGCAAACGGCATTCCTGAACCTGGGAATCCAGGGTCAGGCCCAAAAATCGCTGCACCGTCATGGGCTGTAACCGTGATTTTTTAACGTTTAGCATCCACCCCAGACGCTCTAGAGCCGACATCACTTTATGTAACTGTTCTAGACAGTGATCCGCCGTTTTACCTACGATAAGGAGATCGTCCAGGTAGGGGATTACTAGAACGTTGGACTCATGCAGGTGTGCCATAACTTCCGCCATCACTTTGGTAAATACCCGAGGGGCGACCGAAATCCCAAAGGGAAGGGCCCTATACTGGAAGTGCCTGACCACCCCATCCAACCGTACCGCCACCCTTAGGTATCGTTGGTGACCTGCATAAATAGGGATATGATAATAGGCGTCCTTCAAATCCAATACTACCATAAAGCAGTTTTTGAACAGCAGCTTTATTGCGGTATTTATAGTTTCCATTTTAAATGGTTGCACGGTCAGAAACTTATTCAGTGCTCTAAGGTTAATGATTGTTCTGAAGGAGCCGTCTGGTTTACTTATCAGGAATAGAGGAGAGTAGAATCCACTACCCTGTTCGCCTTCCGGAACCTCAGACAGGACATTTTTATTGAGCAGATCATGAACTTCCGCTTCCAGGGCCGCCTGTTCTGCTGGAGAGGATCTGAGAGGGGTGATTCTGAAGAAGTTCTGAGGGATAGAGGAGAATTCTAGCCGCAGACCCGTAGCTATCAACCCCAAAATCCAATCACTGCTGGAGATCTTGGACCAGGCCGGGTAGAAGGCAGATAGTCTACCTCCCACCGGGGCAACTAGTCATTGGGGTGGTTTTTTGACTTCACGGGGTGGCTCCTGACATCCTCCACCAAACATGAACCCCGTACCTTTCTTCTTTTTCTCGTCCCATCTGCTCTGATCTCTAGCCGGTCTCCTCCGAAAGAATCTTTTCCCTGCGAAGGGGCGCCTGTAAGAAGTAGTTGGTAGATTAGGAAACTTCTTCTTCTCATCTCCGGCTTTCTCTAGTAGCTCATCTAGGACTGGCCCAAACAGGTATTCCCCTTCGCATGGGATAGAGCACAGACGAGATCTGGACTGAAGGTCACCCGGCCAACATTTCAGCCATAGGGCCCTGCGTGCTGCGTTCGATAGTCCTGCCGCTCTAGCCGCCATTCTTGCGGAATCCGCAGAAGCATCAGCGAGAAAGGCAGCAGCATTTTGAATTGTTGGCAGGAATTTCAACATGGAATCTCTGGAAACACCTTCTTCCAATTTAGACCCCAGCTGATCTAGCCAGACCATCATCGATCTAGCTGCGCATGTCGCAGCTACCGCAGGTCTCAAGGCACCAGCCGACATTTCCCATGTCCCTTTAAGGAACGAGTCAGCCTTTTTATCTAGAGGATCCTTTAGGGAAGCCATGTCATCAAAGGGGATAGAAGATTTCTTAGATGCCTTGGACACCGCCGCATCTAATTTTGGTGCCTTATCCCATGTGTTCACCATGGGGTCCTCAAAGGGGTATCTTCGTTTAAAGGCCGGTGGAAAAGAGCCTTTTTTCTCTGGCTTTTTCCATTCCCTTTTAATGAGGTTTTGGACCTTGTCATTGAGCGGAAAAGACCTACGTTTTTTAGGGTCTAGACCGCCAAACATTAAGTCCTGTGCTGAAAGTTCTGGCCATTCATCTGCCACCCCCATAGTGGATCTAACTGATTTAATCAGTTTGTCCATTTGGTCCAACGGGAAACAGAACCGGTTAGACTCTTCATCCGAAGAGGATGCTGAGGAGACAGAGGCGTCTGAATCATTCTCCCTACTTGGGCCAACAGACGAATCCGAATTTGAGGCGCTAGGCTCCCTTCTCCTTTTGGAAGGCTCCCCCCGGGATAGGGATTTCAGGGAATCCTTCACCTCCTTTCTGATAATCTCCCTAAGATTTGATGTGAAATCGGGAGACTCCTCCGCCACCTATGGGAGCGGAAAAAAAGTCTATGTAATTCCTCCGGTGCTACCGCTATATAGTATCCCATTCAACTATTTCCTACCGTCTGCCGCACACACGACTGACAAAGTCTTTTAGGGTAGGCGTCTGGCAAAGGGCAAGCGCATAGCGCGCACTCCTTGTTTTTTGATTTACCAGCGCTTTTTTTCCCCTACGGAAATAAACATAGGAAAAGACTGCATCAGGGTACATTCACGAAGATCTCTTACCCAGGCAGTAGCGGTAGGTACCGGATCACTGGGGGGTCGGTCCAGATCCTTCTGTCTAGATCTGCGACTGGGCTGATTACTGCGTCCGCGGGTCTTCGGCTGGGGGTTTGCATGGGACTTCTCCGAGGATCTGTCCTGCTCCTGCTCCAGCAGACCGACGGCAGCTTCCGGCTCATCCATAGCTGCAGATGGGCACACAAGCAGCCCTGCAGCGTTCTGTTCGGCTATAAATAGCCCTTCCCCCGGATCCGGAACATGTGCAGCTGTGTGGCCGAATCAACCCCCCCACGTGCAGGACGCTCCCCCACCCCCAATCGCCCCTCCCCCGCCCCCGCCGCATGCAGGACAGCGGCGCTGCAAGCAAAAAACCGGCCGGCGTTTCACTTCCGGTTTAGGCCTCGCCCCCCTGCGAGTCACTTCCGGTTTCGGGCAGAGAGCTCAGGGACGCACCCGGAAGCCGGGGACGGCTCCGCCGGACCCCCCAGCCGCCCGCCGCTACACTACCGCCGCTCACGGCCGCAGCACAGCGGCGATCGCGGCAGAAGCCAGCGCCCGACCCCCGGCTCCGGTCCCGCCCCCCCCGAACCGAAAGGAGCGCACAGGGCGCTCCCGGAAAGCTTGCCCCGCACTGCATCGACGGGGGCCAGAGGCGGGGAAGACAGAGGCCCAGGGAGAACCGCCCTGTGGGGGGATATACTCACCTTGCTGCCACTGGGGATGGACCTCCTCCGGACGTCGCTCCAGCCTGCACCGCTCACTGTCGTGGAGTCCTACCCGGACCCACCGTGGCGCTTCCAGGGACCCGCACTGCCCGAGGTAGGAGACCCCCTCGCTACCTGGGTCGGACAGCCGGCCTGGGTGCTTGATAGGTGAACGAAGTCGTATCTGAAGGGAATCCTGTCCTCCAGGAACAGGAAACCAACTGATGCGTGGGAGAGGTGCCGCCCTTATGTATCTGTAGGTTTCCTATTCCTGAAGGGCGGATCCCCTCTCTCCGTAGTGCTGTCATGGACGACCGAATAAATATATATATATATATATATATATATATATATATGTGTATGTATGTATGTATGTATGTATGTATGTATGTATATTATTAAAAAGAAAAATAGTTTCTGCGGTCTCTGAAAACTTCTAAATATGTCCGACCCAGTAGAAGATTAATTCGGTGGGATTTGGGGCCACTGGAAATAGGCTGCAAAGTCACCAGTTAAATTAGACTACAGCAGAGAGTGTTCATAGCCTACGCCCTCCGTCAGGTGGTTTAATTTGAACAGGTGAAATGTGAATGGTGGATCCTGTGTTATCTACTGTATATAGAGTTGTTATCAGTCATTGTACAGGAGGAGGAGGTGAGCTGTGACATCACCTATTGTGAATGGTGGATCCTGTGTTACCTACTGTATATAGAGGTGTTATCAGTCATTGTACAGGAGGAGGAGGTGAGCTGTGACATCACCTATTGTGAATGGTGGATCCTGTGTTATCTACTGTATATAGAGTTGTTATCAGTCATTGTACAGGAGGAGGAGGAGGTGAGCTGTGATGTCACCCATTGTGAATGGTGGATCCTGTGTTATCTACTGTATATAGAGTTGTTATCAGTCATTGTACAGGAGGAGGAGGAGGTGAGCTGTGACATCCCCTATTGTGAATGGTGGCTCCTGTGTTAGTTTTCATTATAACCCTGTCTCTTCTTAATCCTCTTGTACAGAGCAGGAATGCCAATATGAGGCTTAAGGTCAGTGAGAACATTTCAAGATCCTGGATTTCTACTTGTTATAGATTAATACATTTTATTATTATATACATAAAAACCAAACACACTTAAACATTAGGCCATTAATGAAAACACATTCTCTTTAAATGAGGCAAACAGGGTACAAACTGCAAAATGTTGGCCTCAGTGGTGCTTTTTTCAATCACTTAGGCCTAATCCAAAACTGCAAATCTGACAGCGAGACAGCAGACCCATTTCTGAATGGAATAAACTTCATCCAAATTTCCCATAAATTCTATCGTAACCGCAGAATAGAATAATCAGGATAATGTAGAATCAGAAGTCGGCGAGACGGTCATCGAAGCAGGCTCACCTCTGGCATAATACATTATACAGAGTGAAAGAAATACTTACCGGTTCTTTTCTTTTTCCTTTTCTTCAATAAGTTTGTTTGGGATCTGTAGGAAAATTTTTTTTAAAATAATCAGCACTAAATAAAAAAAAAAACAAAAAAAAAAAACACTAATCGTTTTAAACTTTTTACCAATTGGATTAATTCTTTTTATATTTTGACAGATCGGGCGATTCTGAACGCGGCGATACCAAATAGGTGTATGTTTTATTTTTAACCCCTTCATGACCATGGGATTTTTCATTTTTCCGTGTTCGTTTTTCACTCCCCTCCTTCCCAGAGCCATAACTTTTTTATTTTTCCGTCAATTTGGCCATGTGAGGGCTTATTTTTTGCGGGACGAGTTGTACTTTTGAACGACATCATTGGTTTTAGCATGTCGTGTACTAGAAAACGGGAAAAAAATTCCAAGTGCGGTGAAATTGCAAAAAAAGTGCAATCCCACACTTGTTTTTTGTTTGGCTTTTTTGCTAGGTTCACTAAATGCTAAAACTGACTTGACATTATGATTCTCCAGGTCAGTACGAGTTTGTAGACACCTAACATGACTAGGTTTTTTTTTTTATCTAGGTGGTGAAAAAAAATTCCAAACTTTGCTAAAAAAAAAAAAAAAAAAAAAAAAAAATTGCGCCATTTTCCGATACTCGTAGCGTCTCTGTTTTTCGTGATCTGGGGTCGGTTGAGGGCTTATTTTTTTGCGTGCCGAGATGACGTTTTTAATGATAGCATTTTGGTGCAGATACGTTCTTTTGATCGCCTGTTATTGCATTTTAATGCAATGTCGCAGCGACCTAAAAAACGTAATTCTGGAGTTTCGAATTTTTTTCTCGCTACGCCGTTTAGCGATCAGGTTATTGCTTTTTTTTAGTTGATAGATCGGGCGATTCTGAGCGCGGCGATACCAAATATGTGTAGATTTGATTTTTTTTTATTGATTTATTTTGATTGGGGCGAAAGGGGGGTGATTTAAACTTTTATATTTTTTTTATTTTTTTCACATTTTTTTTTACTTTTTTTTTTTAACTTTTGCCATGCTTCAATAGCCTCCATGGGAGGCTAGAAGCAGGCACAACGCGATCGGCTCTGCTACATAGCAGCGATCTGCTGATCGCTGCTATGTAGCAGAAATGGAGGTGTGCTGTGAGCGCCGACCACAGGGTGGCGCTCACAGCCACCGCTCATCAGTAACCATAGAGGTCTCAAGGACCTCTATGGTTACAATGGAGACGCATCGCCGACCCCCGATCATGTGACGGGGGTCGGCGAGGACGTCATTTCCGGCCGCCCGGCCGGATGCGGTAGTTAAATGCCGCTGTCTGCGATTGACAGCGGCATTTAACTAGTTAATAGGTGCGGGCAGATCGCGATTCTGCCCGCACCTATTGCGGGCACATGTCAGCTGTTCAAAACAGCTGACATGTCCCGGCTTTGATGCGGGCTCACCGCGGAGCCCTGCATCAAAGCAGGGGATCTGACCTCGGACGTACTATCCCGTCCGAGGTCAGAAAGGGGTTAATGGGGCGAATGGGGGATGATTTGCACTTTTATATATTTTCTTTTTTTTTCACTTGCTTCAATAGCCTCCATTGGAAGCTGTTCAAAACAACGGACGTGGCGGGAAAGATGGGGGCTCTGCGTCGGATCCCGCATCAAAGGAAGACACGGCATGCGCAATACATGTACGGCGCATGTCGTGAAGGGGTTAAAAGTTAATTTGTCAGGAGGTTTCCTTTATACAACCTGAGACCAGCATGATGTAGGAGCAGGAACCCTGATGCCAGTGATGTATCATTTACTGGGCTGTGTGTTGCAATTTCAGTAAAATCAGTGTTTTGTCTGCAGATCATCACTACAGGACTAGGTGCCTCCTAGTCAACTGCTCTGTATAACTCCGCCTCCATCACTTATTGGCAGCCTTCTATTTACACAAGAAGCTGCCAATCAGTGGTGTGGGCGGGGTTACACAGATCAGCATGTGTTATCTGCAGCATAGAAAACAGGGATTGTATCAAAATGAGATCATGACAGCAGCAAGTGACACATTGCTGGAATCAGGGTCTCTCTCTCCACATCATAGCAAAAGCCTGCCGAAAAAATTTTTTTAAGCCTCAGAAAACTTTTTTTTTTTATTTTTTATATACATAATATGGGAAGAAGAAAGAAAAACCCTGATGCTAAGCTGTGGGAAGTGGTTTATCAGACTAGTCCTTCCACTGCGTATGCCTGTAGCAATGATGGTTTCTAGGACTAGGGGACCTACCTCTATTTGCGACTTACACCCCCATCATAGAAACACAACAGTAAGTGACCCTCCTGGGAGCAATGCCACGCTTACCCTTAGCACAAGCTTCTTGTATCTTTCAGACAGCTCTACCTGCAGTGTTTTTCCATGGAAGACTAGAGGGTCAGTTTCACAGCGCTTTACCATGTCCTGAGCATCTTCCACTTTCTCCATTTCAACAACAGACTAAAACAAAAGAACAAAAAAAATAAATATCAAAATACATATTTCTATACCGCCAACATGTTCGGCAGCATTTTTCACTTCAGAATACATGCAAAATGTGTTTACTTAATATACATATATTGAGAAAGGTCCAATAAACCACATTTAATATATATATTTTAACCACCACAACATACGAATACCTTTGCAGGAAATTTAAAGCATTTTCCTCACAGTCGCCCCATGCAATTTTACCTTATTTCTCGCTCTCATTAGGATATAGGTTTTCACTTTGCCGAAGTCCTCGACGAGCTTTAGGAACTCAGCATCCGTGTAGCCGGAACTGGGTAGTTTACTAAGGTGCACAACTTTGCCCGTTTCTGTTTTTTTCCCAATGGATTTTACTTCAGGCTTTTCCCATTTCTAAAGAGAATTGAACACAAGATTGGAATTCTAGGTTTCAGCTTGTTCCTTTAGGTCTCGGCCACTGTGCAGTTCCTTCCTCTAATCTTCCCGGAAAAGCATGAAGAAGTACTGGAAATGTACGAAGAAAAAACGTAACAGAAGGTTACGGGCTATGGCTCGCCACACAGTGATCACTGAGCAAGTGACATACACGTCAGGGGGAGGGGGGGGCAACGAAGGAAACCATTTCCGAAACGCGCGTCGGGGTGCGCACGCCATAACGACCAGGTGTCCTCACTCCTCCTGTACCAGTTGTGACTTGTATTGTTCAAGATTATTGTACTTGTTATTATGTACACCCCTCCTCACATGTAAAGCGCCATGGAATAAATGGTGGAATAATAATAATAATAATGTTATATATCTAAAATGTTTTATGTTGTGTGCACATTTTAATTTATTATCTCTACTGCTATATGCATTAATAAAGGCATATTTTTTTATCAGTATTATCTTGCCTGGCATTTTATGGTCATCCATGGTTGTTGGTTTTTTGAAAAATACAAAAATGCAGAGGGATGATATAGAACAGATATGTTAGAAAGCGCAAACGGTGTGAGACATGTCCGCTGCTCCTGTCAGCACCACTAAGCATGCACAGATGTTAACTTCACCGCACTCCCGATGCGATAGCATCATTATAATTACCAGGAGGGCTAACAGAGGAAAGAAAACACTGTTGTAAGCAATTTTTTAAAAATTTCTATTACAAGGAAAGGAAAGTAATTACCGTATTTTTCGGACTACAAGACGCACTTTCCCCCCCCCCCCCCCAAAAAAAAGGGGGGAAAATGGGGAGTGCGTCTAATAGTCGCAATGCAGGCTTACCGTGGTGGCAGAGGTCCGGTGGCAGAGGAGGCGCAGTAAGCGGGGTCCCTTTCTCCGATGAGGTGATTCAGCAGCCCGGTATGCAGCAGAGCCGGGTGAATCCTGTTGTTATCGGTGGTGGCGGCCATTTTCCTGAGGCCGCGCGTGCGCAGATGGAGCGCTCTGCTTCCCGGGGCTTCAGCAAAATGGCCGCCGCGATCTCCATCTACGCACGCGCGGCCTCCCGCGGCCATTTTCCTGAAGCCCCGGGAAGCAGAGCGCTTCATCTGCACACGCGCGGCCTCAGGAAGATGGCCGCGCCCACCGATAACAACAGGATTCACCCGGCTCTGCTGCATACCGGGCTGCTGAATCACCTCACCGGAGAAAGGGACCCTGCTTACTGCGCCTCCTCTGCCGCCACGGTAAGCCTGCATTGCCTGCACGGTAAGCCTGGGACCCCTCTCACGCCATACCTCTCACTGCACCTCCTGATCCCAGCACCTCCTGATCCCAGCACCTTCTGATCCCAGCACCTCCTCATCCCAGCATCACCCCACCTCTGCCGACACCTTGCCTCCTGTGACCCTGCTCTGCCACCGCCAGACCTCAGGTAACATACTGTTAATTCGGACAATAAGACGGACCCCCATCTTATAAAAAAATCTTTTTTTCTGCAATTTTCACCCCAAATTTGGGGTGCGTCTTATGGTCCGGTGCGTCTTATAGTCCGAAAAATACGGTACTAAAAACAGACAGGAAACAAGAGCAAACAATTCTTTGGATGGGTTGTCCAGGATTGGGGAAAAAAAAAATTCTACCCACAGCGCTACCATTGTCCAACGGTGGGTTCTGGTTATTTCTGCTCTGCTCAAATGGTAGACAATAGAGCAGAGATGCACAAATAACCGCTGTCCGGACACATTCTGACTTGACGTGCAAGTCTAGTCGGAATGTAGCTGGGAATATGCACTTCGCATACTTGTGGTTACAAGCCCTGTATGTACCGTGTCTATTGTTAATCAGGGGAGGTGCCGTGGTCAGGCAACTTGGCATGAGGTAGCAAGTCTGGGAAGTGATAATCTCTTGGATATAAAACCTTCACTGTAAGTAAGGGTACCGTCACACTAAGCGACGCTGCAGCGATACCGACAACGATGTCGATCGCTGCAGCGTCGCTGTTTGGTCGCTGGAGAGCTGTCAGACAGCTCTCCAGCGACCAACGATTCCGAAGTCCCCTGGTAACCAGGGTAAACATCGGGTTACTAAGCGCAGGGCCGCGCTTAGTAACCCGATGTTTACCCTGGTTACCAGCGCAAACGTAAAAAAAAAACAAACACTACATACTTACATTCCGGTGTCTGTCCCCCGGCGCTGTGCTTTCCTCTGCACTGTCAGCGCCGGCCAGCCGGAAAGCAGAGCGGTGACCTCACCGCTGTGCTTTCCGGCTGGCCGGCGCTAACAGCCAGTGCAGAGAAGCACAGTGCCGGGGGACAGACACCGAAATGTAAGTATGTAGTGTTTTTTTTTTTTTTACGTTTACGCTGGTAACCAGGACAAACATCGGGTTACTAAGCGCGGCCCTGCGCTTAGTAACCCGATGTTTACCCTGGTTACCAGTGAAGACATCGATGAATCGGCGTCACACACGCCGATTCAGCGATGTCTGCGGGAGATCCAGTGCCGAAATAAAGTTCTGGACTTTCTGCGCCGACCAACGATGGCACAGCAGGATCCTGATCGCTGCTGCCTGTCAAACTCAACGATATCGCTATCCAGGACGCTGCAACGTCACGGATCGCTAGCGATATCGTTCAGTGTGACGGTACCTTAAACGGCACACAGCTTAATAAAGGACAGCTGCATTTTGTGATTTAGGCTTCATCTCCTGCTGTCTTCGGACATAGCAAAACCTGCTGACAGATTCTCTTTAAGAGAGCATTACCCAGGTAGTGGACTACTTTAAGACTAGCATGAAGGGTATTTCTGCATATACACAGACCAAAAAATTTCTTAAAAATAATTGAGAACTTACCTTCATACATTTATATTTCTGAGACAAGTTAACGCGAACAGGTTTCCCGTTGATGAGAGCTTGGTTTGTGCTGTAATAGTCTGCTACCGCCATTGCCTCTTCTGGGGTGGACATTTCGATGTACGCCTTTACAAAAAAAAAAAAAAATCCTTTAGCTTTGGAACACAAACTGCAGCACCAAGAGGGATAATGATATGAAGATGGTGAAAAAAAATACGGGAACAACATTTTCAAAACATCCTGATGGTTTAATTTTTTTCCAGTACCGAGTATGACGTGCAGAAATCATGGCACTTACAGCCTCATCTGCCATCAATGAGGTCATTAATGGCCGTCTGAGGAACGTTCTGCCACGCTGAATGCATTTGAGCAAATCATCAAGATCCACTACTGGCAGCTCCTTTGTAATCACCGACCAATGACATCCCGGATGTGCCCGATGAGAGAAGTCCGGAGACGCTAAAGCCATGGTGGTACATTTAAGGCCACGCAGGCGGCTGACACTTGCACTAGCAACATGCAGCCTGGTGTTGTCAAACGGCTCCTGGGACACTGGAGAAATGGCCGCACCATCAGTTCCACCAACATATCGATGTAATACATAGGTGTTAGTGTACCTGGGATGAAGACCTTCACTGGTCCTACTCGCGGGGAGACCATGTACGGTGGCCAGACCCCTCTAGCTTTTATAAAGCCATAACACAAAAACCCACATAAATCCAGGGCATATAAACTAAGTAGTACTATCACAACACTTGAAAGGGACCAGTATACAATGCCAGTATCAAAAAAATGAAATTTTATTCAACATTAATACAGATTAAAATCACAGAGCAAGGTGACTACAACGAAAGCAGGGATCAAGCCACTCTTAATATGTAACTGACACAAGATCTAGTAGAGTGCCTACAGTGCTAATAAATTACAAAGGACTAGTGTCCACAATGCTAAAAACTACCCAGTGTAGGGGCACCATACAAGGCCCTAGAAACTTACTAATAGCATTGACATAGGAAGTAACACATAGCATAAGCCAGCACTTACATGTAATCGTATCTTTGGAGTCTGTGGCGTCCCTGCCGCCCCAACGCACGTTTCGCTTCTTCGTCAGGAGGTCCGGTGGCAGAGGTGCGGTGGCAGAGGAGGCGCAGTAAGCGGGGTCCCTTTCCCCGGTATGGTGATGCAGCAGGCCCGGTATGCAGCAGAGCCGGGTGAATCCTCTTGTTATCGGTGGGCGCAGCCATCTTCCCGAGGCCGCGCGTGTGCAAATGAAGCGCTCTGCTCCCGGGGCTTCAGGAAAAAGGCCGCGGGAGGCCGCGCGTGCGCAGATGGAGATCGCGGCGGCCATTTTCCTGAAGCCCCGGGAAGCAGAGCGCTCCATCTGCGCACGCGCGGCCTCCGGAAAATGGCCGCCACCACCGATAACAAGAGGATTCACCCGGCTCTGCTGCATACCGGGCCTGCTGTATCACCATACCGGGGAAAGGGACCCCGCTTACTGTGCCTCCTCTGCCGCCACACCCCCGCAACCGCACCGCTGCCACCGCACTTCTGCCACCTAGGTAAGCCTGCATTGCGACTATTGGACGCACCCCCCATTTTCCCCCCTTTTTTGGGGGGGAAAAAGTGCGTCTTTTAGTCCGAAAAATACGGTGTATATATATATATATATATATATATATATATATATATATATATATTACACATACAAGTCTTGTAACTTATTTTTCCATCACCCTTAACACATACCTCATTCATTCTCTTTAAAATGAGAAAATTGGTAATGACTCCGAACGGCTCGGCCAGCCCCGGCAGCTGTTTCGTCAGATTCTTCCCTCGCTCAAAGTTTATGATGCGAACAACTCTACCGGTGTTGTGCTGGAAGAGGAGACGGATAAAAATTTAACGCCGATGAATTCAGCGCGTCCCAACATTTCTATCACTAGCATTCTCATTCTCTGGGACAGCCTCCGAGAATTGGTCAATAAATGTCCCATTCTAATTAAACAGGATACGTGCGCACGATGGCCGCCAGTATCGGTGCGCACGTGTCCTTGCGGGATGTCAGACCGCCTCTGTAAGTGAACATGTACATACCGGTCTGTCCTGCATACGTCTTGGTCCAGGACCCTGATCATGCATTCCTGAAATACAAGAATACACCATTACACTAAACATTACATTTTACAATACAACAGGATGTGAACAAGTCGTCGTTAGTACATGCATGGGCCATAGACGACTATGGACGGAGTGGTGTATCAAAAGGAGCCCTTTTTTTCTCCTTCGCCTCATTGGGGGACACAGACCATGGTGTATGCTGCTGCAAATAGGAGGCTGACACTAAGGCTATGTTCACACATAGCGTCGGGTCCCTGCGGGTTCTCCCGCAGCGGATTTGATAAATCTGCAGGGCAAACCCGCTGCGGTTATCCCTGCAGATTTATCACGTTTTGTCCTGCGGGTTCCGCTGCGGGATTTAACTCCTAATATTGATGCTGCATATGCAGCATCAATAGTAATGTTAAAAATAATAAAATAATGATATACTCACCCTCTGACGTCCCGATCTCCTCGGCGCTGCAGGCGGCGGTCCGATTCCAAAGATGCTGTGCGAGAAGGACCTTCGTGACGTCACAGTCATGTGACCACGACATCACCGCAGGTCCTGGTCGCATAGCAAACCTGAGACCGGACGGCCGCGTGCAGCGCTGAGAGGTGAGTATAGCATTATTTTTTTATTTTAATTCTTTTTTTTTTTTTACACAAATATGGTTCCCGGGGCCTGGAGGAGAGTCTCCTCTCCTCCACCCCGGGTATAACCCGCACATTATCCGCTTACTTCCCGCATGTTGGGCACAGCCCCATGCGGGAAGTAAGCGGATCAATGCATTCATATGGGTGCAGAATCGCTGCGATTCTGCACAAAGAAGTGACATGCTGCGGGTTGTAAACCGCTGCGTTCCCGCGCGGTTTTTCCCGCAGCATGTGCACAGCGGTTTCCATAGGGTTTACATGTTACTGTAAACGCTATGGAAACTGCTGCGGACCCGCAGCTGCAAAATCGCCGCGGTTCTGCAGTAAAAACCGCAAAGTGTGAACATGGCCTAAGTGATACAAAGAACGTTCGCTCCTCCCCTGCAGTATACACCCTCCTGCTTGCTCTCAGCTAACCAGTTCTTGTTTAGTGTCTGTAGGAGGCACTTGGGTCTGGTTCAGACCCCAACGTTTTTATTTTATTTGTTACTTTTTTAATTACCGGAGTGAAGGGAGCGACGGATCCTTTCAAGGTTCCGATCTCCCCCGAACAATCAACAGGCGAGAATGCGGAGTGTCGCCTCCCCGTACCCTCTCCTGCGACGTGGGAAGCCATGCCTGAGCTCACTTTAGGGGCGACTGTTCCTTCGAGTCCCGATCTCCCCACACCAGCAGCAGGCGACCACATGGAGTGTCGCCTTCACGTATCCTCTCCTGGAGCCAGGCCTAATGCTGGACAACTGGCCCTGTCCACCCGGGGGCTGAACTCCGTGGGCGATAGACTTCTTTAGCCATCAGGGTCCAGCCTCAAGTGAGTGGGAACTTCACCCGGAAGTCTTCCATCAGATCTGCCTTCACTGGGGCACTCCAGATGTAGATCGGATGGCGTCCAGACTGAACGCCAATGTACTCGTGTTCATGGTTCGGCCTCAAGATCCAAAAGCCATTGCAGTGAATTCTCTGGTTCTTCCGTGGTACCAGTTTCCATAACCCCCCTTCCCCTACTTCCAAGAGTCGTTTGGAAGCAGGAAGGCCCCCAGTGGTCCTGGGAGATCCGCACGGACCACGCTAGGTTTTTTGTTGCAGAGCTAGTACTTTTCCGTCTTATTGCAACGGAACTGCAAGTAGGGACTTTCTCGCAGGGAGTTTTCACATGTGGTCCTTCCCTTTCACATACCATTAGATCTTTAGTACCTTAAAGGGAACCTGTCACCCCCCCCCCCACCCCTTCCAGGCGTTTTTAACTGAAGGAGCCACCTTGTGCTGCACTAATGCTGCATTCTGTCAAAGTGGCTCTTTTAGTTGTAGTCCCTGCCAACGCTAAAGTAATCTTTTTTATAATTTGTCCCCAATACCTCTAATTTGTCAGGGGGGGCGTGTCTTTCCCCCTGACACAAATGCCTCCCGGCCATCACTCAGGGCCTCTGTGCGCCAGGCGCCGCCTCCATTTCCTTCATGAATGTCCCCGGCGCCTGCGCTGTAAGTTCGAAGGGCAGCGCAAACTGCGCATGCCCGGAAGGAAAAAAAAAAATTGTCCTAGGAGTCTTACAGTAAACGCCTCTTTGATCCAGACAGACTTTACTGTCAGGGAAGGTTGCCCCTTTTTTCTCGGTGATCTCGTCATCCTGAGAAGTCTTCGGAGCTAGACGCTCTGTTCTTTCAGACTTTTTCCTTATTATCATCAAGGCAAGGTTGTCCTCAGGCCATCCCCGTCCCTAGTTACCATGGTGGCATTGTATTCCCAATGTTACGAGTGCATTGATCTTCCCTCATCTCTTTCCGCAGAAGCCCACAAAACTGGATGGGTTATCCATATTCTGGACGAAGTGAGTGCTCTCAGTAGGTACGTATCGTGCACGGCGTCCTTCCGAAGGTTGGATACCTTATTTGGGCTTCCTGACGGTCAGAGGAAGGCTTCCTGACGGTTACAGGAAGGGTTTAGACATTTCATTGGCCATGTTAGCCTGGAGGATTCGTTACACCATCCAGGAGCCCTTCTGGGTTAGACGTCAGCCTAACTCCACTCCACTCTGTCGATTGAGGTTTCTTGGGCTCTAGGCACCAGGCGTCGGTAAAGCACGCCTGCAAGCTTGCGGGTTTGTCCAGTCCACATGCAGTCTTGAAGCACTATAATTCCAAGACTTCTGCAGATGTGAGTCTGGGCAGGCTGACTCTGTAGGCCGCGGTGGTGCTCTCGTAAGTAGCGGTTACACAGGGCCTGATCTGATGTTGTACCCACCCAGGGACTGCTTTGGGACATCCCACGGTCTGTGTCCCCCAATGAAGCGAAGGATAAATAGGGATTTTTGTGTACTCACCTTAAAATCCTTTTCTCCGAGCCATTCATTGGGGGGACACAGCTCCCACCCTGTTATTAGCTTCTGCTTGTTTTATAGTTTGACATGCTATACTCTCAAATAATTTGACATGCTATACGCTCATATGTTATTGATCTCCTACTGCTTTTGCACCGATCTGGTTAGCTGAGAGCCAGCAGGAGCGTGTATACTGCAGAAGAGGAGCTAACTTTATTTGTATCACTTAGTGTCAGCCTCCTATTGGCGGCAGCATACACCCATGGTCTGTGTCCCCCAATGAATGGCTCGGAAAAAAAGGATTTTACTGTGAGTACACAAAAATCCCTATTTTTTATACATCCACAGGAAGATTTATTAAGTCTCTCCAACTGAAGCTTTCTATCGTTCCCGTTTCTGTGGCCAGCAAGCAGATTTCTGTGATGTTCCCAATGCATTAACCACTTTACCCCCAAGGGTGGTTTGCACGTTAATGACCGGGCCAATTTTTACAATTCTGACCACTTTCCCTTTATGAGGTTATAACTCTGGAACGCTTCAACGGATCCCGGTGATTCTGACATTGTTTTCTCATGACATATTGTACTTCATGATAGTGGTAAAATTTCTTTGATATTACTTGCGATTATTTGTGAAAAAAACGGAAATATGGCGAAAATTTTGAAAATTTCGCAATTTTCCAACTTTGAATTTTTATGCAATTAAATCACAGAGATATGTCACACAAAATACTTAAGTAACATTTCCCACATGTCTACTTTACATCAGCACAATTTTGGAACCAACATTTTTTTTTGTTAGGGAGTTATAAGGGTTAAAAGTTGACCAGCAATTTCTCATTTTTACAACGCCATTTTATTTTAGGGACCACATCTCATTTGAAGTCATTTTGAGGGGTCTATATGATAGAAAATACCCAAGTGTGACACCATTCTAAAAACTGCACCCCTCAAGGTTCTCAAAACCACATTCAAGAAGTTTATTAACCCTTCAGGTGTTTCACAGGAATTTTTGGAACGTTTAAATAAAAATTAACATTTAACTTTTTTTCACTAAAAATTTACTTAAGCTCCAATTTGTATTATTTTGCCAAGAGTTACAGGAGAAAATGGACCCCAAACCTTGTTGGACAATTTGTCCCGAGTACGCTGATACCACATAAGTGGAGGTAAACCACTGTTTGGGCGCATGGCAGAGCTTGGAAGCGAAGGAGCGCCATTTGACTTTTTAATGCAAAATTGACTGGAATTGAGATGGGACGCCATGTTGCGTTTGAAGAGCCACTGATGTGCCTAAACATTGAAACCCCCCACAAGTGACACCATTTTGGAAAGTAGACCCCCTAAGGAACTTATCTAGAGGTGTGGTGAGCACTTTGACTCACCAAGTGCTTCACAGAAGTTTATAATGTAGAACCGTTAAAATAAAAAATAATTTTTGTGAAAAAAAAAATGATCTTTTCGCCCCCAATTTTTTATTTTCCCAATGGTAAGAGAAGAAATTGGAACCAAAATGTTGTTGTACAATTTGTCCTGAGTACGCGGATACCCCATATGTGGGGGTAAACCACTGTTTGGGCGCATGGGAGAGCTCGGAAGGGAAGGAGCGCCGTTTGACTTTTCAATGCAAAATTCACAGGAATTGAGATGATACGCCATGTTGCGTTTGGAGAGCCACTGATGTGCCTAAATATTGAAACCCCCCACAAGTGACACCATTTTGGAAAGTAAACCCCCTAAGGAACTTATCTAGATGTGTAGTGAGCACTTTGACCCACCAAGAGCTTCAGAGAAGTTCATAATGCAGAGCCGTAAAAATAAAACAAAATTTTTTTCCCACAAATATTTTTTAGCCCCCAGTTTTGTATTTTCTTGAGGGGAACAGGAGAAATTGGACCCCAAAATTTGTTGTGCAATTTGTCCTGAGTGCGCTGATGCCCCATATGTGGAGGAAAACCACCGTTTGGGCGCATGGGAGGGCTCGGAAGGGAAGGAGCGCCATTTGGAATGCAGACTTAGATGGAATGGTCTGCAGAGCCCCTAATGTACCTAAACAGTAGAAACCCCCAACAAGTGACCCCATATTGGAAACTAGACCCCCCCCCACGAACTTATCTAGATGTGTTGTGAGAACTTTGAGCCCCCAAGTGTTTCACTACAGTTTATAACGCAGAGCCGTGAAAATTAAAAAAATCTTTTTTTTTCCCCACAAAACTTATCTTTTAGCCCCCAGTTTTGTATTTTTCCAAGGGTAACAGGAGAAATTGGACCACAAAAGTTGTTGTCCTATTTGTCCCGAGTACGGTGATACCCCATATGTTGGGGTAAACTCCTGTTTGGGCACACAGGAGAGCTCGGAAGGGAAGGAGCACTGTTTTACTTTTTCAACGCAGAATTGGCTGGAATTGAGATCGGACGCCATGTTGCGTTTGGAGAGCCCCTGATGTGCCTCAACAGTGGAAACCCCCCAATTATAACTGAAACCCTAATCCAAACACACCCCTAACACTAATTCCAACGGTAATCCTAACCACACCTCTAACCCAGACACACCCCTAACCCTAATCCCAACTCTATTCCCAACCGCAAATGTAATCCAAACCCTAACCCTAACTGTAGCCCCAACCCTAACTGTAGCCCCAACCCTAACTGTAGCCCCAACCCTAACTGTAGCCCCAACCCTAACTGTAGCCCCAACCCTAACTGTAGCCCCAACCCTAACTGTAGCCCCAACCCTAACTGTAGCCCCAACCCTAACTGTAGCCCCAACCCTAACTGTAGCCCCAACCCTAACTGTAGCCCCAACCCTAACTGTAGCCCCAACCCTAACTGTAGCCCCAACCCTAACTGTAGCCCCAACCCTAACTGTAGCCCCAACCCTAACTGTAGCCCCAACCCTAACTGTAGCCCCAACCCTAACTGTAGCCCCAGCCCTAACTGTAGCCCCAGCCCTAACTGTAGCCCCAGCCCTAACTGTAGCCCCAGCCCTAACTGTAGCCCCAGCCCTAACTGTAGCCCCAGCCCTAACTGTAGCCCCAGCCCTAACTGTAGCCCCAGCCCTAACTGTAGCCCCAGCCCTAACTGTAGCCCCAGCCCTAACTGTAGCCCCAGCCCTAACTGTAGCCCCAGCCCTAACTGTAGCCCCAGCCCTAACTGTAGCCCCAGCCCTAACTGTAGCCCCAGCCCTAACTGTAGCCTTAGCCCTAACTGTAGCCTTAGCCCTAACTGTAGCCTTAGCCCTAACTGTAGCCTTAGCCCTAACTGTAGCCTTAGCCCTAACTGTAGCCTTAGCCCTAACTGTAGCCTTAGCCCTAACTGTAGCCTTAGCCCTAACTGTAGCCTTAGCCCTAACTGTAGCCTTAGCCCTAACTGTAGCCTTAGCCCTAACTGTAGCCTTAGCCCTAACTGTAGCCTTAGCCCTAACTGTAGCCTTAACCCTAACTGTAGCCTTAACCCTAGCCCTAACCCTAACTGTAGCCTTAACCCTAGCCCTAACCCTAGCCCTAACCATAACCTTAGCCCTAACCCTAACCCTAATGGGAAAATGGAAATAAATACATTTTTTAAATTTTTTTTTATTTTTCCCTAACTAAGGGGGTAATAAAGGGGGGTTTGATTAACTTTTATAGCAGGTTTTTTAGCGGATTTTTATGATTGGCAGCCGTCACTCACTGAAAGACGCTTTCTATTGCAAAAAATATTTTTTGCGTTACCACATTTTGAGCGCTATAATTTTTCCATATTTTGTTCCACAGAGTCATGTGAGGTCTTGTTTTTTGCGGGACGAGTTGACGTTTTTATTGGTAACACTTTTGGGCACGTGACATTTTTTGATCGCTTTTTATTCCGATTTTTGTGAGGCAGAATTACCAAAAACCAGCTATTCATGAATTTCTTTTGAGGGAGGCGTTTATACCGTTCCGCGTTTGGTAAAATTGATAAAGCAGTTTTATTCTTCGGGTCAGTACGATTACAGCGACATCTCATTTATATAATTTTTTTTATGTTTTGGCGCTTTTATACGATAAAAACTATTTTATAGAAAAAAATAATTATTTTTGCATCGCTTTATTCTGAGGACTATAACTTTTTAATTTTTTGCTGATGTTGCTGTATGGCGGCTCATTTTTTGCGGGACAAGATGACGCTTTCAGCGGTACCATGCTTATTTATATCTGTCTTTTTGATCGCGTGTTATTCCACTTTTTGTTCAGCGGTATGATGATAAAGCATTTTTTGCCTCGTTTTTTTTTTTTTTTTCTTATGGTGTTTACTGAAGGGGTTAACTAGTGGGCCAGATTTATAGTTCGGGTCGTTACGGACGCGGCGATACTAAATGTGTACTTTTATTGTTTTTTTTTTTTTATTTAGATAAAGAAATGTATTTATGGGAATAATTTTTTTTTTTTTTTACACACTTGTAAAAAAATTTTTTTTAACTTTTTTACTTTGTCCCAGGGGGGGACAATACAGATCGGTTATCTGCCAGTTTGCACAGCACTCTGACAGATCACCGATCTGTCTGAGAGCAGTGCAGCGTTACCAAGTGCCTGCTCTGAGCAGGCACTTGGTAAGCCACCTCCCTCCCTGCAGGACCCGGATCCGCGGCCATCTTGGATCCGGGACTTGATGCAGGGAGGGAGGTAAGAGACCCCCGGAGCAACGCGATCACATCGCGTTGCTGCGGGGGTCTCAGGGAAGCCCGCAGGGAGCCCCCTCCCTGCGCGATGCTTCCCTGCACCGCCGGCACATCGCGATCATGTTTGATCGCGGTGTGCCGGGGGTTAATGTGCCGGGGGCGGTCCGTGACCGCACCTGGCACATAGTGCCGGATGTCAGCTGCGATAAGCAGCTGACACCCGGCCGCGATCGGCCGCGCTCCCCCCGTGAGCGCGGCCGATCGGCTATGACGTACTATTCCGTCCTTGGGAAGTAAAGCCCACCCCACATGGACGGAATAGTACGTCTAATGGCAGAAAGGGGTTAAAATATCTTTAAAAAAAAAAAAAAAAAAAGTAGAAAAAAACTTGGCAAAAGAGTCCAATGTGTGACAATAATGACCCCCAGCGATCAGTGCAGAACTCATTCAAAATCAATAGGTTGTCTTTGTAATGCTGGACATTACAGATCCTCCAGAGATGCCCTTTATAAAAGCTGTTGATTATGGAATCACAAAGAAAGTGTCCCATCTCTGGATAACCCAGAGCCATAACTTTTTTTTTAACATTTTTCTGTCAATATGGCCGTGTTGGGCTTTTCTTTGCAGGACGAGTTGTGCTTTTTAACTACACTACATAACAATATGACTCTCCAGGCCATTAAGAGTTTGCAGATACCAAACATGTATAGGTTCTTTTTTTATTTAAGTGGTGAAAAACAAATACATTGCTTATGTCACCATTTTCCAAGACCGGTAGCGTTTCCATTTTTCGGGATCTGGGGCTGGATGAGGGTTTATTTTTCATGCCCTGAGAAGACATTTTTATTGATACCATTTTGTGGTAGAGACGATGGATTGATCGCCTGTTATTACAATGCTGCAGCAATAAAAAAACAAAACAAAACGTACTTCTGTCAGTTCATTACGCCGCTTACCACTGATTAATTTAGATAGATTGGACATGTCTGAACGCAACAATAGTAAATGTGTATTTTTTTGTTTTATTTTCAATGGGTCAAGAGGGAGGTGATTTGAACATGTGTTTTCTCTCTTATTTTTTAAAACTTTATTTTTCACCGTGTACAATAGTTTCCTTAGGAGACTTGAAGCTGCGATCATCCGATCACCTGTGACACACATAGTAGCACTTCAGCCCTACTCTGTGTGGGAGAAATCATGATCTATGAATGCCGGCCACGAGCCGGCGTTCATAAAAGTCATAATGACAGGCACAAGGGGTCTTCTGCAGACCCTCAGATGTCATGGCAACTCATCGGCACCCTGTGATCACGTGTGTTGTGCTTCCGGCCAACACGTATGAAATGCCGCTGTCAGTGATTGCCAAGCTCGTCTATGAGGTGTAACAGATCGATGATTTCACGTCGGGCGGGTAATTAATAGGACAAATCTCAAACTCACCTAAGTGACCCCTTTGGTTTCCTCGTCTTCCCTCAGGTCCACCTCCCATAGAAAGCATTGAATGAGCTGGGGGTGGCGGTCCCAAAAGTCCTGGTGCATGATTTGTAGACTGCCGCAGCATGCCCGGCTCCCCTCCACTGCAAGACAAATATGTTTATCACTATGAAGCCAAAAGCACCCATTACTAGCGGATATAGGGATTGATGGCTGCCGTGAATGCACAGACTGACTGCCACCCATCATAATAGCTCAGGTGAGTGGATACTTACGCGCCATGTCCTTTCCAACGTGGATATCTAGATTTTAAAAAGAAAAAAAAAGGTTAAAAAAAAAAATTACACCTCACACTTAAGGTCTAAAATTGTCAAATATTTATAAATATTTATTTACATTTTTAGGTTGTTTTTCTTACGAATTTTGCATTTAATAAAAAATATAGTAACAAATATAGAATTCATAAGAAAAACAACTTAATGTAAAAAAGAAAGAAATTAAAGAGTCATCTTTAATGGAGCCATAAACAATGAATGGTGCAGCCATCACTCCATGTACATTGGGTAGTTCAGAGCCCCATTCTCTGCATCAGTGGAGGAAAACCCTTTTCCAACCAGTGTCTTCGTTTAACTGCTCTTCGACTGCCAATCAACCAGAGGGGGGTAAATTGCGGCCACAACCAGCCCACAGACTGAGACATCAGAAAGGCTGAAACAGTGGTAGACGGCCGCACCCTGCCCTCTCCAGCCATACCATGCCCTCGCCAGCCACACCATGCCCTCTCCAGCCATACCATGCCCTCGCCAGCCACACCATGCCCTCGCCAGCTACACCATGCCCTCGCCAGCCACACCATGCCCTCGCCAGCTATCTGTCCACCGCCACCTGCGTCCTCAGGATGCAGAAAGCAGTGAATACAATGGTGAAGGATGTAGCCGCTGGCTCCTTCTTCCACCAATCAGCAAGTGATTACATCGCGCCTGCTGTATGGAGAGTCAGTGCAAAAGAGACCGAAGGAAAGTAACAGGGAAAAAGGAGCGAAGAGGGTATGTTTTTTTCCTTCATAAGTGTATGGGATGTTTACATGTATATAGGAGGCCGCGTGGGGTCTCACACTGCATGTACAGGAGCCGCGTGGGGTCTCACATTATACAGGAAATGCATACTGTATGTAGGGAGTGATGTTACCAGGGAATAGGGAGCAAGGAGAGCACCGTATTTTTCAGACTATAAAACGCACCGTACCATAAGACGCACCCCAAATTTGGGGTGAAAATTGCAGAAAAAAAGATTTTTTATAAGATGGGGGTCCGTCTTATTGTCCGAATTTAAGATCTCTTACCTGAGGGCAGGCAGTGGCAGAGCAGGGTCACAGGAGGCATGGTGGTGGCAGAGGTGAGGTGATGCTGAGCTGCGGTGGGCGGAACGGCGTGCACCTGAGCAGGGTCCCATCCTGCTTAGGTGGGCGACGCCATGGCCTGGTGTCCATGGGGAGGTTGCGGCAGTGCTGTGGCGGCGGCAGATGTGCGGTCACTTCCTCAGGTGGCGGCGGCAAGGGTCCCTTCCACATTTGAGATGACGCCACGTCGGTATTGAAGGAGAGCAGCAGAGCTGGGTGAGTCACGGCTTTCCCGGTGGCGGCGGCCATCTTCCTGAGTTTGCGCGTACACAGATTCAGTACTCTGCTTCCCAGGGCTTCAGGAAAATGGCCGCAGGAGGCCGCGCGTGCGCAGATGGAGATCGCGGCGGCCATTTTCCTGGAGCCGAGATCTCAAACTGCGCATGCGCGGCCTGTTTCCTGAAGCCCCAAGAAGCAGAAAACTTAATCTGCGCACGCGCGGCCTCAGGAAGATGGCCGCCGCCACCGGGAAAGCCGTAACTCACCCAGCTCTGCTGCTCTCCTTCAATACCGGGCCGCAGCATCACCTCAAATGTGGAAAGGACCCTGCTCACGCCAAACCGCTCACCGCGCCACATCATCCCGGCACCTCTGTCGCCGCCACAATGCCGGTAAGCCTGCATTCCAACTATAAGACGCACCCCCCATTTTCCTCACAATTTTGGGGGGAAACAGTGCATCTTATAGTCGGAAAAATACGGTATGTTTTTTTCCTTCATAAGTGTATGGGATGTTTACATGTTTATAGGAGGCCGCGTGGGGTCTCACATTATACAGGAAACGCATACTGTATGTAGGGAGTGATGTGGGGCTCATGCAGAATATATCTATATACTATATAAGCCATATATATATGGCCTGTATGTAGGGATGTCCGCATAATTCATTCTGGTCAATATTCAGTGATACAATTATTATTTTATAGAAAGATGTTAATTTTAATACTGAGCAGAATTATTTTCAGCCTATTGGTTCGGCGCTCCACAACAATCTCTCCTGTGGCCCCTTGGGAATATTAATTGCCTACCCCTTCCATAGACTATAGCAGGCCATAAAATGTAATGGTCCAAGCAGAGCAACGGTTTTCGGGAGTGTAAGCCTACAGGAGGTGGACAATCGGGTGCAGGCTACTATGTCTCAGTGTCAGACTCCTGTAGGCATACACTCCGGATGATGCACATTAGGCAGCACGTTCGCTCTGCCGGCACCATTACAGCCTATGGCCTCGTCGCCGCAAATGTCTGAAACCCAATTTGCGGTGTTTCGGGCGTATGCCCTGACGGGGAACTGAGTGTGTCCTTAAACACACCGTTAAAGCACCCTAAGCAGCTTGCACATGTTTCTGAAGCTGTGGGAAGTGGCTGTCAGACACAGCCAGACTCCCCAAAGAGAAGATAAGCAGAAGGTTTATCATCATGTTTACCTTTTCCATCTCTTGCGTGCACAGCACAGAACCAACGTTTGTGTACACAGATTAGGCAGCAATACCCTCTTCTGGATCCAGTGAACCTGTTATCACTGGATATAAAGAGGGAGCAGTAACTGCTGGGTGCTAGGAGGCCCAGGAAGCCGAAATTCCCCGGTAACTGAGGTAATATACCAGCCCCAATTACAGGGGAAATCAGCAATGTGGTAAAAAAAAAAAAAAAAAACGCATAAAGTCCAATCTACAATCCTAACACCTTGACAATACAGATTATATTCCGAAAAACAAATGTAATGATAATACTTGACGTACAGGTTGATCAGCAGCAGACAATGCTTTCTGTGAGTCGGGCCGTTGACGTGATCATGCCAGCCCTACAGAAAAAATATTATTTAGTATCACAGTACAAATACAATAAAACTGGGCAAAATAATTCCTCTCACAAAAGCAGCGAGAGGGTATGAGAAATTGTGCATTTTTTTCTTTTTATTACAGAACCGTACAAGAATGCAAAGGCCAAAAAGTTCCTCAAATTTAGTCTATTGTCCACATGTTGTGACACAAGTGTCAGATACCATCAAAACCGAGCTTCCTATTCCTCCCGAGAGAGGGGTTGTCTAGAATTAGAAAAACATGGGTCCTATCTTCTAGAAACAACATCACATCTGCCCACAGTAAATTCTGGCATTTCAGCAAACTGCAATACCACACTCCTCCTGTGGTCAGATATGGCACTGTCTTTAGAAGAAAGTAGCTGTGGTGTCACGCGTTCTATGTCAACCATTATCAGGCATCCGCAGACTGAGCAGGAGTGGACGTCAAAACTTGGCTCGCTCTTTCTGTATCCCTCATAACACCGAAATGGAAAAAGCCATAGGGTCTCCATGCCATTTAGTCCAACAGGATCCCCATAATACCCCTTCTAGAAGATACACTCCCTAATAAGAAAAAGTAATATATCTGAAAACAAAAGTATAAAAACCCTCATTAAAATCCCTAAAAACAGAAAAAATATGCAAAAGAAGAAAATAATGTCAATCCAGCCCAAGCCCAGCAATTCTTTCGAGCTTTTCTTTGCTTCTATATACTCTTATATTACTGATAAATATGAAGATATCTTCTCTATGGATCTGTCAATCCCCACTCCTCCCCGTACTGTATTTAGCTGTAAAAGAGGGATTTTTGGTTCTTACAGTAAAATCTCTTTCTTGGAGCCTTCATTGGGGGACACAGGTAACCATGGGTGTATGCTGCTGTCGCAAGGAGGCTGACACTATGCAAATAAAGAAGAAGTAACTCCTCCCTGGCAGTATACACCCTCCGACAGGCACCAGGCAACTCAGTTGGTGCAAAAGCAGTAGTAGGAACAGGTAATATAAAACTCAACCTATGTACCAACCCACAACAACGGCACGTTGGCCAACACAGTACAACTTCAAGGGAGGGTGTTGTGTCCCCAATGAAGGTTCTAAGAAAGATTTTACGGTGAGTACCAAAAATCCCTTTCTTTCTCGCCTCATTGGGGGACACAGGTAACCATGGGACGTCCAAAAGCAGTCCCTAGGGTGGGATATTCTGCAGAAAAAGAGGAGTTAGGTCGGCCGGTCAGAAACCACCCCTTGCAGTATCCTCCTACCAAGGCTCGCGTTCGCAGAAGCCTGAGTATGCACCTTGTAGAATTTGACAAAGGTGTGAATGGATGACCACGTTGCGGCCTTGCAAACCTGCAAAGCTCCCACAGCCCGGGTAGAGTGAGCCTTCACCCCCGACGGAGGCCGTTTCTCTTGAACACGGCATGCCTCCAGAACCGCCGAACGGATCCAACGAGCAATTGTGGACTTGGAGGCGGAGCGCCCCTTTCACCGCCCTTCCGAGACGACGAACAGAGAATCGGCCTGACGAAAAGAGGCAGTTCTGGCGAGAAATTCGGATAGCCCTGACCACATCCAACTTGTGAAGAGATTTCTCCAAGGGATGAACCGGGGAAGGGCACAAGGAAGGGAGGACAATGTCCTCATTGATGTGAAAAGCCGAAACCACCTTTGGTAGAAAGGAAGGAACTGGACGAAGAACCACTTTGTCCTGATGCAGGACTAGAAAGGGAGAACAACAGGACATTGCCGCCAACTCCGACACGCTTCTAATGGAGGTGATGGTGACCAAAAAGGCCACCTTCCAGGATAGAAGCGAGAAGAAAATGTCCTAAATCGGTTCAAAGGGCGTACGCTGGAGGACGTCCAAAACGAGGTTGAGGTCCCAAGGCTCGACAGGAGGACGATAAGGGGGAGCTATATGAGCGACCCCCTGGATGAAGGTCTTCACCTGAGGCAGGGAGGCCAGGTCTCTTTGAAAAAGAATGGACAGAGCAGAAATCTGACCCTTCAAGGTGCTAAGGGAAAGACCCGAATCTAGACCCGCTTGAAGGAAACTGAGAAGGGATGGAAGGGAAAAGGTCATAGGAAACAGATTGTTGTCCTGACACCACCGGAAAAAAGCCTTCCAACACCTGTGGTAAATACGCGAGGAAGCCGGTTTTCTCGCCCTTATCATAGTCTGGATGACGCCATGAGAAAAACCCACGTCCTTCAGGACCGCGGCCTCAACGGCCATACCGTTAAATTCAGAGACCGAGAATTCGGGTGGAAGAGGGGGCCCTGCGAAAGAAGGTCCGGACGATCCGGAAGCCTCCACGGAACGTCCGATAGCATGTTCACCAGTTCCGCATACCAGGCCCTGCTTGGCTAATCCGGAGCTACTAAGAGCACTGGAACCCCTTCTGTCTTGATCTTTTTTTTACAACCCTTGGGATCAAGGGGAGGGGTGGAAACAGATAGGGCATCTGGAACTGGATCCACAAGATCACGAGAGCATCGCATCCGACGGTCATCAGATCCTGAGATCTGGAGACGTACTGGGGAACCTTATGGTTTGCCCGGGAATCCATCATGTCGACGTCTGGAACGCCCCACCGCTGGCAAATCTGGCTGAAGACTGCAGGAAGAAGAGACCACTCGCCCGCCACGATGCCCTGGCGACTCAAAGTCAGCTTCCCAATTGTCCACTCCTGGGATGTGGATGGCTGACAGAGAGGGAACGTGACCCTCCGCTCAACGCAGAATTTTTGCCACTTCCGCCATGACTTGTCTGCTGCGAGTCCCTCCCTGATGGTTTATGTAAGCCATGGCTGTGGCGTTGTCCGACTGAATGCGGACCGGTTTCCCTGAAAGGAGAGACTCCCAGCGGATGATGGCTAGGAAGATGGCTCTGATTTCCAAGAGGTTGATAGGGAGGCGCACCTCCTGAGCAGTCCAGCGGCCCTGGGCCGTGAGGTGGAGAAAAACTGCTCCCCCAACCTTGGAGACTGGCGTCGGTGGTGATCACCTGCCAGCGGGGAGGGAGAAATGACCTCCCGCGCAGAATGGAGGTGGACAGCGTCCACCAAGAGAGAGACTGTTTCAGTCTCTCCCAGTCAGTGGGCGAGAGGCGAAACGGACGATCCAGGGAAAGTGGGTTCCTGTCCCAGGCAGACAGAAGAGCCTGCTGGAGGGGACGAGAGTGGAACTGAGCATAGGGGACCGCTTCCATGGAAGCGAGCATTTCCCCAGAACCCTCATGGCGAGGCGGAGAGACAGAGGATTCGGGCTCTTTAGAGCTCTGACCCCCCGGCGAAGAGAAAGGAACTTCTTTGGGGAGAAAGACCTGAGCCCGAGAGGTATTGAATTCCATGCGCAGGAACTCCAGGCGCTGAGTTGGAATCAGGGAAGACTTATGATAATTAACCAGCCGAGGCGAAGAAGCGTGTCCAGAGTAAGTTGGAGGCTCTGGCTGCAATCCTGACGGGATGGACCCTTGATCAAGAGGTCGTCGAGGTATGGGATTACCAGGATCCCCTTCGAACGAAAAATGGCCATGACAGCTGCCATGACCTTCGTGAAGACCCTGAGCGCAGACCGAAGGGGAGGGCCGTGAACTGATAATGATGACCCTGGATCGCGAACTGGAGGAATCTCTGATGCCGTACGCAAATAGGAACGTAAAGGTACGCATCTCGGATATCCACGGAACACAGAAACTCTCCCAGTTCCATGGACGCGATCACCGAGCGTAGAGATTCCATCCTGAAGGGCCGAATCCTGAGATAGCAGTTCAGCTGCTTGAGATCCAAAATTGGACGGAGAGAGCCGTCCTTTTTTGGAACCACGAACAGGTTTGAGTAAAAACCCGAAAACCTCTCGCGATAAGGCATCGGAACTACGACTCCTGAGGCGAGGAGCGAATCGACGGCCTGGAGAAGTCCTGAGAGGTGGGAGAGCTGTTTGGGAGGATGAGAGAGCAGGAAACGTCTTCCTGGGGGGTGATGAAAATTCTATCTTGTAGCCTGAAGTGACGATCTCCCTGACCCAGGCATCGTCAACTACTGATAGCCAAACCTCTGAGAACAGAAGAAGCCGGCCCCCCAACCCTGGAGGGATTTCCAGGTGGGGGCGACCCGTCATTTGTTAGAAAACCTGTGCCCCCGAGATCCCGATCGCTTTGCGGGGTGGCTCTTAGCCCTCCAGCGTGGTGGAAGTCTGAAAGAAGGTTTTCTTCGGTCTCCCTGCGAGGAAGAATGGTCCTGGTTGGAGTTTCCTGAGGTGAAGGACCGAAAAGGGCAAAAGGACTGGGGGCCCCTCCTGTTGAAGGGACGTTTGGGCTTGGACTGGGGTAAGGAGGTACTCTTACCCCCTGTAGCGTCCGAGATCATTTGATCCAACTGCGTGCCCAAGAGTCTAGAACCCTGGAAGGGCAGACTAGTGAGAGATTTCTTAGAAGCGGGGTCAGCGTTCCACGCTTTTAGCCAGAGAATTTGGCGAATGGCCACAATATTGCTATTAGCCCTGGTGGAGCAGGCCGCTGCATCAAGGGAGGCATTCATGAGGTATTTTCCCGCAGGAGAAATCTTATCCACCAAATCAGACAGTTCCTCAGCAGGAGCAGAGGCCAAAATGCCCCTGCACAGGGTCTTGGCCCAGGCTGACACAGCCTTGGCTACCCAGGACGAGGTGAAACTATGGCAGAGGGAGGCTCCGGACGCCTCAAATGCCGATTTGCTAATGCCTCGATTTGCCTGTCTGTGGGGTCCTTAAGGGAAGCCGCGTCCAGGATAGACAGCCGTCTGCGAGGATAGCCTGGAGACGGGCGGGTCGACCTTAGGAGACTCGGACCATTTGGAGACAAGGTCGGAGTGAAAGGGGTATAGCACGTCAAGCCTTTTCCTGCCAGGGAAACGCTTACCAGGGTTTTCCCAGTGTGTAGAGGTAGTGTTATCAAACTCCTTGTGATTAGGAAAAACCCTAGAGGGACGTTTAATCCGTTTAAACGCAACGGAGACGTCCTGAGAGATTGCCTCATACTCTTTAAGCTCAAGTGTTTGAATGATAGCTGAAATATGGCTATCGACCATCTCCTGTGTTCCGGAAGTCTGATCTGCATCAGAGTCAGATTCCGAATGAGAGGATAGGTCAGACCCAACGTCCGCCTGCGAGGAGAGGGAATAGATGTTTCGTACTGTTGCTTGAAGATCCCCTACCTGGGGTTGAGGAACGCATCAGGATCCCTTGTAGGATGGAGGGTCCTGAAAGAAGTCCTCCTTCCCGCGCCACGAACTCCGGCGCAGAAGACGGCGTCGACCCCTAACCAGGGGGAGAGGGTCACTGGAAATGACCGCCAACTTCCTCTCAGCCCACTCTGAGGAGAGGGATGAGGAGGGGAATGGGCAGGACTGGCCACCGAGGAAAAAGGTCACCCTGAACACCCAAAAGGGTGACAGGGGACAAGTCCTGCCCAGCGGGTGCGATGTGGGTAATACCACACTGCGCTCTCGGTTGCTCAAGGTGGGGAAAACAGGGTGAGAAAAACTGCACACTGTTACCCTGAAGAAAAGAGTCTGAAAAAGAAAGGGAAAAGGTTAATAAACAAAACAAATCCCTGTAAAAAGAAATGTGGATCTGAGGTTAGATCCAGGTCCGCCTCCTACAGACACTAAGCAAAAACTGAGTTGCCTGGTGCCTGTCGGAGGGTGTATACTGCCGGGGAGGAGCTACTTCTTTATTTGCATAGTGTCAGCCTCCCAGTGACAGCAGCATACACCCATGGTTACCTGTGTCCCCCAATGAGGCGAGAAAGAAAACATTAGCTGCAGAAGGAACCTCCCCCTATTGGCATTAGGACAAAAGATAACTAAGCTCTGTCCTTGGCCTATGAGGTCAGGGCATAAGTTGTCCACCAGTCAAAAATGGAACTAATCATGAGGCTACCACCTGTGCTGCATTTCTTCTATACTTCTTGTTTGGTACGTCTAGGTTTAGTTGCCGGTTTTACACATCTGTCAAGCATGGATCATGTGCGAATCTGTAGACGTAGAACTCATGACTGGTCCTCATGCCCTCAGCTAACTCTGTAATATCTATATACGGAGCAGCTAGGTCAGGTTGAGAGACACGGCGGTCAGGCTTGATTTTCCTGATTCAAGCATGGTCGGCATTCACGGATACGTGAAACCGGTCTAAGTGAAGGGAATACGGTTCTGTAATAAATTCAGATGGTTGAAATTAATATTTTGCTCTTCTCTACGGCTACAACATTCCTTACAAAAATATTCTTTGGTGAGGTTTATAATCTGCTGTAAAGAAAAGTTATTGAGCTCACGATGTCGGAAATGTTGGTACTCATCGAGAAAACAACAAAAATGCTAGAGTGTTTGTAGAAGACAAGAAAGAAGTGGTCACGTGAAAAATCTGCCGTCCAGGAAAAAAGTTGGCTTCCATATTTTTTTTAATGTTTAGAAACGAAGTGAGAATAGAGAAGGAATTCTTGGGGTAAATGTCAAGTTTGAGATTTCAAGAGACTAGTCGGAAAAATAACAGTTTGAGGGAATAACGGGGGGGAGAGCAGAAGTTATGGCCAAGTGAAGGACTGAAACGGGATCTTCAGATAATGCCCACCTACCCACCCACCAGACATTACTTGGTACATAAGTTAGAGGGAAGACGTGACACCATTGGCCGATATCGGAAGTTAACCAACGAGGTTCGGCAATGCCATCAATTAAGATTTTGCCCTGATCATATTACATTGATCGAGGGCTAGTGGGAGCTGAACAACCAATGGATTTGTATAGTTTCCTAAGACTTTTACAGCCCGAACCATCTAAGTGAGATTGGAGTATAAAATCCTGGAGAAATTGGTATCCAACAAGATTACAATATTTTGGAACAAGGACAATACAGATACGACTTGAGAGGGAATGCTACATGAAAGAAAATTAAGCGAAAAGTAGCGGGACAAAATTGGATTTTGGCTGATGATCATAAGCACTATACAGACAAAGTGAGAATATTTGAGAAGATACCATTATCTAAGATGTGGAAAAATTTGAGTAAATGTTTTTAAAAAGGTCAGAGTGAACCCAAAGCGTAGGAATTATCATGACTTCTACAAAGGAGTATAAGGTTTCATGGCCAAAATAAGCTATGGAGGTAGGAACTCACCTTCTTAGCATGTATTGGTAAGTCACAGAGAGAACAGATATGGGGAAAATCTTTTGGCATTACTCCATGGAAATCGTCAATGTTTCTAATGGACGGCATTCCTCTTGCCTTTTCAAAGACAGATCGCTCTTGCGCTTGGCTGTAGCTCATGGGCTCGTAGTCGTTACCAAGCTTACGGAAAGGAGCATCAGATGAGAAGCGGTCTTCTCTAAACCTTTCCCGATCTCTTAAGCGGTCGTCTATATCCAGCCTTTCGCGATAAGCGGACTCTCGAGAGCGGCTCCCGTGGTCATAATCGACCACATGGTCGAGACCAGATGAGCGATCACCAAAGCTCTCTCTTCTGAAAGGTCTTACGTCATTATCCCAGTCACCGCCAGAACCTCTCATAGGCTCTCGTTGAAGCCTCTCTCTGTAACCTAACATAGACATGTCTTCCGACCTCCTCCTCTTAATCTGCTGAATTAGCTGCGGCAAACTTTCAGGAGTAATCTTTTCCTCTGGATAGCGACTTAATTCATCCAAATCCCTAGAGGACAGACCAAAGCTGGCCAAGATCTTATTGGCCGGATTGGGTTCTCCTCTGTGTTGAGGAGGCATAGGTGGAGGAGCTCGATTACCAAGACTAAATATCGATGGCAAGTTTTTGGAGGAATTGGACAATGAGCCACGAGAGCCTTGGGGGCCAGAACCGACGTTCATAAAGTCTCTGCCTAAAGACTGAGAAAAGGGCTTCGACATGTTACTGCGCTGGTTCATGGCAAGAAGAACAAAAATGAGAATGTCCCGAGAAGGAGTATATTTACGGCTGAGAATGTGGCTATGAGGACTGAAGGATCTTCGTTACGCAGAAAGACGGCACACAATTCTGTAGAAAAACAAGTAATTTTAGTCAACACAACAGAAATCTGGAAACAATTTGAACAAAAATAGGATTAAAAAAAAAATTAACATTTCCTAAACACATAGTACCAAGAATTAAAATAAAGTGTAAGGATCCAATAACAGAGGACGAGCTGCTAAGCAGATGGTGAACAGAGAGGCAAGAAAGTTGCACGTAGAGATGGATCTACACGAGACTGCTCAGTTTTCAATTCGGTACTGGTTTGGGATGGTAGAACTTTTAGAGTTGAGTCATTACTTAAAATGTCCACATTCTTATACTGTTCATGGTTAAAAGGACATTGACCCGAGAAAGAAAACATACAAGTACATATTAAAAGGATAAACCAAGCAAGATTGACCAGGTCGGTGAAAAAGGACAAACGCAATTCATAAAAGGTGAACATGATACTTTATCAACCGTTTTAAAACGGACGGTATTATCTGGGTTCTAATCCCACCCAGGACAACATCTGTAAAGAGTTTGTATGTTCTCTCCGTGTTTGCGTGGGTTTCCTCCGGGCACTCCGGTTTCCTCCCACATTCCAAAGACATACTGATAGGAAATTTAGATTGTGAGCCCCATCGGGGACAGCGATGATAATGTGAGCAAACTGTAAAGCGCTGCGGAATATGTTAGCGCTATATAAAAAGATTATTATTATTATTAGTACGGGAAGCTAAAAATATGGGATAGCACTTCTCCAGATCAAATTATTTTCTACCAGCACTTACAGAGTATCGAATAAGGTAAAGCATGGACACCGAGAGAGTTCTTCCGAAATAAGAGAGGAAGTCAGAAAAGTAAGGTTTCCTGCTATGTTTTATCCTATGAAATTGCACGGATCCAGTCTAAATAGTAAAGCAAGAAAGTAAACCGATAAAGTAGAGTCTGAAATAAAACTACATAAAGTCGGTAAATATTCTGATGGATCCATCAGATGGAAATGTTTTTCTAATGCAGTTAAGACAAAGTATACAGCTACAAAAGATGAAGTTAACCTTCAGATCGCACCGAAATGGCACAGTATAGCATGAACTGAGTGTAGCCTAAGCATTTAACATTTTCTGTCACCCATCACCGAAGCAGACTAGGTGAAGAATTGTATCCTATCAGCAAGAAACCATATATTTTCTGACTTCTCCTCGTACAAAGAGGTGGAGCATCAAATTAGGCCCTCAATCAAGAGCAGGAGGCAATGTAGATTACAGATACTACACAATGAGAACATCATTCTACAGATCGTATTTTACACAAGCTCACAGGTGGCACTTTTCTCACACATGATAGTGATATTGAATAGCCAAACCAGCTATGAAGAGGTGGCAACTTGCTTTTTAAGCCAATGTATACCATTCTGAACAAAGCTAAAACAGGGAACAAGTGCATTTCCCAGACATGAGAGAGAATTAGAAGTCGTGTGAACAGGTTGCACCTCTTGGGGTACCTTGATGGCAGCTGGGAGAACACTGGTCCAACTTTTAGTCTGAAGTCCACTCATTAGCACGAACAGATTTGTTTAAAAATACATAATTACATATGCATAGAAGACCTCTATGACCGGTGTGGTCATCATTAGATGAGGCAAAGGGACAGAGATTGCACAATTCAGGAGCCGGTCAGGTCAGTTTAGAAGCAAAATTAAAACAAAACAAAAAAAGTGAAACGTTCAAAGCACCAATAACCTGGCACATCTGGGACATAGCCAGACCTGGAGAAGTCTGTGGTGGAATAGTGTAAGGTTACAGGACTACAATGAAGAAAAGGCATCAAACTCTAAAGCAGAGGCCCCAACTGTTTTCGGTCTCACAGGACATTTGCAAATGGGGCATAACCAACTGACATGGGCCATCGTTCTAGTACTAACTGCAAGTGACAAGTTACCGAGTTGCCACCAGCTGGAGAAGCGCATGGGGCTCCCAAGTTACCGGACGCAAAGTGCCTTAATGCTATAAACAAAGTTAAGAATCAAAAGGAGAAATAAAATCTGAGAAGTTTTGTTTGTTATAGGTTCTTAAAGCAGTTTGTGTTTAGCCCCGATCATCCATGTCAACCACAACTCTAACTTCAGTTAGAGGAAAAAGGGCTGAGCGATCAAATAAAGGACACCTGGGAGATATGCAATAACTCTAAGGCCCATTTACACGGCCCAATAAATAGTGTAGTCATGAACCAGTGTAAGGTTGGGTTCAGACAGCAGTGCCTGGACTGACTGCAGGTCTGCTGACCTAAACTTAAACTTCTATATGCATCTGACAATGTAAGTTTAGGTCAGTCTGGACATTGTGGTCCATAAGAGGTCCTTGAAATATGGTCGTCTGAACCGTGCAGCCGAGTACTAAATACAGGGGCAAGCAGCGGTGGGTGACAATGCAAAAAAAAAAAAACAGTGGGGGTTGAGGGAAAAGAGAATTTTACAAAACCATTGAAGATTTTTTTCTATGCAAGGGCCACCTCGTTTCTTAACATTGCAGCGGCTTCAGGTCCTGGCATCCTGCTGCCTCAGCATAGACACATTGCACATATATAGCCTCACCTCTCCTTTGCTCCGTGCATCGGCCAATTTACCTGCAATGTAAGTTTATTTTATAACAAGCTCTGTAGATATTGAGTGACCAATAAATCTTGGGAAATTTCAGCTCCGAAGCCTTAAAGGGATTGTCCACTACTAGGACAGCCCCTTCTTGAACTAAATGTTTGCCCCGCTAAAAAAAAAAAAAAAGTACTCCCTTCCCATGCCGGCGCTGTTCCAGTGACGTCAGCACTCGCTACCCCGGGGATCTCGTGCGGTGCTGTGACACTTGGTGCCCAGCGCTCAATCACCACTGGCGTCTCCGTCCCCACCTTCGTACGGCATGAAGATGAAGCCACGGATAAGCTGCAGCCCTGACGTCCTCTTCACCTTCAATCTGTACGAAAGCGGGACAGTAACACCAATGCTGCCGGATACCAGGCACCATGTGTTACAACAACCGCATGAGAACCCCAGGAACACGAGTGCTGACACCACAGGAACGGCGACAGCATGGGAGGCGAGTATAGGATTTTTAGTTTTAGCAGGGCCAAACATGTAGTTCAAAAAGGGATTGTCCTAGTAGTGGAACACCACTTTAAAGAAGTCGGCCACTACTTGGACAACTTCTTCTCGTTCCCCATGTTTAGCCAAGTTAACATAAAAAAACACCTTCCATGCCGGCGCTGTTACAGCGGTGTTGGAACTGGTGTTCCAGGGGCTCACGTGAGGTTGTTCTCATGTTAGCCCTGTGCCCAATCACCGCTGGTGTCACTGCCCCCACCTTCAGATGGATAAGTAATTAACGGAAGGTTAGTTGCCTCCTGATTGCTTATACGTTCGAAGGCGTCCACAGTGACACCAGCGGTGGTTGGGCGCAGGGCTTACGTGACGCAACAAGCTGATGTCAGGTAACACAGAACCCACCCGAACTATTTGGTGGTTGCAGCTCGCTCTCTTCCATCCTTGCTTCAAAACTTGGCACCAGCGATTAGGCTCAGCGATGTACTGCTGTTAGCGGGGCGTTACTGCCTTACTGCAGGGAGTCGACTATCAATCGGCATGACATCGGCAGTAGCGCCCCGTCAACAGAGCAGCCAGGAAAAAGTCCTGAAAGAATCCTTTAAAATATTAAAGATTTAGATCTGCTCTGAGGCTCCCTTAAGGTACCATTACACTAAACGACTTACCAATGATCACGACCAGCGATACGACCTGGCCGTGATCGTTGGTAAGTTGTTGTGTGGTCGCTCGGGAGCTGTCACACAGACGGCTCTCTCCAGCGACCAACGATCAGGGGAACGACTTCGGCATCGTTGAAACTGTCTTCAACGATGCTGAAGTCCCCCTGCAGCACCCGGGTAACCAGGTTAAACATCGGGTTACTAAGTGTAGGGCCGCGCTTAGTAACCCAATATTTACCGTGGTTACCATTGTAAAAGTAAAAAAAAAAAAAAAAAAAAAAAAACACTACATACTCACATTCTGATGTCTGTTACGTCCCCCGCCGTCAGCTTCCCGCACTGACTGTGTCAGCGCCGGCCGTAAAGCAGAGCACAGCGGTGACGTCACCGCTGTGCTCTGCTTTACGGCCGGCGCTGACAGTCAGTGCAGGGAAGCTGACGGCGGGGAACGTGACAGACATCGGAATGTGAGTATGTAGTGTTTTTTTTTTTTTTTTTACTTTTACAATGGTAACCAGGGTAAATATTGGGTTACTAAGCGCGGCCCTGCGCTTAGTAACCCGATATTTACCCTGGTTACAAGTGAACACATCGCTGGATCGGCATCACACACGCCGATCCACCGATGACAGCGGGTGATCAGCGACCAAAAAATGGTCCTGATCATTCCCCAACGACCAACGATCTCCCAGCAGGGGCCTGATCGTTGGTCGCTGTCACACATAACGAGATCGTTAGCGGGATCATTGCTACGTCACCAAAAGCGTGACATTGCAACGATATCGTTAACAAAATCGTTATGTGTGAAGGTACCTTTAAAGGGAATCTGTCAGTAACATTACTGACGTAATCACCATTCTCGCAGAGCACAGCCTGACTGAGTGACCTATGAACCAAGCACCTGGTAAAACACCGTAAGCGCACCTACACCGCATGTGCTTTTTTAACTGCGTATTTACCACATCTAATGCAAGTCTATATGGAAATTCAGCACAGAAGACATGCCACAAGAGAAATTGACATGCTGCGGCTCATAAACCCGCACCGCAGGTGTGTTTAGGCAGCGTACAAAAGATGCACAGACAATATAACTTTCACCTGTTTATATGGGATATGTATTCATTCCCCTATTATCTACATATATTTCATGTTCATTCTCCACCTAACAGAGAATATAATATACAACCTGTTTATATGGGATATATGTTCATTCTATTATCTTCATATATTCCATATTCACTCCCATTTAACAAGCAGAGGGAATACGATATACACCTGTTTATACGAGGCTGAAGTTGGTTTCCTATTTGTCAGTTTCTTCAGCAATTTTTCATTTTCCGTTTTTTTATAGGTTTAACAACAAAAAGTATGCATCACAATAATAACATGCTATGCAGCAAGGTGCCCTGATGCGAATAAACTTAACCCCTTCCCGACCTGTGACGCCACGTAGGCGTCATGAAAGTCGGTGCCAATCCGACCTGTGACGCCTATGTGGCGTCATGGAGGGATCGCGTCCCTGCAGATCGGGTGAAAGGGTTAACTCCAATTTCACCTGATCTGCAGGGTCAGGGGGAGTGCTACTTCAGCCCAGGGGGGTGGCTTCGCCCCCCCACCCCCCCCCCCCCCGGCTACGATCGCTCTGATTGGCTGTTGAAAGTGAAACTGCCAATCAGAGCGATTTGTAATATTTCACCTATGAAAACTGGTGACATATTGCAATCCAGCCATGGCCGATGCAGCAATATCATCGGCCATGGCTGGAAACCCTGATCTGCCCCCCCCCCCCCGATCTCCTACCCAGTCCTCCGTCCTGTGCTCCGCTCCCACATTGTCCTGTCCGCTCCCCCTCCCCCGTGCTCCAATCTACCCCCCTCATACTTATCGAGCCTCCCGATGTCCGTCCGTCTTCTCCATGGGCGCCGGCATTTTCCAAAATGGCGGGTGCATGCGCAGTGCGCCTGCCGAATCTGACGGCAGATTTGTTCCAGGTATATTTTGATCACTGTGATAAAACCTATCACAGTGATCAAAATAAAAAAAAAAATAAAAAGAAGTAAATGACCCCCCCCCCTCCTTTATCACCCCCATAGGTATGGACAATAATAAAATAAAGAAAATATATATATTTTTTTCCACTAGGGTTAGAATTATGCTATGTGCACACGGTGCGGATTTGGCCGCGGATCCATAGTAGTTTTCCATCAGGTTTACAGTACCATGTAAACCTATGGAAAACCAAATCCGCTGTGCCCATGGTGCGGAAAATACCGCGCGGCAACGCTGCGTTTTATTTTCCGCAGCATGTCAATTCTTTGTGCGGATTCCGCAGCGTTTTACACCTGTTCCTCAATAGGAATCCGCAGGTGAAATCTGCACAAAAAAAAAACACTGGAAATCCGCGGTAAATCCGCAGATAAAATGCAGTGCCTTTTACCTGCGGATTTTTCAACAATCCTGCGGAAAAATCTCACACGAATCCGCAACGTGGGCACATAGCCTTAGGATTAGGGTTGGAATTAGGGTTAAGATTAGGCTTGTGGTTAGGGTTATGGTTAGTGTTAGGGGTGTGTTGGGGTTAAAGTTGTGGTTAGGGTTGGGATTAGGATTGGGATTGGGGTTACGGGTGTGTTGGGGTTAGGGTTGTGATTAGGATTATGGCTACAGTTGGGATTAGGGTTAGGGGTGTGTTGGGGTTAGTGTTGAAGTTAGAATTGAGGGGTTTCCACTGTTTAGGCACATCAGGGGTCTCCAAACGCAACATGGCGCCACCATTGATTCCAGCCAATCTTGCGTTCAAAAAGTCAAATGGTGCTCCCTCACTTCTGAGCCCCGACGTGTGCCCAAACAGTGGTTTACCCCCACATATGGGGTACCAGCGTACTCAGGACAAAATGGGCAACAACTATTGGGGTCCAATCTCTCCTGTTACCCTTGCGAAAATAAATTATGTTTTAGCAAGCAATTTTTTTTATGAGGAAAGAAAAATTATTTTTTATTTTCACGGCTCTGCGTTATAAACTTCTGTGAAGCACTTAGGGGTTCAAAGTGCTCACCACATATCTAGATAAGTTCCTTGGGGGGTCTAATTTCCAAAAATGGGATCACTTGTGGGGGGTTTCTACTGTTTAGGCACATCAGGGGCTCTGCAAACGCAACGTGACGCCCGCAGACCAGTCCATCAAAGTCTGCATTTCAAAAGTCACTACTTCCCTTCCGAGCCCTGCCGTGTACCCAAACAGTGGTTCCCCCCCCCCACATATTGGGCATCAGCGTACTCAGGACAAACTGGACAACAACTTTTGGGGTCCAATTTCTCCTGTAACCCTTGGGAAAATAAAAAATTGCAGGCTAAAAAAATAATTTTTGAGGAAAGAAAAATTTTTTTTTATTTTCACGGCTCTGCATTATAAAGTTCTGTGAAGCACTTGGGGGTTAAAGTGGTCACCGCACATCTAGATAAGTTCCTTGGGAGGTCTAGTTTCCAAAATGGGGTCACATGTGGGGGAGCTTTAATGTTTAGGCACACAGGGGCTCTCCAAACACAACATGGTGTCCGCTAACGATTGGAGCTAATTTTTCATTCAAAAAGTCAAATGGCGCTCCTTCCTTTCCGAGCCTTGCCGCGTGCCCAAACAGTGGTTTACCCCCACATATGAGTTATCAGTGTACTCAGGAAAAATTGCCCAATAAATTTAAGGATCCAGTTTATCCTGTTGCCCATGTGGAAATGAACAAATTGAGGCTAAATGAAATTTTTTGTGAAATAAAAGTATTTTTTTATTTTCTCGGATCAATTTGTGAAGCACCTTGGGGTTCAAAGTGCTCACTAGGCATCTAGATAAGTTCCTTGGGGGGTCTAGTTTCGAAAATGGGGTCACATGTGGGGAAGATCCAATTTTAAACACAGGGGCTCTCCAAACGTGACATGGTGTCCGCTAAAGAGTGGAGCCAATTTTTCATTGAAAAAGTCAAATGGCGCTCCTTCCCTTCGGAGCCCTGTCGTGCGCCCAAACAGTGGTCCCCCTCCCCCCATATGAGGTATCAGTGTACTCAGGACAAATTGTACAATAACGTTTGGGGTCCAGTTTCTCTTTTTACCCATGGGAAAATAAAAAAATTGTTGCTAAAACATAATTTTTGTGACTAAAAAGTTAAATGTTCATTTTTTTCTTCCATGTTGCTTCTGCTGCTGTGAAGCACCTGAAGGGTTAATAAACTTCTTGAATGTGGTTGTGAGTACCTTGAGGGGTGCAGTTTTTAGAATGGTGTCACTTTTGGGTATTTTTAGCCATATAGACCCCTCAAACTGACTGTGAGGTGGTCCCTAAAAAAAAAAATGGTTTTGTAAATTTTGTTGTAAAAAATGAGAAATGGCTGGTCAACTTTTAACCGTTATAACTTCCTAGCAAAAAAAAATAAATTGTTTCCAAAATTGCGCTGATGTAAAGGAGACATGTGGGTAATGTTATTTGTTAGCTATGTTGTGTCACATATCTCTCTGGTTTAACAGAATAAAAATTCAAAATTTGAAAATTGCGAAATTTTCTAAATTTTAGCCAAAATTTCCATTTTTTTTCACAAATAAACGCAAAAATTATCGACCTAAACTTACCACTAACATGAAGCCCAATATGTCACGAAAAAACAATCTCAGAACCGTTAGGATCCGTTCCTGAGTTATTACCTCATAAAGGGACACTGGTCAGAATTGCAAAAAAACGGCCAGGTCATTAAGGTCAAAATAGGCTGGGTCATGAAGGGGTTAAGTTTGTCTTATATTCCAAAAAATATGGTACTCCTGTTTACACGGGATGAGTACATTCCCCCGTTATCCACATATACTCCATATTCATTCCCCACCTATCAAGCTCAGGGAATATAACACACCTGGTTAGATGGGATATGTGCTAATTCCCCTATTATCTACATATGTGCCATGCCTCAGGTGCACAGGACATTCATATTCCATCCCATAATGTCTATTCCATCCCATAATGTCTATTCCATATCTGTGATGTTATATGGTAGGATACAAGGTAAAGTATCCAGGCTCTGAGGGAACACACGAGAGATAGTGTCACCACAAAGACACGCAGCAGGCCCGGGCGCCATGATAAATGCTAGAGTGTATGGGCTCCTTCCAGGTGTGACGTCATTTCCGGGGGCGTGTCATATCGGGAGGGGGCGTGTTTTCAGTCACATCATGAAGGCGGCAAAGCAAAGCAGCAGGATTATAGCTTGTGGACGCCATGGCACATGGAGGTTAGTGGTTTCAGGGTGAAAAAATGCTACTTGCTGCTCGCTATTGGGGGGAGGCACTGTGGTGGACGACCTGCTTGTCTGTGTGGGGGGCACCGCTGCTGCTGTGGGGGACCCCCGTGGTGGGCTTTGTGGGGGGGGGGGGCACCGCTACTGCTGTGGGGGACCCCTGTGGTGGGCTTTGTGGGGGGGGGCACCGCTGCTGCTGTGGGGGACCCCCGTGGTGGGCTTTGTGGGGGGGGCACCGCTGCTGCTGTGGGGGACCCCCGTGGTGGGCTTTGTGGGGGCACCGCTGCTGCTGTGGGGGACCCCTGTGGTGGGCTTTGTGAGGGGGGCACCGCTACTGCTGAGGGGGAACCCTGTGGTGGGGGGGCACCGCTGCTGCTGTGGGGGACCCCTGTGGTGGGTTTTGTGGGGGGGGGGACACCGCTGCTGCCGGCTGTTGTGGGGGACCCCCGTGGTGGGGGGGGGGGCACCGCTGCTGCTGGGGGGGACCCCTGTGGTGGGGGGGGCACCGCTGCTGCTGTGGGGGACCCCCGTGGTGGGCGGGGCACCGCTGCTGCTGTGGGGGACCCCCGTGGTGGGCTTTGTGGGGGGGCACCGGTGCTGCTGTGGGGGACCCCCGTGGTGGGCTTTGTGGGGGGGGGCACCGCTGCTGCTGTGGGGGACCCCCGTGGTGGGGTTTGTGGGGGGGGGGCACCGCTGCTGCTGTGGGGGACCCCCGTGGTGGGCTTTGTGGGGGGGGGCACCGCTGCTGCCGGCTGTTGTGGGGGACCCCTGTCGTGAGATTTTGGGGGCACCTGCTGCTGGCTATTGTGGGGGACCCCTGTGGTGGGATGTTGTGGGGGGGACCCCTGTGGTGAGATTTGGGGGGGCACCTACTGCTGCTGGCTGTTGTGGGGGACCCCCTGTGGTGGGCTGTTGTGGGGGGCACCTGCTGCTGCTGGCAATTGTGGTGGGACCCCTGTGGTGGGATTTTGGAGGGCACTTGCTGCTGCTGACTATTGTGGGGGACCCCTGTGGTTGGATTTTGGGGGGCACCTGCTGGCTGTTGGGGGGGACCCCTGTGGTGGGGTTTGGAGGTGACCTGCTTACGGGGTGGACCCCTTTTAGTGGGGGAGACCTGTGGTGGGGTTTGAGGGTGACATGCTTGTGGTTCGGTTTGGGGGGGTGTGACCTGTCTATTGGGGGGGACCCCTGTTGTGGGATTTGAGGGCTATCTGCTTGTGGGATGTGGGGGGAGACCTGCTGCAGGCTATTGGGAGACCCCTGTGGTGGGACGTGGGGAGGCGACCTGCCTGTGGTGGGACGTGTTGAGGCGACCTGCCTGTGGTGGGACGTGTTGAGGCGACCTGCCTGTGGTGGGACGTGTTGAGGCGACCTGCCTGTGGTGGGACGTGTTGAGGCGACCTGCCTGTGGTGGGACGTGTTGAGGCGACCTGCCTGTGGTGGGACGTGTTGAGGCGACCTGCCTGTGGTGGGACGTGTTGAGGCGACCTGCCTGTGGTGGGACGTGTTGAGGCGACCTGCCTGTGGTGGGACGTGTTGAGGCGACCTGCCTGTGGTGGGACGTGTTGAGGCGACCTGCCTGTGGTGGGACGTGTTGAGGCGACCTGCCTGTGGTGGGACGTGTTGAGGCGACCTGCCTGTGGTGGGACGTGTTGAGGCGACCTGCCTGTGGTGGGACGTGTTGAGGCGACCTGCCTGTGGTGGGACGTGTTGAGGCGACCTGCCTGTGGTGGGACGTGTTGAGGCGACCTGCCTGTGGTGGGACGTGTTGAGGCGACCTGCCTGTGGTGGGACGTGTTGAGGCGACCTGCCTGTGGTGGGACGTGTTGAGGCGACCTGCCTGTGGTGGGACGTGTTGAGGCGACCTGCCTGTGGTGGGACGTGTTGAGGCGACCTGCCTGTGGTGGGACGTGTTGAGGCGACCTGCCTGTGGTGGGACGTGTTGAGGCGACCTGCCTGTGGTGGGACGTGTTGAGGCGACCTGCCTGTGGTGGGACGTGTTGAGGCGACCTGCCTGTGGTGGGACGTGTTGAGGCGACCTGCCTGTGGTGGGACGTGTTGAGGCGACCTGCCTGTGGTGGGACGTGTTGAGGCGACCTGCCTGTGGTGGGACGTGTTGAGGCGACCTGCCTGTGGTGGGACGTGTTGAGGCGACCTGCCTGTGGTGGGACGTGTTGAGGCGACCTGCCTGTGGTGGGACGTGTTGAGGCGACCTGCCTGTGGTGGGACGTGTTGAGGCGACCTGCCTGTGGTGGGACGTGTTGAGGCGACCTGCCTGTGGTGGGACGTGTTGAGGCGACCTGCCTGTGGTGGGACGTGTTGAGGCGACCTGCCTGTGGTGGGACGTGTTGAGGCGACCTGCCTGTGGTGGGACGTGTTGAGGCGACCTGCCTGTGGTGGGACGTGTTGAGGCGACCTGCCTGTGGTGGGACGTGTTGAGGCGACCTGCCTGTGGTGGGACGTGTTGAGGCGACCTGCCTGTGGTGGGACGTGTTGAGGCGACCTGCCTGTGGTGGGACGTGTTGAGGCGACCTGCCTGTGGTGGGACGTGTTGAGGCGACCTGCCTGTGGTGGGACGTGTTGAGGCGACCTGCCTGTGGTGGGACGTGTTGAGGCGACCTGCCTGTGGTGGGACGTGTTGAGGCGACCTGCCTGTGGTGGGACGTGTTGAGGCGACCTGCCTGTGGTGGGACGTGTTGAGGCGACCTGCCTGTGGTGGGACGTGTTGAGGCGACCTGCCTGTGGTGGGACGTGTTGAGGCGACCTGCCTGTGGTGGGACGTGTTGAGGCGACCTGCCTGTGGTGGGACGTGTTGAGGCGACCTGCCTGTGGTGGGACGTGTTGAGGCGACCTGCCTGTGGTGGGACGTGTTGAGGCGACCTGCCTGTGGTGGGACGTGTTGAGGCGACCTGCCTGTGGTGGGACGTGTTGAGGCGACCTGCCTGTGGTGGGACGTGTTGAGGCGACCTGCCTGTGGTGGGACGTGTTGAGGCGACCTGCCTGTGGTGGGACGTGTTGAGGCGACCTGCCTGTGGTGGGACGTGTTGAGGCGACCTGCCTGTGGTGGGACGTGTTGAGGCGACCTGCCTGTGGTGGGACGTGTTGAGGCGACCTGCCTGTGGTGGGACGTGTTGAGGCGACCTGCCTGTGGTGGGACGTGTTGAGGCGACCTGCCTGTGGTGGGACGTGTTGAGGCGACCTGCCTGTGGTGGGACGTGTTGAGGCGACCTGCCTGTGGTGGGACGTGTTGAGGCGACCTGCCTGTGGTGGGACGTGTTGAGGCGACCTGCCTGTGGTGGGACGTGTTGAGGCGACCTGCCTGTGGTGGGACGTGTTGAGGCGACCTGCCTGTGGTGGGACGTGTTGAGGCGACCTGCCTGTGGTGGGACGTGTTGAGGCGACCTGCCTGTGGTGGGACGTGTTGAGGCGACCTGCCTGTGGTGGGACGTGTTGAGGCGACCTGCCTGTGGTGGGACGTGTTGAGGCGACCTGCCTGTGGTGGGACGTGTTGAGGCGACCTGCCTGTGGTGGGACGTGTTGAGGCGACCTGCCTGTGGTGGGACGTGTTGAGGCGACCTGCCTGTGGTGGGACGTGTTGAGGCGACCTGCCTGTGGTGGGACGTGTTGAGGCGACCTGCCTGTGGTGGGACGTGTTGAGGCGACCTGCCTGTGGTGGGACGTGTTGAGGCGACCTGCCTGTGGTGGGACGTGTTGAGGCGACCTGCCTGTGGTGGGACGTGTTGAGGCGACCTGCCTGTGGTGGGACGTGTTGAGGCGACCTGCCTGTGGTGGGACGTGTTGAGGCGACCTGCCTGTGGTGGGACGTGTTGAGGCGACCTGCCTGTGGTGGGACGTGTTGAGGCGACCTGCCTGTGGTGGGACGTGTTGAGGCGACCTGCCTGTGGTGGGACGTGTTGAGGCGACCTGCCTGTGGTGGGACGTGTTGAGGCGACCTGCCTGTGGTGGGACGTGTTGAGGCGACCTGCCTGTGGTGGGACGTGTTGAGGCGACCTGCCTGTGGTGGGACGTGTTGAGGCGACCTGCCTGTGGTGGGACGTGTTGAGGCGACCTGCCTGTGGTGGGACGTGTTGAGGCGACCTGCCTGTGGTGGGACGTGTTGAGGCGACCTGCCTGTGGTGGGACGTGTTGAGGCGACCTGCCTGTGGTGGGACGTGTTGAGGCGACCTGCCTGTGGTGGGACGTGTTGAGGCGACCTGCCTGTGGTGGGACGTGTTGAGGCGACCTGCCTGTGGTGGGACGTGTTGAGGCGACCTGCCTGTGGTGGGACGTGTTGAGGCGACCTGCCTGTGGTGGGACGTGTTGAGGCGACCTGCCTGTGGTGGGACGTGTTGAGGCGACCTGCCTGTGGTGGGACGTGTTGAGGCGACCTGCCTGTGGTGGGACGTGTTGAGGCGACCTGCCTGTGGTGGGACGTGTTGAGGCGACCTGCCTGTGGTGGGACGTGTTGAGGCGACCTGCCTGTGGTGGGACGTGTTGAGGCGACCTGCCTGTGGTGGGACGTGTTGAGGCGACCTGCCTGTGGTGGGACGTGTTGAGGCGACCTGCCTGTGGTGGGACGTGTTGAGGCGACCTGCCTGTGGTGGGACGTGTTGAGGCGACCTGCCTGTGGTGGGACGTGTTGAGGCGACCTGCCTGTGGTGGGACGTGTTGAGGCGACCTGCCTGTGGTGGGACGTGTTGAGGCGACCTGCCTGTGGTGGGACGTGTTGAGGCGACCTGCCTGTGGTGGGACGTGTTGAGGCGACCTGCCTGTGGTGGGACGTGTTGAGGCGACCTGCCTGTGGTGGGACGTGTTGAGGCGACCTGCCTGTGGTGGGACGTGTTGAGGCGACCTGCCTGTGGTGGGACGTGTTGAGGCGACCTGCCTGTGGTGGGACGTGTTGAGGCGACCTGCCTGTGGTGGGACGTGTTGAGGCGACCTGCCTGTGGTGGGACGTGTTGAGGCGACCTGCCTGTGGTGGGACGTGTTGAGGCGACCTGCCTGTGGTGGGACGTGTTGAGGCGACCTGCCTGTGGTGGGACGTGTTGAGGCGACCTGCCTGTGGTGGGACGTGTTGAGGCGACCTGCCTGTGGTGGGACGTGTTGAGGCGACCTGCCTGTGGTGGGACGTGTTGAGGCGACCTGCCTGTGGTGGGACGTGTTGAGGCGACCTGCCTGTGGTGGGACGTGTTGAGGCGACCTGCCTGTGGTGGGACGTGTTGAGGCGACCTGCCTGTGGTGGGACGTGTTGAGGCGACCTGCCTGTGGTGGGACGTGTTGAGGCGACCTGCCTGTGGTGGGACGTGTTGAGGCGACCTGCCTGTGGTGGGACGTGTTGAGGCGACCTGCCTGTGGTGGGACGTGTTGAGGCGACCTGCCTGTGGTGGGACGTGTTGAGGCGACCTGCCTGTGGTGGGACGTGTTGAGGCGACCTGCCTGTGGTGGGACGTGTTGAGGCGACCTGCCTGTGGTGGGACGTGTTGAGGCGACCTGCCTGTGGTGGGACGTGTTGAGGCGACCTGCCTGTGGTGGGACGTGTTGAGGCGACCTGCCTGTGGTGGGACGTGTTGAGGCGACCTGCCTGTGGTGGGACGTGTTGAGGCGACCTGCCTGTGGTGGGACGTGTTGAGGCGACCTGCCTGTGGTGGGACGTGTTGAGGCGACCTGCCTGTGGTGGGACGTGTTGAGGCGACCTGCCTGTGGTGGGACGTGTTGAGGCGACCTGCCTGTGGTGGGACGTGTTGAGGCGACCTGCCTGTGGTGGGACGTGTTGAGGCGACCTGCCTGTGGTGGGACGTGTTGAGGCGACCTGCCTGTGGTGGGACGTGTTGAGGCGACCTGCCTGTGGTGGGACGTGTTGAGGCGACCTGCCTGTGGTGGGACGTGTTGAGGCGACCTGCCTGTGGTGGGACGTGTTGAGGCGACCTGCCTGTGGTGGGACGTGTTGAGGCGACCTGCCTGTGGTGGGACGTGTTGAGGCGACCTGCCTGTGGTGGGACGTGTTGAGGCGACCTGCCTGTGGTGGGACGTGTTGAGGCGACCTGCCTGTGGTGGGACGTGTTGAGGCGACCTGCCTGTGGTGGGACGTGTTGAGGCGACCTGCCTGTGGTGGGACGTGTTGAGGCGACCTGCCTGTGGTGGGACGTGTTGAGGCGACCTGCCTGTGGTGGGACGTGTTGAGGCGACCTGCCTGTGGTGGGACGTGTTGAGGCGACCTGCCTGTGGTGGGACGTGTTGAGGCGACCTGCCTGTGGTGGGACGTGTTGAGGCGACCTGCCTGTGGTGGGACGTGTTGAGGCGACCTGCCTGTGGTGGGACGTGTTGAGGCGACCTGCCTGTGGTGGGACGTGTTGAGGCGACCTGCCTGTGGTGGGACGTGTTGAGGCGACCTGCCTGTGGTGGGACGTGTTGAGGCGACCTGCCTGTGGTGGGACGTGTTGAGGCGACCTGCCTGTGGTGGGACGTGTTGAGGCGACCTGCCTGTGGTGGGACGTGTTGAGGCGACCTGCCTGTGGTGGGACGTGTTGAGGCGACCTGCCTGTGGTGGGACGTGTTGAGGCGACCTGCCTGTGGTGGGACGTGTTGAGGCGACCTGCCTGTGGTGGGACGTGTTGAGGCGACCTGCCTGTGGTGGGACGTGTTGAGGCGACCTGCCTGTGGTGGGACGTGTTGAGGCGACCTGCCTGTGGTGGGACGTGTTGAGGCGACCTGCCTGTGGTGGGACGTGTTGAGGCGACCTGCCTGTGGTGGGACGTGTTGAGGCGACCTGCCTGTGGTGGGACGTGTTGAGGCGACCTGCCTGTGGTGGGACGTGTTGAGGCGACCTGCCTGTGGTGGGACGTGTTGAGGCGACCTGCCTGTGGTGGGACGTGTTGAGGCGACCTGCCTGTGGTGGGACGTGTTGAGGCGACCTGCCTGTGGTGGGACGTGTTGAGGCGACCTGCCTGTGGTGGGACGTGTTGAGGCGACCTGCCTGTGGTGGGACGTGTTGAGGCGACCTGCCTGTGGTGGGACGTGTTGAGGCGACCTGCCTGTGGTGGGACGTGTTGAGGCGACCTGCCTGTGGTGGGACGTGTTGAGGCGACCTGCCTGTGGTGGGACGTGTTGAGACGACCTGCCTGTGGTGGGACGTGTTGAGGCGACCTGCCTGTGGTGGGACGTGTTGAGGCGACCTGCCGCTTATGGAGGGATCCCCTTTATTGGGGGGCGACCTGCTTATGGGTTGGGTTTGGGGGGCTGATGAGGGCTTAGGCTGGGTGGAGTGGACGTCCGATAAGAGTTTAGGCTGGGTCGGGGGTGGACGTCCGATGGGGGGGTTTGTGCTGGGTGGGGTGTCCGCGTCTGATGGGGGTGTGTGCTGGATGGGGTTGTGTGCTGGATGGGGGGGTCCACGTCCTGTGGGGGTTTGGCCGTCCGGTGGGGGTTTATTATTGGGTGGGCGTGGTGTACGATGGGAGTAATGTTTGGAGGAGGGGTGGACGTCCGATGGGGGTTTATGCTGGGGGGTTAAGCTGGGGTGGCATCCGATTGGGGGGGTGTCTGATGGGATTTATGGTTGGGGGCAGGGGGCGTCATATGGGGATTTACGCTTGTGGGAGGGAATGTCTGGTGGGCTTTGGGTTTATCCTGTGGGGTCCGCTGGTTAATGTGAGATGGAGGTTTCTGACTGGGGGAGCGAGGTTATGCTGTGTGGCCTTCTGGTTGATGTGGGGGAGCTAATGCTTCATTGGGGTACACACAAAAAAAATGGGTGTATGCTGCTTATGCTATGCAAAAAAAATTTTTTAGGTATTTTCTGTAGAGGAGGGTACACCACCAACTAGCACGAAGCTAATCCGTTTTAACTTAATGTCAGTAGGAGGAAGACATGGGTCTGGACCGACAAGCCCAGTTTAGGCCTTAGGTTTTGGGAGGTTTTTTTATTAACGATTTTTCTTTTTAATTTTTTTTTTTCTTCCCAGATATGGCTTTTGAGGGCGACAGTGGAATTGTCACTCTAATCTCCCACCTAGAATTGTCACTACCATATCATCTGTGGTCTACGAGGCAAGGCCCTAACACATCAAGAGTGTTTGGGGTTCCCCGGAGGACCGTTCATGCCACGAATCGCCCTACCCTCTCGCCTCTCTGCGTCCAGGTTATTCCATGCCCATCTTCATCATCGCTCTGCGAAAAAGGATTTGTGATCTTAAGGACTGGTATATCCTACGAGGCAGTAAGGGGGCTACTTTAAAAAAAAAAAAACACAGGACAAATATGTCCTAGTTTTCCCCTGAGCAATGTGGACGTCTCCTGAGGAAACCTTCCTATTCATGCAGCCTCCACGTTTTCCAGAGGCTCCTGTGACCTTGCTCTTAAAATATCCTGGCTTTGGTCTAGGCCTTCTCTGGTGGCCGGTCCACACCGCCAGCGCCCTGAACAATCATGCACGCCAACTTTCTAGTGCGTCCTACTGTGCGCCTATCAGTTTAAGAGTACTTCGCTTCTGCAACAGAGGACTAAAGTCTGCCTCCCAAGAGATCTGTTCAAATTTGGTTGTTTTGGAAATGTTCTGTCCAAAAAAAAAAAAGACGGGACAACTCTCTGACCCGCCAGGAAAAGACGAGACCTTCCTTTAGGCCAGCTCCCTCCTGGCATCCATGAACCCACCAGCACTGGTCTGCTAGGCCTGGATCTAGCAGACTCTCTTCGACATGATGGGGCATTCCCACCTTGGATGTTTCTCAGGATCGGCTGCCGTGTCCTTCACAATTCAAGGCCGGTATTATGATCTCTGGTCCGGGACACCGAAACCTCAGACACAGGAGGCAGGCCTGAGGGGGGTGCTTCAGAGCCGCATACCCTACCGACAGTCCTGCCCGCATGCACCAACAGCATATTACATTTTTACAATACTTTAGAAATGCATAAAATGAAACAAGCAAAGGCATAAAGTTTTTCTATGCAAAAAAGGCAGTTTTATAAAATTAGAAATATTTCTATATCTAATGTTAAAATGATATTTATCCAGTATTTCTATAAGTAAAAGTCTGAGATTTCTGTGAGAAATGGTAATTGTTTACCTCTAAAACCAGTTCTGAATGTAAATAAAACATTGCTCTGATTAAGTCTCCACATTGTATTTGTCTTTCATTTCATGCGTAGGGCAGGACAAGCCCATGATGTATCTGTGTAAAGCTAGGTTCACATTGCGTTAATGGGTTAACGCTAACGGACTGCGTTGCACGGCGAAAATGTCGAAATTAACGCCGTGCAACGGGTCAGTTTGCGCACCCATTGACAGCAATGTTACTTTTAGCTGAAGCGCATCACTAGCGCATGCCATTTTCGGCACGCGCTAGCGATGTGCCGTTCTTTTGTGACGGACCTCGGACGCTGCTTGCAGCGTCCGAGGCCCGTTCCTCGCTACCGCAGATCGGGGATCTGCGTTAGCGGGGAGGGTGAACGCCGACCCTCTAGAAACATTGCGTCAGCGCAATCCGCTAGCGCTATGCGCTTAACGGATTGCACTAACGCAATGTGAACCTAGCGTAAGACGTAAGGTGCTATAATAACAGCCTTGGGCTGGTTTCACACCAGCATTCGGCAGGGCTGCGGATGGCAGCCTTCTTCCTCCGTTAAGCCCCGCACAATGCCGCACCTCTTCCTTCAGTTCCGCCTACATCTGCATGCGTCCTGCATACCCTATCTTTAACATTGGGTACGCAGGCCAAGCGGATGCCTCTGCATGCGCTGTTTTAACGCTGCGCCGACCGCAACAAAATGCAACATGTTGCGTTCGACGCAGTTCAGCGCATCGTCAAAACGACACGTGCCTGTGTACCCAATGTTAAAGATAGGGGATGCATGCAGACGTAGGCGGAGCTGAAAGAAGAGGTGTAGCAGTGGGTGGGGCTTAACGGAGGAAGAAGGCTGCCGAACGCTGGTGTGAAACCAGTCTTAGACAGGTAAACCACTTTTGAAACAATGTTCACTTGTACAAGCATTTAACCCCTCAGTGACGGGGCCAATTTTTTAAAATCTGACCAGTGTCACTTTATGTAGTAATAACTCTGGAATGCTTCAACATATTCCATTGATTTTGAGGTTGTTTTTTCCCCTGACATATTAGACTGTATGATAATGGTAAACTTGGGCTAATGATAAACTTAGGTTAATATGTTTTGCTTTATTTTGTAAAAATATCAGAAATTTAAAAAAAATAGAAATTTTCAAATTTTGAATGATTTTCCCTTTAAGGCCGGAGTCACACTAGAGAGGAATACGGACTAGTGCTATGCGAGAAAAAAAAAATTGCATAGCACTCGGACCAATGTTAATCTGTTGGGCAGCTCCCATCACGTTTTTTTTCTTTTCACGGCCGTATTATATGTGCGAGTGAAATTGCACTATGCTGCGATTTGCACCGTATATCAGCCGAGAATCCCCAATGAAAGTCTGTTTATGCAAGAAAAACTCACACCACACGGGCCATCAGTGTGACTTGCGAGAAATACGCAACGGTGTCCTTTGAAAGGCTTGCAATTCAGGTGCAGTGTACAGTAAAATCACACTGACAGCTTACAATATTTACAAATAGTTAATTTGTCGGCTTCTGTCAAATCATTGCAGGATAGGAGACATGGTTTACATACAGTAAACCATTGCAGAACGGTTAGATTTATATAGGTCAGTGACTAATACGGTGAGTAGTATGTGTGTGTGTAAAATTTGGGACCTGTATGTATTTAATAAAAATGTTTTCACTGAAAAAACTGGCGTGGGCTCCCACATAATTTTCTGTGCCACAGAGGGAAAGTCAGTGACTGAGGACAGATATTATAGCCTAGAGAAGGACCATGGTTATTGCCACCCCAGAAAAGGTGCATCTGTAAGATGCTCCAATTCTGGCACTCAGCCTCTGTTCTCACTGCCCTGTAGCGGTGGCATATGGGGTAATAAGGGGTTAATGTCACCTTTTGTATTGTAAGGTGACAGTAGGCCAGCTTACTAATGGAGAGGTGTCTGATAGATGCCTCTCCATTACTAACCTGTGGGCTTGATGTTACTTGACAATAAAATGGTGACATCAACCCCACAAATCTGAGCCCCACTGCTACAGGGCAAGTGGGAAGAGCGAGGCTAAGTACCAGAATTGGCAGATCTATAAGATGCGCCATTTCTGGGATGGCTGAGAGCTGATGGTTTTTAGCCTCTGGGGCTGCCAATATCCATGGCCTCTTCACAGACTATTAATATCAGCCTACAGCTTTTATAGGGGGACCCCATGTCAATATTTTGTGTCCCACTGTAAAATAGCCAGTAAAGGCTATTAATAACCTGGGAACCTTTATGGTTATTGGCTCCTTTCCAGAATATTAACATCAGCTGTCCCTCTGCTGGTTATGAAAATTATGCCGTGCTAGATATAGACACTGACATTCACAGCAGCGCGTCCGCCCCGATGCTCTTTTCTGACTCCTTTCTCAGGCCCCCAAAAAAGTGTTAACTAAGTACCCTTTATTTTCTTGCACTGTAGCCGTTCACTTACTACAGGGTATTCAATCATTGTTTCTGTCCCCCCACATAAAGTACGACCACTATCTATATGCCTTTATATACAGCATTCTAGAATGCTGTGTATATATAGTAGGCCCACTGCCTGTATACCCTTATACACAGCATTTTATAAAGCACAACCACTATCTGTATGCCCTTAAGACTTGCCTGGCCCCATACAATGGGCTTTGCTAGTCTTAATCCAGGGCCTTCTCCTCTTCTATCACCGTCCTTCTTTCTTTGAGTCGATGACGTGTCCTATGTCATCCACACGGTGTCTTCCATCGTGCTCCTGTGCATCGCACTTCTTTCTGCCCGTTGCAGTACTTTGCTTTGTGCTCGGCAGAGAAGTGTTCCTGCACAGAAGCGTGATGAGGGAGGTTGTGTGGATGATGTAGAACACATCCACGGGAAGGACTGTGCCGGATGAAGACCAGCGCCAAACAACACCGGACCGCCCCGTAGGTGAGTATAAGAAGTTATTTACATTATGCACATTGGCTTAGGGACATACCGTATATACTCGAGTAGAAGCTGACCACCCCCCCTAATTTTGCCACAAAAAACTGGGAAAACTTAATGACTCGAGTATAAGCCTTAGGGTGGAAAATGCAGCAGCTACTGGTAAATGTCAAAAATAAAAATAGATACCAATAAAAGTAAAATTAATTGAGACATCAGTAGGTTAAGTGTTTTTGAATATCCATATTGAATGAGGAGCCCCATATAATGCTCCATACAGTTCATGATGGCCCCATAAGATGCTCCATATTAAAATATGCCCCATATAATGCTGCACAAATGTTAATAATGGCCCCATAAGATGCTTCATAGAAACTTTTGCCCCATACAATGCTGCATAAAGGCTGATGGCCCCATAAGATGCTCCATAGATTTTACTCCATAGATTATGCCCCATGAGATGCTCCACACATTATGCCCCATTTACTGTTGCTGCGAATAAAAAAAAAAAAAAAAACACATACTCGCCTCTCTTCGCTCAGGCCCCCGGCACTTTCCACTGCTGCGTGCTGCTCTGTCTTCCATCCTCTGCACTGACTGTTCAGGCAGAGGGCGGCACGCACACTAACTACGTCATCGTGCCCTCTGACCTAAACAGTCACAGCCAGAGGACAGAGCGGCCCGCAGCGGTGCAAAGGGGAGAGGTGAATATCGCGCAATGCTCACCTCCCCCGTCATCCTCAACTGCTCCCGACGCGGTCCCTGGCAGCTTCTCACTGTCAGATGGTCTCCGGGAATCGCCAGCGTCTTCCTTTGTTCAGCTGTCACGAACAGCTCATTAAAGAAATGAATATGCATCCATATTCATTAATGAGCGGTTCCACGTGACCGTTGAACAAAGGAAGAGCTGCCCGGAGACCATCGGACATGCAGGGACCGCGCCGGGAGCAGGTGAGTATGTGACAGCCGCCGCTCCCCCTCCCCCGCTGACAATGACTTGAGTATAAGCCGAGAGGGTCACTTTCAGCCCAAAAAAGTGGGCTGAAAATCTTGGCTTATACTCGAGTATATACGGTATGTACGGTACAGCACTGTAGAAGGGTGTGTATAAGGGCATATAGGTTCTGGTGGTACTATATATGGGGAAAACCTGGTGACAGGTTCACTTTAAGAAACCTATGGAACTAGGTAAAAAATAGCATTTTTTGGATGGTGAAAAACTTGTAATTTAAATATTGATGAAGGCTGAGCTGCAGGTGGTCTGTGTCTCTTCATAAGTTTAAGGCCGGGGTCACACTAGCGTAGAATACGGACGAGCGCTATGTGAGAAAACATCGCATGGCACTCGGACCAGTGTTAATCTATGGGGCAGATCACATCTGTGATTATTTTTTCATGCCGAATCGGCATACGAGAACAATCGCAGCATATATACCTGACAGGGGCCCATACATTCTGATATCATCAGTAATATATACCTGACAGGGGCCCATACATTCTGATATCATCAGTAATATACACCTGACAGGGGCCCATACATTCTGATATCATCAGTAATATATACCTGACAGGGGCCCGTACAGTCTATATCTACAGTAATATATACCTGACAGGAGTCCGTACAGTCTGTATCTACAATAATATATACCTGACAGGAGTCCGTACAGTCTGTATCTACAATACTATATACCTGACAGGAGCCCGTACAGTCTGTATCTACAATAATATATGCCTGACAGGAGCCCGTACAGTCTGTATATACCATACTATATACCTGACAGGAGCCCGTACAGTCTGTATCTACAATAATATACACCTGACAGGAGCCCGTACAGTCTGTATATACAATAATATATACCTGACAGGAGCCCGTACAGTCTGTATCTACCATACTATATACCTGACAGGAGCCCATACAGTCTGTATCTACAATACTATATATGTGACAGGAGCCCGTACAGTCTGTATCTACAATAATATACACCTGACAGGAGCCCGTACAGTCTGTATATACAATAATATATACCTGACAGGAGCCCGTACAGTCTATATCTACAATAATATATACCTGACAGGAGTCCGTACAGTCTATATCTACAATACTATATACCTGACAGGAGCCCATACAGTCTGTATCTACAATAATATATACCTGACAGGAGTCCGTACAGTCTGTATCTACAATACTATACACCTGACAGGAGCCCGTACAGTCTATATCTACAATAATATATACCTGACAGGAGTCCGTACAGTCTGTATCTACAATAATATATACCTGACAGGAGCCCGTACAGTCTGTATCTACCATACTATATACCTGACAGGAGCCCATACAGTCTGTATCTACAATACTATATACCTGACAGGAGCCCATACAGTCTGTATCTACAATAATATATACCTGACAGGAGCCCGTACAGTCTATATCTACAATAATATACACCTGACAGGAGTCCGTACAGTCTATATCTACAATAATATATACCTGACAGGAGCCCGTACAGTCTGTATATACAATAATATATACCTGACAGGAGCCCGTACAGTCTGTATCTACCATACTATACACCTGACAGGAGCCCATACAGTCTGTATCTACAATACTATATAAGTGACAGGAGCCCGTACAGTCTGTATCTACAATAATATATACCTGACAGGAGTCCGTACAGTCTATATCTACAATAATATATACCTGACAGGAGTCCGTACAGTCTATATCTACAATAATATATACCTGACAGGAGCCCGTACAGTCTATATCTACAATAATATATACCTGACAGGAGCTCGTACAGTCTATATCTACAATAATATATACCTGACAGGAGCCCGTACAGTCTATATCTACAATAATATATACCTGACAGGAGTCCGTACAGTCTGTATCTACAATAATATATACCTGACAGGAGTCCGTACAGTCTATATCTACAATAATATATACCTGACAGGAGCCCGTACAGTCTATATCTACAATAATATATACCTGACAGGAGCCCGTACAGTCTGTATCTACAATAATATATACCTGACAGGAGCCCGTACAGTCTATATCTACAATAATATATACCTGACAGGAGTCCGTACAGTCTGTATCTACAATAATATATACCTGACAGGAGCCCGTACAGTCTATATCTACAATAATATATACCTGACAGGAGTCCGTACAGTCTGTATCTACAATAATATATACCTGACAGGAGTCCGTACAGTCTGTATCTACAATAATATATACCTGACAGGAGCCCGTACAGTCTATATCTACAATAATATATACCTGACAGGAGTCCGTACAGTCTATATCTACAATAATATATACCTGACAGGAGTCCGTACAGTCTGTATCTACAATAATATATACCTGACAGGAGTCCGTACAGTCTGTATCTACAATAATATATACCTGACAGGAGCCCGTACAGTCTATATCTACAATAATATATACCTGACAGGAGCCCGTACAGTCTGTATCTACAATAATATACACCTGACAGGAGTCCGTACAGTCTATATCTACAATAATATATACCTGACAGGAGCCCGTACAGTCTGTATATACAATAATATATACCTGACAGGAGCCCGTACAGTCTGTATCTACAATAATATATACCTGACAGGAGCCCGTACAGTCTATATCTACAATACTATATACCTGACAGGAGCCCGTACAGTCTGTATCTACAATAATATATACCTGACAGGAGTCCGTACAGTCTATATCTACAATAATATATAACTGACAGGAGCCCGTACAGTCTGTATCTACAATAATATACACCTGACAGGAGTCCGTACAGTCTATATCTACAATAATATATACCTGACAGGAGCCCGTACAGTCTGTATATACAATAATATATACCTGACAGGAGCCCGTACAGTCTATATCTACAATAATATATACCTGACAGGAGTCCGTACAGTCTATATCTACAATACTATATACCTGACAGGAGCCCGTACAGTCTGTATCTACAATAATATATACCTGACAGGAGCCCGTACAGTCTGTATATACCATACTATATACCTGACAGGAGCCCGTACAGTCTATATCTACAATACTATATACCTGACAGGAGCCCGTACAGTCTATATCTACAATAATATATACCTGACAGGAGCTCGTACAGTCTGTATCTACAATAATATATACCTGACAAGAGCCCGTACAGTCTGTATCTACCATACTATATACCTGACAGGAGCCCGTACAGTCTATATCTACAATAATATACACCTGACAGGGGCCCGTACAGTCTATATCTACAATAATATATACCTGACAGGAGTCCGTACAGTCTATATCTACAATAATATATACCTGACAGGAGCCCGTACAGTCTATATCTACAATAATATATACCTGACAGGAGCCCGTACAGTCTATATCTACAATAATATATACCTGACAGGAGCCCGTACAGTCTATATCTACAATAATATATACCTGACAGGAGCCCGTACAGTCTATATCTACAATAATATACACCTGACAGGAGCCCATACAGTCTGTATCTACAATAATATATACCTGACAGGAGCCCGTACAGTCTATATCTACAATAATATATACCTGACAGGAGCCCGTACAGTCTATATCTACAATAATATATACCTGACAGGAGCCCGTACAGTCTATATCTACAATAATATATACCTGACAGGAGCCCGTACAGTCTATATCTACCATACTATATACCTGACAGGAGCCCGTACAGTCTATATCTACAATAATATATACCTGACAGGAGCCCGTACAGTCTATATCTACAATAATATATACCTGACAGGAGCCCGTACAGTCTATATCTACAATAATATATACCTGACAGGAGCCCGTACAGTCTATATCTACAATAATATATACCTGACAGGAGCCCGTACAGTCTATATCTACAATAATATATACCTGACAGGAGCCCGTACAGTCTGTATCTACAATAATATATGCCTGACAGGAGTCCGTACAGTCTGTATCTACAATAATATATACCTGACAGGAGCCCGTACAGTCTATATCTACAATAATATATACCTGACAGGAGCCCGTACAGTCTGTATCTACAATAATATACACCTGACAGGAGTCCGTACAGTCTATATCTACAATAATATATACCTGACAGGAGCCCGTACAGTCTGTATATACAATAATATATACCTGACAGGAGCCCGTACAGTCTGTATCTACAATAATATATACCTGACAGGAGCCCGTACAGTCTATATCTACAATACTATATACCTGACAGGAGCCCGTACAGTCTGTATCTACAATAATATATACCTGACAGGAGTCCGTACAGTCTATATCTACAATAATATATAACTGACAGGAGCCCGTACAGTCTGTATCTACAATAATATACACCTGACAGGAGTCCGTACAGTCTATATCTACAATAATATATACCTGACAGGAGCCCGTACAGTCTGTATATACAATAATATATACCTGACAGGAGCCCGTACAGTCTATATCTACAATAATATATACCTGACAGGAGTCCGTACAGTCTATATCTACAATACTATATACCTGACAGGAGCCCGTACAGTCTGTATCTACAATAATATATACCTGACAGGAGCCCGTACAGTCTGTATATACCATACTATATACCTGACAGGAGCCCGTACAGTCTATATCTACAATACTATATACCTGACAGGAGCCCGTACAGTCTATATCTACAATAATATATACCTGACAGGAGCTCGTACAGTCTGTATCTACAATAATATATACCTGACAAGAGCCCGTACAGTCTGTATCTACCATACTATATACCTGACAGGAGCCCGTACAGTCTATATCTACAATAATATATACCTGACAGGAGTCCGTACAGTCTATATCTACAATAATATATACCTGACAGGAGCCCGTACAGTCTATATCTACAATAATATATACCTGACAGGAGCCCGTACAGTCTATATCTACAATAATATATACCTGACAGGAGCCCGTACAGTCTATATCTACAATAATATATACCTGACAGGAGCCCGTACAGTCTATATCTACAATAATATACACCTGACAGGAGCCCATACAGTCTGTATCTACAATAATATATACCTGACAGGAGCCCGTACAGTCTATATCTACAATAATATATACCTGACAGGAGCCCGTACAGTCTATATCTACAATAATATATACCTGACAGGAGCCCGTACAGTCTATATCTACAATAATATATACCTGACAGGAGCCCGTACAGTCTATATCTACCATACTATATACCTGACAGGAGCCCGTACAGTCTATATCTACAATAATATATACCTGACAGGAGCCCGTACAGTCTATATCTACAATAATATATACCTGACAGGAGCCCGTACAGTCTATATCTACAATAATATATACCTGACAGGAGCCCGTACAGTCTATATCTACAATAATATATACCTGACAGGAGCCCGTACAGTCTATATCTACAATAATATATACCTGACAGGAGCCCGTACAGTCTGTATCTACAATAATATATGCCTGACAGGAGTCCGTACAGTCTGTATATACCATACTATATACCTGACAGGAGCCCGTACAGTCTATATCTACAATAATATATACCTGACAGGAGCCCGTACAGTCTATATCTACAATAATATATACCCGACAGGAGCCCGTACAGTCTATATCTACCATACTATATACCTGACAGGAGCCCGTACAGTCTATATCTACCATACTATATACCTGACAGGAGCCCGTACAGTCTATATCTACCATACTATATACCTGACAGGAGCCCGTACAGTCTATATCTACCATACTATATACCTGACAGGAGCCCGTACAGTCTATATCTACCATACTATATACCTGACAGGAGCCCGTACAGTCTATATCTACCATACTATATACCTGACAGGAGCCCGTACAGTCTATATCTACCATACTATATACCTGACAGGAGCCCGTACAGTCTATATCTACCATACTATATACCTGACAGGAGCCCGTACAGTCTATATCTACCATACTATATACCTGACAGGAGCCCATACAGTCTGTATATACCATACTATATACCTGACAGGAGCCCGTACAGTCTATATCTACCATACTATATACCTGACAGGAGCCCGTACAGTCTATATCTACCATACTATATACCTGACAGGAGCCCGTACAGTCTATATCTACCATACTATATACCTGACAGGAGCCCGTACAGTCTATATCTACCATACTATATACCTGACAGGAGCCCGTACAGTCTATATCTACCATACTATATACCTGACAGGAGCCTGTACAGTCTATATCTACCATACTATATACCTGACAGGGGCCCGTACAGTCTGTATATACAATAATATATACCTGACAGGAGCCCGTACAGTCTATATCTACCATACTATATACCTGACAGGGGCCCGTACAGTCTATATCTACAATAATATATACCTGACAGGAGCCCGTACAGTCTGTATCTACCATACTATATACCTGACAGGAGCCCGTACAGTCTATATCTACCATACTATATACCTGACAGGAGCCCGTACAGTCTATATCTACCATACTATATACCTGACAGGAGCCCGTACAGTCTATATCTACCATACTATATACCTGACAGGAGCCCGTACAGTCTGTATCTACCATACTATATACCTGACAGGAGCCTGTACAGTCTATATATACCATACTATATACCTGACAGGGGCCCGTACAGTCTGTATATACAATAATATATACCTGACAGGAGCCCGTACAGTCTGTATCTACAATAATATACACCTGACAGGAGCCCATACAGTCTATATCTACCATACTATATACCTGACAGGAGCCCATACAGTCTAGTGTCTTCACCAGTGAGCTGACTAGACTGTATGGGCTGCAGTCAGGACCTGGCAGGAGCCCATATATTCTGCTGGCTTTAATAATTTATACCTTGAAGGAGCACATACATTCTAGTGTCATGTATGGGCTGCAGTCAGGGCCAGGCAGCCGCCCATAAAGTCTGCTATCTTCAAGAATATATACCTGACTGCAGCCCATACACTCTAGCATCTTCAGTAGTGAGCCGGCTACACTGTATGGGCTGCAGTCAGGACCTGGAAGGAGCCCATACACTCTAGGCTCAACCCGGGCGCCATTACTGAACGCGAGCGCCATAATGGACGACTGACGTAGCTCTCTGCTCACAAGAAGCAGCTCCGTATCTAAGGAGATAAACACTCAAAAGTCTCCCGCCTCCTCCTCACCGGTGTTCCGCTCCGCGCCCCGCACACACCGCTCTCACGTCGTCAGGACCAAGCGCGAGCCTCCGAAGACGGATTGTTTTCACCACTTCCGGTTCCGGGCGAGAGTTTAAAAAAAAAAAAAAAAAAAAAAGCGCAGATCATAGAGTTCACTTCCGGATTGGAAGATAGTACGCAGCAGAAACCGGAAGTGACTGTTTACAACTGCGTTACTTTGGCAACGTGAACTCTATTGTGAGGGGAAAAAAAAAATAAAAGGATAAAATGTAAAAAAAAAAAATAAAGGAAAAGAGCAATTGAAAAATGAAAGAAAAAATATAGATGCAAAACTGTAAACTAAAAGTATATCTTAATAAATCCACTGATGAAAACTCTGGTGTTGTCGTCGTTATTCTTCCATACGTCGTGCTGTATTTCACCAGCTGAGTAAAATCGCTTTGAGGCAACTTTAATTCATTTCGAATTATTATTATTTCTGTTTTTACAAAAATATCTTTTTTTTTTTTTTTTGCAAAATACAGTAAAATAGGGTCCAGATCGCATTAAACTGGATTGTAAAGGGCCAGGATGGGGTTAAAAATATGAGTGTGACTAGGTCTCATCCAGCGTTATGATGTACGATCTGCAGTCATGAATAGTAGGTTTATTCCCAATGGTGTCATCCAAATGCAGTTTTGGAGACCGACTTTTCAACAGGACACTGGGAAGAGCGCAGGGTCCATCCATGCCTATGTTCCAATTAATTGTGTCAGAGGAATCAAGGATCAGGGCCAGTTCCTGGTATGTTATGTCTTGGAAATACAGGCTTCAGAGTTAGGTTTCCATTATTTTTTATTTATGGATTTCTTTCTTTATACTGCTTTGATAAACAGGGGTCTCGAAAGTACCAGTAAAATTGTGCATGATCCCATCCCCGCTGGCCATCTGTCCAATTAAGGCATATGAAATCATCAAGCCCATGCAGACAAAATGAAGGATTACAGTAATTGAATGCCATTTTCACTAAAATGTAACTATCTAAAAAAAAAAAATTGGGAGTTTTCCACCACTTCCTCAGAAGCTCACAATAATGGAGGCTCACAGGGGTCCAAAAACACAGTAAACAGGATATAGTTTTGCATTTTACAGAGAGGAGAAAGGAACTTTGTATATTTGTTCTATCTCCAAGTCCAGAATTGAATGGACGCCAGCTATGTACAAACCTGAAGACCAAAAGCTGTACATGAAGTCACTCGGGGACAGACTGTACCTAACTCAATGGACATGTTTGTTACAAAATCAGCTGTCGAATGAGAAATGTACTAACAGTAAGAATAAAATTCGTAGTCAGACAAGGCTGGATTCCTGTCACAAGTTCTCCTCAATTTACATGCAGACGCTATTTTCAAGAAGGCTGGATTTTACATTTAAAAAAAAGGAGGAATCTAAATTTCTGGACGAATCATCAACAATCTTAAATACGTAGACGATATATTGACAGCAACAAGCGTAGATGGAATGAAGGCCTTATTACGAAGGGTCAAGATGGAAAGCTCAAACCCGGGACTGCTACTCTACAGAAACAAGACAAAGATATTCACCACTGCCAGGTACAACTGGGACACTTGAGATGGACGGTGATGAACTGGAAGTTATAAAGGAGTTCAACCTACTCAGATCGATGATCACTCACGATGTGCAATGACAACACAGGAAGTCAATAGAATAGCTCTGGGCAAATCAACAATGAAGTCACTGGATGAGGTCTTCAAATCAAGGAACATTTCAGTGGCGATGAAGACACGACGCCTACATAGTCTGGTCTTTTCTGTGGTAACATATCAATGCAAAACCTGGACGATAAAGAAGCAAGATAGAAGAATTGTCGCCTTTGAAATGTGGTGCTGGAGAAGGAGATTATCAATATCATAGATGGCAAGAAGGACAAACAAATCCATTTTGGAACAAATCAAGCCAGACATGTCATTCGAAGCAAGGATCACCAGCTATGAATTGCCTACTTTGGACATGTCACATGATGACAGCAATCACTGGATGAGGAAATCATGGTCGGAAGAATGGAAGGAACAAGACGAAGAGAAAGACCAGAAACCTGATGGCTTGATACAATCAAGGTAACAGTGGAGAAGACTCTGGTGGACCTATCTAAAATTTGCACACGATTGATCTCCCCATAGGGTGTTTAACACCATCAAGTCGCCATGGCTCTAACTGGAGTTGAAGGTTTTTAAATAATAACCTTGCGAAGAATCCCCTTGCTCCACCTTAACAGCTTTGACTTATCAAATATGAGATTCCACAAGATCTGCTTAGGTACTTAAGTGTATCACATACTTAAAGGATCATCCGATACCTATAATTCCCTTTATAAATATCCATCCTCCATTCCTAAAATCATTTGTAATTTACTTTATTAAACAATTCCGTACCATTTTGCTACATATTTTTTTCCCAATTTCTTATATTACTTTATTTTCTGTGATGTTTCATTTGAGGGGGGGGAAGACTCAAACATGATGTCACAGGAAGATGGCTCTGCACTCACCCACAGCTTCTATCACCTTCCCATGGAATAGGATGCCATCAGAGGGAGAACAGTGACAGAAGCACCAACCCACAGATTTCTTCACAGCCCTCAAACGAATAGTCAAAACCAGGCCGTGCTGCTCACACTCACAAGGCTTCTATCACCACTCCCTGTAGACGATTCATTTAAGGGTGGTGATAGAAGCTGTGGTGCGGGGATTCTGTTACTCACACTGCTTCTATCGCCAAACCTTAATAACATCTAATTTTAGGGATGGGTCATAGAAGCAGGGACTGTAGCAGCAGTGAAAAAAGTACAGTTAAGGCCACTGAAGATGCAGGCAGCTGCCACATCTCTATCACCATCCTTCCCTCTGACACAGATCAGGGCACAGCAGTGACAGAAGCTGTGTTTTGTGACTGAGGCACCATCCTCTGATGAAGTCCTGTTCAAGGGGAAAGATGGAAGCTGCAAGGAAGCAGCTGCAGAGTCGTTCTCCTGAAACAGTATTTGAAATATCACAGGAAAAAAAAAAGTGCGTTAGATATACAGAGTAGCTGTATAGGGAGAATGGTAGAGAATTTTATAAAACAAAGTTTCAAAACGTTGTTAGGGTTTAAAGATGAATATTTATGTCGATGTTCCTGCTCTCCGCCCATATGGGTTCCTCAGAACTCAATACCCCCAATTCCCAAGTTACAAGACTCATTAGACTTAACGCCTGCACCCAGAAATTTTTATCAAAATTGTTGCCACCTTTGCAGTGTAGGATAGAAGGCAGATTTAGTCATATCACAAATGGATAACTGGCTTCACCCCCCCAAAAAGGAAATACATCTTCAGAAGCCATGTTGAGATCAGAGATTAAAGCCTCAATGTCCTGGTGTGCAATTCACCATCAAGCTTCTCCTGAACATTTTGTCAGTGATGGAACAGGTATTCCCTTACAGTCTGGACAAGATTATGTCCTTTTCAGACCAGATGGGTCTACTGTAAAAATGTTGGCTCCATTTGAGCAAGGTTTTTACCCAGGGTTCTTCAGATTGTAGACATCTGATGAGTCCACGATGTTCAGTAAGCCCAGGGCAGGGGTCCAAGTGAAAAAAATGAAATCATCCAACCAGAGGGAATTGTGTGCCAATCACCTGGCCCTTTTCTTCTTCTTCAGGGTCATCCCCTCATCTAGACGATTTGGCATACGTTGTCATCCCCTCATCCAGACGATTTGGCATAAGTTTTATGAAAACAACCAGGGATGGACTAAGTATCTGTGGTGAAATAGATATATATCCATATGTGCGTAGGGACATATGTCTAGGGTTATATGTGTGACTAGTGATAATGTAACATCTGTCCTGAAGGCAAGTCACAACTAGGTGTTAATAGGTACTTCCTTGGGACTAGTAGAAATTCTGTCTCCATATCTCACCAGTGGGTCTAGCTAGGGCCGAGAAGAAAAGCAACATTTGGCACCTTCTAGGTCTTGGAGGGGAGACGCTAATTGCGGCCTGAGGGAAGCTCTCCCTGGGGACCACCTCACAAGTGTCTCCAGAGGAAAATAATATATTCATTAGTAGAGCAGCCGTGGCCCAATCAAACATACTGCAATTATGATATTAACCTGGGAGGCCGGTCTAGAGACCTGACCTCAGACCAAAGTTATAAATTTAGGCTGCAGAGAATTGTGTTCACATGTGAGGGCAGCCTGAGAAGCTGATGTGTTCCACCAATTCCATTCACCCCCCCCCCCCCCCTCAGGGAGCAGAAAGCAAACTACCAGTTAGATGATTTCTGTAAGTTTTCTCCAGTTTATTTTAACACTGTTTTCCATAAGTTATATGTCTTTTTATTATCATATTTGTATACCCTTTTTCTTATTGTAAGCATTGAACTTTTTGCTATTAAAGTATAAAACTTTAACAAGTTTAACCTTGAATGTCCTAAAAGAATCCATAGCCAAAAGGTGTGTGAGCCTTATGAGTGATAGAAATATTTTTATTAGTATTAGTTAGTTCAGGGACTCATCGTCCATGTATTCGATGAGTGGTGGCAGCGCTTATGAGCGGGTGTGTGTCCTGGGTCGGTGTGTGATTTATGCTCCCATTACGGCATAAGACAGAGGTTGAATGCTGGACTGAGAGTGGGGAGATAGATTAACCCTTGCAGGCACAACCCCAAATCACGTGTGAGAGCAGGCACGTGATGAATAAGTGACACCACGGAGAAGGGATCTGTGACAATTGGTGGCGAGCGGTGGGATAGAATTATTTCTATTAGAGCATTAGTACATGGTTTAAGCAATTATTCCCTGTACTAAAGAATTGGTATCCTTGCGAGGAGTGCACCAGTTCTTCAAGGTTCAACTCAGGGCTTACATAGACATACTTGAAAACAGTTTCCCCTCCCCGTTTTTCTTTTCTATCTTTTATTTGGCAAAGGCTATTCATCGATATGGCAGCCCAGAACAAGAAGCAGAGCAAAGAAGCTCTAACCGGCCTCTGTGAGCAGAGAGGAATAGAGACAGCCGACAGATCCAGGGAGCTGCTGATACGTGCCTTGGTCGAGCAGGACATAGAGCAAAGTGCTGGAACATCTGGGCAAGGAGAGAGCCCATCTCAGAGAGACCCAGCAATGCCAGCTCTTGCACCGGAGATGCCTGATGGAAATGTCACCAGTGCTGAGGAGCCTATGGACTGTACTTTGCAAATGGACTTACAACGGCTGGGAACAAATGATCCCAATCTGCGCATGCAGCTTATTCTACAGCACCGACAGGCTGAGAGAGAGGCTGCAGAACGCTGGGACCGACAGGCTGAGAGAGAGGCTGCAGAACGCCAGGCTGCTGCTGCAGAATGCCGGGACCGGGCTGAGAGAGAGGCTGCAGAACGCCGGGAGGACAGAGCGTTCCAGCTTCAGATGGTTTAAATAGAGCAGGGTATCAGTCCTCAGATAACCCCCTCCCAGGACATAAATCCAAGGAGGCCACGTCTTGAAAACTTCCCCGTGATGGAGAAGGATAAGGACTTAGATACTTTCCTGCGGGGATTTGAAAAAACCTGCAGGCAGTACCATCTACCCCGTGGGCAGTGGGCACAGTATCTAACCCCAGGGTTGAGAGGCAAAGCCCTGGAAGTTTTTGCCGACCTCCTCCCAGAGCTAGATGCGAACTATGAGGCCATAAAAGAGGCCCTGATCAGGAAATACAACCTGACACCAGAAGTGTATCGTAGAAAGTTCTGGAACCTACAACGTGGATCAACTGACAGCTATGCGGATGTTGTGGGCACCTTGAGGACCAGGTTCCACCAATGGATTAGGGGACTTTCTGTTAAAAGTTTTGAGGACTTAACAGATCTTATGGTCAAGGATCAATTTCTTCACATGTGCCCCACGGATGTACGACAATTTGTGTGTGATCGGGAGCCACAAACTGCGGATCAGGCTGCAAGGATTGTGGACTGCTATGTGGCTAACAGGATGCCTGAGGTGCGGAAGCCATCGGGATTCAGCTGGAGGGGAGGTAAGCCAAATGGGGACCCTTCTCCCTCTGCCGGCCGATCACCAGTGCTGTCCAAGCCCACCTTCTATGATAGGGAGAAACGCCAAACTACCACCACAAAGCAGTCTGTGTCCCCACCGTCTGTCCTCTTTGTAGCCGGCTCTGATGCGAGGGCAAATGAGAACTGTCAATCTGTCACTGTTGGCAATAAAGTCACCATTGGTCTCAGAGATACTGGGGCAGAGGTGACCCTGGTGCGTCCAGCCATGATAACCCCTGCCGATATCATACAAGGAAAGACTATGTCTCTAACCGGGATTGGAGGAGTCAGCCCTGCCGTGCCCATGGCCCGTGTACCTGGACTGGGGAGCAGGGAAAGGACTGAGAGAAGTGGGAGTATCAGAGGCTATTCCCACCAATGTTTTGCTAGGCACGAACCTGGGGAGGATGGTGTTCCTCCCTTGCAAGTAAATGATGCAGAGATGGTGGAAGAAAGAGACCCACCTGAGATCCCCTGCGAGGAGGGAAAATATCCCATTGCACAGGACTGTAATTATGTGGCAGCTGTGACCCGGAGTCAGGCTGCGGCTCAGAGATTAGAGGATGAGTCTCAGACAGAACTGCCAGGACAGGAGGCCCATACTATGGTCCCGGAGCCTCCATACATGGCAGACCCACCAAGGTCCCTGAAACAGACACTGAAATCTCAGCTTCAGACCAGGGCCTGGCAGTCACACTAGGCCAGGGCCTGCAGAGTGTCAGTCAGAGCTTCCAGGAGACCCTGCAGACAGATGTCAGTCTGGAGGAGCTCAGATGTCTTGCAGACCAACCCCCTGCTGCTTTTGGCAAAGAGAGAGTATGCTGGGACCAGGGTAGGCTGTATACAGAGACTATCCCAACGGATACTACAGAATCTTGGGACTATGAACGGCGGCTGATCGTCCCTTATCCATTTAGGGAACAATTATTGAGGATTGCCCATGAAATTCCTTTGGCCGGACACCTTGGAATATAAGACTTAAGCTCGCCTGACACATAACTTCTATTGGCCCAAGATGGGGACAGATATTGCCAATTACTGCCGATCGTGCGTGGTTTGTCAGAGTTGGAAAGTACGGGAATATACAGAAAGCTCCATTGATACCACTGCCTGTGATCGATGAACCTTTCCAGCGAGTGGCTGTGGATATCATAGGGCCACTTGCAATCCCTAGCAGCTCTGGCAAAAAGTACCTCCTCACAGTGGTGGACTATGCTACACGATACCCGGAAGCTGTGGCACTATCCTCCATCCGAGCAGACAAAGTGGCGGATGCTTTACTGACTGTGTTCTCTCGTGTGGGTTTCCCCAGGGAAATGTTGACCGATCAGGGAACCCAGTTCATGTTTGATCTGATGGAAAGCCTCTGTGAAAGAATACAAGTGCAGCATTTTGTGGCCAGCACCTGTCATCCCCAAACCAACGGACTCTGCGAGCGTTTTTAATGGAACGCTAAAGCAAATGCTCAAAATGTTGGTGGAGACTGAAGGATGAGACTGGGAGCGGTACCTCCCCCATCTGCTGTTTGCCTACAGAGAGGTAACCCAGGCGTCTACTGGATTCTCCCCCTTTGAACTGGTTTATGGGAGGAGGGTCAGGGGGCCACTTGATTTGATTAAGGACTGTTGGGAGGACGACCCCAGAACTACTGGAGTCTCAGTGGTCGAATATGTACTGCGGCTCAGAGAGAGAATGCAAAAACTGAGCAACTTGGACCATGAGAACGTGACCCAGGCCCAAATCAACCAGAAGGTCTGGTACGACCGTAATGCCAGACTAAGGGCCTACGAGGAAGGGCAGGTTTGGGTGTTGGTTCCTATGTTACAGAATAAATTGCAGGCCGCATGGCAGGGACCATATACTGTACATAAGCAACTGAATGATGTTAATTATGTGGTGACACTAGATGAGCATGTAAAGCGTCAGAAAGTGTTTCATGTAAATATGTTGAAGGCCCATCATGCCAGGGAGGCCTGTGTCTTACCTGTCTGTAGCCTGCCTGAAGAGGGGGAGGCTGATCTGTTACTGGATGTGGGGGTCCGGACTCAGTACATGGAGTCCCTGGATTCAGCAGAGTTTAACCATGAGCTATCCCACAGTCAGAGGTCTGAGCTGATGGGGGCGCTCAGCGAGTTCACCAAAGTCTTCACAGGGGAGCCTGGGAGGACATACTTAGCAGTTCACCATGTGGACACTGGTACCAATCTCTCAGTACGGCAGTCGGCGTACCGTGTCAGCAGAGGTGAAGGCACACGAGGGAACAGGTAGAGGAGATGCTGAAACTCAAGGTGATACAAAAATCCCAGAGTGCCTGGGCCTCGCCTGTGGTTCTTGTACCAAAAAAGGACCGTACTACCCGGTTCTGTGTAGACTACAGGAAATTAAATGTAGTGACTACATGTGAGGTCTATCCCATGCCGAGGATAGATGAGCTGTTAGAGCAGCTAGCTAAAGCATGTTACCTTATCATCATTGACCCGAGTAGGGGATACTGGCAGATACCCCTGACCAGAGAAGCTCAGGAGAGGTCTGCCTTTATAATGCCATTCGGGCTGTTTGAGTTTCTGGTGATGCCCTTTGGTATGAAGAATGCCCCTGCCACCTTCCAGAGGTTTGGTCAATCACTTATTGGAAGGATGTGATGGTTTTGCCGTCACTTATCTTGATGATATAGCCATCTTTAGTGATTCTTGGGAGGAACTCCTTGTACATCTCTCTCAGGTGTTGCAAAAGCTTAAAATTGCAGGTCTTACTGTTAAGCCAGGGAAGTGTCAGGTAGCCATGCGGGAAGTACAATACCTAGGACACCGGGTGTGGGGAGGACTGCTAAAACCTGAGCCAGGGAAGGTAGAAGCCATTACAGCCTGGGCCACCCCACAAACCAAGAAGCAGGTACTGTCCTTCCTGGGCACGGCTGGCTACTATAGGAGGTTTGTACCAAACTACAGTGCTCTGGTCAAACCGTTAACTGCTCTGACCAGGAAGAGACTTCCTAAAGTTGTCTCCTGGAGTCCTCAGTGTGAGGAGACAGCATTGGTTAGTTCACCCGTCCTGCAGGCCCCAGATTTCACTCGCCGGTTTGTAGTGCAGATAGATGCCAGCATCTATGGGCTAGGTGCAGTTCTCGGCCAGGTGAACCAACAAGGAGAGGAACACCCAATTCTGTACCTAAGCAGGAAACTCCTACCCAGAGAAGTGGCTTATGCCACCATTGAAAAAGAATGTTTGGCAATTATGTGGGCTCTGCAGAAGCTGCAACCATACCTCTATGGGTGCAACTTCACCGTGATCACAGATTATAACCCACTGAGTTGGCTCAACAGAATAGTTGGGGACAATGGGAAATTGCTTAGATGGAGCTTGATAATTCAGCAATATGATTTCACAATTCAGCACAAGAAGGGAGTTGATAATGGCAATGCTGATGGCCTTTCTCGCCAAGATGGGGCAGAACCAGATACATGCTTGGGAGCTGACCTGTAAGTCAACCCCGATGCACATTTATAAGAAGGGAGGTGTGGTGAAATATATATTTATATCTATATGTGTGTAGAGACATATGTCTAGGGTTATATGTGTGACTAGTGATAATGTAACATCTGTCCTGAAGGCAAGTCGCACCTAGGTGTTAATAGGTACTTCCTTGGGACTAGTAGAAATTCTGTCTCCATATCTCAACAGGGGGTCTAGCTAGGGCCGAGAAGAAAAGCAACATTTGGCACCTTCTAGGTCTTGGAGGGGAGACGCTAATTGCGGCCTGAGGGAAGCTCTCCCTGGGGACCACCTCACAAGTGTCTCCAGAGGAAAATAATATATATTCATTAGTACAGCAGCCGTGGCCCAATCAAACATACTGCAATTATGATATTAACCTGGGAGGCCGGTTTAGAGACCTGACCTCAGACCAAAGTTATAAATTTAGGCTGCAGAGAATTGTGTTCACATGTGAGGGCAGCCTGAGAAGCTGATGTGTTCCACCAACTAAATTCACCCCCCTCAGGGAGCAGAAAGCAAACTACCAGTTAGATGATTTCTGTAAGTTTTCTCCAGTTTATTTTGACACTGTTTTGCATAAGTTGTATGTCTTTTTATTATCATATTTGTATACCCTTTTTCTTATTGTAAGAATTGAACTTTTTGCTATTAAAGTATAAAACTTTAACAAGTTGAACCTTGAATGTCCTAAAAGAATCCATAGCCAAAAGGTGTGTGAGCCTTATGAGTGATAGACATATTTTTATTAGTATTAGTTAGTTCCAGGACTCATCACCCATGTATTCAATGAGTGGTGGCAGCGCGTATGTGCGGGTGTGTGGCCTGGGTCGGTGTGTGATTTATGCTCCCATTACAGCATAAGACAGAGGTTGAATGCTGGACTGAGAGTGGGGAGAAAGATTAACCCTTGCAGGCACAACCCCAAGTCACGTGTGAGAGCAGGCACGTGACGAATAAGTGACACCACGGAGAAGGGATCCGTGACAGTCTCCAACTCCAAAAGTTCACATCCAGCAAGCAGTGAATGTGAAGGATTATCTCAGCAGGAACTTCTGGAATCCATGCGAGTGAATTCTTCTTTCAGAAATATTCCTAAGGATCAGCTCTCAGATCTGAATATTATGGTGTCCAGATTTTGTTCTCTTTTCAAAGGGAATCACTCAGGACACGATGGAAATTTCTTGGAATTACACAAAAGATTTATCCATGTTCTCCCCTTTCCTCAACCAGATTCTGGAAGATCATTGCAATGGTCTTTTTCAATCTGGTCCTGCAAGGCCTTGTCTGAGGCTTTCGAAAAATGTAATGGAAAATGTATTTATTTTTTTCTTTTGAAACTCAAGTTGAAGCCGATATAAATTTCCTGACGCCACATGGAAGTCTACACATCCACATTTATAAAGAGAGATAGGAGCAACAGTATCGTTACCAAAACAAATCTGCCGAATCTCTCCCGGTTTCTGTAATTTCCGTAACTAATGACTCAGGAGACTATAGAATTTACCAAAAATTTCCTGTCCACGAGATTTTGATTTTCTGCATAAATATAAGCATCTTCCCTCTCTGGGGTGGGAGAAGGGATTATTGGACAGTTTCTCAAGATTGACGGTCCATTTGAGCAAAAAGATTTGCAGGAACTTAGTCCAAGGCCAGGTCCGTACTCTGTGGCAGATCAGCCTCCTACTCCTTGGCACCTCTTCTCACTAGTATGCCTCCTTGACATCATGCAGGTCAGTTGGTCCTATCAGAAGATGGGCACAGAATAGGTGGATCACAGGGCTCTGGAGAGGCGGGCGGTCAGACACTCTCTGGAGCAGGGTCCGATGAATCTTTTTGTACAGCTCAAGTTAACTGACCAGGAAGACCAGCTATTGACTCCCGTAAGTTTTTTCACATCCCCGCACATTGAAGTCCTTCCACCTCTTTCAATTCGACAAGCTGCTGTCAAAAAGACACAGCTTAAAATAAAAGTACAGCAAAAACAACTTGGGTGTTTCAAGTAGCTCAATAATGACCACAACACACACAAAAAAATCCGAATACATTGGTAAAATACAAGGTTTTATTTCGAACACTTCTAAACAAATACATGAAGGTTCAACTAATGACCACTGGGATGCTATGGAGAGTTCACTTGTTTTCTACAGCTCCACAGTACGGGGGAGGGCAACACTGTTTGCACAAATCTTGACATTTGGCATGAAGACATAAAATGAAATGAGAAATTGATCAATTCTGGCCAATCTTAAAGCGGTTCTCCAGAATTAGAAAAAAAAAATAAAAATGTGGTTTCATGCTTCCAAGAACAGCACCACCCCAGTCTACAGGTTGTGTATGGTACTACAACCCATCTTACATGCTGACCAGAAACAGTTGGTAGCGACGTTTTGGAGAAGAATGCAACCATATCTTTCTAAATTCTGGAAAAACCCTTTAAAAAAAAAATGTAACCCTTGCCTAATAGCTAATTCAGCTTTTGGAGGAGACAAAACAACTACAATTCAGTGACACGTGAATACTGATCATCGCTGAAGGAGCCCGATGGTCTACTGCATCTCGGCTAGGTGTAGGGCTAAAGACTGCGATTAAAAAAAAAAACATAAAAAAAATATAGCTTACTGAAGTCAGAAAAGACCCTCAATATCCAATCATTGGGGGTCCGACCCCCTGGGCAGATGTACACCAGTTTAAAGAGTCACATTGCATAGCAGCCGCTTCCAGAAACGATGGATCAGATCTGGCGGCTAATCAATGCGGGTCCTGTATATTGAACATCAACTAATTGATGTTGACCCATTTTAAAGAATCATCTTAGTGAAAAACCCCTTTAAAAAGTCTCGTCTCACATCATTCAACTAGTCAGAATACAGGTGACATTGTCTGGCATCTGACAAAAATCAAATTTTTTTTTATTAAGTTTGATATGGCAGCTAGGACGATTCGAGTAACCGAAACAAAACATTGAAGTGATAGAATACAGGAATAGTAAATAAAATCATCATGAACTTGACAACAATCCATTTTTTTTCCATTAAACTGTCAAAAGCACACAAACAAATGAAATAAATCATCAAAAAGTTCTGCTCTAAAATCAGAAAGGTGAACAATGGATATCACAGATGAAGCCAGCAGAGGGGGTCTCATATTGGTTACATGCAGTTTTGGATATTTATGGGGGTCACACAACTGAGAAACAATATTTGTTTTCTTGTATGAAGGCAAGATTATAGTTCTGTTTATTGTGATGGATTTAATATGATCGATTGGTCTTAAAAACAGAAAATCAGGAAGAAAAAAAAAAATAAAAAAAATAAAAACAGCCACACCGAACGCACATAAAGCATATTAAAACGATAGAAAACATTTCGCTAGTGCAGAATGTCAAATATGCCGAGGCTTCACAACAAGCTGGACATCAATATCAATGACAACCGACGGTTTGCTGGCTTTGTAGTAGTCTGGTGTGAGAAATCGCAAGATGTCACCCCCACATCAGATACCAATGTAGGTCTGGGATGTGTAAACCTAGTGCGGAACAAAGCTCAAAGGACATTGCTGCCCACATACTATGTACTCAGCACATCGCCATAAAGCATTCGCTTCTCATGTTGCAAACTAAACAGAACAAATTAAACAACTTTTTTTTTTCTTCAGGATTTTAGTTTGTCTCTGGAGCCTTTGTCTTCTTGGAGTAAAGTTTCTAAAAGAGAGAGAAAAAAAAGATGCAAATATGTACAATTGTCAGAATATAGATATTGCTTCAGTGCCGATGCTCTAGTGGGCTTCACCTCTCATCACTTTCCTGCAAAGCCAGCGCTCATCAGTACTTAGTGGGAATTTGAGAAGTTGGTTGTGTACACTTTTCAGTAATTCATTTTTTTATTTTTATTTTTTAACGACCCATCCATAAACTGTGCAATCCTTGCCAGTATTGAACAACACTCTCGATTTGCTGCTTTATCAACACACACATCTTTGAGAGTGTTTGCAACCTGGCTACGGTAATTCAGATCTATCAAGATGTGAAGACGAATATTAAGAAGATGGCTGTAGAGCACTTCAACTCTGCAGGAAATGAAAGAGAAACCGGCAAAGCCAACTAGGGCAATGGCACTGAAGCAACAAGGGATTTAACAAGAAAATAAGTACATAATATTGCTTATTAAAATCTGCCATTGCTTCACAGCCGATGCTCTAGTGGGCTTTTGTCAGTCTTTCGTACTGGCCATATCAGTCACATGATGTACATGCCAGCACCAATAAGCGGTGGAAATCGGCTTTGTACATGGGAGAGGGGAGTCTGACAGGCTGAAACAGAACTCAGCCATCCTCAGTGTCCTTTGTGAAAGGACAAAACGCTCACCTTCAGTTTCTGGTAGTGGGGCAAGGTGCTGCAGTGGGAGACCTTAGCCACATTCTCGTTAGTGTAGAACAAGGAGCACAGTTTGCAGTAAAAACCAGTCTTGGCAACCACAAATTCCACCCCTTATAGAAAGAACATAAAAGAGAAGTCAAAACATGACAACTTTTTACCGGAAAAAACTGCAGCCATTGATCTGCAGTGCAACACGGCACCGCACCGTTACATATACTCACCGACAGGATTGTTGGCCTCAAACGGGCCAAGATTATACTCCGCTGTGCCTCCAACACCCTCGCTAGCAGATACTGGGCGCGTTTGGCCAGCCTCACCGTCCTCTTCATTTTCTTGTTCCGCTTTCTCCATGCTTTTGTTGAGCTCCACCCCGGCCTTCTCTTTTGCAGATTTCTTGGCGGCTCTCGCCTTATCCGGATCCTCGTCGTCGACCTCGTCAAGAGTAACAAAATCATCTATGCTCCCAGAAAACTTGGCTGCGCCCTGACAGCAAAAAACAGGTCATTAATAAATATATTCAAAAGGTCACAAACTTATACCAGCCCCATATTGAAACACAAAAGTCATCCAAATGGCGACTCCCGGATGTGCATTCAGCTTAGTACTTCTGACACGGGGAGGATGACGCTTTACTGACAAGTCTTTCCGCCACAGCTTCTCCTCCGGCTCCAGGCTACAAAGTGGAGACTAAGGATGGCGGCTGACTGCACCGATTGGGAGCGTAAACAATCAGACTGTGCTTATGGTTCTCCCCTTTTTTTGCCATTGGAAGGAATCTGTACTCAGACTAATGATTACCGCCTGGAACGCGAGCGGCAGAACATTACCGTGTTGTATCACTCGTGCCGATCATACCTTCTTTTTCTTGGGGACAGGTGCTGAGGGATCTGAAGAGTCCGGTTCATGCGCCTCACTTTGGTCTTCCACTTTGTTGTTTCCTTCAGCCTCATTTGGGTCCAGAACTTCTTCATCAGCCACGGAGCTGCCTGTTTCTAGAAGAGCAGCGGCTTCTTCATCGTTCCCCTCTTCTTCCTCCTCCTCTTCATCATCCTCAGCTAGCTCAGGTTCACAAGAATCGGTCACTATATCTTTCTCATCTGCCTCCTCCGAGGTGTGAATGGTGTCATCGGCGGTGGCTTCTTCAGATGTGGCCTGATCGCCAGTTTTAGAATCTGTCTTTTTCTGCTTCTCCTTCACACTCCCTTTTCGGTCCGGAGAATGAGCTCTCTTGCTACAGAAAAAAAAAATATATATATATATATATATATATTTGATTAGCGCATCTGACAACTACAACCCTGCCTGCCATGGTGGAATGGAAAGTGACCTAACATTCTGTCACAAGGGGGCGCTGACGGCACTGGGATTTATATATATATTAAAAAAAGTTAAAAAGAAAATCATTCCTGCGGTCTCTGAAAACTTCTAAATATGTCCGACCCAGTAGAAGATTGTGTTATCTACTGTATATAGAGGTGTAATCAGTCATTGTACAGGAGGAGGTGAGCTGTGACATCACCTATTGGGAATGGTGGATCCTGTGTTATCTACTGTATATAGAGGTGTTATCAGTCATTGTACAGGAGGAGGTGAGCTGTGACATCACCTATTGGGAATGGTGGCTCCTGTGTTAGTTTTCATTATAACCCTGTCTATTCTTAATCCTCTTGAACAGAGAAGGAATGCAAATATGAGGCTTAAGGTACCGTCACACATAGCGACGCTGCAGCGATACCGACAACGATCCGGATCGCTGCAGCGTCGCTGTTTGGTCGTTGGAGAGCTGTCACACAGACAGCTCTCCAGCGACCAACGATCCCGAGGTCCCCGGTAACCAGGGTAAACATCGGGTAACTAAGCGCAGGGCCGCGCTTAGTAACCCGATGTTTACCCTGGTTACCATCCTAAAAAGTAAAAAAACAAACGCTACATACTTACCTACAGCCGTCTGTCCTCGGCGCTCTGCTTCTCTGGTCTGGCTGTGAGCGCCGGGCAGCCAGAAAGCAGAGCAGTGACGTCACCGCTCTGCTTTCCGGCTGACCGACGCTCACAGCCAGAGCAGGAGGAGAGCAGAGCACAGCGCTGGAGGACAGACAGCGGTAGGTAAGTATGAAGTGTTTGTTTTTTTACTTTTAGGATGGTAACCAGGGTAAACATCGGGTTACTAAGCGCGGCCCTGCGCTTAGTTACCCGATGTTTACCCTGGTTACCAGCAAAGACATCGCTGAATCGGTGTCACACACGCCGATCCAGCGATGTCTGCGGGGAGTCCAGCGACGAAATAAAGTTCTGGACTTTCTTCCCCGACCAGCGATCTCCCAGCAGGGGCCTGATCGCTGCTGCCTGTCACACTGGACGATATCGCTAGCGAGGACGCTGCAACGTCATGGATCGCTAGCGATATCGTCTAGTGTGACAGTACCTTTAAGGTCAGTGAGAACATTGCAAGATCCTGGCTTTCTACTTTTTATAGATTAATACATTTTATTATTATATACATAAAAACCAAAAACACTTAAACATTAGGCCATTAATGAAAACACAGTCTCTTTAAATGAGGCAAACGGTACAAACTGCAAAATGTTGGTCTCAGTGGTGCTTTTTCTTTATCGCTTCATTAGGGGACACAGATAACCGTGGGTGTATGCTGCTGCTGCTGCGAGGAGGCTGACACTATGCAAAAATGGAAAAGAACAACAGCCCCTCCCCGGCAGTATATACCACCGACAGGCACTGAGCACCTCAGTTTGTGCTTAGTGTCTGTAGGAGGCGGACCTGGATCTCCCAGATCCGCAGCTAATCATTTTTTGCCTTCGCAGGTTTGTTGTGTTTTACTAATTGTTTATTTTGTTTTCCAGATTCAACTTGTAGTGAACCAGGGTGTTAATTCAGTCTGCCTTCCCATTATTAGCGGCTGAGCGAGCAGTGTGGTGTCACCCACATCGCAACACTCAGGCCTGCTGGTAGGACATTTCTCCCTGCGCCTTCATTGGTGCCTCAAGGTGAGATTGGTGGCCGGTCCTTGCCGAATTTCCTCCTCACCCCTCTCCTCGGACAGGGCTGAGAGGGAGACGGTAGTCACCAGCGGTGACCTCCCCCCTTTTTTTCCTCAAGGGGGTTGATGCAGTCTCCTGGAAGAGGGTTCTTCTCTCCAGCGTCCCTGCTTTACCTTGGGCCCCTGGAGGACCCTCATACAGCGCTCAAGATGAGGTAATGAAGATATATCGGAGGAAGGGGATTGTTGTTTGTATTATGCACCATTTCCACGCTGGCTCCCTTCCCTCCCCTGGACCTGTCAGCGCTGCCTTGCTTTCAGCGCCGCGGCTTCCCTTTTTTACTTTCACTTTACCTCAGTTCGGGCCGGTCGGCTCCTAATCGCCCACGCTTTCTTGGCGCCCAGTGATATTCTAATAGAGCTCACACGCCCCCTTCTGCCGCTGGACCTATCAGGGGTTTCTCTCTTCCCGGTCATTTGCTGTGCGCTTAACCCCTCCCCCCCTTCCCCACGAGGCCTCCATTCCTCCTCCATCTTGGATTCTGCTTCCTATCCGGACGCTACTCCACTCGGGGGGCACAGATACCGGCTCAGCTGCAGCTCTTTCCTTCCTGTACGGTAGGCTTTCATCCGTACCCTAGCAACCCTCCCCTGCAGCATATCATACTCCGGAGGCAGCGCTGCAGTAGTTTAGACTTACACAGGCAGAGCTTTCCAACCCTTTTTTTCTTACTATAAGCTCACAGCCTACATATGTCCACCTCTATTGGGGCTTCTGCTTCCAAACCCACCATCATTCATTACGCTTGCTCACGCTGCAAGAAAAAGTGGTCAGCAGGTTAGTCGTCACCCTTCTGCCAATCCTGCAGTCCGCCTACCATGTCTGCTCCGCAGGAACTTCCGAATCTCGGGATGAGTGCACTCCCCCTCCCCCAGAGTGGGCAGTTGCTATGTCTCAGTCTCTGAATTGACTAAAGTATCCCAATCTCTGGTCCAGGCGCTTGAACGACTTCCGCATCTACAGCCACCAGTGCTCCAACTGTCTCTCATGGCGAGTCACACACACCTGTTATCGACCTTCAGAAGAACGCTCCGGACGGCCGTTCTAGAAAGATGTCCCTGTCTGGCTCCTCTTCCAGCTCTCCGGGTCTCTCAGCAGTTCCCAAGCTGCTCTTCCCAATTCCCCTCTTCGGAGGAGGACCTTGGGTCGGACATAGATTCCCAGTCCGGGTCTGACTGACCAGACGTCTGGCATACAGGCTATTGTGGATAGTCTCATCTTGGCTATCTCTCAAACTCAAGCTTAAACAGGACGAGGTTCCGTCACAGGATCCTTCTGTCTCCTTCAAACGGGTCAAGCGTCCTTCTCGCTCCTTTCCCAATCACGAGGAATTTGAGTCTACCCTGTCTAAGCACTGGGAACATCCCGAGAAGCGCTTCCCAGGCAGAAAACACCTGGAGTATTATACCAGATTAGTGCCGACCTTCTTGCCAAATAGGCAGAATCTCCGAAGGTGACCCGCCGGTTTCCCGTTTTTCATCCAAGACGGTCTTGTCCTTAGCTGGCGGTGCGTCGCTAAAGACGCTACGGACAGACAGATTGAGACTCTAGCCAAATCAGCTTTCGAGGCATCAGGAGCTTCCCTCTGCCCCAGTTTCGCCTTCACCTGGGTGGCAAAGGCCATTTCCGCCTGGGCCAAGATTCTTCGACGAGGCATTTTGGCTTCGGCTTCCCCACAGGAACTGGCTGATTTGGCGGACCAGATTGGCCACGCGGGCAAATACATTTTGGCTGCCTCCTTGGATGCAGCGGCCTGTTCCACTAGGGCAAGTAGCAACATCATTGCTATATGCCGCATTCTTTGGCTCAAAGCATGGAGCGCAGATACAACTTCTAAGAAGTCTCTCACCAACCTAGCCTTTCAGGGTTCCAGACTCTTTGGCTCTCGCTTAGACCAGATCATTTCTGATGCCACGGGAGGAAAAAGTACTTCCATCCCTCAGTCCAGACCAAAACATTTCTTCAATAAAAAAGGGCCGTAGGCCTTTTAGGCACTTTTGTCAATTTCGGACCTCTGACCCCTCTTCCCAGCAGGAGCAACCTTCCGCTTCAGGAGAGCGGAGGAGACCCTCTTACAAGCCTGCCCCTAGATGGAGAACTAAGAGCCACCCTTTCAGGTCCTCTGGCTCCCGTTCCGATAGATTTCATTTTAAGTGGCGGGTCGCCCCAACCTGGAATGAGTTCCAGGGTGGGAGGCAGACTTCTTTCCTCCCGGAACGCCTGGCTGTCTGTAGTCAGCGACGCCTGGGTCAGAGAGGTAGTTACCTCCGGTTACAAGATCAAATTTTCTTCCCTTCCGAAAAATCGTTTCTTCCTCTCTTCAGGCCGTCTCTTCCCTGGTCACAGCTGGCGTAGTCGTTCCTGTCCCTTCAAACGAGCGTTTTTCGGGGTTTTACTCGAACCTCTTTGCAGTCCCCAAGAAGGACGGTTCCCTTCGCCCAATTCTGGATCTCAAGTTTTTGAACCGACATGTTCGACTCCGCCACTTCAGGATGGAGTCCTTGCGGTCTGTGATTGCCGCCATGGAGCCCTGGGAGTTCCTGTGTTCGGTGGATATTCAGGATGCATACCTTCATGTTCCTATCTGCGTACGGAACCAGAGGTACCTTCGGTTTGCTATCCAGGAAGAGCACTACCAATTCACAGCCCTCCCGTTCGGCCTGGCATCGACCCCCAGGGTCTTCACCAAGATCATGGCGGCGGTCATGGCCATCCTTCGTTTTAGGGGGATACTCATCATCATCCCCTACCTGGACGATCTTTTGATCAGGGATTCTTCTCATCGAGACTCTGGACACTCTGACTCGCCTCGGGTGGATCATCAACCGGGACAAGTCCTCTCTGATTCCCTGCCAGCGTCTGTCCTTCCTGGGCATGGAATTCAACACGAACTTGGCTCGGGTCTGCCTCCCACTGGACAATTTCTCCGGTCTCCGCAAGGCAGCCCGATCTCTCAAACACCCAGCTCCTCGCTCACTTCGGTTCTGCATGGCACTCCTGGGAAAGATGGTTGCCTCCATGGAGGCCGTTCCCTTTGCCCAATTCCACACACGTCCCCTCCAACTGTTTCTTCTCTCCACAGATCCACGACCTCACTGGACCACCCCGTTCGTCTGCCTCGGCAGGTTCGGCAGTCACTGACCTGGTGGACCCTGTCTTCATCGCTCCTCAGAGGGAGGTCTTTCCTTCCGCTTCAGTGGCAGGTCATCACCACAGATGCCAGCCTGCTCGGTTGGGGAGCGGTCTTCCGACATCTCACAGCGCAGGGTCGCTGGACCCACCAGGAGGCGGCTCTTCCTATCAACTTACTGGAGATCAGAGCAATCTTCCTTGCCCTACTCCACTGGCAATCACTCTGGGCCAGTCGTCCCGTCCGCATCCAGTCGGACAACGCCACACCCATGGCGTTCTTAAACCACCAGGGCGGGATGCGCAGCAGTCAGGTAATGGCAGAGGCAGCAAGGATACTTCATTGGGCGGAACGTCACGTTCCGGTCATTTCAGCTGTCCACATTCCGGGCGTCGAAAATTGGGCAGCCGACTTCCTCAGCCGCCAGGGCCTGGTGGCGGGCGAGTGGTCTCTCCATCCCTCAGTAATCGACCAGATTTGTCTTCGTTGGGGCACCCCAGACGTCGACCTCATGGCATCTCGGATGAACCACAAGGTTCCTCAGTTTGTCGCCAGATCCCGGGACCCTCAGGCCATCAGCCACGACACCCTGGTAATCCCATGGTCAGTGTTTCAGTTTCCTTACCCGTTTCCCCCACTTCCCTTGATCCCAAGGGTAGTAAAAAAGATAAAGTTAGAGGGGATTCCGGTCATACTCATAGCTCCATAAAGGCACAGATGATTGGCCTCGGGGAGACCAAAACATCCAACACCGCGGAGACACCATCACGTGTTTCTCAACGCAGTGATTCCAGAACACTGCCCCCATCCCTTATGGGAAATATCCATCCACAGACAGCTGTTTCGGGGTTCGAGAAACACGTAATGGTGTCTCCGCAGCTTCTTTACATGCATCTGCATATTCCCATAAGGGATGGGGGCAGTGTTCTGGAATCACTGCGTTGAGAAACACGTGATGGTGTCTCTGCGGTGTTGGATGTTTTGGTCTCCCCGAGGCCAATCATCTGTGCCTTTGTAGCCTTTTTACTAGGCACTGCTCCTAATAGCCAGATTCCTACTCCACACTGATGAGGGGCAAAAACCCCGAAACAGCTGTCTGTGGATGGATACCATGCTTGGCATAGGTGGCTTTCCTTCATAGGATGCTGCCCTTCCCGTGGTTGTTCCTTCCCGGGGAAAGGCCTGGCTATTCACTGCTTGCGTCGAGAAACACGTGATGGTGTCTCCGCAGTTTCTTTACATGCATCTGCATATTTCCCATAAGGGATGGGGGCAGTGTTCTGGAATCACTGCGTTGAGAAACACGTGATGGTGTCTCCGCGGTGTTGGATGTTTTGGTCTCCCCGAGGCCAATCATCTGTGCCTTTATAGCCTTTATACTAGGCACTGCTCCTAATAGCCAGATTCCTACTCCACACTGATGAGGGGCAAAAACCCCGAAACAGCTGTCTGTGGATGGATACCATGCTTGGCATAGGTGGCTTTCCTTCATAGGATGCTGCCCTTCCCATGGTTGTTCCTTCCCGGGGAAAGGCCTGGCTATTCACTGCTTGCGTCGAGAAACATGTGATGGTGTCTCCGCAGCTTCTTTACATACTCATAGCTCCAGACTGGTCAAGACGCCCCTGGGGCGCGGAGCTGGTCAACATGCTCGCGGATACCCCTTGGAGACTCCCAGACCGCTCAGATCTTCTCTCACAGGGCCCACTCTTCCACCAGAGTTCTCAGTCCCTGCATTTAACGGCATGGCTGTTGAGGCCGCGGTTCTGAGGGAGTCTGGTTTTTCTCGTCAGGTCATACAGACTATGATCAGAGCCAGGAAAGCCAGCTTCTTCTCGCATTTACCACAGGTACTGGAAAGCTTTCTTCCGGTGGCGCAAGACACACAACGTCTTTCCCATGACTTTTTTTCCCTTCCGGACTTTCTGGGCTTCCTGCAGTCGGGTCTCGACTCGGGTTTGTCCCTCAGTACCCTAAAAGGTCAAGTTTCCGCCTTGTCCATTCTTTTCCAAAGGGACTTGGCTTCCGCCTCTCAAGTGAAGACTGTTCTGCAAAGAGTTGCTCATCTTGCTCCTCCTTTTCGTCCTCCGCTGGAACCTTGGGACCTCAATTTGGTTCTCAATGCCCTTCAGACCGTTCCTTTTGAACCGCTTCAGGACGTCTCTTTTTCCTTTCTTTCCTGGAAGGTGGCCTTCCTCATTGCCATCACTTCAATTAGAAGAGTTTCAGAGTTGGCAGCATTATCCTGCCGCGCCCCCTTCCTGATTCTTCATCAGGACAAGGTCGTTCTAAGACCTGTCCCCGAATTTCTTCCCAAGGTGGTTTCCACTTTCCACATCAATGAGAATATCATTCTTCCTTCTTTTTGCCCTTCTCCTGTTCACCCCTTGGAGAAGTCTCATCACAAGCTTGACGTTGTCAGGGCCGTTCGGATCTAACTTTCTAGAACTGCCCTTTTTCGCAAATCGGACTCACTGTTTGTCATTGCTGAGGGTCGTCGGAAAGGCCTTCAAGCGTCCAAATCCACCATTTCTCGCTGGATTCGTTCTGCTATAACGGAATTCTACCGTGCTCAGGAGCCATAGTCTCCTCCTGGGGTACGGGCCCACTCCAACAGAGCGGTCGGTGCTTCCTGGGCTGTTCGTCACCAGGCCTCCGCTTTGCTTGTTTGCAAGGCTGCCACTTGGTCGTCTTTACATACGTTCACGAGGTTCTACAGGGTTCATACCCAGACCTCGTCAGATGCAGGTTTTGGTAGGAAGGTACTGCATTAGGCAGTCGCACACCGGCCGACCGGAGACCCTTTTCTCGCTTCCTTTCTACCCACCCTTTTCCGGGACTGCTTTTGGACATCCCACGGTTATCTGTGTCCCCCCATGAAGCGATAAAGAAAGAGGGTTTTTTGGTACTCACCGTAAAATCTCTTTCTTGGAGCCTTTATTGGCTCACACAGCACCCTCCCTGGTTACTTGTTCTTGGTACCGTGTTTGGGCCTACAAGTCCTGATTGAGTTGGTACTCATGTGTTCTCAGTTATGGTTGTTTCTCCTACTGCTTTTTTCACCAACTGAGGTGCTCAGTGCCTGTCGGTGGGATACACTGCCGGGGAGGGGCTATTGTTCTTTTCCTTTTTTGCATAGTGTCAGCCTCCTAGCAGCAGCAGCAGCAGCATACACCCACGGTTATCTGTGTCCCCCAATGAAGGCTCCAAGAAAGATTTTACGGTGAGTACCAAAAATCCCTCTTTTCAATCACTTAGGCCTAATCCAAAACTGCAAATCTGACAGAGACAGCAGACCCATTTCTGAAATGGTATAAACTTCATCCAAATTTCCCATAAATTCTATAGTAACCGCAGAATAGAATAATCAGGATAATGTAGAATCAGAAGCCGGCGAGACTGTCATTTTAGCAGGCTCACCTCTGTCATAATACATCATACAGAGTGAAAGAAATACTTACCGGTTCTTTTCTTTTTCCTTTTCTTCAATAAGTTTGTTTGGGATCTGGAGAAAAAAAAAATTAAAAATAATCAGCACTAAATTAAAAAACAACAACAACAAAAAAAAAACACTAATAAAACTAACTTTTCCGCTACGCCGCTTACCAAATGGATTAATTCTTTTTATATTTTGACAGATCGGGCGATTCTGAACGCGGCGATACCAAATATGTGTATGTTTTATTTTTAATGGGGGATGATTTGCACTTTAATATATTTTTTTTTTTTCACTTTTCACTTGCTTCAACAGCCTCCATTGGAAGCTGTTCAAAACAGCTGACGTGGCGGGAAAGATGGGGGCTCTGCGTCGGATCCCGCATCAAAGGGAGACACGGCATGCGCAATACATGTACGGTGCATGTCGTGAAGGGGTTAAAAGTTAATTTGTCAGGAGGTTACCTTTATACAACCAGAGACCAGCATGATGTAGGAGCAGGAATCCTGATGCCAGTGATGTATCATTTACTGGGCTGTGTGTTGCAATTTCAGTAAAATCAGTGTTTTGTCTGCAGATCACAACTACAGGACTAGGTAGGTGCCTCCTAGTCAACTGCTCTGTATAACTCCGCCTCCATCACGGATTGGCAGCTTTATTTACACAAGAAGCTGCCAATCAGTGGTGTGGGCGGGGTTACACAGATCAGCACGTGTTATCTGCAGCATAGAAAACAGGGATTGTATCAAAATATCATGACAGCAGCAAGTCACACATTGCTGGAATCAGGGTCTCTGTCTCCACATCATAGCACATCATATATACATAATATGGGAAGAAGAAAGAAAAACCCTGATGCTAAGCTGTGGGAAGTTGTTTATCAGACTAGTCCTTACACCGGATCTGCCTGTAACATGGCGGTAACAATGATGGTATCTAGGACTAGGGGACCCACCTCTATTTGCGACTTACACCCCCATCATAGAAACACAACAGTAAGTGACCCTCCTGGGAGCAATGCCACGCTTACCCTTAGCACAAGCTTCTTGTATCTTTCAGACAGGTCTACCTTCAGTGTTTTTCCATGGAAGACTAGAGGGACAGTTTCACAGCGCTTTACCATGTCCTGAGCATCTTCCACTTTCTCCATTTCAACAAAAGACTAAAACAAAAGAACAAAAAAAGAAAAAAATATAAAAATACATATCTCTATAGCGCCAACATGTTCAGCAGCATTTTTCATTTCAAAATACATGCAAAATGTGTTTACTATACATACATACGTATACATACATATACATACATATACATACATATATATATATTTTTTAATAATATAGGTATGTTTAAATATATATGCGCTTGAGAAAGGTCCAATAAACCACATTTATTTTTTCTAATGGAGTGCTGCCTTCATTTTTCTGGATAATAGCATGAGGCTTGGTATATACCTGGATAGATATATATATATATATATATATATATATATATATATATATATATATATATATATATATATATATATATATATATATATATATATTTTTTTTTTTTTATTAACCGCCACAACATATGAATACCTTTGCAGGAAATTTAAAGCATTTTCCACAGTTGCCCCATGCAATTTTACCTGATTTCTCACTCTCATTAGGATATAGGTTTTCACTTTGCCGAAGTCCTCGACGAGCTTTAGGAGCTCAGCATCCGTGTAGCCGAAACTGGGTAGTTTACTAAGGTGCACAACTTTGCCAGTTTCTGTTTTTTTCCCAATGGATTTTACTTCAGGCTTTTCCCATTTCTAAAGAGAATAGAACACAAGATTGGAATTCTAGGTTTCAGCTTGTTCCTTTAGGTCTCGGGCACTGAGCTGTTTCTCAACTAAACTTCCTGGAAAAGCATGAAGAAATACTGGAAATGTATGAACAAAAAGTTAACAGAAGGTTACGGGCTATGGCTTGCCACAGAGTGATCACTGCGCAAGTGACATACACGTCAGGGGGGTGACAAAGGAAACTATTTCAGAAACGCGCGTCGGGGTGCGCATGCCATAGCGACCAGGTGGACCTTAACAAGGTATAGACCTCTAATTTTTATTTCCAAATTTATTCTTACGAACAATATGCACTTTGCTCCTATATGTAGACCACCCCCTTGTTCCTTTGTAATGTGACACTACTTGCACTTTATTCACAATCTGTAGAATGTAAGCCCGCAAGGGCAGGGTCTTCGCCCCTCTGTATCAGTCCGTCATTGTTAGTTTGTTTACTGTATGTGATATTTGTAACTTGTATGTAACCCCTTCTCATGTACAGCACCATGGAATCAATGGTGCTATATAAATAATAATACTAATAATAATAATAATAATAATAATAATAATAATAATAATAGAATTTCCCCACCCCTTTTTTTCTAATATCTTCAATATTTTATACATACTTTTATTATGGGATCACAGATAACTATTAATTTGTTGGTTTTGTAGGAGGTACTTTACAAGTGTCCAGAGTGTCATTTTGGTCTAATTATCTATACACTTATAAAAAAAAAATTCTGGTCCAGCCTTTTGATTGATTTTAATTATTTTGTAGATTGTGAGCCCTCGCAGGCAGGGTCCTCTCTCCTCCTGTACCAGTTGTGACTTGTGTTGTTCAAGATTATTGTACTTGTTTTTATTATGTATACCCCTCCTCACATGTAAAGCGCCATGGAATAAATGGCGCTATAATAATAATAATAATTATGTTATATATATAAAATGTTTTATGTTGTGTGCACATTTTAATTTATTATCTCTACTGCTATATGCATTAATAAAGGCATATTTATCAGTATTATCTTGCCTGGTATTTTATGGTCATCCATGGTTGTTGGTTTTTAAAAAAAATATAAAAAATGCAGAGGGATGATATAGAACAGATATGTTGGAAAGCGCAAACGGTGTGAGACATGTCCACTGCTCCTGTCAGCACCACTAAGCATGCACAGATGTTAACTTCACCACACTCCCGATGCGATAGCATCATTATAATTACCAGGAGGGATAACAGAGGAAAGAAAACACTGTTGTAAGCAATTTTTTTTTAAATTTATATTACAAGGAAAGGAAAGTAATTACTAAAAACAGACAGGAAACAAGAGCAAACAATTCTTTGGATTGGTTGTCCAGGATTGGGGAAAAAAAATTCTACCCACAGCGCTACCATTGTCCAATGGTGGGTTCTGGTTATTTCTGCTCTGCTCAAATGATAGACACAGAGCAGAGTTGCACAAATAACCGCTGTCCGGACACATTCTGACTTGACGTGCATGTCTAGTCACAATGTAGCTGGGAATATGCACTTTGCATACTTGTGGTTACAAGCCCTGTATGTACCGTGTCTATTGTTAATCAGGGGAGGTGCCGTGGTCAGGCAACTTGGCATGAGGTAGCAAGTCTGGGAAGTGATAATCTCTTGGAGATAAAACCTTCACTGTAAGTAAACGGCACACAGCTTAATAAATGACAGCTGCATTTTGTGATTTAGGCTTCATCTCCTGCTGTCTTCGGACATAGCAACACCTGCTGACAGATTCTCTTTAAGAGAGCATTACCCAGGTAGTGGACTACTTTAAGACTAGCATGAAGGGTATTTCTGCATATACACAGACCAAAAAATGTCTTAAAAATAATTGAAAGCTTACCTTAATACATTTATATTTCTGAGACAAGTTAACGCGAACAGGTTTCCCGTTGATGAGAGCTTGGTTTGTGCTGTAATAGTCTGCTACCGCCATTGCCTCTTCTGGGGTGGACATTTCGATGAACGCCTTTACAAAAAAAAAAAAAATAAATCCTTTAGCTTTTGGAACACAAACTGCAGCACCAAGAGGGATAATGATATGAAGATGGTGAAAAAAAATACGGGAACAACATTTTCAAAACATCCTGATGGTTTAATTTTTTTCCAGTATCGAGTATGACGTGCAGAAATCATGGCACTTACAGCCTCAGCTGCCATCAATGAGGTCATTAATGGCCGTCTGAGGAACGTTCTGCCACGCTGAATGCATTTGGGCAAATCATCAAGATCCACTACTGGCAGCTCCTTTGTAATCACCGACCAATGACGTCCCGGATGTGCCCGATGACAGAAGTACGGAGACGCTAAAGCCATGGTGGCTGACACTTTCACCAGCAACATGCGGCCTGGTGTTGTCAAACGGCTCCTGGGACACTGGAGAAATGGCCGCACCATCAGTTCCACCAACATATCGATGTAATACATAGGTGTTAATGTACCTGGGATGAAGAACTGCACTGGTCCTACTCGCGGGGAGACCATGAACGGTGGCCAGACCTCTCTAGCTTTTATTCTGGAACTAGCAGCTCTGCGTTACATGGTTGCACACATATACTATACTAGCTGTTTCCAGCCAGCTAACGCTCGGCACGCTCATTGCTATCTAATTAACGCTGCTGGTGATTAAACTAAAGTAAATAATAACATTCAATAGCGCTTACGCAGGTAGTAAATTAACATTCTGAATAATACTAATACATTTTATTCACAGTGTAAAATCAAAAACAAATTGGATTCAGTAAGATGTGCGTTTTTTATTCATTCCAGCATCTAAACAAATTTCAAAAGGAAACATACATTAAGTTAAAATTTCTCCTTAAACACAATTAAATGTATAGTCATTTTCAAAGATCTTTCCTTGACTTCTACCAGGTACAATTTGAACTGAAAGACCTTTACAACTTGTTACTCTAGAGAATGCGGTGTATATTGACCATGTGTGAATACAGGATCAGGTAGGAGAACGGAGAAGGCCAATCTTATCGAATGTTTGTCCTTGCAATTTTGTAATTGTCATGGAATAAGCCAGACGAATTGGGAATTGTTTTTTTGTTAACTTAAACGGGATATCACAATTTTTGCTAGTGTCCAATGGTATCCTTGGTAATGTGTGGGGACGGAGCCTCGTGTGGTAATATGTGGGGACGGAGCCTCGTGTGGTAATATGTGGGGACGGAGCCTCGTGTGGCGATGTGGTGGGGGGAATGTGTGGCGATGTGGTGGGAGGTGGGATTGTGTGTGGTGATGTGGTGGGGGCGGGATTATGTGGTGATGTGGTGGGGGGCGGGAGTGTGTGTGGCAAAGTGGCGGGATTGTGTGTGGTGATGTGGTGGGGGGCGGGATTGTGTGTGGTGATGGGCGGGATTGTGTGTGGTGATGTGGTGGGGGGTCGGATTATGTGTGGGGATGGTCGGATTATGTGTGGTGATGTGGTGCGGATTGTGTGTGGTAATGTGGTGGGGGCGGGATTATGTGTGGTGATGTGGTGGGAGGCGGGATTATGTGTGGTGATGTGGTGGGAGGCGGAGCAACTGTGCAGGGGCGGGATTAGCGAGTAATCACGATGCCTCATTCATATACATATATATATTTATTACACATACAAATCTTGTAACTTATTTTTCCATCCCCCTTAACACATACCTCATTCATGGTGTTTAAAAGGAGAAAATTGGTAATGACTCCAAACGGCTCGGCCAGCCACAGAAGCTGGTGCTTCAGATTCCTCCCTCGCTCAAAGTTTATGATGCGAACAACTCTACCGGTGTTGTGCTGGAAGAGGAGATGGATAAAAATTAACGCCGATGCATTCAGCGCCTCCCGACATTTCTATCTCTAGCATTCTCATTCTCTGGGACAGCCTCCGAGAATTGGTCAATAAATGTCCCATTTTAATTAAACAGGATACGTGCGCACGATGGCCGCCAGTATCTGTGCGCACGTGTCCTTGCGGGATGTCAGGCCGCCTCTGTAAGTGAACAAGTACATACCGGTCTGTTCTGCATACGTCTTGGTCCAGGGCCCTGATCATGCATTCCTGAAATACAAGAATACACAATTACACTAAACATTACATTTTACAATATAATAGGATGTGAACAAGTCGTCGTTAGTACATGAACGGTCCATAGATGTCTATGGATGGAGTGGTGTACCAAAAGGAGCCTTTTTTTCCTCCTTCGCCTCATTGGGGGACACAGACCGTGGTGTATGCTGCTGCCACTAGGAGGCTGACACTAAGTGATACAAAGAACGTTCGCTCCTCCCCTGCAGTATACACCCTCCTGCTGGCTCTCAGTTAACCAGTTCTTGTTTAGTGTCTGTAGCAGGCACTTGGGTCTGGTTCAGACCCCAACGTTTTTATTTTATTTTTTAATTAACGGAGTGAAGGGGCGACGGATCCTTTCAAGGTTCCGATCTCCCCCGAACCATCAACAGGCGAGAATGCGGAGTGTCGCCTCCCCGTACCCTCTCCTGCGACGTGGGAAGCCATGCGTGAGCTCACTTTAGGGGCGACTGTTCCTTCGAGTCCCGATCTCCCCACACCAGCAGCAGGCGACCACATGGAGTGTCGCCTTCACGTATCCTCTCCTGGAGCCAGGCCTAATGCCGGACAACTGGCCCTGTGCACCCGGGGGCTGAACTCCGTGGGCGATAGACTTCTTCAGCCATCAGGGTCCCACCTCAAGTGAGTGGGAACTTCACCCGGAAGTCTTCCATCAGATCTGCCTTCACTGGGGCACTCCAGATGTAGATCGGATGGCGTCCAGACTGAACGCCAATGTACTCGTGTTCATGGTTCGGCCTCAAGATCCAAAAGCCAGTGCAGTGAATGCTCTGGTTCTTCCGTGGTACCAGTTTCCATAACCCCCCTTCCCCTACTTCCGAGAGTCGTTTGGAAGCAGGAAGGCCCCCAGTGGTCCTGGGAGATCCGCACGGACCACGTTAGGTTTTTTGTTGCGGAGCTAGTACTTTTCCGTCTTATTGCAACAAAACTGCAAGAAGGGACATTCCATTTCACATACCATTAGATCTTTAGTACCGTAAAGGGAACCTGTCACCCCCCGCCCCCCACCCCCCCCCCCACCCCTTCCAGGCATTTTTAACTGAAGGAGCCACCTTGTGCTGCACTAATGCTGCATTCTGTCAAAGTGGCTCTTTTAGTTGTAGTCCCTGCCAACGCTAAAGTAATCTTTTTTATAATTTGTCCCCAATACCTCTAATTTGTCAGGGGGGCGTCTCTTTCCCCCTGACACAAACGCCTCCCGGCCATCACTCAGGGCCTCTGTGCGCCAGGCGCCGCCTCCATTTCCTTCATGAACGTCCCTGGCGCCTGCGCTGTAAGTTCAAAGGGCAGCGGAAACTGCGCATGCCCGAAAGAAAGATAAAAAAAAATGGTCCTAGGAGTCTTACAGTAAACTCCTCTTTGATCCAGACAGACTTTACTGTCAGGGAAGGTTGCCCCTTTTTTCTCGGTGATCTCGTTCATCCTGAGAAGTCTTCGGAGCTAGACGCTCTGTTCTTGCAGACTTTTTCCTTATTATCATCAAGGCAAGGTTGTCTTCAGGCCATCCCCGTCCCTAGTTACCATGGTGGCATTGTATTCCCAATGTTACGAGTGCATTGATCTTCCCTCATCTCTTTCCGCAGAAGTCCACAAAACTGGATGGGTTATCCATATTCTGGACGAAGTGAGTGCTCTCAGTAGGTACGTATCGTGCACGGCGTCCTTCCGAAGGTTGGATACCTTATTTGGGCTTCCTGACGGTCAGAGGAAGGCTTCCTGACGGTTACAGGAAGGGTTTAGACATTTCATTGGCCATGTTAGCCTGGAGGATTCGTTACACCATCCAGGAGCCCTTCCGGGTTAGACGTCAGCCTAACTCCACTCCACTCTGTCGATTGAGGTTTCTCGGGCTCTAGGCACCAGGCGTCGGTAAAGCACGCCTGCAAGCTTGCGGGTTCGTCCAGTCCGCATGCAGTCTTGAAGCACTATAATTCCAAGACTTCTGCAGATGTGAGTCTGGGCAGGCTGACTCTGTAGGCCGCGGTGGTGCTCTCGTAAGTAGCGGTTACACAGGGCCTGATCTGATGTTGTACCCACCCAGGGACTGCTTTGGGACATCCCACGGTCTGTGTCCCCCAATGAAGCGAAGGATAAATAGGGATTTTTGTGTACTCACCGTAAAATCCTTTTCTCCGAGCCATTCATTGGGGGGACACAGCTCCCACCCTGTTATTAGCTTCTGCTTATTTTATAGTTTGACATGCTATACTCTCATAAATAATTTGACATGCTATATGCTCATATGTTATTGATGAACTACTGCTTTTGCACCGATCTGGTTAGCTGAGAGCCAGCAGGAGCGTGTATACTGCAGAGGAGGAGCTAACTTTATTTGTATCACTTAGTGTCAGCCTCCTATTGGCGGTAGCATACACCCATGGTCTGTGTCCCCCAATGAATGGCTCGGAAAAAAAGGATTTTACGGTGAGTACACAAAAATCCCTATTTTTTATACATCCACAGGCAGATTTATTAAGTCTCTCCAACTGAAGCTCTCTATCGTTCCCGTTTCTGTGGCAAGCAAGCAGATTTCTGCGATGTTCCCAATGCATTAAAATATCTTTTAAAAAAACAAAGTAGAAAAAAAACTTGGAAAAAGAGTCCAATATGTGACAATAATGACCACCAGCGATCAGTGCAGAACTCATTCAAAATCAATAGGTTGTCTTTGTAATGCCGGACATTACAGATCCTCCAGAGACGCCCTTTATAAAAGCTGTTGATTATGGAATCCCATTAAAGTGTCCCATCTCTGGATAACCCAGAGCCATAACTTTTTTTTTAAAAAAAAATTCTGTCAATATGGCCATGTTGGGCTTTTCTTTGCGGGACGAGTTGTGCTTTTTAACTACACTACATAACAATATGATTCTCCAGGCCATTAAGAGTTTTCAGATACCAAACATGTATAGGTTCTTTTTTATTTAAGCGGTGAAAAACAAATACATTGCTTATGTCACCATTTTCCAAGACCGGTAGCGTTTCCATTTTTCGGGATCTGAGCCTGGATGAGGGTTTATTTTTTATGCCCTGAGCGGACATTGTTATTGATACCATTTTGTGGTAGATACGATGGTTTGATAACCTGTTATTACAATGCTGCAGCAGTAAAAAAAACAAAAACAAAACGTAATTCTGTCAGTTCATGTCACGATATGGTATGAAATATCATAGAAGTAGTTTCTCTTGTTAGCAGGCTGCGGGCTAAAAAGCCCCCCTTTCCCTTTCACTCAGCCAAAAGCTTTCCTTTCCAAGGTATGGGGGAAGAAGAGTTTATTACCTCTAGCTCGGAGAGCAAAGGTATTTACGACCGGCATCCCTGCAGTGGAAAGTGACCGGCTAGAACTGGATTATAAGTCTCTGGAATCTATGGAAGTTCTTTGTTCTGTTTTTGTAAGATATTAAGCAAACCGTTTAAGTTAAGAACACGAAAATATATATTCTTAATCTCCCTCGGTGGATCTACCCATCACTCTAAACACGGGCTTCTAACTCCAACTGGTAAAGAAGTAAGGATTTCTCTGTAAATATGTATCCCAGATAGGACATATTTGATCTCATTAGAATGCCCACGTTAATCCGAGATGAATGCTGGGTTTGTTATGACTATGACACGTTTTGTAGCGGAGTTATAGAAATTAGATAAAGGTTAGGGTAAAATTAGTTAACTGAAGAGGTAGGAGGGACGAGGTGATCCAACCCCTTTCTGGGATGTTACAGGCTGCAGCTATAATTGTCTGCCCAGATCCCAGCAGTCTGCTTGTCTTTTCCTGGAGAGCCCTGAGCACGTCCAATGAACTGGGACGTATGGAAACTCCACTAGCCTGGTTGCCTACAATGCTTTGAACACATGTAAGTGTTATTCTCATGTAATCCTTGTTTTTTTTTTAAATTACCCTGTACATATTTGCAATTGTCTCATTTGTAAAACATCTTTTTATATAAACACTGCCTGAAACTTTTGATGGGGTATATTTAATACTAGTCCGTTCATCCTGTTCTAAACCATACCCTAAGTCTCCTGAAGGGAATTACGCTAATGTTGTGTTGGGTTAGCTTCGGACCCATTTAATCGAAGCTGGTGGCAGCGATACAGTGTGCAGGCTTTTGGGTGATGTTGTAGCGACTGCGGCGTTGATAATTATTGTTCCTGCCTGAGTGGGAGTAGTTTATCGCATCGCTGCAGCGTGCCCAATAGCCAGTACATAGCAGGCAGCCTTTCTGGCGACTAATTACCCCAGGTGCAGTACCTAATCTGACCTGAGAGTAAGGGGGCGCCAGAGAGCTGCAAGTGTTAAGTGGAACTGTAAGCGGGATATACATAAATCCCTGCAGTTCGTGGTATAGTGAAGAGCAGTGGGATACCTAGAATAAGCCCCTGCTGTAAACTAAGAGGTCAATAGCCTTGTGTGTGTTTTTCATCACAGTGTGGAGTGGAGGGATAACTAAGATAAGCCCTCACCTGCACATGTGATAACCGTCTGTTGGCCTAAAGTCACCCCGATCCGTGACGTAGGGGTGACGGTCACGGTGTGAATCGTGACAGTTCATTACGCCGCTTACCACTGATTAATTTACTTTAGATAGATTGGACATTTCTGAACGCAACAATAGTAAGTGTGTATTTTTTTTGTTTTATTTGCAATGGGTCAAGAGGGAGGTGATTTGAACATGTGTTTTCTTTCTTATTTTTTAAAACTTTATTTTTTACCGTGTACAATAGTTCCCTTAGGAGACTTGAAGCTGCGATCATCCGATCACCTGTGACACACATAGTAGTACTTCTGCCCTACTCTGTGTGGGAAAAATCATAATCTATGAATGCCGGCCACGAGCTGCAGTCCCTCAGCTGTCATGGCAACTCATCGGCACCATGTGGTCACGTGTGTTGTGCTTCCGGCCGACACGTATGAAATGCCGCTGTCAGCGATTGCCAAGCTAGTCTATGAGGTGTAATAGATCGATGATTTCAAGTCGGGCGGGTAATTAATAGGACAAATCTCAAACTCACCTATGTTACCCCTTTGGTTTCCTCGTCTTCCTTCAGGTCCACCTCCCATAGAAAGCATTGAATGAGCTGGGGGTGGCGGTCCCAAAAGTCCTGGTGCATGATTTGTAGACTGCCGCAGCATGCCCGGTTCCCCTCCACTGCAAGACAAATATGTTTATCACTATGAAGCCAAAAGCACCCATTACTAGCGGATATAGGGATTGATGGCTGCCGTGAATGCACAGACTGACTGCCACCCATCATAATAGCTCAGGTGAGTGGATACTTACGCGCCATGTCCTTTCCAATCTGGATATCTAGATTTTAAAAAGAAAAAAAGATTTTAAAAAAATTACACCTCACACTTAAGGTCTAAAATTGTCAAATATTTATAAATATATACAGTGGGGCAAAAAAGTATTTAGTCAGTCAGCAATACAGAAAATGTTTGACCTCTGTCATTGCCAACAAAGGATATATTACAAAGTATTGAGATGAAATTTTGTTTCTGACCAAATACTTATTTTCCACCATAATATGCAAATAAAATGTTAAAAAAACAGACAATGTGATTTTCTGGATTTTTTTTCTCAGTCTGTCTCCCATAGTTGAGGTCTACCTATGATGTAAATTACAGACGCCTCTCATCTTTTTAAGTGGTGGAACTTGCACTATTGCTGACTGACTAAATACTTTTTTGCCCCACTGTATTTACATTTTTAGGTTGTTTTTCCTTACGAATTTTGCATTTAATAAAAAATATAGTAACAAATATAGAATTCATAAGAAAAACAACTTAATGTAAAAAAGAAAGAAATTAAAGCGCCATCTTTGATGGAGCCATAAACAATGAATGGTGCAGCCATCACTCCATGTACATTGGGTAGTTCAGAGCCCCATTCTCTGCATCAGTGGAGGAAAACCCTTTTCCAACCAGTGTCTTAGTTTATCTGCTCTTCGACTGCCCATCAACCAGAGGGCCACAACCAGCCCACAGACAGACATCAGAAAGGCTGAAACAGTGGTAGACGGCCGCACCATGCCCTCGCCAGCCACACCATGCCCTCGCCAGCCACACCATGCCCTCGCCAGCCACACCATGCCCTCGCCAGCTATCTGTCCACCGCCACCTGCGTCCTCAGGATGCAGAAAGCAGTGAATACATTGGTGAAGGATGTAGCCGCTGGCTCCTTCTTCCACCAATCAGCATGTGATTACATAGCGCTGTATGGAGAGTCAGTGCAAAAGAAACCGGGGGAAAGTACCAGGGAAAAGGGAGCGAGGAGGGTATGTTTTTTTCCTTCATAAGTGTATGGGATGTTTACATGTATATAGGAGGCCGCGTGGGGTCTCACACTGCATGTACAGGAGCCGCGTGGGGTCTCACATTATACAGGAAACGCATACTGTATGTAGGGAGTGATGTTACCAGGGAACAGGGAGCGAGGAGAGTACCGTATTTTTCGGACTATAAGACGCATCGTACCACAAGACGCACCCCAAATTTGGGGTGAAAATTGCAGAAAAAAAGATTTTTTATAAGATGGGGGTCCGTCTAATTGCCCGAATTTAAGATCTCTTACCTGAGGGCAGGCAGTGGCAGAGCAGGGTCACAGGAGGCATGGTGGTGGCAGAGGTGAGGTGATGCTGAGCTGCGGTGGGCGGAACGGCGTGCACCTGAGCAGGGTCCCATCCTGCTTAGGTGGGCAACGCCATGGCCTGGTGTCCATGGGGAGGTTGTGGCAGTGCTGTGGCGGCGGCAGATGTGCGGTGGCAAGAGTCCCTTCCACATTTGAGATGACGCCACGTCGGTATTGAAGGAGAGCAGCAGAGCTGGGTGAGTCATGGCTTTCCCGGTGGCGGCGGCCATCTTCCTGAGTTTGCGCGTGCGCAGATTCAGTACTCTGCTTCCCAGGTCTTCAGTAAAATGGCTGCAGGAGGCCGCGCGTGCGCAGATGGAGATCGCGGCGGCCATTTTCCTGAAGCCGAGATCTCAATCTGCACATGCGCGGCCTCTTTCCTGAAGCCCCAAGAAGCAGAAAACGTAATCTGCGTACGCGCGGCCTCAGGAAGATGGCCGCCGCCACCGGAAAAGCCGTAACTCACCCAGCCCTGCTGCTCTCCTTCAATACCGGGCCGCAGCGTCACCTCAAATGTGGAAAGGACCCTGCTCACGCCATACCGCTCACCGCGCCACATCATCCCGGCACCTCTGTCGCCGCCACAATGCCGGTAAGCCTGCATTCCAACTATAAGACGCACCCCCTATTTTCCTCACAATTTTTTGGGGAAAAAGTGAGTCTTATAGTCGGGAAAATACGGTATGTTTTTTTCCTTCATAAGTGTATGGGATGTTTACATGTTTATAGGAGGCCGCGTGGGGTCTCACACTGCATGTACAGGAGCCGTGTGGGGGCTCACATTATACAGGAAACGCATACTGTATGTAGAGAGTGATGTGGGGCTCATGCAGTATATATCTATATACTATATAAGCCATATATATATATGGCCTGTATGTAGGGATGTCCGCATAATTCATTCTGGTCAATATTCAGTGATACAATTATTATTTTATAGAAAGATGTTAATTTTAATACTGAGCAGGATTATTTTCAGCCTATTGGTTCGGCGCTCCACAACAATCTCTCCTGTGGCCCCTTGGGAATATTAATTGCCTACCCCTTCCATAGACTATAGCAGGCCATAAAATGTAATGGTGCCAGCAGAGCAACGGTTTTCGGGAGTGTAAGAGTACAGGAGGTGGACAATCAGATGCAGTCTACTATGTCTCAGTGTCAGACTCCTGTAGGCATACACTCCGGAAAATGATGCACATTAGGCAGCACGTTCGCTCTGCCAGCATCATTACAGCCTATGGCCTCGTCGCCGCAAATGTCTGAAACCCAATTTGCGGTGTTTCGGGCGTATGCTCTGATGGGGCACTGAGTGTGTCCTTAAACACACCGTTAAAGCACCCTAAGCAGCTTGCACATGTTCCTGAAGCTGTGGGAAGTGGCTGTCAGACACAGCCAGACTCCCCAAAGAGAAGATAAGCAGAAGGTTTATCATCATGTTTACCTTTTCCATCTCTTGTGTGCACAGCACACAACCAACGTTTGTGTACACAGATTAGGCACAGATTAGGCAGCAATACCCTCTTCTGGATCCAGTGAACCTGTTATCACTGGATGTAAAGAGGGAGCAGTAACTGCTGGGTGCTAGGAGGCCCAGGAAGCCGAAATTCCCAGATAACTGAGGTAATATACCAGCCCCAGTTACAGGGGAAATCAGCAATGTGGTAAAAAAAACAAACAAAAAAAAAAAAAAAACAATGCATAAAGTCCAATCTACAATCCTAACACCTTGACAATACAGATTATATTCCGAAAAACAAATGTAATGATAATACTTGACGTACAGGTTGATCAGCAGCAGACAATGCTTTCTGTGAGTCGGGCCGTTGACGTGATCATGCCAGCCCTACAGAAAAAAATTATTTAGTATCACAGTACAAATACAATAAAACTGGGCAAAATAATTCCTCTCACAAAAGCAGTGAGAGGGTATGAGAAATTGTGCATTTTTTCTTTTTATTACAGAACCGTATAAGTCAGCAAAGGCCAAAAAGTTCCTCAAATTTAGTCTATTATCGACATGTTGTGACAAAAGTGTCAGATACCATCAAAACCGAGCTTCCTGTTCCTCCCGAGAGAGGGGTTGTCTAGAATTAGAAAAACATGGGTCCTATCTTCTAGAAACAACATCACATCCGCCCACAGTTAATTCTGGCATTTCAGCAAACTGCAATACCACACTCCTCCTGTGGTCAGATATGGCACTGTCTTTAGAAAAAAGTAGCTGTGGTGTCACGCGTTCTATGTCAACCATTATCAGGCATCCGCAGACTGAGCAGGAGTGGACGTCAAATCTTGGCTCGCTCTTTCTGTATCCCTCATAACACCGAAATGGAAAAAGCCATAGGGTCTCCATGCCATTTAGTCCAACAGGATCCCCATAATACCCGTTCTAGAATATAGACACTCCCTAATATGAAAAAGTAATAGATCTGAAAACAAAAGTATAAAAACCTCATAAGAATCCCTAAAAACAGAAAAAAATATGAAAAAAAAAAAAAAAAAAAAGGTCAATCCAGCCCAAGCCCAGCAATTCTTTTGAGCTTTTCTTTGCTTCTATATACTCTCATATTACTGATAAATATAAATATATCTTCTCTATGGATCTCTGTCAATCCCCACTCCTCCCCGTACTGTATTTAGCTGTAAAAGAGGGATTTTTGGTTCTTACAGTAAAATCTCTTTCTTGGAGCCTTCATTGGGGGACACAGGTAACCATGGGTGTATGCTGCTGTCGCTAGGAGGCGGACACTAAGCAAATAAAGGAGAAGAAGTAGCTCCTCCCCGGCAGTATACACCCTCCAACAGGCACCAGGCAACTCAGTTGGTGCAAAAGCAGTAGTAGGAACAGGTAATATAAAACTCAACCTATGTACCAACCCACAACAACAGCACGTTGGCCAACAGTACAACTTCAAGGGAGGGTGCTGTGTCCCCCAATGAAGGCTCCAAGAAAGATTTTACGGTGAGTACCAAAAATCCCTTTCTTTCTCGCCTCATTAGGGGACACAGGTAACCATGGGACGTCCAAAAGCAGTCCCTAGGGCGGGATATTCTGCAGAAAAAGAGGAGTTAGGTCGGCCGGTCAGAAACCGCCCCTTGCAGTATCCTCCTACCAAGGCTCGTGTCCGCTGAAGCCTGAGTATGCACCTTGTAGAATTTGACAAAGGTGTGAATGGATGACCACGTTGCGGCCTTGCAAACCTACAAAGCTCCCACAGCCCGGGTAGAGTGAGCCTTCACCCCCGACGGAGGCCGTTTGTCTTGAACACGGTATGTCTCCAGAACCGCCGAACGGATCCAACGAGCAATTGTGGACTTGGAGGCGGGGAGCCCCTTTCACCGCCCTTCCGAGACAACGAACAGAGAATCGGCCTGACGAAAAGAAGCAGTTCTGGCGAGAAATTCGGATAGCCCTGACCACATCCAACTTGTGAAGAGATTTCTCCAAGGGATGAACCAGGGAAGGGCACAAGGAAGGGAGGACAATGTCCTCATTGATGTGAAAAGCCGAAACCACCTTTGGTAGAAAGGAAGGAACTGGACGAAGAACCACTTTGTCCTGATGCAGAACTAGAAAGGGAGAACAACAGGATAATGCCGCCAACTCCGACACTCTTCTAATGGAGGTGATGGTGACCAAAAAGACTACATTCCAGGATAGAAGTGAGAAGGAAATGTCCTGAATCGGTTCAAAGGGCGTACGCTGGAGGACGTCCAAAACGAGGTTGAGGTCCCAAGGCTCGACAGGAGGACGATAAGGGGGAGCTATATGAGCGACCCCCTGGATGAAGGTCTTCACCTGAGGCAGGGAGGCCAGGTCTCTTTGAAAAAGAATGGACAGAGCGGAAATCTGACCCTTCAAGGTGCTAAGGGAAAGACCTGAATCTAGACCCGCTTGAAGGAAACTGAGAAGGGATGGAAGGGAAAAGGTCATAGGAAACAGATTGTTGTCCTGACACCACCGGAAAAAAGCCTTCCAACACCTGTGGTAAATACGCGAGGAAGCCGGTTTTCTCGCCCTTATCATAGTCTGGATGACGCTATGAGAAAAACCCGCGTCCTTCAGGACCGCGGCCTCAACGGCCATACCGTTAAATTCAGAGACCGAGAATTCGGGTGGAAGAGAGGGCCCTGCGAAAGAAGGTCCGGACGATCCGGAAGCCTCCACGGAACGTCCGATAGCATGTTCACCAGTTCCGCATACCAGGCCCTGCTTGGCTAATCCGGAGCTACTAAGAGTACGGGAACCCCTTCTGTCTTGATCTTTTTTTTTTACAACCCTTGGGATCAAGGGGAGGGGTGGAAACAGATAGGGCATCTGGAACTGGGTCCACGAGATCACGAGAGCATCGCATCAGACGGCTATCGGATCCCGAGATCTGGAGACGTACTGGGGAACCTTGTGGTTTGCCCGGGAAGCCATCAAGTCGACATCTGAAACGCCCCACCGCTGGCAAATCTGGCTGAAGACTGCAGGAAGAAGAGACCACTCGCCCGCCACGATGCCCTGGCGACTCAGAAAGTCGGCTTCCCAATTGTCCACTCCTGGGATGTGGATGGCTGACAGAGAGGGAACGTGACCGTCCGCCCAACGCAGAATTTTTGCCACTTCCGTCATGACTTGTCTGCTGCGAGTCCCTCCCTGATGGTTTATGTAAGCCATGGCTGTGGCGTTGTCCGACTGAATGCGGACCGGTTTCCTTGAAAGGAGAGACTCCCAGCGGATGATGGCTAGGAAGATGGTTCTGATTTCCAAGAGGTTGGTAGGGAGGCGCGCCTCCTGAGCAGTCCAACGGCCCTGGGCCGTGAGGTGGAGAAAAACCGCTCCCCAACCCTGGAGGCTGGCGTCGGTGGTGATCACCTGCCAGCGGCGAGGGAGAAATGACCTCCCGTGCAGAATGGAGGTGGACAGCATCCACCAAGAGAGAGAGGCAAAACGGACAATCCAGGGAAAGTGGGTTCCTGTCCCAGGCAGACAGAAGAGCCAGCTGGAGGGGACGAGAGTGGAACTGAGCATAGGGGACCGCTTCCATGGAAGCGAGCATTTCCCCAAAACCCTCATGGCGAGGCGGAGAGACAGAGGATTCGGGCTCTTTAGAGCTCTGACCCCCCGGCGAAGAGAAAGGAACTTCTTTGGGGAGAAAGACCTGAGCCCGAGAGGTATTGAATTCCATGCGCAGGAACTCCAGGCGCTGAGTTGGAATCAGGGAAGACTTCTGATAATTAACCAGCCGAGGCGAAGAAGCGTGTCCAGAGTAAGTTGGAGGCTCTGGCTGCAATCATGACGGGATGGACCCTTGATCAAGAGGTCGTCGAGGTATGGGATTACCAGAATCCCCTTCGAACGAAAAATGGCCATGACAGCTGCCATGACCTTCGTGAAGACCCTGAGCGCAGACCGAAGGGGAGGGCCGTGAACTGATAATGATGACCCTGGATCGCGAACCGGAGGAATCTCTGATGCCGTACGCAAATAGGAACATGAAGGTACGCATCTCGGATATCCACGGAACACAGAAACTCTCCCGTTCCATGGACGCGATCACCGAGCGTAGAGATTCCATCCTGAAGCGCCGAATCCGGAGATGGCGGTTCAGCTGCTTGAGATCCAAAATTGGACGGAGAGAACCTTCCTTTTTTGGAACCACGAACAGGTTTGAGTAAAAACCCGAAAACCGCTCGCGATAAGGCACCGGAACTACGACTCCTGAGGCGAGGAGCGAATCGACGGCCTGGAGAAGTCCTGAGAGTTGGGAGGGCTGTTTGGGAGGATGAGAGAGCAGGAAACGTCTTCCTGGGGGGCGAAGAAAATTCTATCTTGTAGCCTGAAGTGACGATCTCCCTGACCCAGGCATCGTCAACTACAGATAGCCAAACCTCTGAGAACAGAAGAAGCCGGCCCCCCCACCCTGGAGGGATTTCCAGGTGGGGGCGACCCATCATTTGTTAGAAAACCTGTGGCCCCGAGATCCCGATCGTATTGCGGGGTGGCTCTTAGCCCTCCAGCGTGGTGGAAGTCTGAAAGAAGGTTTTCTTCGGTCTCCCTGCGAGGAAGAACGGTCCTGGTTGGAGTTTCCTGAGGTGAAGGACCGAAAAGGGCAAAAGGACTGGGGGCCCCTCCTGTTGAAGGGACGTTTGGGCTTGGACTGGGGTAAGGAGGTACTCTTACCCCCTGTAGCGTCCGAGATCATTTGATCCAACTGCGTGCCGAAGAGTCTAGAACCCTGGAAGGGCAGACCAGTGAGAGATTTCTTAGAAGCGGGGTCAGCGTTCCACACTTTTAGCCAGAGAATTCGGCGAATGGCCACAATATTGCTATTAGCCCTGGTGGAGCAGGCCGCTGCATCAAGGGAGGCATGAGGTATTCTCCCGCAAAAGAAATCTGATCCGCCAAATCAGACCGTTCCTCAGCAGGAGCAGAGGCCAAAATACCCCTGCACAGGGTCTTGGCCCAGGCTGACACAGCCTTGGCTACCCAGGACGAGGCAAAACTAGGGCAGAGGGAGGCTCCGGACGCCTTAAATGCCGATTTTGCAAAGGCCTCGATTTGCCTGTCCGTGGGGTCCTTAAGGGAAGCCGCGTCTGGGATAGACAGAACCGTCTGCGAGGATAGCCTGGAGACGGGCGGGTCGACCTTAGGAGATTCGGACCATTTGGAGACAAGGTCGGAGTGAAAGGGGTATAGCACGTCAAGCCGTTTCCTGGGAAACGCTTACCAGGGTTTTCCCAGTGTGTAGAGGTAGTGTTATCAAACTCCTTGTGATTAGGAAAAACCCTAGAGGGACGTTTAATCCGTTTAAACGCAACGAAGACGTCCTGAGAGCTTGCCTCATAGTCTTTAAGCTCAAGCGTTTGAATGATAGCTGAAATAAGGCTATCGACCATCTCCTGTGTTCCGGAAGTCTGATCTGCATCAGAGTCAGATTCCGAATGAGAGGATAGGTCAGACCCGACGTCCGCCTGCGAGGAGGGGGAATAGATGTTTCGTACTGTTGCTTGAAGATCCCCTACCTGGGGTTGAGGAACGCATCAGGATCCCTTGTAGGATGGAGGGTCCTGGAAGAAGTCCTCCTTCCCACGCCACGAACTCCGGCGCAGAAGACGGCGTCGACCCCTAACCAGGGGGAGAGGGTCACTGGAAGTGACCGCCGACTTCCTCTCAGCCCACTCCGAGGAGAGGGATGAGGAGGGGAACGGGCAGGACTGGCCACTAAGGAAAAAGGTCACCCTGAACACCCGAAAGGGTGACAGGGGACAAGTCCTGCCCAGCGGGTGCGATGTGGGTAATACCACACTGCTCTCTCGGTCGCTCGAAGTGGGGAAAACAGGGTGAGAAAAACTGCACCCTGTTACCCTGAAGAAAAGGGTCTGAAAAAGGGGAAAAGGTTAATAAACAAAACAAATCCCTGTAAAAAGAAATGTGGATCTGAGGTTAGATCCAGGTCCGCCTCCTACAGACACTAAGCAAAAACTGAGTTGCCTGGTGCCTGTCGGAGGGTGTATACTGCCGGGGAGGAGATACTTCTTTATTTGCATAGTGTCAGCCACCTAGCGACAGCAGCATACACCCATGGTTACCTGTGTCCCCCAATGAGGCGAGAAAGAAAACATTAGCTGCAGCAGGAACCTCCCCCTATTGGCATTAGGACAAAAGATAACTAAGCTCTGTCCTTAGTCTATGAGGTCAGGGCATAAGTTGTCCACCAGTCAAAAATTGAACTAATCATGAGACCACCACCTCTGCTGCATTTCTTCTATACTTCTTGTTTGGTACGTCTAGGTTTAGTTGCCGGTTTTACACATCTGTCAAGCATGGATCATGTGCGAATCTGTAGACGTAGAACTCATGACTGGTGCTCATGCCCTCAGCTAACTCTGTAATATCTATATACGGAGCAGCTAGGTCAGGTTGAGAGACACGGCAGCCAGGCTTGATTTTCCCGATTCGAGCATGGTCGGCATTCACGGATACGTGAAACCGGTCTAAGTGAAGGGAATACGGTTCTGTAATAAATTCAGATGGTTGAAATTAATATTTTGCTCTTCTCTACGGCTACAACATTCCTTACAAAAATATTCTTTGGTGAGGTTTACAATCTGCTCTAAAGAAAAGTTATTGAGCTCACGATGTTGGAAATTTTGGTGCTCATCGAGAAAACAACAAAAATGCTAGTGTTTTTGTAGAAGACAAGAAAGAAGTGGTCACGTGAAACAAATCTGCCGTCCAGGCAAAAAGTTGGCTTCCATATTTTTTTTAATGTTTAGAAACTGAGTGAGAAGAGAGAAGGAATTCTTGGGGTAAATGTCAAGTTTGAGATTTCAAGAGACTCTAGTCGGAAAGATAAAAGTTTGAGGGAATAACGGGAAAGGGGGGGGGGGGGGGAGCAGAAGTTATGGCCAAGTGAAGGACTGAAACGGGATCTTCAGATAATGCCCACCTACCCACCCACCAGACATTACTTGGTACATAAGTTAGAGGGAAGGCATGACACACCATTGGCCGATATCGGAAGTTAACCAACGAGGTTCGGCAATGCCATCAATTAAGATTTTGCCCTGATCATATTACATTGATCGAGGTCTAGTGGGAGCTGAAGAACCAAGGGATTTGTATAGCTTCCTAAGACTTTTACAGCCCAAACCATCTAAGTGAGATTGGAGTATAAAATCCCGGAGAAATTGGTATCCAACAAGATTACAATATTTTGGAACAAGGACAATACAGATACGACTTGAGAGGGAATGCTACATGAAAGAAAATTAAGCGAAAAGTAGCAGGACAAAATTGGATTTTGGCTGATGATCATAAGCACTATACAGACAAAGTGAGAATATTTGAGAAGATACCATTATCTAAGATGTGGAAAAATTTGAGTAAATGTTTTTAAAAAGGTCAGAGTGAACCCAAAGCGTAGGATTTATCATGACTTCTACAAAGGAGTATAAGGTTTCATGGCCAAAATAAGCTATGGAGGTAGGAACTCACCTTCTTAGCATGTATTGGTAAGTCACAGAGAGAACAGATATGGGGAAAATCTTTTGGTATTACTCCATGGAAATCGTCAATGTTTCTAATGGACGGCATTCCTCTTGCCTTTTCAAAGACAGATCGCTCTTGCGCTTGGCTGTAGCTCATGGGCTCGTAGTCGTTACCAAGCTTACGGAAAGGAGCATCAGATGAGAAGCGGTCTTCTCTAAACCTTTCCCGATCTCTTAAGCGGTCGTCTATATCCAGCCTTTCGCGATAAGCGGACTCTCGAGAGCGGCTCCCGTGGTCATAATCGACCACATGGTCGAGACCAGATGAGCGATCACCAAAGCTCTCTCTTCTGAAAGGTCTTACGTCATTATCCCAGTCACCGCCAGAACCTCTCATAGGCTCTCGTTGAAGCCTCTCTCTGTAACCTAACATAGACATGTCTTCCGACCTCCTCCTCTTAATCTGCTGAATTAGCTGCGGCAAACTTTCAGGAGTAATCTTTTCCTCTGGATAGCGACTTAATTCATCCAAATCCCTAGAGGACAGACCAAAGCTGGCCAAGATCTTATTGGCCGGATTGGGTTCTCCTCTGTGTTGAGGAGGCATAGGTGGAGGAGCTCGATTACCAAGACTAAATATCGATGGCAAGTTTTTGGAGGAATTGGACAACGAGCCACGAGAGCCTTGGGGGCCAGAACCGACGTTCATAAAGTCTCTGCCAAAAGACTGAGAAAAGGGCTTCGACATGTTACTGCGCTGGTTCATGGCAAGAAGAACAAAAATGAGAATGTCCCGAGAAGGAGTATATTTACGGCTGAGAATGTGACTATGAGGAAGACTGAAGGATCTTCGTTAAGCAGAAACGGCACACAATTCTGTAGAAAAACAAGTAATTTTAGTCAACACAACAGAAATCTGGAAACAATTTGAACAAAAATAGGATTAAAAAAAAAAATTAACATTTCCTAAACATAGTACCAAGAATGAAAATAAAGTGTAAGGATCCAACAACAGAGGACGTGCTGCTGAGCAGATCGTGAACAGAGAGGCAAGAAAGTTGCACATAGAGATGGATCTACACGAGACTGCTCAGTTTTCAATTCGGTACTGGTTTGGGATGGTAGAACTTTTAGAGTTGAGTCATTACTTAAAATGTCCACATTCTTATACTGTTCATGGTTAAAAGGACATTGACCCGAGAAAGAAAACATACAAGTACATATTAAAAGGATAAACCAAGCAAGATTGACCAGGTCGGTGAAAAAGGACAAACGCAATTCATAAAAGATGAACATGATACTTTATCAACCGTTTAAAAATGGACGGCATTATCTAGTACGGGAAGCTTAAAATATGGGATAGCACTTCTCCAGGTCAAATTATTTTCTACCAGCACTTACAGAGTATCGAATAAGGTAAAGCATGGACACAGCGAGAGCTCTTCCTAAAAAAAAGGGGAAGTCAGAAAAGTAAGGTTTCCTGCTATGTTTTATCCTATGAAATTGCACTGATCCAGTCTAAATAGTAAAGCAAGAAAGTAAACCGATACCGTAGAGTTGGAAATAAAGCTACATAAAGTTGGTAGTAAATTTTCTGATGGATCCATCAGATGGAAATGTTTTTCTAATGCAGTTAAGACAAAGTATACAGCTACAAAAGATGAAGTTAGCCTTCAGATCGCACCGAAATGGCACAGTATACCATGAACGGAGTGTAGCCTAAGCATTTAACGTTTTCTGTCACCCATCACCGAAGCAGACTAGGTGAAGAATTGTATCCTATCAGCAGGAAACCATATATTTTCTGACTTCTCCTCGTACAAAGAGGTGGAGTATCAAATTAGGCCCTCAATCAAGAGCAGGAAGCAATGTATATTACAGATACTACACAATGAGAACTTCATTCTACAGATCATATTTTACACAAGCTCACAGGTGGCACTTTTCTCACACATGATAGTGATATTGAATAGCCAAACCAGCTATGAAGAGGTGGCAACTTGCTTTTTAAGCCAATGTATACCATTCTGAACAAAGCTAAAACAGGGAACAAGTGCATTTCCCAGACATGAGAGAGAATTAGAAGTCGTCTGAACAGGTTGCACCTCTTGGGGTACCTTGATGGCAGCTGGGAGAACACTGGTCCAACTTTTAGACTGAAGTCCACTCCTTAACAGGAACAGATTTGTTTAAAAATACATAATTACATATGCATAGAAGACCTCTATGACCGGTGTGGTCATCATTAGATGGGGCAAAGGGACAGAGATTGCAGAATTCAGGAGCCGGTCAGGTCAATTTAGAAGCAAAGTTAAAAAAAAAAAAAAGTGAAAAGTTCAAAGCACCAATAACCTGGCACATCTGGGACATAGCCAGACCTGGAGAAGTCTGTGGTGGAATAGTGTAAGGTTAGAGGACTACAATGAAGAAAAGGCGTCAAACTCTAAAGCAGGGGCCCCAACTGTTTTCTGTCTCACAGGACATTTGCAAATGGGGCATAATCAACTGACATGGGCCATCGTTCTAGTACTAACTGCAAGTGACAAGTTACAGAGTTGCCACCAGCTGGAGAAGCGCATGGGGCTCCCAAGTTACCGGACGCAAAGTGCCTTAATGCTATAAACAAAGTTATGAATCAAAAGGAGAAATAAAATCTGAGAAGTTTTGTTTGTTATAGGTTCTTAAAGCAGTTTGTGTTTAGCCCCGATCATCCATGTCAACCACAACTCTAACTTCAGTTAGAGGAATAAGGGCTGAGCGATCAAATAAAAGACACCTGGGAGATATGCAATAACTCTAAGGCCCATTTACACGGCCCAATAAATAGTGTAGTCATGAACCAGAGTAAGGTTGGGTTCAGACAGCAGTGCCTGGACTGACTGCAGGTCTGCTGACCTAAACTTAAACTTCTATATGCGTCTGACAATGTAAGTTTAGGTCAGTCTGGACAGTGTGGTCCATAAGAGGTCCTTGAAATATGGTCGTCTGAACCGTACAGCCGAGTACTAAATACAGGGGCAAGCAGCGGTGGGTGACAATGCAAAAAAATAGTGGGGGTTGAGGAAAACGAGAATTTAGCAAAACCATTTAAGATTTTTTTCCATGCATGGACCACCTCCATTCTTAACATTGCACCGGCTTCAGGTCCTGGCATCCTCCTGCCTCAGCATAGACACATTGCACATATATAGCCTCACCTCTCCTTTGCTCCGTGCATCGGCCAATTTACCTGCAATGTAAGTTTATTTTATAGCAAGCTCTGTAGATATTGAGCGACCAATAAATCTTGGGAAATTTCAGCTCCGAAGCCTTAAAGGGGTTGTCCACTACCAGGACAGCCCCTTCTTGAACTAAATGTTTGCCCCGCTAAAATTTTAAAAAAATTTAAATAAATAAAAGTACTCCTCTCCCATGCTGACGCTGTTCCAGTGACGTCAGCACTCGCTACCCCGGGGCTCTAGTGCGGTGCTGTGACACTTGGTGCCCAGCGCTCAATCACCACTGGCGTCTCCGTCCCCACCTTCGTATGGCATGAAGATGAAGCCACGGATAAGCTGCAGCCCTGACGTCCTCTTCACCTTCAATCTGTACGAAAGCGGGGACGGTAACACCAATGCTGCCGGATACCAGGTACCATGTGTTACAACAACCGCACGAGAACCCCAGGACCACGAGTGCTGACACCACAGGAACTGCGACAGCATGGGAGGAGAGTACAGGATTTTTAGTTTTAGCGGGGCCAAACATTTAGTTCAAAAAGGGATTGTCCTAGTAGTGGAACACCACTTTAACCCCTTTACCCCCAAGGGTGGTTTGCACGTTAATGACCAGGCCAATTTTTACAATTCTGACCACTGTCCCTTTATGAGGTTATAACTCCGAAACGCTTCAACGGATCTTAGCGATTCTGAGATTGTTTTCTTGTAACATATTGTACTTCATGATAGTGCTAAAATTTCTTCGATATAACTTGCGTTTATTTGTGAAAAAAACGGAAATTTGGCGAAAATTTTGAAAATTTCACAATTTTCCAACTTTGAATTTTTATTCTGTTAAACCAGAGAGTTATGTGACACAATATAGTTAATAAATAACATTTCCCACATGTCTACTTTACATCAGCACAATTTTTGAAACAAACTTTTTTTTTTCAAGGAAGTTATAAGGGTTAAAATTTGACCAGCAATTTCTCATTTTTACAACCAAATTTACAAAACCATTTTTTTTAGGGACCACCTCACATTTGAAGTCATTTTGAAGGGTCTATATGGCAGAAAATACCCAAAAGCGACACCATTCTAAAAACTGCACCCCTCAAGGTGCTCAAAACCACATTCAAGAAGTTTATTAACCCTTCAGGTGATTCACAGCAGCAGAAGCAACATGGAAGGAAAAAATTAACATTTTACTTTTTAGTCACAAAAATGATCTTTCAGCAATAATCTTTTTAATTTCCCAAGGGTAAAAAGAGAAAATGGACCTCAAAAGTTGTTGTCCAATTTATCCTGAGTACGCTGATACCCCACATGTGAGGGGGAACCACTTTTTGGGCGCATGGCAGGGCTCAGAAGGAAAGGAGCGCCGTTTGACTTTTTCAAGCTAAATTTGGCTGGAATTGAGATCGGACGCCATGTCGCGTTTGGCGACCCCCTGATGTGCCTAAACAGTGGAAACCCCCCACAAGTGACCCTATTTTGGAAACTAGACCCCCTAAGGAACTTATCTAGATGTGTCATGAGCACTTTTATCCCCCAAGTTATTCACAAAAGTTTATAACGCCCGGGCGTGAAAAAAAAAATTCCTATTTTTTCCACAAACATGATCGTTTAGTCCCCAATTTTTTATTTTCTCAAGGGTAAAAGGAGAAATTGGACCCCAAAAGTTGTTGTCCAATTTGTCCTGAGTACGCTGATACCCCATATGTGGGGGGGGACCACTGTGTGGGCGCATGGCAGGGCTCAGAAGGAAAGGAGCGCCGTTTGACTTTTTCAAGCTAAATTTGGCTGGAATTGAGATCGGACGCCATGTCGCGTTTGGCGACCCCCTGATGTGCCTAAACAGTGGAAACCCCCCACAAATGACCCCATTTTGGAAACTAGACCCCCTAAGGAACTTATCTAGATGTGTCATGAGCACTTTTATCCCCCAAGTGCTTCACGAAAGTTTATAACGCCCGGGCGTGAAAAAAAAAAATCCTATTTTTCCACAAACATGATCGTTTAGTCCCCAATTTTTTATTTTCTCAAGGGTAAAAGGAGAAATTGGACCCCAAAAGTTGTTGTCCAATTTGTCCTGAGTACGCTGATACCCCATATGTGGGGGGGGACCACTGTTTGGGCGCATGGCAGGGCTCAGAAGGAAAGGAGCGCCGTTTGACTTTTTCAAGCTAAATTTGGCTGGAATTGAGATCGGACGCCATGTCGCGTTTGGCGACCCCCTGATGTGCCTAAACAGTGGAAACCCCCCACAAATGACCCCATTTTGGAAACTAGACCCCCTAAGGAACTTATCTAGATGTGTCATGAGCACTTTTATCCCCCAAGTGCTTCACGAAAGTTTATAACGCCCGGGCGTGAAAAAAAAAATTCCTATTTTTTCCACAAACATGATCGTTTAGTCCCCAATTTTTTATTTTCTCAAGGGTAAAAGGAGAAATTGGACCCCAAAAGTTGTTGTCCAATTTGTCCTGAGTACGCTGATACCCCATATGTGGGGGGGGACCACTGTGTGGGCGCATGGCAGGGCTCAGAAGGAAAGGAGCGCCGTTTGACTTTTTCAAGCTAAATTTGGCTGGAATTGAGATCGGACGCCATGTCGCGTTTGGCGACCCCCTGATGTGCCTAAACAGTGGAAACCCCCCACAAATGACCCCATTTTGGAAACTAGACCCCCTAAGGAACTTATCTAGATGTGTCATGAGCACTTTTATCCCCCAAGTGCTTCACGAAAGTTTATAACGCCCGGGCGTGAAAAAAAAAAATCCTATTTTTTCCACAAACATGATCGTTTAGTCCCCAATTTTTTATTTTCTCAAGGGTAAAAGGAGAAATTGGACCCCAAAAGTTGTTGTCCAATTTGTCCTGAGTACGCTGATACCCCATATGTGGGGGGGGACCACTGTTTGGGCGCATGGCAGGGCTCAGAAGGAAAGGAGCGCCGTTTGACTTTTTCAAGCTAAATTTGGCTGGAATTGAGATCGGACGCCATGTCGCGTTTGGCGACCCCCTGATGTGCCTAAACAGTGGAAACCCCCCACAAATGACCCCATTTTGGAAACTAGACCCCCTAAGGAACTTATCTAGATGTGTCATGAGTACTTTTATCCCCCAAGTGCTTCACGAAAGTTTATAACGCCCGGGCGTGAAAAAAAAAATTCCTATTTTTTCCACAAACATGATCGTTTAGTCCCCAATTTTTTATTTTCTCAAGGGTAAAAGGAGAAATTGGACCCCAAAAGTTGTTGTCCAATTTGTCCTGAGTACGCTGATACCCCATATGTGGGGGGGACCACTGTTTGGGCGCATGGCAGGGCTCAGAAGGAAAGGAGCGCCGTTTGACTTTTTCAAGCTAACTTTGGCTGGAATTGAGATCGGACGCCATGTCGCGTTTGGCGACCCCCTGATGTGCCTAAACAGTGGAAACCCCCCACAAGTGACCCCATTTTGGAAACTAGACCCCCTAAGGAACTTATCTAGATGTGTCATGAGCACTTTTATCCCCCAAGTGCTTCACGAAAGTTTATAACGCCCTGGCGTGAAAAAAAAAATTCCTATTTTTTTCCACAAACATGATCGTTTAGTCCCCAATTTTTTATTTTCTCAAGGGTAAAAGGAGAAATTGGACCCCAAAAGTTGTTGTCCAATTTGTCCTGAGTACGCTGATACCCCATATGTGGGGGGGGACCACTGTTTGGGCGCATGGCAGGGCTCAGAAGGAAAGGAGCGCCGTTTGACTTTTTCAAGCTAACTTTGGCTGGAATTGAGATCGGACGCCATGTCGCGTTTGGCGACCCCCTGATGTGCCTAAACAGTGGAAACCCCCCACAAGTGACCCCATTTTGGAAACTAGACCCCCTAAGGAACTTATCTAGATGTGTCATGAGCACTTTTATCCCCCAAGTGCTTCACGAAAGTTTATAACGCCCTGGCGTGAAAAAAAAAATTCCTATTTTTTTCCACAAACATGATCGTTTAGTCCCCAATTTTTTATTTTCTCAAGGGTAAAAGGAGAAATTGGACCCCAAAAGTTGTTGTCCAATTTGTCCTGAGTACGCTGATACCCCATATTTGGGGGGAACCACTGTTTGGGCGCATGGCAGGGCTCAGAAGGAAAGGAGCGCCGTTTGACTTTTTCAAGCTAACTTTGGCTGGAATTGAGATCGGACGCCATGTCGCGTTTGGAGAGCCCATGATGTGCCTAAACAGTGGAAACCCCCCACAAGTGACCCCATTTTGGAAACTAGACCCTCTAAGGAACTTATCTAGTTGTGTGGTGAGAATTTTGAACCCCCACGTGCTTCACTAAAGTATATAATGCCCAGGCGTGAAAATAAAAAATCCTATTTTTTCCTACAAAAATGATATTTTAGTCCCCAATTTTTAATTTTCCCAAGGGTACCAGGAGAAATTGGACCCCAAAAGTTGTTGTCCAATTTGTCCTGAGTACGCTGATACCCCATATGTGGGGAGGAACTACTGTTTGGGCACACGTTGGGGCTCGAAAGGGAAGTAGTGACGTTTTGGAATGCAGACTTTGATGGAATGTTCTGCTGGCATCATGTTCCATTTGCAGAGCCCCTGATGTGACTAAACAGTAGAAACCCCCCACAAGTGACCCCATTTTGGAAACTGTACCCCCTAAGGAACTTATCTAGTTGTGTGGTGAGAATTTTGAACCCCCACGTGCTTCACTAAACTTTATAATGCCCAGGTGTGAAAATAAAAAATCCTATTTTTTCCCACAAAAATGATATTTTAGTCCCCAATTTTTAATTTTCCCAAGGGTACCAGGAGAAATTGGACCCCCAAAGTTGTTGTCCAATTTGTCCTGAGTACGCTGATACCCCATATGTGGGGAGGAACTACTGTTTGGGCACACGTTGGGGCTCGAAAGGGAAGTAGTGACGTTTTGGAATGCAGACTTTGATGGAATGTTCTGCTGGCATCATGTTCCATTTGCAGAGCCCCTGATGTGACTAACAGTAGAAACCCCCCACAAGTGACCCCATTTTGGAAACTGTACCCCCTAAGGAACTTATCTAGTTGTGTGGTGAGAAATTTGAACCCCCACGTGCTTCACTAAAGTTTATAATGCCCAGGCGTGAAAATAAAAAATCCTATTTTTTCCCACAAAAATGATATTTTAGTCCCCAATTTTTAATTTTCCCAAAGGTAACAGGAGAAATTGGACATCAAAAGTTGTTGTCCAAATTGTCCTGATTACGCTGGTACGCCATATGTGGGAAAAAACTGTTTAGGCACACGTTGGGGCTCGAAAGGGAAGTTGTGACGTTTTGGAATGCAGAAATTGTCTGCGGTCGTCATGTTCCGTTTGCAGAGCCCCTGATGTGCCTAAACAGTAAAAAAAACCCACAAGTGACATCATTTTGGAACCTAGACCCCCCCCAAGGAACTTATCTAGATGTGCCCCCTTTTTGGAACTAATGTACGCTTTCTTGTAAAGTAAATTAGTAGTGCATGGAGGAGTGGTACAATCTGAAGCAATCCTTCATACACAGGCCAGGTTTTTCGGGGCAGGTGTCGCATTGATAAATGGTGTCCTTGCGTATTCCCCTTTTGTAACACACTCGGCACCTTTTTTGCGGCTTACCTTTTCTGCCGGTTGGCGGGACCACCCCCGGAAAATGCTGGCCTGGTACGATACGAGCACCTTCAGTTCCGGAAGTACTGGGGCCCTCTCCTTCCGGAGTACCAAATATCAGGGCCTTAACCACTACCTCCTGGAACTGAAGGTACGACGTATCGGTGTGGCGTGCACATCGTAACAGCAGGAAAGCGTTGAGCATTGCCATTTGTACGATGTGGACGGCCAACTTTTTGTACCACACCTTGGCCTTTCTCAAAGCACTGTATGGTTGGAGGAGTTGATCAGAGAGATCAACCCCCCCCATGCTTTTGTTGTAGCCCAGTACACAGTCCGGTTTGCAGACCTGTGTAGAGGTACCCCGTACAGTGCTGAGGGCTCTGCCATCACCATGTATGGTGGTCAAGAGAAGGACATCCCTCTTGTCCTTGTACTTGACCACCAGCAGGTGGTCGCTACATTGGGCCTTGCTCTCACCTTTTCTGAGCATCTGCCGAAGTAGCGTCTTTGGGAGGCCTCTCTGATTTTTGCGCACAGTACCGCAGGCTGCGGTACCTCGCGCAGAGAGGGATTTGTAGAGTGGGATGCTGGTATAAAAGTTATCAGTATAGAGGTGATAACCTTTATCCAGCAGTGGGTGCACCAAATCCCACACGATCTTCCCACTCACTCCCAGGACAGGAGGACACTCAGGGGGTTCAATCCTGCTGTCCTTCCCTTCATACACTCTAAACCTGTGGATGTACCCTGAGGCACTCTCACACAGCTTGTAGAGTTTGATTCCGTACCTGGCCCTTTTGTTGGGCAGGTATTGACGGAATCCGAGCCGCCCCTTAAAATGGACCAAGGACTCATCCACGCAGATGTCCCTTTTGGGCACGTACACTTCAGAAAACTTTTTGTTGAAGTGTTCGATGACCGGCCGAACTTTGAACAGACGGTCAAAGTTGGGGTCATCTCGTGCGGGACACTGTGCATTATCGGAATAATGCAGGAATTTATGGATGGCCTCAAAACGTCTCCGAACCATGGCCATTCGGAATACTGGAGTGTTATATAAAACATCTACACTCCAATATTGCCGCATTTCTGGCTTCTTCACGATCCCCATGTGGAGGACCAGGCCCCAAAACTGCATCATTTCAACTGCGTCTACAGGAGACCAGTTGGAAAATGATGTACCGGGGTTTTGCTCCAAAAATTGACGAGCATACAAATTAGTTTGCTCCACCATGAGGTTAATAAAATCCTCAGAGAAAAAGACTTTGAAAAAGTCTGTTTCTGTGAGGCCCGTGGTGTCAAACTTGATTCCTGATTCTGCCACAAAATCAGGAATCAGTGGCTCGTAATTTTCGGGGGGCGAGGTCCATGTGGGTTCCGCAGTGGGGAGCGCTGGTTCAGGAGTGGTGGGGGCTGCCTCATCTTCTGTCCTGGGGCGTCTGCGTGGTGGTTCCGCAGGACCCGAGGAGGAAGAGGAGGAGGAGGAGGAAGAGGAGGAGGAGGAGGAAGAGGATGAAGAATCAGAAAAGTGAAGAAAAGTGGGATCCTCTCCCTCGCTATCAGTGTCGGAGGCAAGGAAAGCATATGCCTCCTCCAATGAATAGCGCTGTTGGGACGAACGGGACGAGCGGGACATTTTTGTGTGAATATGGTGATTGGGTGCACTTTATTGATAACTGTATGTGTATGTGTGGGGGGATAGTGATTTGTGCAAACTTATCTGAAAAGAAAATGCTAAAAGGAGAAGAAAAACCTGTAAAAAAAAAAAAAAGGCAGGCACAAACTCTGATAAGAGAACTGCGTCACTTATCAAAGTTTGGCGGCTGCGGGATGTGTGTACGGAGGTTGCGCAAAAAGGCTGAAGGGAAAAAAGCGAGCGCGAGAGTTGATCGGTGAACTGCGTCACCAATCAACGCTCGGCGGCTGTTAAATGGGCGCACGGAAGGAGGTGCAAAGGGGGGTAAAAAGAGGGGGAAGGGAGATGGGGGTGGAAGTGGGGATTGGGCAGGGATCAGTGATCAAAACGTACGGTTGTAGTCAGGTGGCGCAAAAGGGGGGTGAAAAAAAAAAAAGGAAAACGGCAGGCACAAACTCTGATAAGTGAACTGCGTCACTTATCAAACTTTGGCGGCTGCGGAATGTGTGTACGGAGTTGGCGCAACGGGGGTGAGGGAAAAAAAGCGAGCGCGAGCGTTGATCGGTGAACTGCGTCACCAATCAACGTTCGGCGGCTGTTAAATGGGCGCACGGAAGGAGGTGCAAAGGGGGGTAAAAAGAGGGGGAAGGGAGATGGGGGTGGAAGTGGGGATTGGGCAGGGATCAGTGATCAAAACGTACGGTTGTAGTCAGGTGGCGCAAAAGGGGGGTGAAAAAAAAAAAAAGGGAAAACGGCAGGCACAAACTCTGATAAGTGAACTGCGTCACTTATCAAACTTCGGCGGCTGCGGAATGTGTGTACGGAGTTGGCGCAACGGGGGTGAGGGAAAAAAGCGAGCGCGAGCGTTGATCGGTGAACTACGTCACCAATCAACGTTCGGCGGCTGTTAAATGGGCGCACGGAAGGAGGTGCAAAGGGGGGTAAAAAGAGGGGGAAGGGAGATGGGGGTGGAAGTGGGGATTGGGCAGGGATCAGTGATCAAAACGTACGGTTGTAGTCAGGTGGCGCAAAAGGGGGGTGAAAAAAAAAAAAGGAAAACGGCAGGCACAAACTCTGATAAGTGAACTGCGTCACTTATCAAACTTTGGCGGCTGCGGAATGTGTGTACGGAGTTGGCGCAACGGGGGCGAGGGAAAAAAAGCGAGCGCGAGCGTTGATCGGTGAACTGCGTCACCAATCAACGCTCGGCGGCTACTAAATGTGCGCACGGAGGCGGCACAAATGGGGGTGGAGGGGGTAAAAAGAGGGGGAAGGGGGGATTGGGGTGGATGAACGGGGATTGGGGTGGATGAACGGGGATTGGGGTGGATGAACGGGGATTGGGCAGGGATCAGGGATAAAACTTACGTTTAGTTGTCTTCTTTCTTTAGCAGGGATTGTGGTGCTACAGGCTGCTGTGGCACCACAATACCCAGCACGGCAGGGAGATCCAGGCACAAAATCCAGCAGGGAGATCCAGCAGTATGACCGCTCTGTAGGAATCCTCAGCTAGAATGAGGACCCTGCAGAGCGGTCATACACAGGTCAGGCAGGTGACACAGACAGGTCACAGAGCGGTCATGCTGCTGCTGTGACCTGTCATTGGTGGGATCGACCATAACATCGATCCCACCAATCAGAGCTTTCCTGGTGACCTGGCTGTGACCTGCCTAGGATCGGATCTGTTCGCGCCATCCTAGGCAGGTCACAGCCAGGTCACCTGCAGGGCACAGAGCGGTCACAGAGTGATCGCCGCTGCGCCCTGTGATTGGCGCGATCGACGATGACATCGATCGCGCCAATCGGCTCCTGCAGGCCCTGCTGGGCCTGCACTGTGTCCTATCCTAGGATCGGTGCTATTAGAGCACCGATCCACGCAGGTTCCGGCAGGGCACAGCGCGGTAATACCGCGCGGTGCCCTGCGATTGGCGCGATCGATGCGATCGGCGATCGCGCCAATCCGGGCTGTTCTTGCCGGTGCCTGGCGTTGCCAGGCACCGGACCTAGGATCGAGTACATCGGTACTCGATCCTAGCCTGTGACCTCATTGTTTCAGCCGCTCCGATTGGCTGAAACAATGAGAATGGCTGTGATTGGCTGTTCAGAATTGAACAGCCAATCACAGCGATCGAGAGGGCGGGTGGGCGGCGACAATGCCCTGGATGCCGAGGCCATCTCCCCCCAGGTGAGATGGCGTCGGAATTTTAATGCGATCACCGCGACTTAAGTCGCGGTATCGCATTAAAGGGCAGGACGTACTATCCCGTCAAGGGTCAGATAGGCCCAGGGCACCTCGACGGGATAGTACGTCCAAGGTCACAGAGGGGTTAAAGAAGTCGGCCACTACTTGGACAACCTCTTCTCGTTCCCCATGTTTGGCCAAGTTAACATAAAAAAAACACCTTCCATGCCGGTGCTGTTCCAGCGGTGTTGGAACTGGTGTTCCAGGGGCTCACGTGAGGTTGTTCTCATGTTAGCCCTGTGCCCAATCACCGCTGGTGTCACTGCCCCCACCTTCAGATGGATAAGTAATTAACGGAAGGTTAGTTGCCTCCTGATTGCTTATACGTTCGAAGACGTCCACAGTGACACCAGCGGTGATTGGGCGCAGGGCTTACGTGACGCAACAAGCTGATGTCAGGTAACACAGAACCCATCCAAACTATTTGGAGGTTGCAGCTCGCTTTCTTCCCTCCTTGCTTCACAACTTGGCACCAGCGATTAGGCTCAGCGATGTACTGCTGTTAGCGGGGCGTTACTGCCTTACTGCAGGGAGTCGACTATCAATCGGCATGACATCGGCAGTAGCACCCCGTCAACAGAGCAGCCAAGAAAAAGTCCTGAAAGAATCCTTTAAAATATTAAAGATTTAGATCTGCTCTGAGGCTCCCTTATAAAAGCGAATTTGTCAGTAACATTACTGACGTAATCACCATTCTCGCAGAGCACAGCCTGACTGAGTGACCTATGAACCAAGCACCTGGTAAAACACCGTAAGCGCACTTACACCGCATGTGCTTTTTTAACTGCGTATTTACCGCATCTAATGCAAGTCTATATGGAAATTCAGGACAGAAGACATGCCACAAGAGAAATTGACATGCTGCGGCTCATAACCCCGCACCGCAGGTGTGTTTAAGCAGCGTACAAAAGAAGCATAGGGGGCCCAAAATTTCACACAGTCTTTAAAGGGAACCTGTCACCTGAATTTGGCGGGACCAGTTTTGGGTCATATGGGCGGAGTTTTCAGGTGTTTGATTCACCCTTTCCTTACCCGCTGGCTGCATGCTGGCCTAAATACTGGATTAAAGTTCATTCTCTGTCCTCCGTAGTACACGCCTGCGCAAGACAAGATTACCTTGCGCAGGCGTGTACTACGGAGGACAGAAAATGAACTTCAATGCAATATTGCGGCCAGCATGCAGCCAGCGGGTAAGGAAAGGGTGAATCAAACACCTGAAAACTCCGCCCATTTGACCCAAAACTGGTCCCGCCAAATTCAGGTGACAGGTTCCCTTTAAGGTACCGTCACATTGAGCGACGCTGCAGCGATATAGATCGCATCAGCGTCGCTGTTTAGGTTGCTAGGAGACGTCAAACACGGCAACAGCAGAACGATGCAGGAGCAATCCAGTGACGTACTTATCGTTCTCGCTGGTTGTTCGCTCCATGAAAAAACATTGCAGGCATCGTTGCTTTTGCTGTCACACATGACAAATCACGCCGACCTGATGACCAAATAAAGTTCCGGACTTTCAGCTACGACCAGCGATGGCACAGCGGGATACTGATCGCTGCTGCGTGTGAAAGACGAGATCAATATCCAGGACGCTGCAACGTCACGGATCGTTGTCGTTCTCGTTGGTAAGTTGCTCAGTGTGAAGGTACCTTTAGAACATCACTGCAATGTTTACCACGCTGTGATCTCCCTGACACTAGACCGCTAAGATCAATGAGTAAACAGAATGTGAACAGTATATTCCATGGTCTGTCCTCACCTAACAATCATAGAATATACTCCCTTTTAAATGGAATGTGTTCATTCCCCTATTAACTACATATATTCCATGTTCATTCCCCACCTACCAAGCACAGACAATATAACATTCACCTGTTTATATGGGACTAGATGGTGGCCCGATTCTAACGCATCGGGTATTCTAGAATATGCATGTCCACGTAGTATACAGCACAGAGCCACGTCATATACAGGTCCTTCTCAAAAAATTAGCATATAGTGTTAAATTTCATTATTTACCATAATGTAATGATTACAATTAAACTTTCATATATTATAGATTCATTATCCACCAACTGAAATTTGTCAGGTCTTTTATTGTTTTAATACTGATGATTTTGGCATACAACTCCTGATAACCCAAAAAACCTGTCTCAATAAATTAGCATATTTCGCCCATCCAATCAAATAAAAGTGTTTTTTAACCCCTTTCTGCCATTAGACGTACTATTGCGTCCATGTGGGGTGGGCTTTACTTCCCAAGGACGCAATAGTACGTCATATGCGATCGGCAGCGCTCACGGGGGGAGCGCCGCCGATCGCGGCCGGGTGTCAGCTGTTTATCGCAGCTGACATCCGGCACTATGTGCCAGGAGCGGTCACGGACCGCCCCCGGCACATTAACCCCCGGCACACCGCGATCAAAGATGATCGCGATGTGCCGGCGGTACAGGGAAGCACCGCGCAGGGAGGGGGCTCCTTGCGGGCTTCCCTGAGCCCCCCGCAGCAACGCGATGTGATCGCGTTGCTGCGAGGGTCTCACCTCCCTCCCTGCTCCCTCCAGCCCCGGATCCAAGATGGCCGCGGATCCGGGTCCTGCAGGGAGGGAGGTGGCTTCACAGAGCCTGCTCAGAGCAGGCACTGTGAAGCAGCCTGCACTCCTATCAGATCAGTGATCTGACAGAGTGCTGTGCAAACTGTCAGATCACTGATCTGTGATGTCCCCCCCTGGGACAAAGTAAAAAAGTAAAAAAAAAAATTTCAAATGTGTAAAAAAAAAATAAAAAAAAATATTCCAAAATAATGAAAAAAAAAATAAAAATATTATTCCCATAAATACATTTCTTTATCTAAATAAAAAAAACAAAACAATAAAAGTACACATATTTAGTATCGCCGCGTCCGTAACGGCCCGACCTATAAAACTGGCCCACTAGTTAACCCCTTCAGTAAACACCGTAAGAAAAAAAAAAAAAAAACGAGGCAAAAAACAACGCTTGATAATCATACCGCCGAACAAAAAGTGGAATAACACGCGATCAAAAAGACAGATATAACTAACCATGGTACCGCTGAAAACGTCATCTTGTCCCGCAAAAAACGAGCCGCCATACAGCATCATCAGCAAAAAAATAAAAAAGTTATAGTCCTGAGAATAAAGCGATGCAAAAATAATTATTTTTTCTATAAAATAGTTTTTATCGTATAAAAGCGCCAAAACATAAAAAAAATGATATAAATGAGGTGTCGCTGTAATCGTACTGACCCGAAGAATAAAACTGCTTCATCAATTTTACCAAACGCGGAACGGTATAAACGCCTCCCCCAAAAGAAATTCATGAATAGCTGGTTTTTGGTCATTCTTCCTCACAAAAATCGGAATAAAAAGCGATCAAAAAATGTCACGTGCCCGAAAATGTTACCAATAAAAACATCAACTCGTCCCGCAAAAACCAAGACCTCACATGACTCTGTGGACCAGAATATAGAAAAATTATAGCTCTCAAAATGTGGTAACGCAAAAAATATTTTTTGCAATAAAAAGCGTCTTTCAGTGTGTGACGGCTGCCAATCATAAAAATCCGCTAAAAAACCCGCTATAAAAGTAAATCAAACCCCCCTTCATCACCCCCTTAGTTAGGGAAAAATTAAAAAAATGTATTTATTTCCATTTTCCCATTAGGGCTAGGGCTAGGGTTAGGGTTAGGGTTAGGGCTAGGGTTAGGGCTAGGGCTAGGGTTAGGGTTAGGGCTAGGGTTAGGGCTAGGGCTACAGTTTGGGTTGGGGCTAAAGTTACAGTTAGGGTTTAGATTACATTTACGGTTGGGAATAGGGTTGGGATTAGGGTTAGGGGTGTGTCAGGGTTAGAGGTGTGGTTAGGGTTACCATTGGGATTAGGGTTAGGGATGTGTTTGGATTAGGGTTTCAGTTATAATTGGGGGGTTTCCACTGTTTAGGCACATCAGGGGCTCTCCAAACGCGACATGGCGTCCGATCTCAATTCCAGCCAATTCTGCGTTGAAAAAGTAAAACAGTGCTTCTTCCCTTCCGAGCTCTCCCGTGTGCCCAAGCAGGGGTTTACCCCAACATATGGGGTATCAGCGTACTCAGGACAAATAGGACAACAACTTTTGGGGTCCAATTTCTCCTGCTACCCTTGGGAAAATACAAAACTCGGGGCTAAAACATATTTTTTGTGGGAAAAAAAAAGATTTTTTATTTTCACGGCTCTGCGTTATAAACTGTAGTGAAACACTTGGGGGTTCAAAGTTCTCACAACACATCTAGATTAGTTCCCTGGGGGGTCTAGTTTCCAATATGGGGTCACTTGTGGGGGGTTTCTACTGTTTAGGTACATTAGGGGTTCTGCAAACGCAATGTGACGTCTGCAGACCATTCCATCTAAGTCTGCATTCCAAATGGCGCTCCTTCCCTTCCGAGCTCTGCCATGCGCTCAAACGTTGGTTTCCCCCAACATACGGGGTATCAGCGTACTCAGGACAAATTGGACAACAACTTTTGGGGTCGAATTTCTCCTCTTACCCTCGGGAAAATACAAAACTGGGGGCTAAAAAATAATTTTGGGGGGAAAGATTTTTTTTTTTAATTTTCACGGCTCTGCGTTACAAACTGTAGTGAAACACTTGGGGGTTCAAAGCTATCACAACACATCTAGATGAGTTCCTTAGGGGGTCTAGTTTCCAAAATGGTGTCACTTGTGGGAGGTTTCTACTGTTTAGGTACATTAGGGGCTCTGCAAATGCAATGTGACACCTGCAGACCATTCCATCTAAGTCCTCATTCCAAATGGAGCTCCTTCCCTTCCGAGCCCTCCCATGCGCCCAAACAGTGGTTCCCCCCCACATATGGGGTATCAGCGCACTCAGGACAAATTGGACAACAAATTGTGGGGTCGAATTTCTCCTTTTACCCTCGGAAAAATACAAAACTGGGGGCTAAAAAATAATTTTTGTGGGAAAAAATTTTTGTTTTATTTTTACGGCTCTCCATTATAAACTTCTGTGAAGCCCTTGGTGGGTCAAAGCGCTCAGCACACATCTAGATAAGTTCCTAAGGGGGTCTACTTTCCAAAATGGTGTCACTTGTGGGGGGTTTCTACTGTTTAGGTACATTAGGGGCTCTGCAAACGCAATGTGACACCTGCAGACCATTCCATCTAAGTCTGCATTCAAATGGCACTCCTTCCCTTCTGAGCCCTCCCATGTGCCCAAACAGTGGTTCCCCCCACATATGGTGTATCATCGCACTCAGGACAAATTGGGCAACAAATTTTGGGGTCCAATTTCTCCTGTTACCCTCAGGAAAATACAAAACTGGGGGCTAAAAAAATAATTTTTGTGGGAAAAAAATTTTGTTTTATTTTTACGGCTCTGCATTATAAACTTCTGTGAAGCACTTGGTGGGTCAAAGTGCTCACCACACCTCTAGATAAGTTCCTTAGGGGGTCTACTTTCCAAAATGGTGTCATTTGTGGGGGGTTTCAATGTTTAGGCACATCAGTGGCTCTTCAAACGCAACATGATGTCCCATCTCAATTCCTGTCAATTTTGCATTGAAAAGTCAAACGGCGCTCCTTCCCTTCCGAGCTCTCCCATCCGCCCAAACAGTGGTTTACCCCCACATATGGGCTATCAGCGTACTCAGGACAAATTGTACAACAACTTTTGGGGTCCAATTTCTTCTCTTACCCTTGGGAAAATAAAAAATTGGGGGCGAAAAGATAATTTTTGTGAAAAAATATGATTTTTTATTTTTACGGTTCTACATTATAAACTTCTGTGAAGCACTTGTTGGGTCAAAGTGCTCACCACACCTCTAGATAAGTTCCTTAGGGGGTCTACTTTCCAAAATGGTGTCACTTGTGGGGGGTTTCAATGTTTAGCCACATCAGGGGCTCTCCAAACGAAACATGGCGTCCCATCTCAATTCCAGTCAATTTTGCATTGAAAAGTCAAATGGCACTCCTTCGCTTCCGAGCTCTGCCATGCGCCCAAACAGTGGTTTACCCCCACATGTGGGGTATTGGCATACTCAGGACAAATTGTACAACAATGTTTGGGGTCCATTTTCTCCTGTTACCCTTGGTAAAATAAAACAAATTGGAGCTGAATTACATTTTTTGTGAAAAAAAGTTAAATGTTCATTTTTATTTAAACATTCAAAAAATTCCTGTGAAGCACCAGAAGGGTTAATAAACTTCTTGAATATGGTTTTGAGCACCTTGAGGGGTGTAGTTTTTAGAATGGTGTCACACTTGGGTATTTTCTATCATATAGACCCCTCAAAATGACTTCAAATGAGATGTGGTCCCTAAAATAAAATGGTGTTGTAGAAATGAGAAATTGCTGGTCAACTTTTAACCCTTATAACTCCCTAACAAAAAAAAATTTTGGTTCCAAAATTGTGCTGATGTAAAGTAGACATGTGGGAAATGTTACTTATTAAGTATTTTGTGTGACATATCTCTGTGATTTAATTGCATAAAAATTCAAAGTTGGAAAATTGCGAAATTTTCATAATTTTCGCCAAATTTCCGTTTTTTTCACAAATAAACGCAGGTACTATCAAATAATTTTTACCATTGTCATGAAGAACAATATGTCACGAGAAAACAATGTCAGAATCACCAGGATCCATTGAAGCGTTCCAGAGTTATAACCTCATAAAGGGACAGTGGTCAGAATTGTAAAAATTGGCCCGGTCATTAACGTGCAAACCACCCTTGGGGGTAAAGGGGTTAATAACAAACAAAAAAACCAACAAATAATAATGTTCAGTTATGCACTCAATACTTGGTCGGGAATCCTTTGGCAGAAATGACTGCTTCAATGCGGCGTGGCATGGAGGCAATCAGCCTGTGACACTGCTGAGATGTTATGGAGGCCCAGGATGCTTCAATAGCGGCCTTAAGCTCATCCAGAGTGTTGGGTCTTGCGTCTCTCAACTTTCTCTTCACAATATCCCACAGATTCTCTATGGGGTTCAGGTCAGGAGAGTTGGCAGGCCAATTGAGCACAGTAATACCATGGTCAGTAAACCATTTACCAGTGGTTTTGGCACTGTGAGCAGGTGCCAGGTCGTGCTGAAAAATGAAATCTTCATCTCCATAAAGCATTTCAGCCGATGGAAGCATGAAGTGCTCCAAAATCTCTTGATAGCTAGCTGCATTGACCCTGCCCTTGATGAAACACAGTGGACCAACACCAGCAGCTGACATGGCACCCCACACCATCACTGACTGTGGGTACTTGACACTGGACTTCAGGCATTTTGGCATTTCCTTCTCCCCAGTCTTCCTCCAGACTCTGGCACCTTGATTTCCGAATGACATGCAAAATTTGCTTTCATCAGAAAAAAGTACTTGGGACCACTTAGCAACAGTCCAGTGCTGCTTCTCTGTAGCTCAAAAGTGGCTTTACCTGGGGAATGCGGCACCTGTAGCCCATTTCCTGCACACGCCTGTGCACGGTGGCTCTGGATGTTTCCACACCAGACTCAGTCCACTGCTTCCTCAGGTTCCCCAAGGTCTGGAATCGGTCCTTCTCCACAATCTTCCTCAGGGTCCGGTCTCCTCTTCTCGTTGTACAGCGTTTTCTGCCACATTGTTTCCTTCCAACAGACTTACCATTGAGGTGCCTTGATACAGCACTCTGGGAACAGCCTATTTGTTGAGAAATTTCTTTCTGGGTCTTACCCTCTTGCTTGAGGGTGTCAATGATGGCCTTCTTGACATCTGTCAGGTCGCTAGTCTTACCCATGATGGGGGTTTTGAGTAATGAACCAGGCAGGGAGTTTATAAAAGCCTCAGGTATCTTTTGCATGTGTTTAGAGTTAATTATTTGATTCAGAAGATTAGGGTAATAGGTCGTTTAGAGAACCTTTTCTTGATATGCTAATTTATTGAGACAGGTTTTTTGGGTTATCAGGAGTTGTATGCCAAAATCATCAGTATTAAAACAATAAAAGACCTGACAAATTTCAGTTGGTGGATAATGAATCTATAATATATGAAAGATTAATTGTAATCATTACATTATGGTAAATAATGAAATTTAACACTATATGCTAATTTTTTGAGAAGGACCTGTATTGCCCAGCGACATCGTATATTGCCCAGCCACGTCGTATATTGCCCAGTCATGTAGTATATTGCCCAGTTACGTAGTATATTGCCTAGTGACGTAGTATATTGCGCAGCAACGTAGTATATTGCCGTTACGTAGTATATTGCGCAGCCACGTAGTATATTACCCAGTGACGTAGTATATTGCGCAGAGCCACGTAGTATATTACCCAGTGACGTAGTATATTGCACAGAGCCACGTAGTATATTGCCCAGGTACGTAGTATATTGCCCAGTCACATAGTATATTGCGCAGAGCCACGTAGTATATTGCCCAGTTACGCAGTACGAGGGGCGATCCAAAAGTAATGATAATCAATACTAAACACAATACTAAACACAATGAATATAGTCAAAAAAAATTTTTATTTTTCTACATAGTCTCCTAACAAGTCTATACATTTAGTCCATCTCTTTTCTAAACTTAGAATTCCCTTCGAAAAAAATTCTTGATCTTGACCCTCAAAAAAATCCCCAACAGCGGTTATGTCGCTATTGTCGTCAAATTTCTTGCCCCGGAGGTGTTCCTTGAGCCGAGGAAAGAGAAAGAAGTCACTGGGGGCTAGATCTGGTGAATGGGGGGGGGGGGGAAGGGGTGTTCCACCAGTTCAAAGCCCGCTTCTTGCATGGCAGCCTTGGCAACTGCAGCTTTGTGAGCCAGCGTGTTATCTTGGTGAAACAGCACTCCAGCCCGCAGTTTGCCACGCCTTTTCTCCTTGATAGCCTCCCGCAATCTTATTTGTTCTGCGTAGTAGGAGCCCGTAATAGTGGCTCCCTTCTCCAAATAGTCCACCATAATAATTCTTTCAGCGTCCCAAAAATTGAAAGCCATAACCTTCCCTGCTGAGCTTGACACTTTGAATTTCTTCGGCGTTGGTTCGTCGGCTCGTTTCCACGTCATCGATTGTTTAGTTTCGGGATCAAAGTGGTGAATCCAGGTCTCGTCAATTTTCAAAAAACGTGACAAAAAAATTTCCTTGTCTGCTTGGAACTTTTCGAGATTTGCTATTGAAAGGTCAACTCATTTCTTCTTTTGCTCGTCGGTTAACATTTTTTGGCACCCAACGCGCGGAGACCTTTCTCATATGCAATTCTTTTGCAAGGATTCTTTGAATACTGCCATATGAGATCCCTGTAACCTCAGCTACATGCCTGATAGTCACTCTTCCATCTGCCAATACAACTTCTTCAACTTTTTTCACGTTTTCTTCATTGAGGGACGTGGATGGGCGTCCTTCACGATGTTCATCTTCCGTCGATGTTCTTCCCAGCTTAAATTCCTTGGCCCAGCGTGCAACTGTGGAATATGGAGGAGAACAGTCCCCCAATGTTTCCACCAAGTCACTGTGTATGTCTTTGGTAGTCACTTTTTTCAAGCAGAGGTATTTGATGACAGCTCTGAGCTCGTTTTTTTCCATTTTTATGTTCACTCCTCGGCAGTTCATATTCAAATGAATGTAGCTCCCGGGAATCGTGGTCTATTTAAGTGATTTTTTTTTCCTGGACTAGTGGGCACCTAAGAAGGAAGAAAACATTTTATTTTAATTTCTGTGTGCAATAGAAATAACCGATCATTACTTTTGGATCGCCCCTCGTATATTGCCCAGAGCCATGTAATATATTGCCCAGTGACGTAGTATACAGCACAGAGCCACGTAGTATATTGCCCAGTCACATAGTATATTGCCCAGTCACATAGTATATTGCCCAGCCAGGTTTGTCACAGGTTAACCCCTTTACCCCCAAGGGTGGTTTGCACGTTAATGACCGGGCCAATTTTTACAATTCTGACCACTGTCCCTTTATGAGGTTATAACTCTGGAACGCTTCAACGGATCCCAGTGAATCTGACATTGTTTTCTCGTGACATATTGTACTTCATGACAATGGTAAAAATTCTTTGATAGTACCTGCGTTTATTTGTGAAAAAAACGGAAATTTGGCAAAAATTATGAAAATTTCGCAATTTTCCAACTTTGAATTTTTATGCAATTAAATCACAGAGATATGTCACACAAAATACTTAATAAGTAACATTTCCCACATGTCTACTTTACATCAGCACAATTTTGGAACCAAAATTTTTTTTTGTTAGGGAGTTATAAGGGTTAAAAGTTGACCAGCAATTTCTCATTTCTACAACACCATTTTTTTTTTAGGGACCACATCTCATTTGAAGTCATTTTGAGGGGTCTATATGATAGAAAATACCCAAGTGTGACACCATTCTAAAAACTACACCCCTCAAGGTGCTTAAAACCACATTCAAGAAGTTTATTAACCCTTCTGGTGCTTCACAGGAATTTTTTGAATGTTTAAATAAAAATGAACATTTAACTTTTTTTCACAAAAAATTTAATTCAGCTCCAATTTGTTTTATTTTACCAAGGGTAACAGGAGAAAATGGACCACAATCATTGTTGTACAATTTGTCCTGAGTACGCCAATACCCCACATGTGGGGGTAAACCACTGTTTGGGCGCATGGCACAGCTCGGAAGCGAAGGAGCGCCATTTGACTTTTCAATGCAAAATTGACTGGAATTGAGATGGGACGCCATGTTTCGTTTGGAGAGCCCCTGATGTGGCTAAACATTGAAACCCCCCACAAGTGACACCATTTTGGAAAGTAGACCCCCTAAGGAACTTATCTAGAGGTGTGGTGAGCTCTTTCACCCACCAAGTGCTTCACAGAAGTTTATAATGTAGAACCGTAAAAATAAAAAATCATATTTTTTCACAAAAATTATCTTTTCGCCCCCAATTTTTTATTTTTCCAAGGGTAAGAGAAGAAATTGGACCCCAATAGTTGTTGTACAATTTGTCCTGAGTAAGCTGATATCCCATATGTGGGGGTAAACCACTGTTTGGGCGGATGGGAGAGCTCGGAAGGGAAGGAGCGCCGTTTGACTTTTCAATGCAAAATTGACAGGAATTGAGATGGGATGCCATGTTGCGTTTGGAAAGCCACTGATGTGCCTAAACATTGAAACCCCCCACAAGTGACACCATTTTGGAAAGTAGACCCCCTAAGGAACTTATCTAGAGGTGTGGTGAGCACTTTGACCCACCCAGTGCTTCACAGAAGTTTATAATGCAGAACCGTAAAAATAAAAAAATCATATTTTTTCACAAAAATTATCTTTTCGCCCCAATTTTTTATTTTTCCAAGGGTAAGAGAAGAAATTGGACCCCAAAAGTTGTTGTACAATTTGTCCTGAGTGCGCTGATACCCCATATGTGGGGGTAAACCACTGTTTGGGCGGATGGGAGAGCTCGGAAAGGAAGGAGCGCCGTTTGACTTTTCAATGCAAAATTGACAGGAATTGAGATGAGACGCCATGTTGCGTTTGCAGAGCCCCTAATGTACCTAAATAGTAGAAACCACTCACAAGTGACACCATTTTGGAAAGTAGACCCCCTAAGGAACTTATCTAGATGTGTGGTGAGCGCTTTGACCCACCAAGGGCTTCACAGAGGTTTATAATGGAGAGCCGTAAAAATAAAACAAAATTTTTTTCCCACAAAAATTATTTTTTAGCCCCCAGTTTTGTATTTTCCCGAGGGTAACAGGAGAAATTGGACCCAAAAATGTGTTGTCCAATTTGTCCTGAGTGCGCTGATACCCCATATGTGGGGGGAAACCACTGTTTGGGCGCATGGGAGGGCTCGGAAGGGAAGGAGTGCCATTTGAATGCAGACTTAGATGGAATGGTCTGCAGGCGTCACATTGCGTTTGCAGAGCCCCTAATGTACCTAAACAGTAGAAACCCCCCACAAGTGACCCCATATTGGAAACTAGACCCCCCCGGGAACTTATCTAGATGTGTTGTGAGAACTTTGAACCCCAAGTGTTTCACTACAGTTTATAACGCAGAGCCGTAAAAATAAAAAATCTTTTTTTTCCCACAAAAATTATTTTTTAGCCCCCAGTTTTGTATTTTCCCAAGGGTAACAGGAGAAATTGGACCCCAACAGTTGTTGTCCTATTTGTCCTGAGTACGCTGATACCCCATATGTTGGGGTAAACCCCTGTTTGGGCACACGGGTGAGCTCGGAAGGAAAGAAGCACTGTTTTACTTTTTCAACGCAGAATTGGCTGGAATTGAGATCGGACGCCATGTCGCTTTTGGAGAGCCCCTGATGTGCCTAAACAGTGGAAACCCCCCAATTATAACTGAAACCCTAATCCAAACACTCCCCTAACCCTAATTCCAACGGTAACCCTAACCACACCTCTAACCCTGACACACCCCTAACCCTAATCCCAACCCTATTCCCAACTGTAAATGTAATCTAAACCCTAACTGTAACTTTAGCCCCAACCCTAACTGTAGCCCTAACCCTAGCCCTAACCCTAGCCCCAACCCTAACCCTAGCCCTAACCCTAACCCTAGCCCTAGCCCTAACCCTAGCCCTAACCCTAACCCTAACCCTAGCCCTAACCCTAGCCCTAACCCTAACCCTAGCCCTAACCCTAGCCCTAACCCTAGCCCTAACCCTAGCCCTAACCCTAGCCCTAGCCCTAGCCCTAACCCTAACCCTAAGACTAGCCCTAACCCTAGCCCTAACCCTAGCCCTAACGGGAAAATGGAAATAAATACATTTTTTTATTTTTCCCTAACTAAGGGGGTGATGAAGGGGGGTTTGATTTACTTTTATAGCGGGTTTTTTAGCGGATTTTTATGATTGGCAGCCGTCACACACTGAAAGACGCTTTTTATTGCAAAAAATATTTTTTGCGTTACCACATTTTGAGAGCTATAATTTTTCCATATTTTGGTCCACACAGTCATGTGAGGTCTTGTTTTTTGCACGACGAGTTGACGTTTTTATTGGTAACATTTTCGGGCACGTGACATTTTTTGATCGCTTTTTATTCCGATTTTTGTGAGACAGAATGACCAAAAACCAGCTATTCATGAATTTCTTTTGGGGGAGGCGTTTATACCGTTCCGCGTTTGGTAAAATTGATAAAGCAGTTTTATTCTTCGGGTCAGTACGATTACAGCGACATCTCATTTATATCATTTTTTTATGTTTTGGCGCTTTTATACGATAAAAACTATTTTATAGAAAAAATAATTATTTTGGCATCGCTTTATTCTCAGGACTATAACTTTTTCATTTTTTTGCTGATGATGCTGTATGGTGGCTCGTTTTTTGCGGGACAAGATGACGCTTTCAGCGGTACCATGGTTATTTATATCTGTCTTTTTGATCACGTGTTATTCCACTTTTTGTTCGGCGGTATGATAATAAAGCGTCGTTTTTTGCCTCGTTTTTTTTTTTTTTTTCTTACGGTGTTTACTGAAGGGGTTAACTAGTGTGCCAGTTTTATAGGGCGAGTCGATACGGACGCGGCGATACTAAATATGTGTACTTTTATTGTTTTTTTTTTTTTTTATTTAGATGAAGAAATGTATTTATGGGAATATTTTTTTTTTTTTTTTCATTATTTAGGAATATTTTTTTTTAATTTTTTTTACACATTTGGAAATTTTTTTTTTTACTTTTTTACTTTGTCCCAGGGGGGGACATCACAGATCAGTGATCTGACAGTTTGCACAGCACTCTGTCAGATCACTGATCTGACATGCAGCGCTGCAGCCTTCACAGTGCCTGCTCTGAGCAGGCTCTGTGAAGCCACCTCCCTCCCTGCAGGACCCGGATCCGCGGCCATCTTGGATCCGGGACCTGGAGCAGGGAGGGAGGGCGGCAAGACCCTCGCAGCAACGTGATCACATCGCGTTGCTGCGGGGGGCTCAGGGAAGCCCGCAGGGAGCCCCCCTCCCTGCGCGGTGCTTCCCTGCACCGCCGGCACATCGCGATCATCTTTGATCGCGGTGTGCCGGGGGTTAATGTGCCGGGGGCGGTCCGTGACCGCTCCTGGCACATAGTGCCGGATGTCAGCTGCGATAGGCAGCTGACACCCGGCCGCGATCGGCGCCGCTCCCCCCGTGAGCGCTGCCGATCGCATATGACGTACTATTGCGTCCTTGGGAAGTAGGGCCCACCCCCCATGGACGCAATAGTACGTCTGATGGCAGAAAGGGGTTAAAAAATAAAAAATAAACATATACTCACCTTTCCGAGGGCCCCTTGTAGTCCACGGCAGCTTCCGGTCCCAGGGTTGGTATCAGCGCAGGACCTGTGTTGACGTCGCGTTCACATGACAGTGACGTCATGGCAGGTCCTTCTCCCATACCATGTTTGCCACCGGAACCTGCAACGGAAGATGGCAGCCGGCGTGACCGACAACGGAGGGTGAGTATAGCAGGTTTTTTTAAAATTATTTTTAACATTACATTTTTTACTATTGATGCCGCATAGGCAGCGTCAATAGTAAAAAGTTGGGGACACACAGGGTTAATAGCAGCGGTAACTGAGTGCGTTACCCGCGGTATAACGCGGACCGTTACCGGCGGCATTAACCCTGTATTAGCGGTGACCGGAGGAAAGTATGCGGGCGACAGGCACTGACTGTGGGGAGTAAGGAGCCGCCATTTTCTTCCGGACTGTGCTCGTCGCTGATTGGTCACGGCAGCCATGACAGGCAGCTGGCGAGACCAATCAGCTAATGAATAACTGTGACAGAAGGACAGACAGACAGATGGAAGTGACCCTTAGACAATGATATAGTAGAATATTCCATGCCTCAGTTGCACAGGACATTCATATTCCATCCCATAATGTCTATTCCATCCCATAATGTCTATTCCATATCTGTGGTGTTATATGGTAGGATACAAGGTAAAATATCCAGGCTCCAGTGAGAGAACACACGAGAGATACAGTGTCACCACAAAGACACGCAGCAGGCCCGGGCGCCATTACTGAGCGCGAGCGCCATAATGGACGACTGACGTAGCTCTCTGCTGATAAGAAGCAGCTCCGTTTCTAAGGAGAAAAAACGCTCAAAAGTCTCCCGCCTCCTCCTCACCGGTGTTCCGCTCCGTGCCCCGCACACACCGCTCTCACGTCGTCAGGACCACGAACCTCCGCAGACGACGAAAACGGTTTGTTTTCACCACTTCCGGTTCCGGGCGAGAATAGGAACAAAAAAGCGAAGATCATAGAGTTCACGTCCAGATGGCAAGATAGTATGCAGCAGAAACCGGAAGTGACTGTTTACAACTGCGTTACTTTAGCAACGTGAACTCTATTGCGAGGGGGAAAAAAAATAAAAGGATAAAATGAGGGGGGAAAAGGATAAAATGGGGGGAAAAAAGGATAAAATGTAAAAAAATAAAATAAAGGAAAAGAAAAGAGCAGTTGAATAATGAAAGAAAAAATATAGATGCAAAACTGTAAACTAAAAGTATAGCTTAATAAAACCACTGATGAAAACTCTGGTGTTGTCGTTGTTATTCTTCGATATGTTGTGCTGTATTTCACCATCTGAGTAAAATCGCTTTGAGGCAAATTCAATTCACTTCAAATTATTATTATTATTATTTTTTTTATTTTACAAAAATATCTTTTTTTTTTTTTTTTTTTTTGCAAAATCCAGTAAAATAGGGTCCAGACCCCATTAAACTGGATTGTAAAGGGCCAGGATGGGGTTAAAAATATGTGAGTGACTAGGTCTCATCCAGCGTTATGGACTCGGGTCCATCAACCGCTGGAATGGAGGCCTGCAAATCTCCTCGCCTCCTGGCATCAGCCGGCCTTTTGCGACCACTTTAATGACGTCAAAGAAGAGCAGCGAATGGTTAGGAGATTCGCGGGTCTCCCGACCGGTGGTCATAGATGACCCATCCAATGGACTGAGGTCCTGCAAATTAATTCTCCCATCTCAACTTGTGAGGCCACGTCAGCACTGAATATGCTGGAAGCATGTGGACCCCAGAGCATAACATGGCACATTCGATTCACATTGAATAAATTTGATGCAAAGTGAATTTCCTAGTAGAATTTTAGGAAATTAATGCCCGTGGCTAGGTCATCAATAGATTTGTCCCAGACAACCCCTCTAACCCCTTCCCAACATATGACATGCAGTTATGTCTGATGCCTGACGCGCGCTGAGCCCACATTTTCCCGGCAGAAGATGGCTGAATTATCCCAATTATTATTATAGCTGGGCATATTACCTGTGGGTCCTAATGTGACAACTGAAACAGCACTCCCACCTATCAGGTGCTTTTATAGTAACTGGTGGGTCCTAATGTAACAACCGAAACAGCACCCCCACCTATCAGGTGCCTTAATAGTACCGGTGAATCCTAATTAGAGATGAGCGAATATTTCAACGTTCGGTTTGGATTACAATCGCCGATTTTGCAATATTTGCCGATTTATTAGTCGAATATTCGCCGAACGTCATTGGAGTCAATGGCAGGCAAAAACGTATACACAACACCTTCAAACGGGCTCAAAAGCTGCCAAAACACATCAAATTAGAGGCAGACACCAGGAAAGTGGCCTCAATTCACCCACAGTACAAATTTTAGAATGGCACGATAGTAATCAGCCAGGCATGAGGTATCGGGGTGTGGGCCAGCATTTACAGCTTTGAACTGAACTTACAATTAAGATGAGGTGGGTGAGGGATCGGTGGAGGCCTGCTGTGCTGGGAACCCTGATACCACATGCAACAGCTCAACCTGCTTTGATGCTCAGCCACACTCAGGTGACACAATTATCAGTTTCGTAGACTACTATTGTCAGAATTGTGTAAGGATAGTAAAACGGGTAGTTGACTCACAGGTTGTGGAGGCCTGCCGGTCTTGGAGTCCTATTGCTATAGGCAACACATATAAAGGAGACCCAACCAGGAGTCTACACATTTCCAAAAATTAGTGGCAGACACCACCAAAGTGGCATCAATTACAGTAGAGTAGAGGTAGTATAATGGGGACTGACACCTCTTCCACTACAGGCAACCCAGCAGATGGAGACTCAACCAGGAGTGTACACATTTTAAAAAATTAGTGGCAGACACCAACAAAGTGGCATCAATTTCACGAGAGTAGAAATAGTATAATACGGACTGACACGTCGTCCACTACTGCCAACCCAGCAGATGTAGACCCAATCATGAGTCTTCAAATTTAAAAAAAGTTAGGACCTGACACCAGCAAAGTGGCATCGATTTCACAAGAGTAGAAATATTATAATAGGGACTGACTGACACATTTTCCACTACAGCCAACCCAGCAGATGGAGACCTAATCAGGAGTCTTCAAATCTAAAATAATTGGGGGAAGGCACCATCAAAGTGGCACCAATTTCACCGGAGTAGAAATAGTATAATGGGGAGTGACATCTCTTCAACTGCAGCCAACCCAGAAGATGGAGAGACCCAATCAGGACTCTCCACATTTACAAATATTAGTGGCAAACACCACCAAAGTGGCATCAATTTCACAATAGTCGAAATAGTATAATTGGGAGCGACGTCTCTTCCACTAGAGCCAAACCAGCAGATGTAGACCCAATCAGGAGTCTTCAAATTTTTAAAATATTAGGGCGTGACACCTGGACCCGTGGAAGCGCATAAGCGCGAAACGGCCGTCGTCCTTTTCCTCCTTCCCGCACCTTAAACTCTTAGCAGCCGCCTCTCCACATCATGTCTGTTCATTTGTTATTTGAATAAAGGACTTTTATTCACAGCAACATCAGGGTGAGTGCCACTTCTATTTTTCTTCTTTTTTGATTGCCACAATATCTGTTGTTGAGCACCACCTACTAGTTGCCGTTGCACATGTGCCATATGTGTCCTAAATAGGATCCCACGTCTACTATTGAACCGCTTGCATTTTAGCTGCCTAGTGCCGTTCTTACTCTTAGCTTTTTTGTATTACATGACTTGTTTATCTTGATGAAAGTTAGGCAGTCTACAGTTTCATAGGACAGCTGGCTGCGCTTATCCTTCAGGACACCACGAGCAGTGCTGAAGACATTTTCTGAGAGAACACTGGCTGCTGGGCATGATAAAACCTTCAAAGCGTGAGAGGCGAGCTCAGGCCACTCATCCATTTTTGAAAACCAAAATCTAAAAGGGTCCATACCCTCCCTGATGGTATTGATATTGAGTTCTAGATATTCTTCAGATCCTCTCCAGTCGTTCACCACATGTCAGACTTGGAATCTATTGTGCTAGTGCACGAGTTGGTCTAAAAAATGTGTCAAAGGACTCATAGAAATTGCTTCTGCAACTTACACTACTGCTGCTACTAATGTTTTGGAATTGACGAATTGACGTGCCGTTGGTTGGAAGTCTTCAGTTGCGATACACACGGTGTGCCTTACTGCTGTCTTGGGGAAAACCTCTCTTAAGGTTGTGTAAAAGCGTGTTTCGATACTCAAGCATTCATGGGTCCCTTTCCAGGGCGGTAATTGACTGGCAAAATTTTGTCTTTGGATCTAACAGAGTGGCAACCCAGTAGTCAGCACTATTTCGAATCATAACTATACAGGAATCATGTTGAGGATAGTGCAGAAGAAGGCACTCATATGTCAGGCTCTACCATGAGGTCCAAGCCCATGCTTGTTTCCTCTGTCCCCTCCCGCCAACCAGGAACAACCAAGAGGCGATGATTATCTTTTTCATCTTCTTACAGTTGCTCACCCATCATCTCTTCCTACTCCATTTGTTCCTCAGCTCTTGCACCTTCACTAATCCACCCTCCTTTGGCAACTGCCTGTGTGACGAAAGTCTGGAACTTTGAGACAATGTTATCCCTACCGCATCCTCCTCTGCTTCCTCCTCTGCTTCCTCCTCTTCTTCTGAGACCACCACCTCCTCCCACAGGCTATTCAAAGTCTCCTCCAGCATGTAGATGATCGGAATAGTGAAGCTGATGCCAGCATCATCAGCGCTAACCATCTTAGTATCCATTTCAAAACTGTGCAGAATGATGCAGAGTTCCTTAATCTATGCAAGTCTATGACTTGAGAGGATCGAATGGCGGAAGTGAGCACACAGCTTCCATGATCTTTCCAGAAGCTCACCCAGGCCAGGATAGTGGTGGAGAAATCACTATACCACCAGGTTGAGGATGTGAGCCATGCAAAGCACGTGTGTGAGATTGCCTCAACGTAAGGCCGCCACCAGGCTCGCACCATTATAGGGCTATTGGGCACATCCTTCCCTGAATCCAGGTTCAGCGGACACAGCCATTGCTCAAACTCAGCCTGGAGAGCTTTCCACAACTCTTCATCTTTATGACTAAGATCTCCAAGACATATCATTTTTAACACTGTCTGATTGCGGTGAGCCCTGGCTGTGCATTACGGAGGTGGTGGGGATTGGCTCTGCACTGTTGGAACACATCTCATTAAGGCAGAGGTTGAGGGCGCAGTCGGAGGCCCTAGAGGTGGTAGAGGAGGCGGCAGAAGCAGTGGAGCAAGTGTGAAATAGAGGTTTGTCCTGCAAGCCTTGGGGATTCCAAGACTTGTGGAGGAGTGACTGCCCCCACAGCCACCAGAGTCACCCTGTGCCCAGTCAGCGAGATGTAACACCCTTGGCCATGCTTACTCTTCCAAGTGTCTTTGGTGAAATTCACCCTGGCAGACATAGATTTAGACAAGGAACGGGTGATGTGTAGTGAAAGCACAGTGGCATCTGGGCAACAGGTACTAGGGGACTGCAACGGCCATCAGTTTTCGGAAACCGTCTGTATCTACCAGGCGAAAAGGCAGCATTTCCGTGGCCAACAGATTGGAGATGGTGGAGTTCAACCTCTTAGCTTTGTCATGTGTAGAAGAAAGCAATCTTTTATGTGACCACAACTGTGAGACCGAGGGCTGGCTGCAGTGCTGAGAGAGGGCTGAGTACAGAGAAGCGGACAAACTGCTGGACCGTGAGTGAGGTGCATGCGGAGATTGAATTATATTTTGGTGATCCTTACTATTTTATATACAGTATATTTGTTTCCTTCCCCTATTTTGCATATTTATCAGTGTGTAGTTTGTGATCCCGTTTTATATTACATGTTGTGCACTCAGCCCTTCTTTTTCTATAGAGGTGCAGGCAGAGATGTTACACTGGATTGATAAAGTTGTGGTGGACTCGTTCTCTGAGATCGGTCAAAAACCGTAGGCATTTCTGCTTCCATTATAGCTGACAGGCTCTTACTCAGCCTGACTGGAGTGGGTAAAGAACCAGAGGTTCTGCGGTCAGAGACCTGCGTGACAACACTTGACACGGTAACAGAGGAGGATGAGGATGAAGAAGCAACAGATGCAGTTGAAGGGGCAGCTGGTGGTCGCTGAGGTCCGCATTTTATCGCAGTGGGATTCCCAGAGTAACGCATGTTGATTGCGCATGTGAAGGTCCATGCATGTAGTAGTGAAATTATTGCACTTTTTCCCTCTACTCAGTTTTTTTTTGCAAAGTTGGCAGATAACATGAGTTGGCTCATCCTCTGCGGTGTAAAAAAAGACCCAGGTTAGGCAACCCTTGCCACCCCACGAGCTGCAGACCCACTAATGCTGCTGGCCACAGACACAGTTGTGGCTGAGGATGCAGTGTTAGTCGTGGCTGCATCACTCCATGTCTGTGCCATATGGCACAATTTAACATCCTCGTCTTCTTCCTCATCCACCTCGTCAGATGACCTACTCAGCTGTATGCCTCCGTGTTCACGCCAAATGGGATCTACAACCTCATCATCATCCTCTGTGTTATCCCATTTTTCACCCTGAGAGTCACCCTGCTCCTTTTCCTGACCTGACAGCACAGTACAGTCCGCGTGAGCATCAGCCATCTGAGTCTCAACAGGATCACCTCCCCCTGGGGGTTAATGTCTGGTGACGAGGGTCAGGATGCTGCTCTGACCCTACTTCGTCCTGCACGAGATCCAAGCTAAAAAAAATTCGTGCATCGGTGCAGGTGATTTTGTCCTCTTGACTCTGTGAATCTTTGATGCCCATGGCATAGAATGTGTGAAAAGCTCGGCAGACTCACCCATCTGTTGTTCTCTACAGTCAGTTGGCCAGTTGGAGAGTTGTGACGAGGGGGGAAGCAAGGGTAATTGGGGCGCCACCTCTGTGGACTGTACTGTGTGTGATGTTGAGGTGGAGGAAGAGGAGGAGAGGCCACTTGAAGCTGAACTTGCCATCCACTCGAGCTCTTTCTGGGCCTTATCAACAAGGCGTACCGCTGGGCGGCTGCCAAAAAAAGGTAGTGGAGTAGCCCGTCCAGTACTAGAAGTTATCAGTTGTGTTTGGATAGGACATGATCGTGTTGGTTCACTACTAGTTTCACTAACATTACCACCTACCCCACGTATATATATGCTAAAACAATTTCAAAGTGCCATATTTGTGCCGAATTTATGTTTAGCGATCATTTTCCGAACATATTCGCTCATCTCTGTGGCTCTCCTCCCCTACTCTGTCACATGCATTCTACACATACCGGCATAAATGTTTATGCTCCCTTTTCCGTGGCATACCTCTTCCTCTAATAACAGTACCTGTGCAAGTGGTTAGGTCTCCTCCTCCACTCAAGCTGGAGCCGTTTTATGCCTCTCTGTTGCCCTCACAAAACATAGGGTGGTATACCTTAATAGAAAGAGCTTACTCACCCCCACTTTCTAGCTAGCTACAGTGCAGGTATTTTCCAGGCTGTACAGCTTCTTCTATGCCTGTCTGCACGGCCACTCGCCTTTCGAAATTGCATACTGTAATATACATTCACTTTGCACGTCTGTCAAAATTTGTTGAATCACACAACACAATCAATTTAATTAAGTTTACATTTACATGGCATTACTGTCTTTTACCTAAGAAAAAATGGATAGTACCTAGAAATAACACTTTGAAATAACACTTTGCTTGAAGCACATAGCATATTATAATATTACATGACATTGTATTGGAGCACTTATTAAGCATTAATATGATATTTGTAGCAGAATAGCATAACTTAGGTCTTCAGCTGGTATTTCCACCCAAACTAGGCCAATATTAACCCAAAGCAATTAATTAGCAATATAGCAGTCCCGAAAACATTTATCTCTGGATGATCAGCCATACATCTTCAGTCTCTTCTGTCTCTTCTCTACAAGGAACAACCTGCATGAAGATAATTGAGGAGGAACATTTAATGTGGCTTCCAATATGAATATCATACTAGTCTAATAAGTAAGGAAGGACTCTGTCTAAACAGGTGAGCTTTAATCCATAGACATAATGTAGTCAATAGAAATTGTGTGAATAAACCGCTATATAGCAGATAGATGAACCGGATGTTAACTCGCACAACCGGAGTAGTAAGCAAATCATATACAGCCCTATAGGGTATGTGTGTGAAGCTGGTAAAGCATTAAAGGGGTTGTCTAGGCATAGGTATCTGATGACCTACCCATGGGTATAGGTCATCAATAGCAGATCGGTTTGGGTTTGATATTCGATCAGCTGTTTTTTCCGTCAGCGGCAACGAGATGTAAACTCTTTGAATGGTACTGCTAAGTGTTACCCCATTCCGAGCTGCGCTTAGCAGTTCCTTTCAAAATGTTTCCCTCCTGCCAACGCCAGAGCACAAATCGGCTGATCGGTGGGCGAGCCAAGTGTCGGACCCCCACCTATCTGGTGTTAATAACCTATCCTATCCAAAAAAACCTATACGGTTTGTCTAAGGCTATGGAGAGTTTGTGTGGCCATGTTTTCCAAAGATGAAAGCTGAGCCACTAGTCTGTTGAAGTAGCCATCATTGGCAAAAAATAAGGCTAGCACTCAATGGCCACATGGGCTGTCGGATGTTGAGGTCCTAATGCGATACCTATAATAGGACTCCCCTCTATCATGTGTTTTTTATACTATCAGTATTGACTTATGTGGCTGAGAGACTACAGGCCTTCTCAGATGTGACTACTACCTTTACATCATCTACAGCTCCTGATCGGCAGAGCACAGAGGTTGTAGTTCTTACTGGAGCACCATACAACACATTGAGCAGGTCCCTCAAAAAATTTAAGTGGTTGTTGAAGCCCCTAAAATGTTTCAAAAATTGCATAGAACACTAAAAAGCATTTCCCCATTATTCTGTTCTTTCTGCGTTAGCAAGGACAAGGAAATCAGAAAAGTGAGCGCTGCAGCCAATCACTGAGATCACAGCACAATGGTGGAGCAGCAAGGAGAGAGAACAGGAGAGGCAGTGGATCGTAGAGCGAATATTACTCCTATAATTTTATAGCATTTTATGTGTTTTTTTTAAACATTTGGGGTGAGTGGACAACCCCTTGACCTACATCAGAGCTTCCACTATGACGCACAGAAGCGTGGTCAGTGGTCACCAGTGCAGATGTGAAAAGAAGCTTTAGCGCAGATGTGATCTGTCCACTACTTATTCTTATGGATACAACCGGCCGATAAATATCATAATAATTCAAGTGTAAAGGAAATCAGACTTACATTTAAAAATGAGAAGGAACAATAGGGGCAGCAGGACGATTAATATCCCCCGAATTATGTTTCCAATTGAAGCTCTTTTCCGTCCTCCGACATCGAGTGACTTTGTTACTGCCTGTATTCAGAAAGAATTTAAGGAAATCTGTCAGTATATGTCCTCCTAAGCCAAATATATGGGCATGTGGTCATAAAATGTTGAATAGAATGATACCTTAATATCTGCGATCGTGTTTAAATAAATACTAATACATGTGTTATTACTATTCTTTTTGTTTATTAATTTTGTTTTCATTTTAGGTGTTGTCTCTTAAAAGGCCACAATGTGAATGGGCTCCCATACGTTGCCCGTATACCAACTTGTGCTCCGGCTCTTTTCTTTGGTTTTACTGTAGTTTCTTGTACTTTTTACAAACAGTGGCATGGCTCCCCCTTTCCGAGCTAAGCATTTCACCATGGGCAGGTGTATGAGCTGGTCGGACTCCTCTCCTGCTCTGACCTTATTTACATTGAGGTCGGTTTACACATGGTAAGGTTTTAATACTAGAGATAGGACCATCCCGATTGGGTACACCTTGTCGTGATGGGATGGAATTTACTCCTTTTTTTATCAAAATAGTAATTTACATTTACTATTTGCTTACTACAGGGTATATTGTTATGATTAGGCAATTCAGTACCACAATGGACTTAGAGGTCAGAGCACATACAGTGATCTGACAATAACCCAAAAACATAGAACGAGCTCTGAGACGTGGGAACTCTGTTGACCGCAATCCCTAATCCTCTCCAACAACACTAGAGGCAGCCGTGGATTGCGCTTAACGCTCCCTATGCAACTCGGCACAGCCTGAGAAACTAGCTAGCCTGAAGATAGAAAATAAGCCTACCTTGCCTCAGAGAAATACCCCAAAGGAAAAGGCAGCCCCCCACATATAATGACTGTGAGTTAAGATGAAAAGACAAACGTAGAGATGAAATAGATTTAGCAAAGTGAGGCCCGACTTTCTGAACAGAGCGAGGATAGGAAAGATAACTTTGCGGTCAACACAAAACCCTACAAAACCACGCAAAGGGGGCAAAAAGACCCTCCGTACCGAACTAACGGCACGGAGGTACACCCTCTGCGTCCCAGAGCTTCCAGCAAACAAATAGACAAGCTGGACAGAAAAAACAGCAAACAAAATAGCAAAGAAAAACTTAGCTATGCAGAGCAGCAGGCCACAGGAACGATCCAGGAGGAAACAGGTCCAATACTAGAACATAGACTGGAGGCCAGGATCAAGGCACCAGGTGGAGTTAAGTAGAGCAGCACCTAACGACTTCACCACATCACCTGCGGAAGGAAACTCAGAAGCCGCAGTACCACTTTCCTCCACCAACGGAAGCTCACAGAGAGAATCAGCCGAAGTACCACTTGTGACCACAGGAGGGAGCTCTGCCACAGAATTCATAACAGTACCCCCCCCTTGAGGAGGGGTCACCGAACCCTCACCAGAGCCCCCAGGCCGACCAGGATGAGCCACATGAAAGGCACGAACAAGATCGGGAGCATGGACATCAGAGGCAAAGACCCAGGAATTATCTTCCTGAGCATAACCCTTCCACTTAACCAGATACTGGAGTTTCCGTCTTGAAACACGAGAATCCAAAATCTTCTCCACAAAATACTCCAACTCCCCCTCCACCAAAACCGGGGCAGGAGGGTCAACAGATGGAACCATAGGTGCCACGTATCTCCGCAACAATGACCTATGGAATACGTTATGTATGGAAAAAGAATCTGGAAGGGTCAGACGAAAAGACACAGGATTAAGAACCTCAGAAATCCTATACGGACCAATGAAATGAGGTTTAAACTTAGGAGAGGAAACCTTCATAGGAATATGACGAGAAGATAACCAAACCAGATTCCCAACACGAAGTCGGGGACCCACACAGCGTCTGCGATTAGCGAAACGTTGAGCCTTCTCCTGGGACAAGGTCAAATTGTCCACCACATGAGTCCAAATCTGCTGCAACCTGTCCACCACAGTATCCACACCAGGACAGTCCGAAGACTCAACCTGTCCTGAAGAGAAACGAGGATGGAACCCAGAGTTACAGAAAAACGGAGAAATCAAGGTAGCCGAGCTGGCCCGATTATTAAGGGCGAACTCAGCCAAAGTCAAAAAGGACACCCAGTCATCCTGATCAGCAGAAACAAAGCATCTCAGATATTTCTCCAAGGTCTGATTGGTTCGTTCGGTCTGGCCATTAGTCTGAGGAGGGAAAGCCGAGGAAAAAGACAAGTCAATGCCCATCCTACCACAAAAGGCTCGCCAAAACCTCGAAACAAACTGGGAACCTCTGTCAGAAACTATATTCTCTGGAATGCCATGTAAACGAACCACATGCTGGAAGAACAATGGCACCAAATCAGAGGAGGAAGGCAATTTAGACAAGGGTACCAAATGGACCAGAGAAGCGATCACAGACCACCCAAATGACTGACATCTTTTGAGAGACCGGAAGATCTGAAATAAAATCCATAGAGATATGTGTCCAAGGCCTCTTCGGGACCGGCAAGGGCAAAAGCAACCCACTGGCACGAGAACAGCAGGGCTTAGCCCGAGCACAAATCCCACAGGACTGCACAAAAGCACGCACATCCCGCGACAGAGATGGCCACCAAAAGGATCTAGCCACTAACTCTCTGGTACCAAAGATTCCAGGATGACCAGCCAACACCGAACAATTAACCTCAGAGATAACTTTATTCGTCCACCTATCAGGGACAAACAGTTTCTCCGCTGGGCAACGATCAGGTTTATTAGCCTGAAATTTTTGCAGCACCCGCCGCAAATCAGGGGAGATGGCAGACACAATTACTCCCTCTTTGAGGATACCCGCCGGCTCAGATAAACCCGGAGAGTCGGGCACAAAACTCCTAGACAGAGCCTTCACATTTTTAGAGCCCGGAAGGTACGAAATCACAAAGTCAAAACGGGCAAAAAACAACGACCAACGAGCCTGTCTAGGATTCAACCGCTTGGCGGACTCGAGATAAGTCAAGTTCTTATGATCAGTCAAGACCACCACGCGATGCTTAGCTCCTTCAAGCCAATGACGCCACTCCTCGAATGCCCACTTCATGGCCAGCAACTCTCGATTGCCCACATCATAATTTCGCTCAGCAGGCGAAAACTTCCTGGAAAAGAAGGCGCACGGTTTCATCACCGAGCAATCAGAACTTCTCTGCGACAAAACAGCCCCTGCTCCAATCTCAGAAGCATCAACCTCGACCTGGAACGGAAGCGAAACATCTGGTTGACACAACACAGGAGCAGAAGAAAAACGACGCTTCAACTCCTGAAAAGCTTCCACAGCAGCAGGAGACCAATTGACCACATCAGCACCCTTCTTGGTCAAATCGGTCAATGGTTTAGCAATACTAGAAAAATTGCAGATGAAGCGACGATAAAAATTAGCAAAGCCCAGGAACTTTTGCAGACTTTTCAGATATGTCAGCTGAGTCCAATCATGGATGGCTTGGACCTTAACAGGGTCCATCTCGATAGTAGAAGGGGAAAAGATGAACCCCAAAAATGAAACCTTCTGAACACCAAAGAGACACTTTGATCCCTTCACAAACAAGGAATTAGCACGCAGGACCTGAAAAACCGTTCTGACCTGCTTCACATGAGACTCCCAATCATCCGAGAAGATCAAAATGTCATCCAAGTACACAATCAGGAATTTATCCAGGTACTCTCGGAAGATGTCATGCATAAAGGACTGAAACACTGATGGAGCATTGGCAAGTCCAAATGGCATTACAAGATACTCAAAATGACCCTCGGGCGGGGGCGCATGCGCGGATCTCGGCACAGTCGGACATGACTGACTGAGCTCCGCATCCCGGACAATCAAAATAACCCACTAAAAAGCGCAGCAAAGGCGGCGATAAGCACCGGTGCGGCGAGGACTCACCCCCAGGAACGGCGGAGGCGAACATGCCGAAAAAGGGAGGCACGGGGCAAGCAGCAGGCCGCACGATCGAGGAGCTCCTCATGAGCGGCGGAGCGGGTAAGATGGCCGCCGCGGCTTCCTCTCCAGCTGCACCCGCACTAGCTGCTAGTGAGGCAGAGATGGAAGAGCCTGACGCCACAAGCGAGATAATCACCCCCACAGCGGCACTAGTAAAAACTCTGCAGGAGACATTTCGCACAGAATTAAAAACTGCTATGCAGAGTGTCACCGCACAGTTACAGGATATAATGCAGCGCACTTCCAGTTTGGAAAACAAGATGGAGGGGATAAGTGGGGCTCTAGAGGAAGACCAGGAAGTGATCAAAGCTCATGCAGACCGTATTGCTGACCTTGAAATAAAATGTGAGTCTATAGTGACTTTAAAAGACACAGCAATGACACTCTTTAAGACTCTGCTGCCTGAAACTGATCCGACGCAGCTTCATATTACCAGGATTCACAGAGCCCTGGGCAGGCCACGCACAGCAGACCTCCCTAGGGATGTAGTGCTTAAAATGCACTATGAGGAAGCGAGAGATCAAATATTGGCAGCAACTAGGGACCTTTCAACCCTACCGGGATTACCGAGCGCTGTGAGGCTATATGCAGACCTGTCCCCTGCCACGCTTTACAGAAGGAGGTCCCTAAAACCAATTACTGCCGCTCTCCAGGCGAAACAAATTAAGTATCGATGGGGGTTTCTATTTGCCTTACTGTTCACCTATAGCAATGAAGCGTTCATATGCCGATCCCTGGAAGAGGGAAAAAGAGCCCTTGAACGAGCTGGAATTCCTCCTACAGAGGTCATCCCACCACAAACACAGAGTAAACCACAACCACAGAAAGAATGGTCGCAAACCCCTAGAACCAGGAGCCAGAGGGTGCAGATCGCCTGAACGTATCTCGAACACGCACAGAGCCGATGTTCCCCTTTTTATTCTTCTTGTTGACAGACTATGGGAATGAGGCCTCGGATCCTTAAAATTGAACCTTCATTCTACGATAATACACCGGGGGTTGGGACTGGCCGTAGCCGACTGTTGAGTCAAATCGTAATTTTTCTTCTCTTTGCTGTTAACTGGTTGCCCTACACGGGCAATATTTAGAAAGGGTTGGGTTGCTGGGATTTAAAAACGTGTTGCCAAACTAGGATGATGTCTGGGACCCCCGTTATTATGGGACCCCAGAATATCGCCAACAAAGGGTATTGTACCCTACTGTTTAAATGTTTCTTGTTCTATGTGGTTATCTCCCCCTGTATTGTCTGTACCCTTGTGTTTCTATACAGGTATGATTGTACCCCACATCTCAATACATGCCGGAACCAAACACCAAACAGAGAAATGAGAACTACTATCAGTATGAGGACGTTGAAGAGCGGTAATAAATCACACACCCATGTGTAGAATAATATCTCATAACGTACACGGTTTCAACTCACCTATGAAGCGCAAGAAAGCATTCATAGATTACCGCAAACATAGACCTGACATTATATGCCTGCAGGAAACTCATTTTTCGGGGACATCCAGCCCTAAGTATTTTGACCCTGACTACTCCCGTTACTATCTGGCCACGTGGGAACATAAAACTAGAGGAGTGGCCATACTCCTTAAAAATAACCTAGCATTTCAGATAGATAATACCATTACAGACCCAGAGGGCAGATTTATAATTTTGTATGGCACTCTACAGGGGCAAAATATATGTATAATAAATAGTTACATGCCAGCAACAGCTCAGGCACTGGTATTTAAAATTATACTATCTACAATCGCGACAATACCCTATCAGCATCTTATCTGGAGTGGTGACTTCAATTTTACCCTGAACCCCACCCTAGATTGTACAGCGATAAAACGAACGGACATTGCGAAGGGGGATAGACGGAGGATACTTAGGTTAATGAAGGAGCATAGGATAGTTGATGTTTGGAGGGAAATGAATGATACCGAGAGGGGGTACACCTTCTTCTCTAATGTGCATAAAACGTATTCGAGAATAGACATGCAACTAACCACGGCTAATACATTATCAGGAGTGCAGTTTTCCCGCCATATTCCGTCCTCTTGGTCTGATCATGATGCGGTCCTTGCAGTGTATAAATTGAATACAAATTCATCAAAACTATTTAGATGGCGATTAAATGACTCACTATTGTCAGACCCAGAGATCTCAAATAAAATTAGAAACGATCTTAAGCTTTATTTTCAAACTAACGTGAACGAAGAAACGACCCCGGGAAACATATGGCAAGCGCACAAAAAATTCATCACAGGCACCCTAATTAAGTTGGCCGCCAATAAAAAAAAAAATAGAAACGAACTACAATCCAAACTAGAGAATAAGTTACAAAATTTAGAACAGGCAAACCAACAACTTCCTTCGCGATACTTGATTAAACAGATACGGGACGTCAAACTCCAATTGGATGCCATCCTCTCTCACAGAACAGAAAGGGCCTTGGCTTGGACAAAAGCTTCCTTTTATAGACAGGCAAATAAACCAAGTAAATTACTGGCACGGCAATTACGTCAGAAAGAATTCTTGAACACTGTCTATTCAATTAGGAATAGTAATGGTCAAGTCTCAGCACATCCAGAGGCAATCTACAGGGAGTTTCACACCTTCTATCAAAAATTATACGCAGCTCCTGTCACCCCACCACCCCCACTTCTGGAATCGTTCCTACAGCATATCTCGCTCCCCAAAATTAGTGAACATACCTCACATATACTTCAATCCGACATAACGGAAGAGGAAATAGACCAAATAATCAAAAAATTAAAAACGGATAAAGCCCCCGGACCTGATGGCCTTACAGCACCCTATTATAAGAAGTACAAAGAAATACTTTCACCACACATAGCAAAATTTTGCAATGCACTATTGAATGGGTCACAAATGCCCCCGGAATTCTACATAGCACATATAGCAGTAATACCCAAACCTAAAAAGGACCATCAGCAAACCAAAAATTACAGACCCATCTCGCTACTCAACGTAGATCTCAAAATATTCACATCTATCCTCACGGACAGAGTTAACAGGGTGCTCCCCTCTATTGTGCACAGAGACCAAGTAGGCTTCATTCCTAGGAGACAGGGGCCAGATAATATAAGACGCAATTTAAATATAATACACACAGCAGCTAACTCTCTACAGCCCACCATGTTGTTGGCTTTGGATATAGAGAAGGCATTCGATTCAGTTTCATGGACATATCTCTTCAAGATATTATCAGTTTTCGGCCTACCCCAAAAATTAATAAATTGTTTGAATTTGCTATATGACAGACCAACAGCATACCTCAAATTGCCATCTTTAAACCCCACACCAGTAAATATAAGAAGAGGAACTAGACAGGGATGCCCCCTTTCACCGGCACTATTCGCACTGGCAATGGAACCTCTGGCGGAAGCCATAAGGCGTAGCCCGAATATACTGGGACCAACCAATTTGGGGGAGCAGTATAAAGTCAGCCTATTTGCTGACGATCTACTATTGTCTCTCACTAGCCTCCATACCACTCTCCCAAACTTATTTTCATTACTTCATGACTTCGAAGTAATATCAGGACTCAAAATAAATATTGAAAAATCAGAAGCCCTATTCCTGAACACACCAGAAAAAACCCAATTACACTTAGTGTCTCAGTTTGGTTTTGAAAAAAGAGAACACTACTTGACCTACCTGGGGATCAATCTCACGTCTAATAGATCTACCCTGTATAAATGGAATTATGCCCCTCTGATAGAAAACTTCCAAAAAGACTTGTCTAGGTGGTCTTCATTGACACTGTCCTGGCTAGGCAGAATAAATGCTATAAAGATGGTTTCCCTCCCAAGGTTCCTATATTTATTCCGTTCTCTACCTATACCGGTACCTCCATGGGTACTGAAAGACATACATTCCAAAATCTCCAAATTTATTTGGCAAGGGAAAAAACCAAGGATCAAACAACAAATAATGTTTGTGCACAGGAGGAGGGGAGGGCTCTCTCTACCTAACTTTGTTAACTATTTTAAATCTGCCCAGATTGCCCAGCTGACCAGGATTTGCTCGTCGATAGACAGGCCTAGATGGGTCCACCTGGAGTCATTTTTATTAAAACCGTATTCTCTATTGGGCTTACTGTGGACAGAAGCGAAATTACCAAAACAAATCTCTACCATTGCGCCTTTTGCAGCACAGTCCTTACTCCTTTGGAGGAAGGAGAGATTCAAGTACGGTATTCAATCTAGGGATACGCCGTTAAATTCGCTATTTAATAACCCATCGTTTTCGCCGGGGCTTGATCCTCAGCCTTTCTCCTGGTGGATCCTGAAGGGCCTAACCTCAATCAAACACCTTTGCTCCCCGTTTAATGTTGCTCTGACCAGGCAAGAATTTATCCAAAAATATGAGCCCCCAATTAGAGAAATATTCCGCATGAACCAAATCTTTAATTTCGTAAAGAGGAGTGTCCCGGGTAGAAACCCCTTTAGATTAACAGGATTTGAACAAAAATGCTTGAGTGACCCCTTGGGAAAGGGTGTGATATCCTTATTGTACTCACCCTACGCTACAATACAGGGAGAGGGAAAACTAAGATTTATGGATCAATGGGAGGAAGATCTGGGGTTTGAGATGTCGTTGGAGGAATGGTGGCGCTCCTGTGATAATTTATCCAGGGGCTCTCACCAGGTATCTATGGTAGAATCCTCTCTTAGAGTTCTTCACAGGACCTACCAGGTGCCCACGAGACTTCATGCCATCTATCCTCAGATCTCTGATAGGTGTTTTAGGGGTTGTGATGCACCTGGAGACATGAGACACATTTGGTGGACATGCCCGGTGGTGGCAGATCTTTGGGAGGGGGTGAAGCTTATGATCGACAGGATGGCAGGACGAGAGATACCACTGGACCCACGGACATTATTACTCGGATTAAAGCCACAAGGAATGTCCAAAACACTCTTTAGACTGGTGATTTTGTTGAGCATGGCGGCCAAAATACACATAGCATCAAAGTGGAGGACGTCATCACTTTCAATGCCCCAAATTAAGACTAGAATGAGTGCAATTATGTTGTATGAGCGCATCCAAGCAACGAGAACTGATGATTGGAGCCATTTTCTCCGGGTATGGACCCCGTGGCTGGATTTGAATACAGGAGACCAACTGACGCATGCCCTTGCGCTCTCGTCGTGAGGAGGGACCAGGAGACCGCAAATCAATATTTAAGAGATAAATATAGGTGTTTTATCATTATTATGAATAGTAACCTAAAATTTGAACTCTGTTGGTGCAAAGGTAAACGTAAAGTATACTGTGGAGTGGTAAAAAATATTGTAAAACGAATTTTTATAATCTATACCCCATCCCATTTACCCTTCTGTTTCTGTCTTGTCTTTGTCTTGTCTTGTCTTATAAGTAGGAACATATAGGACCATTATAATAGTTATTTGTTGATACTAATGATGAAAGAGAGTCTTCTCATTGTACTAACAAAGCTTCCATGTTGGGAGATTTTTTGTATTAATTTTTAAATTTAAATAAAAATTTATTGAAACAAAAAAAAAAAATGACCCTCGGGCGTATTAAATGCAGTTTTCCATTCATCGCCTCGCTTAATTTGCACAAGATTATACGCACCACGAAGATCTATCTTGGTGAACCAACTAGCCCCCTTAATCCGAGCAAACAAATCAGATAACAACGGCAAGGGGTACTGAAATTTAACCGTGATCTTATTTAGAAGGCGGTAATCTATACAAGGTCTCAGCGAACCATCCTTCTTGGCTACAAAAAAGAACCCTGCTCCTAATGGCGACGATGACGGGCAAATATGCCCCTTCTCCAAGGACTCCTTCACATAACTCCGCATAGCGGCGTGCTCAGGCACAGATAAATTAAACAATCGACCTTTTGGGAATTTACTACCAGGAATCAAATCGATAGCACAATCACAATCCCTATGCGGAGGTAGAGTATCGGACTTGGGCTCATCAAATACATCCCGGTAATCAGACAAGAACTCTGGAACCTCAGAAGGGGTGGATGACGAAATTGACAGAAATGGAACATCACCATGTACCCCCTGACAACCCCAGCTGGACACCGACATGGATTTCCAATCTAATACTGGATTATGGACTTGTAGCCATGGTAACCCCAACACGACCACATCATGCAGATTATGCAACACCAGAAAGCGAATAACCTCCTGATGTGCAGGAGCCATGCACATGGTCAGCTGGGTCCAGTACTGAGGCTTATTCTTGGCCAAAGGCATAGCATCAATTCCTCTCAATGGAATAGGACACTGCAAGGGCTCCAAGAAAAACCCACAACGCCTAGCATACTCCAAGTCCATCAAATTCAGGGCAGCGCCTGAATCCACAAACGCCATGACAGAATACGATGACAAAGAGCAGATCAAGGTAACGGACAGAAGAAATTTGGACTGTACCGTACCAATGGTGGCAGACCTAGCGAACCGCTTATTGCGCTTAGGACAATCAGAGATAGCATGAGTGGAATCACCACAGTAGAAACACAGCCCATTCAGACGTCTGTGTTCTTGCCGTTCAACTCTGGTCAAAGTCCTATCGCACTGCATAGGCTCAGGTTTAAGCTCAGGTAATACCGCCAAATGGTGCACAGATTTACGCTCACGCAAGCGTCGACCGATCTAAATGGCCAAAGACATAGATTCATTCAGACCAGCAGGCATAGGAAATCCCACCATGACATCCTTAAGGGCTTCAGAGAGACCCTTTCTGAAAATCGCTGCGAGCGCACCTTCATTCCATTGAGTGAGTACGGACCACTTTCTAAATTTCTGACAATATACCTCTATCTCATCCTGACCCTGACAAAGAGCAAGCAAATTTTTTTCTGCCTGATCCACTGAATTAGGTTCATCGTACAGCAATCCAAGCGCCAGGAAAAACGCATCGATATTACTTAATGCAGGATCTCCTGATGCAAGAGAAAATGCCCAGTCCTGAGGGTCGCCACGCAAAAAAGAAATAATGATCCTAACATGTTGAACTGGGTCACCAGAGGAGCGAGGTTTCAAAGCCAAAAATAGTTTACAATTATTCTTGAAACTCAGAAATTTAGTTCTATCTCCAAAAAACAAATCAGGAATAGGAATTCTCGGTTCTAACATAGAATTCTGAACCACAAAGTCTTGAATATTTTGTACTCTTGCTGTGAGCTGATCCACACATGAAGACAGACCTTTAATGTCCATTGCTACACCTGTGTCCTGAACCATCCAAATGTCTAGGGGAAAAAAAAGGCAAAACACAGTGCAGAGAAAAAAAAAATGGTCTCAGAACTTCTTTTTTCCCTCTATTGAGAATCATTAGTACTTTGGGCCTCCAGTACTGTTATGATTAGGCAATTCAGTACCACAATGGACATAGAGGTCAGAGCACATACAGTGATCTGACAATAACCCAAAAACATAGAACGAGCTCTGAGACGTGGGAACTCTGTTGACCGCAATCCCTAATCCTCTCCAACAACACTAGAGGCAGCCGTGGATTGCGCCTAACGCTCCCTATGCAACTCGGCACAGCCTGAGAAACTAGCTAGCCTGAAGATAGAAAATAAGCCTACCTTGCCTCAGAGAAATACCCCAAAGGAAAAGGCAGCCCCCCACATATAATGACTGTGAGTTAAGATAAAAAGACAAACGTAGAGATGAAATAGATTTAGCAAAGTGAGGCCCGACTTTCTGAACAGAGCGAGGATAGGAAAGATAACTTTGCGGTCAACACAAAACCCTACAAAACCACGCAAAGGGGGCAAAAAGACCCTCCGTACCGAACTAACGGCACGGAGGTACACCCTCTGCGTCCCAGAGCTTCCAGCAAACAAATAGACAAGCTGGACAGAAAAAACAGCAAACAAAATAGCAAAGAAAAACTTAGCTATGCAGAGCAGCAGGCCACAGGAACGATCCAGGAGGAAACAGGTCCAATACTAGAACATAGACTGGAGGCCAGGATCAAGGCACCAGGTGGAGTTAAGTAGAGCAGCACCTAACGACTTCACCACATCACCTGCGGAAGGAAACTCAGAAGCCGCAGTACCACTTTCCTCCACCAACGGAAGCTCACAGAGAGAATCAGCCGAAGTACCACTTGTGACCACAGGAGGGAGCTCTGCCACAGAATTCACAACAGTATATGCTCATTTCGTTTTTATATTAGGTTTTGTGTGTTAAATGGCCGCAGTGTGAACGTGCTCCTACACATTGCATGCATACCAACTTGTGCTTCGGCTTATTTTTTTGGTTTTGTCCCATAGTTTATTCTAAGCTACCAGAGTGAGACAGGGAGCATTACAAGTGTGAGACATGTAGATCAGGAAAGCAGACTGTCAGTCATTACATGTCTCACACTGGTAACGCTCCCTCTCATCTACTATATAATTGTCTAAGGGTCACTTCCGTCTTTCTGTCTGTCCTTCTGTCTTTCTGTCTGTCTGTCACGGATATTCATTGGTCGCAGCCTCTGTCTGTCATGGAATCCAAGTCGCTGATTGGTCGTGGCAAAGCGCCCACGACCATTGCCACGACCAATCAGCGACGGCCACAGTCCGGCGGCAATATGGTCGCTCTTTCCTCCCCGCAGTCAGTGCCCGCTCCATACTTCCCTTCAGTCATCCAGTCAGCCCTCACACAGGGTTAATTCCAGCGTTACCGGAGCGCGGTGTAACGCACTCCGGTTACGCAGCTATTAACCCTGTGTGACCAACTTTTTACGTATGCGTATGCAGCATCAATAGTAAAAAGATCTAATGTTACAAATAACAATACAAAAAAAAAAGGTTATTCTCACCCTCCGACGTGGCGCGGTGTCCTCGGCAGTGCAAGCGGCAGGTTCCGGTACAAAGGATGCTATGCGAGAAGGACCTGCCATGATGTCACGGTCATGTGACCGCAACATCATCACAGGTCCTGCGCTCATACCAACCCTGGGACCGGAAGCTGCCGCGTGCACCGCACACAGGTGACAGGACTACAAGGGGCCCTCGGAAGGTAAGTATATGTTTATTTTTTATTTTTTTTTAACCTGTTACATATGTGACAGGGCAATATACTACATAGCTGGGCAATATACTACGTGACTGGCCAATATACTACGTGACTGGCCAATATACTACGGGTCTGGACAGTATACTACATGTCTGTGCTGTATACTACGTCGCTGTGCAATATACTACGTGACTGGGCAATATACTACGTGGCTGGGCAATATACTATGTGGCTGGGCAATATACTACGTGACTGACCAATATGCTACGTGACTGGCCAGTATACTACGTGTCTGTGCTGTATACTATGTGGCTCTGTGCTGTATACTATGTCGCTTTGCAATATACTGCAAGGCTGGGCAATATACTACGTGACTGGGCAATATACGACGTCACTGGGCAATATACTACGTGACTGGGCAATATACTACGTGACTGGGCAATATACTACGTGGCTGGGCAATATACTATGTGGCTGGGCAATATACTACGTGACTGGGCAATATACTAAGTGGCTGGGCAATATACTACGTGGCTGGGCAATATACTACGTGGCTGGGCAATATACTACGTCACTGGGCAATATACTACGTGACTGGGCAATATACTATGTGGCTGGGCAATATACTACGTCACTGGGCAATATACTACGTGACTGGGCAATATACTAAGTGGCTGGGCAATATACTATGTGGCTGGGCAATATACTACGTCACTGGGCAATATACTACGTAGCTGGGCAATATACTACGTCACTGGGCAATACACTACGTGACTGGGCAATATACTATGTGGCTGGGCAATATACTCCGTGGCTGGGCAATATACTACGTGACTGGCCAATATACTACGTGACTGGGCAATATACTACGTGTCTGGACAGTATACTACATGTCTGTGCTGTATACTACGTCGCTGTGCAATATACTACGTGACTGGGCAATATACTACGTGGCTGGGCAATATACTATGTGGCTGGGCAATATACTACGTGACTGGCCAATATGCTACATGACTGGCCAGTATACTACGTGTCTGTGCTGTATACTATGTGGCCCTGTGCTGTATACTATGTCGCTCTGCAATATACTACGTGGCTGGGCAATATACTACGTGACTGGGCAATATACTACGTGGCTGGGCAATATACTACGTGACTGGGCAATATACTACGTGACTGGGCAATATACTACGTGACTGGGCAATATACTAAGTGGCTGGGCAATATACTACGTCACTGGACAATATACTACGTGGCTGGGCAATATACTACGTGTCTGGGCAATATACTACATGACTGGGCAATATACTACGTGACTGGGCAATATACTACGTGGCTGGGCAATATACTACGTCACTGGGCAATATACTACGTAGCTAGGCAATATACTACGTCACTGGGCAATACACTACGTGACTGGGCAATATACTATGTGGCTGGGCAATATACTACGTGACTGGGCAATATAGTACGTGACTGGGCAATATACTAAGTGGCTGGGCAATATACTACGTCACTGGGCAATATACTACGTGGCTGGGCAATATACTACGTGTCTAGGCAATATACTACATGACTGGGCAATATACTACGTGACTGGGCAATATACTACATGACTGGGCAATATACTACGTGGCTGGGCAATATACTACGTCACTGGGCAATATACTACGTAGCTGGGCAATATACTACGTCACTGGGCAATACACTACGTGACTGGGCAATATACTATGTGGCTGGGCAATATACTCCGTGGCTGGGCAATATACTACGTGACTGGCCAATATACTACGTGACTGGGCAATATACTACGTTTCTGGACAGTATACTACATGTCTGTGCTGTATACTACGTCACTGTGCAATATACTACGTGACTGGGCAATATACTACGTGGCTGGGCAATATACTATGTGGCTGGACAATATACTACGTGACTGGCCAATATGCTACATGACTGGCCAGTATACTACGTGTCTGTGCTATATACTATGTGGCTCTGTGCTGTATACTATGTCGCTCTGCAATATACTACGTGGCTGGGCAATATACTACGTGACTGGGCAATATACTACGTGGCTGGGCAATATACTACGTGACTGGGCAATATACTACGTGACTGGGCAATATACTACGTGACTGGGCAATATACTAAGTGGCTGGGCAATATACTACGTCACTGGGCAATATACTACGTGGCTGGGCAATATACTACGTGTCTGGGCAATATACTACGTGACTGGGCAATATACTACGTGGCTGGGCAATATACTACGTGTCTGGGCAATATACTACATGACTGGGCAATATACTACGTGACTGGGCAATATACTACATGACTGGGCAATATACTACGTGACTGGGCAATATACTATGTGGCTGGGCAATATACTACGTGACTGGGAAATATACTATGTGGCTGGGCAATATACTACGTGACTGGGCAATATACTACGTGGCTGGGCAATATACTACGTGACTGGGCAATATACTACGTGACTGGGCAATATACTACGTGACTGGGCAATATACTAAGTGGCTGGGCAATATACTACGTCACTGGGCAATATACTGCGTGGCTGGGCAATATACTACGTGTCTGGGCAATATACTACATGACTGGGCAATATACTACGTGACTGGGCAATATACTACATGACTGGGCAATATACTACGTGGCTGGGCAATATACTAAGTGGCTGGGCAATATACTATGTGGCTGGGCAATATACTACGTCACTGGGCAATATACTACGTAACTGAGCAATATACTACGTGACTGGGCAATATACTACGTGGCTGGGCAATATACTAGGTGGCTGGGCAATATACTACATGACTGGGCAATATACTATGTGGCTGGGCAATATACTATGTGGCTGGGCAATATACTACATGACTGGGCAATATACTAAGTGGCTGGGCAATATACTACGTCACTGGGCAATATACTACGTGGCTGGGCAATATACTACGTGTCTGGGCAATATACTACATGACTGGGCAATATACTACGTGACTGGGCAATATACTATGTGGCTGGGCAATATACTACATGACTGGGCAATATACTACGTGGCTGGGCAATATACTACATGACTGGGCAATATACTACGTGACTGGGCAATATACTATGTGGCTGGGCAATATACTATGTGGCTGGGCAATATACTACGTTACTGGGCAATATACTACGTCACTGGGCAATACACTACGTGACTGGGCAATATACTACGTGACTGGGCAATATACTACGTGGCTGGGCAATATACGTGGACATGCATATTCTAGAATACCTGATGCGTTAGAATCGGGCCACCATCTAGTGTAAAATAAGAAGTCACATAAATAGATAAGGGGGCAGCCCAATGATTGTGTGTTCTTCTTGCATCATATGACTGCTAGATCCAATCTTTTTTCATTTAAAATAAGCTCTGGAGGCAGATTCTCGGGGAGATCTATGGCCAGCCCATAGATCTTAACAGTTAATTTACATATTAACCCCTTCATGACCCAGCCTATTTTGACCTTAAAGACCTTGCCGTTTTTTGCAATTCTGACCAGTGTCCCTTTATGAGGTAATAACTCAGGAACGCTTCAACGGATCCTAGCGGTTCTGAGATTGTTTTTTCGTGACATATTGGGCTTCATGTTAGTGGTAAATTTAGGTCAATAAATTCTGCGTTTATTTGTGATAAAAACGGAAATTTGGCGAAAATTTTGAAAATTTCGCAATTTTCACATTTTGAATTTTTATTCTGTTAAACCAGAGAGATATGTGACACAAAATAGTTAATAAATAACATTTCCCACATGTTTACTTTACATCAGCACAATTTTGGAAACAAAATTTTTTTTTGTTAGGAAGTTATAAGGGTTAAAATTTGACCAGTGATTTGTCATTTTTACAACGAAATTTACAAAACCATTTTTTTTAGGGACCACCTCACATTTGAAGTCAGTTTGAGGGGTCTATATGGCTGAAAATACCCAAAAGTGACACCATTCTAAAAACTGCACCCCTCAAGGTACTCAAAACCACATTCAAGAAGTTTATTAACCCTTCAGGTGCTTCACAGCAGCAGAACCAACATGGAAGGAAAAAATGAACATTTAACTTTTTAGTCACAAAAATTATCTTTTAGCAACAATTTTTTTATTTTCCCAATGGTAAAAGGATAAACTGAACCACGAAAGTTGTTGTCCAATTTGTCCTGAGTACGCTGATACCTCATATGTGGGGGTAAACCATTGTTTGGGCGCACGGCAGGGCTTGGAAGGGAAGGAGCGCCATTTGACTTTTTGAATCAAAAATTGGCTCCACTCTTTAGCGGACACCAAGTCACGTTTGGAGAGCCCCCGTGTGCCTAAAAATTGGAGCTCCCCCACAAGTGACCCCATTTTGGAAACTAGACGCCCCAAGGAACTTATCTAGATGCATAGTGAGCACTTTGAACACCCAGGTGCTTCACAAATTGATCCGTAAAAATGAAAAAGTACTTTTTTTTCACAAAAAAATTCTTTTAGCCTCAATTTTTTCATTTTCACATGGGCAACAGGATAAAATGGATCCTAAAATGTGTTGGGCAATTTCTCCTGAGTACGCCGATACCTCATATGTGGGCGTAAACCACTGTTTGGGCACATGGTAAGGCTCGGAAGGGAAGGAGCGCCATTTGACTTTTTGAATGAAAAATTATTTCCATCGTTAGCGGACACCATGTCGCGTTTGGAGAGCTCCTGTGTGCCTAAACATTGGCGCTCCCCCACAAGTGACCCCATTTTGGAAACTAGACCCCCCAAGGAACTTATTTCGATGCCTAGTGAGCACTTTAAACCCTCAGGTGCTTCACAAATTGATCTGTAAAAATGAAAAAGTACTTTTTTTTCACAAAAAAATTATTTTCGCCTCAATTTTTTCATTTTTACATGGGCAGTAGGATAAAATGGATCATAAAATTTGTTAGGCAATTTCTCCCGAGTACGCCGATACCTCATATGTGGGGGTAAACCACTGTTTGGGCACACAGCAGGGCTTGGAAGGGAAGGCGCGCCATTTGACTTTTTGAATGGAAAATTAGCTCCAATTGTTAGCGGACACCATGTCGCGTTTGGAGAGCCCCTGTGTGCCTATGCATTGGAGCTCCCCCACAAATGACCCCATTTTGGAAACTAGACCCCCCAAGGAACTTATCTAGATGCATATTGAGCACTTTAAACCCCCAGGTGCTTCACAGAAGTTTATAACGCAGAGCCATGAAAATAAAAAATAATTTTTCTTTCCTCAAAAATGATTTTTTAGCCTGGAATTTCCTATTTTGCCAAGGATAATAGGAGAAATTGGACCCCAAATATTGTTGTTCAGTTTGTCCTGAGTATGCTGATACCCCATATGTGGGGGTAAACCACTGTTTGGGCGCACGGCAGGGCTCGGAAGGGATGGCACGCCATTTGGCTTTTTAAATGGAAAATTAGCTCCAATCATTAGCGGACACCATGTCATGTTTGGAGAGCCCTTGTGTGCCTAAACATTGGAGATTCCCCAGAAATGACCCCATTTTGGAAACTAGACCCCCAAAGGAACTAATCTAGATGTGTGGTGAGGACTTTGAACCCCCAGGTGCTTCACAGAAGTTTATAACGCAGAGCCATGAAAATAAAAAAAAAAAAATTATTTTCTCAAAAATGATTTTTAGCCTGCAATTTTTTATTTTACAAAGGGTAACAGGAGAAATTTGACCCCAAAAGTTGTTGTCCAGTTTCTCCTGAGTACGCTGATACCCCATATGTGGGGGTAAACCACTGTTTGGGCACATGCCGGGGCTCGGAAGTGAAGTAGTGACATTTTGAAATGCAGACTTTGATGGACTGCTCTGTGGGCGTCACGTTGCGTTTGCAGAGCCCCTGATGTGTCTTAACAGTAGAAACCCCCCACAAGTGACCCCATTTTGGAAACTAGACCCCGAAAGGAACTTATCTAGATGTGTGGTGAGCACTTTGAACCCCCAAGTGCTTCATAGAAGTTTATAATGCAGAGCCGTGAAAATAATAAATACGTTTTCTTTCCTCAAAAATAATTATTTAGCCCAGAATTTTTTATTTTCCCAAGGGTAACAGGAGAAATTGGATCCCAAAAGTTGTTGTCCAGTTTCTCCTGAGTACGCTGATACCCCATATGTGGGGGTAAACCACTGTTTGGGCACACGTCGGGGCTCAGAAGGGAAGTAGTGACTTTTGAAATGCTGACTTTGATGGAATGGTGTGTGGGCGTCACATTGCGTTTGCAGAGCCCCTGGTGTGCCTAAACAGTAGAAACCCCCCACAAGTGACCCCATTTTAGAAACTAGACCCCCCAAGGAACTTATCTAGATATGTGGTGAGCACTTTGAACCCCCAAGTGCTTCACAGACGTTTACAACGCAGAGCCGTGAAAATAAAAAATCATTTTTCTTTCCTCAAAAATGATGTTTTAGCAAGCATTTCTTTATTTTCACAAGGGTAACAGGAGAAATTGGATCCCAGTAATTGTTGCGCAGTTTGTCCTGAGTATGCTGGTACCCCATATGTGGGGGTAAACCACTGTTTGGGTGCACGTCGGGGCTCGGAAGTGAGGGAGCACCATTTGACTTTTTGAATACAAGATTGGCTGGAATCAATGGTGGCGCCATGTTGCGTTTGGAGACCCCCTGATGTGCCTAAACTGTGGAAACCCCTCAATTCTAACTCCAACACACCCCTAACCCTTATCCCAACTGTAGCCGTAACCCTAATCACAACCCTAACCCCAACACACCCGTAACGCCAACACACCCCTAACCCTAACCACAACCCTAATTCCAACCCAACCCTAGCCCTAAGGCTATGTGCCAACGTTGCGGATTCGTATGAGATTTTTCAGCACCATTTTTGATGCGGATTTACCGCGGATTTCCAGTGTTTTTTGTGCGGATTTCACCTGCGGATTCCTATTGAGGAACAGGTGTAAAACGCTGCGGAATCCGCACAAAGAATTGACATGCTGCGGAAAATACAACGCAGCGTTCCCGCGCGGTATTTTCCGCACCATGGGCACAGCGGATTTGGCTTTCCATATGTTTACATGGTACTGTAAACCTGATGGAACACTGCTGCGGATCCGCAGCCAAATCCGCACCGTGTGCACATAGCCTAATTCTAAAGGTATGTGCACACGCTGCGGAAAACGCTGCGGATCCGCAGCAGTTTCCCATGAGTTTACAGTTCAATGTAAACCTATGGGAAACAAAAATCGCTGTACACATGCTGCAGAAAAACTGCACGGAAACGCAGCAGTTTACATTCCGCAGCATGTCACTTCTTTCTGCGGATTCCGCAGCGGTTTTACAACTGCTCAAATAGAAAATCGCAATTGTAAAACCGCAGTGAAATGCGCAGAAAAAACATGGTAAATCCGCCATAAATCCGCAGCGGTTTAGCACTGCAGATTTATCAAATCCGCAGCGGAAAAATCCGCAGAGGACCAGAATACGTGTGCACATACCGAAACCCTAACCCTAACCCTAACCCTACCCCTAACCCTACCCCTAACCCTACCCCTAACCCTAACCCTAACCCTAACCCTACCCCTAACCCTAACCCTACCCCTAACCCTAACCCTAACCCTAGTTCTTACACCAACCTTAGTGGAAAAAAAATTTTTTTTATTTTTTTTATTGTCCCTACCTATGGGGGTGACAAAGGGGGGGTCATTTACTTTTTTTTTTATTTTGATCACTGAGATAGGTTATATCTCAGTGATCAAAATTCACTCTGGAACGAATCTGCCGGCCGGCAGATTCGGCCGGCAGATTCGGCGGGCGCACTGCACATGCGCCCGCCATTTTGGAAGATGGCGGCGCCCAGGAAAGAAGACGGACGGTCCCCGGGAGGCCAGGTAAGTATAAGGGGGGGGAGATCAGGGCACGGGGGGGGCGTCGGAGCACGGGGGGGTGGATCGGAACACGTGGGGTGGATTGGAGCACGGAGTGGGGGATCGCTGTGCGGGCGGGTGGATCGGAGCACGGGGGGGGAATCGCTGTGCGGGGGGGGGATCGCTGTGCGGGGGGGATCGGAGTGCGGGGGGGTGTGATTGGAGCACGGGGGGAGCGGGCAGGAGGACGGGGGAGCGGAGCACAGGACCGAGGGGAGCAGACCACAGATCGGGGGGCTGGGGGGGCGATCGGAGGAGTGGGGTGGGTGCACATTAGTGTGTCCAGCCATGGCCGATGATATTGCAGCATCGGCCATGGCTGGATTGTAATATTTCACCATTTTTTTTAGGTAAAATATTACAAATCGCTCTGATTGGCAGTTTCACTTTCAACAGCCAATCAGAGCGATCGTAGCCACGAGGGGGTGAAGCCACCCCCTCTGGGCTAAACTACCACTCCCCCTGTCCCTGCAGATCGGGTGAAATGGGAGTTAACCCTTTCACCCGATCTGCAGGGACGCGATCTTTCCATGACGCATATGCTGCGTCATGGGTCGGAATGGCACCGACTTTCATGACGCAGCGTATGCGTCAAAGGTCGGGAAGGGGTTAAGGTAAAACATAGATTATCAGGAATAATACATTGGATCGCAGATATCAAGGTATCATTTTATTCAGCGTCCTATGACCTACATGCCCATATAGACGGCTTAGGAGGGTTGGTCCTACTGACAGATTCCCTTTAAGGAAAAATCAATAATTAAGCTCATGAAAGCAGAACTACATTATCAGAATATAAGAAAGTAATAAACGCCATGTAGGGGAAGGAAGGAAGGAAGGAAGGAAGGAAGGAAGGAAGGAAGGAAGGAAGGAAGGAAGGAAGGAAAATAGATTATGAGATTACCATCACTTCTATTGTGCTGGGGTCGGTGGTTGTCTTGGGACTGATTGGTAGGCTTGCCTTAGGAATAGTTAGTTGGGTTGTCTTGGGACTGGTTGGTTGGGTTGCCTTGGGAATAGTTGGTTGGATTGTCTCGGATCTGAGTGTAACGAGTGCTCTAACCTCAGGATCTGAAAGAGAAGGCTTGGTTTGATCTTTAATACAATACACAATTACAGTACATCCTAATCTGACTTCTTCCAAGAGTTGTCAGCCCAGATCTCTGCCTCCTGAAGAGAAAATCACTGACACATAGCACTACATTATTAGACAGGTTTCCTGCTCTATATTTTAGGAAATATCCATGATGAAAACTACAGAAAATAACTTTTGCTGAGCACTCCATATAGTCCCCACCTAAGAGGAACTGAACAACAGTTGGCACCAGACCAATGGCCTACACTTATGTGTTAATGCTGAGTAGCTTCTGCAGCAGGTGGCCAGCGAGGAGTCAGCAGTGAGGCCGGAGTCTGATGTATTCATGATATGCAGGCTCCGCCCACTATCCAGCTGCTGATTGGCAGTTTTCACCCAATCAGAGTATTGAACCCTCCTATCGTGAATACTTCAGACTCCGGCCTCACAGCTGACTCCTCGCTGGCCACATTCTGAATGTGATAAAATGTAAGTTCTCAAAATCTACCTAATAGTAATCCATAAGTGACAGTCCACTGGAATCAGAGCTTCTGTAACTATCTTATGCTGCCCCCACAAAGAATAGTACAACCATGACAGGTCCTTTGAAGGATTCTTCATGTGTTTTGAACATGACTGAACGTTGTTATAGTTGGTGATCAATGTTCAGTGTTTCTTTATTTTGGGCATAACGTCCTGGCAAGCCTTATTTGTCATTTTACGCACTGTAAGAATTGTTATAATGTGTATATTTTAAGTTTGAGACACATAAAAGGAATCTGTCAGCAGGTTTTTGCTATGTAATCTGGGCACAGCAGGAGATGGAGGCTAAAACACAGAATTCAGGGATGTGTCACTTGTCAAAGTGCGCTCTGTTGTTTACTATCTATGAAGGATTTATCCCTAAGTGATAAAGATTGTCGGATTAGTCTGGAAACGCCCTCTCCTATGATAAGCAGCTCACTGTCTATGGACTTTGTACATGGAGAGCCTGGTGTGGGCGGGGTTAGCTTTCTCAGCTCTGCTTCATTCTAAATCTAAAAGCTCTGATTGTATCAGAACTGCTGCACCCAGTAAACTAAGTGATCCATCGTTGGATCCAACTTCTCTTTTCCTACATTTTTCTGCTTTCAGATGAGGTAGCAAAAACTCTTTAAAGGATCTACATATAGGTTTTTCCTGTGAATAATAATGTATCACCCACTGCTGATATAATACTATGTGCACACAGAGGTTTTTCATATGGAAACTGCTTTTTGGGAGGCGCTTAAGAAGAGTTTTGCTGAATGATTTCCTGAAATGGTTTTGAAGAATGTTAGAAGTGTTTTTGTTTTCCTGAAGCTTTTTTTTTTTACAGTCTTCTGTTTGGGCAGTCCTTAGTTTAGAGTGGATTCCATCCAGATCCGCTTCAAAAAGTGACGTGCACTTTCTTTTTTCCACTTGGCGCTTTCCAAGTCTTTTCAGGACAAACAAAGCTAAAAGAAAAACTCGGCATGTGAACAGCATAGTAATTAATAAGAAGAGTTTTCCCAGAGTTTTTCGAAGCAGGTTTTTGAAAGCATTTTAAACTCTGCTCAAACATTGCTGAAAAGTTCTCACCTTCTGTTATCCTGACTACCACTTCTTTTTCTTTGCCACTAAACATTGAATCAATCTCTGTGCGGCAGCAGTACGCTCCGTCATCCTCTTTAGTGGCCCTGATGATGGTCAGGGACATGTCCCCCTGACTAAGGTTCCCCAGTAGTTGATATCGGTCAGGTTTCTTCGAGGTCACTGTTTGGCCGTCAATCCCGATGATCTCATTATTACACTTTGATATTGATAATGAACATCTGCCTCGCTCCCAGCATATGCGGCCTTTATAAGTACAGGGTAAGGTCAATGTGCCATTCACTGATCCTGTGACAACTTCTCCTGGTCTAGCCTCCACTGCCGGGAAAAGAGGGAAACACATTTTTTTAACTCAATTTTTCCTTAAAAACACTAGTTTAGAGAGATCTTTATAGCAATTCACTAGAATATACCCTAAGGCCCCAATTCGCTATTTTTTTATTGTTCTCTAAAGTCACTTTCATTTTTGTCTTTTGGCACTCATTGTCGTTTGCGCCAAATTCTACAAAAAAGCTTAAGCGATTCTTGAATTCTTTGCAATATAAAAACTGCACTACATTTTTGTCCTCAACGTGTGGTACGAATTTTTTGAATAAAAGTCCCCTGTTTTTTCAAAAATGATGCAATATTTTGTGCCCAAACTTTAGGGGTAACAGAAAATCACTCCAAGAGGGGTACTGGAGTAGATTTTAGCCAACATTTTTGTGACATCCGGAAGCTCCATAGACTGCCCGCAATGGTGAAAATAGAAAGAGGTAAACACATAAAGACTTTAAAAAAGGGTTAGATTGAAAGCTGAATAAAGCGCTCATTGCACAAATGAGAAAAAAAAAAAACACCAAAAAGCAAATTAAAAAAAGGAACAAATGCAAAAATGATTCAGACACAGATCCTTAGGATCTATTGTTACTTCCCCTTTAGGATAGATGCTTGATATAAATTTATCTAAAATAATAAAAAATATAGCAGCATTACTGCAAGTACAGTGCGGGTGCAAAATTTCCAGGTGCACAGAGCATCGGACTACAGAGAAATAGAAGGAAGGCATCGCTCTTATGTAAACCAGGTAAACATGTGTCTATTAATTCCTGACTTCAGTGTAAGGGGTAAGATTTATCCTTATGGAGAGTGACATGTCAGAATGATGAGACTTATAAGCCGTGCAATGCTTTTCTGGGAAATTAAATATGCAAATTGTCTCTTCAGAGAGGTAGAGGACTTGAACTCTAGCGCCACCTATTGGAAGCAGCGATCAATATGGACTTAAAGGGGTTGTTCACTTCTAGGACAACCCCTTCTTGAACTAAATGTTTTACCCTGATAAAATAAAAAACCTATACTCGCCTCCTGTGCTAGCGCCGTTCCAACAGTGTCGGTATTTGCTCTTCCTAGGGCTCTCACGCGATGTTATGATGCATGACCCCAGTTTCCAATCACCACTGTTGTCATTGTCCTCGCCTTCGTGCTTCGTGCTTCGTACGGATTGAACATAAAGAAGAAGTGAGAGATCAGCTGCAGCCCTGACTTCTTCCTGGGAACAATGATGCCAGCGCTGATTGGGGTCGGGGTGACATGTCACAACAACCACATGAGAGTCCCTGTGAGAATGTGTGCCGACACCTCGGGAACAGTGTCGGCATGGGAGTTGTGTATAGGGTTTTTTTAATTTTATAGGGGCCAAACATTTAGTTCAAGAATGGGTTGTCCTAGTAGTGGATAACTGCTTTAAGTCCGTATTGAATTTTAGGATTGTTGCTTCCAGTAGGTGGGTCAAGTTCAAGTCCGCATTTACTCTGAAGAGACAACCTTTTTAAATGCTAAGAGTGAGTATGTGTTTTTTTCAACTTAACTTTAAGTAATGGACAAACCCTTTAAACCTTTAAAGCAACAGGTGTTAAAAAGAGCAGACTCCAGCGTCTAGAGAAACATCGGGGCGGTGGCCTGAAGCTCCTGCTGGATGGACGCACGCTTCTGAGCTCCTGCTCCTAGTATTTTGAAAAAGCAATGCTAAAGCAACTCAAGAAGGATTTCTGCCTCCAGTTGGTGTAGGAACCTATACTGGACCTCCTGGACTATTCCACATTTCTTTTGCATTGTAAATATGTCTGAAAAACTGGAAAAAAGAAGTGAGTTCCAGCATCAGACAAGCATCCCAGGCCAAAGTACTTGCAGTCTGCCGGCTCTCCTGAAGCATCACTGAGAGCTCAAGTGAAAATCAATTTACCTTCGAAAAAAGATTCTGTATCTGAATGAAGCTTGGACATAAATGAATGAAGCTTGGACATAAAGGAGTCGTTTAGAAGACGCTCTGCCATGATGTAAGAAGACATGCTCCATGGTAAAAATGAAGACCCTGCAAGGCAAAGCAAGATTTCAGAAGTTACAGCACTTACCTTGATCACGGACCGGCAGCAACGCGAGAAAGAACAGCTTCACCAGAGGAATCCTCCCTTGCTTTGAAGGAGTCCCTGCTACCTAGGGAACATGAGACAGACCATACTTCATATACACGAGTGACTGCAGGGGTCCAACACTGCTATCAGCCAAGGGGTGGGGGGGGGGGGTCATCACGTCTCCGCTGCCAAACCTCTGTCACATACACATAGGAGCAGCAATACCAATGCAGGAGTGGTGGGGCTCATGCACCCCTGACACTCTAAAGGGTTAAATATATTTGATGTTTATGTATGTTATTACAGGATGACACCCACTGGGGCTGCAGTTAGCTAAGACAGGGTTAACTGTAATGGCCTAGGGGAATAGGAGGGGGAACTGAGAGATAGTGTCAAGGACAGGAAGAGACATATCAGGTGAGTTCTGAGCAGTGAGAATTGACAAGATCAGGACTGGGGCTGCTAGGGACAGCGTGAGCCCAGAACCTCGGGGCAGTGGATTGCCAGAGAAACTTCTGTATGAATCCTCCCAATGACTTATGAGACATCGAGGCCAGGGGGTGCACTCTTTCTGTGAAGCTGCAGGAGGAACTGGACTCAAAGAGTGAGAAGAAGACTGAGATAGAATCCAGATATACAGCTGGAAAAGAAGAAGATAGCAAAAGTAAAAGGGATGTTCTACCGATACCGAGAACCAGGGCTGAAGTTGTGTCTGGTACTTGTGAGAAAGTCGACAACCTGTTGTGCCTTATCCTCAATGTCTGCCTGTAAATACTGTAAATACTGCCTTTTACCACTTAAAAGTTTGGCTGGTTTTATAAACCTCGTGGCTCCAGGATTAATTACTGCCCTGGTTCCAGAAGAAGGATTCCTGGAGTCAGAAGAAGAGGCTTACAGCCATAAAATAAGTGTGATGCACCTCACACACAGCAGCATACTGGGACTGGGACACACCTTGTCTGTAGGATACCAAAGCGAGTGGGGACTGAAGCTTGCCTCCTTACCTTGACAAGCCAGATCTGGTATGTCACTCTCCACAAGTTGAAACCTTACCCCTTAGACCTGTCAGGACTCTGAACATTTTTTATTAACTTTTGTGCATTACTGCCCTTTTCGAAGATGGCATATTTGGTCTCATGTGCACTGTGTCTTCCTGCTTTAAAACTCCACCCCAGCCTTCAGTCTGTGCTAGAGTATTCTGCCTTGCATCCAGCTCCTGACCCTGGTGACTCCCTGGCTATATACCTGCTCCTGTGAACCTGTGTGGTTATCCTGCTACTCTGCTCTGAGTTCCTGCTACATACATCGATTTCCAGTAATCCTCCTTCATCTGCTGTGTTTTCTTCCATTTGCATTTGCTGGACATGTAAGCTGTTTCTGCTCTGCAAAAACCTGAGACTATTACACAGGACTCCCTGGTTGAGCTAATATATTATTTGAACTGCCTTATAAGCATAGCTATCTGTGTTTGGACTAAACAAGAACTTATTCATGTCAAGTATCCTCAAGAATTACTGTGCTTCATAGACTTTCTGCTTGATTGCATTTTCCTCTGAAGTTCCCTATAGACTGCTAAGCTGCGTTTAATATTTACACCAAGTGTTGTGGACTTGAGTTTCTCTCTGCACCTGTTTGAATCACTGTGTGATAATATAGACTTTACCACTTATAAAACTGTGTCCTGTAGTTGTCTTGTTCCACGCAAAGAGTCTCCTGAGTTATCCCCTATAATTATTACAGGATACTCTAGCCACAAAAGAAGAGACTGCTGGAACAATGACTGCAGAAAGCAGATTAGAGCAGGTGTTTTCCATAATTAGATCACTGCAGAAAGATGTGGAAGGTCTGCAAAAGAAGTTTGGAAGCTTTGAACACAATCAACAAGTGTTTGGACAGACTTTGCAGGACTTAAGCACCCGCATGGCAGCCCAGGAAAACAAACTTGCTGGTATAGAGTCCCAGTATGGACGGGCTTTTCAGGACATAAGCATGCAAATAGCTGCACAAGCGACTTTACCCTCTGGGCAACCGCCACCAGCTAGCCCACCTAAGTTGCCCCCATTCAGATTTAAAGGGACACTGTCACCTGAATTTGGAGGGAACAATCTTCAGCCATGGAGGCGGGGTTTTGGGGTTTTTGATTCACCCTTTCCTTAACCGCTGGCTGCATGCTGGCTGCAATATTAGATTGAAGTTCATTCTCTGTCCTCCGTAGTACATGCCTGCACAAGGTGCAATCTTGCCTTGTGCAGGCTGTACTATGGAGGACACAGCATGAACTTCAACCCAATATTGCAGCCAGCGGGTAAGGAAAGGGTGAATCAAAAACCCCGCCTCCATGGCTGAAGATTGTTCCCTCCAAATTCAGGTGACAGTGTCCCTTTAATGGTGATCGCGACAAATTTCGTGGCTTTGTGAATCAATGTATGCTATATTTTGATGTACATGCCGGCCGTTTTGCTAATGATAGATCCAAAGTATTGTGTGTAATAATGCTGCTGACCTCACGAGCGCTCGCCTGGGCGGATCCGATGATTGAGTCTCGTGACCCATGGTTAAATAACTTGGATGATTTCTTGGCCGCTATGGCATTAATGTTTGATGATCCTAATCGCCATGCAACCACTGAATCTGCTTTATTGTCTTTACGCCAGGCTAAACGTTCTGTTATTGAGTATGCCACTGAATTCAGGAGATTAGCGGTAGATACCAATTGGGACAGTTATGCACAATTGCCTATTTTTAAAAGGGGTCTGTCTAGTATTATAAAAGATGAACTAGCTCGCTCTGAGTCACCACAAGAACTAGAGACATTTATACAGCATTGTGTGCGCATAGACATTCGCCTTACTGAGCGTAGGCAGGAGAAATTTGCTGCATATAACCGTATTACTAACTTTTCCCTTCCTTCCAAAGAGCCTGCAGGTAAAACCTCTCGGGAGGTGGAGGAGGTGCCTGTGAAGGTTTACCCCTTCCTCCCACGTCACCAATCCGTGACGTCACTACACAGGCCCAACTCTCCGGCGCCCCCTTTGTCTCTCAGGTCAGTAAAGGAACTGCACCTAGAGCAAATGGCCGCCGGGGAGACTGCCCTGTTACCCACGCTGGGTATTCTAAGATTCGCAATCAGAGTAAAAGGATCAGCCCAAAATTAATTTATGATTTAATTGCCTTAAGGGCGCACTAGATAATTACAAGAAATATACAATCACAATATATCAAGAGTTACAGTCAGAGTACAATATAACAACAATAATACAAGGCTTAAAGGTATAAAGCTGGAGGTCAATTTACCAGGTTGAAGGTCGCTTGTGGAAGCCGGGGGCGCGCAGCATTCCGCAGGTCCAAAACTTAGTTGCCGGGCAGCCCCCAGAAAGCATGTGCTTGCTCCCCTCTGGCTGGCATACCCTGTTCCTTAAGATATCATCATCATCTTCTTCTGTGGAGTGAGACTCTCCCAGAGACCTTAGCTCTTCTTAAACCTGGCTGAGCCCCCCTGCCTACAGCTGGGTGGGCTTAGCAATCTCCACCCCCTCTGCCTCCCTGCAAGATTTATTCCAATATCTAATAAATGGGATAACTTCTCTCAGGATGATCGGATCAGCACACGGGCAGTACCAGTGCCTGTGGTTTGTTCTGCCGGTCGTACTGGGATCAAACCTGGACCCATTCGGTCCCTGTGGGAGGCTGATCTCTATATCTCGGGTTTCAGGCCTCCCACCGCCACGGGAGTCGCACTGTTGGATGCACAATTTCTTTAGGGCAAGGAGAATATTTTTTATGAGCCTGTTCCTCGGACGATGCGTCCATAATTCACAATTCCATGTTGGAGACGGTTCGACTGGGCTGCCATAATAGATGTGTATTCAGTGGCCACTTGGCATGCGTGTTTTAATTAAGCCCCCAAGCATTTCCAAGCCCCCTGCTGGCATGGTTTCCTCATTGAGCTTTGAAATACCGTCTACAGTTTACACTAAGCTCAGCCCGTTAGCATACTAATAGGAGCTTTATTCATTAGAACAGGTGGGGGCCAGGAGCACTCCTCGCTGCAGACCTGTGACCAGGAGACAAAATGGAGTCACGCCAATCTGTTAGTATGCCTGTTCCAAGATGGCGGCTGTTCCCTCATCACAGTGCCCATGCAAATTGATTCCGTTCAGAGGCGCGAGATTAATGAGCGCCGGGAGCATCGCCTTCGTGAAAGTCTATGTTTCTACTGCGGCCAGTCTGACCACTTTCTGATCAATTGCCCTAAGTGTAGGGGTGTATGACAACTGTGATGATGAATCTGACATCTCTGAATGCAACATGCCTTTAAACGCTGTATTCCATTCACTTTCTATGACTTCAGCCCCCAAGGAGCTGAAGGAGAAGAACTCTCACTGTTCTCTCCCTATTAAGATCCTGTGTTCAGGACAGTGGATTTCCAGTGCAGCCATGATTAACTCTGGTGCAGGTGGCAATTTCATGGATATCACATTTGCCAAGGAACATGGTATTGAAATTCAGCAAAGAGCCTCTCCAATTACCATGGAAACAGTGGATGGGTCACCTTTAATCTCTGGGCCTGTGGATCAGGAGACCGTACCCCTTGAAATTTTGTTGGAGCCTAATCATCAGGAGCAACTTTCTTTCTTGCTAATTTCCTCTCCTCATTTTCCTGTGATTTTAGGCATTCCTTGGTTGCGTTCTCAGAACCCAATTATCAACTGGGAGACCAAGGAGATTATCTTCCCAACAAGGAGCAACTCAGCATTAACAGAAGCTGTCCCTGAGTCCACGGCTACGGAACCACATGTACAGGTATTTTCTTTACCTTCAGCATATAAAGAGTTCTCTGACATCTGTGACAAGAAGAATGCAGATCAGCTTCCTCCACACAGGCATTATGACTGTCCCATTGAGCTGCTTCCTGGGGCAACTATTCCTTTTGGTAACGTATACCCTTTGGCGGCACCTGAGGTTCAAGCCTTAAAGGAGTTTATTGATGAAAATCTGGCCAAAGGATTCATACGTCCTTCTTCCTCACCAGCAGGGGCACCTATATTTTTTGTAAAAAAGAAGGATGGGACCCTGAGACCCTGTGTTTACTATCGGGAACTCAATAAGGTAACCATACAAAACCGTTACCCTTTGCCTCTGATTCCCGAATTACTGGAAAGAGTCCACCATGCTAAGGTGTTCTCTAAACTGGATCTTCGTGGGGCTTATAATTTGGTACGTATTCGTCCAGGGGACGAGTGGAAGACAGCATTCCGATGCCGGTATGGACACTTTGAATATCTCGTGATGCCCTTCGGGCTTTGTAACGCCCCTGCAACGTTTCAACACCTTGCTAATGACATTTTCAGAGATTTGTTGGACCAGTTTGTGGTGATCTATTTGGACAATATACTAATCTTTTCTGACTCTCTACAGGAACATGAAGAACATGTCAAAACTGTTTTAAGACGTCTGAAAGAGAACCATCTGTATATTAAGCCGGAGAAATGCGAGTTCCATCGTTCTGAGATACAGTTCTTAGGTTATATCATCTCTCCCCAGGGGCTGAACATGGAATCTGGTAAGATTCAGGCTATCCTTGACTGGCCGGTACCCAAGAACGTTAAGGAGGTCCAACGTTTTATTGGTTTTGCAAATTTCTACAGACGCTTTATTTGAAATTTTTCTGATATTGTCCGTCCCATTACTTCCTTGACAAAGAAGGAAAAGCCCTTTAAGTGGTCATCACAGGCTCAAGAAGCTTTTGATCGGCTTAAGATCTGTTTCACCTCAGCACCGCTGTTGATACACCTAGATCCAACACTTTCTTTTATTGTGGAGGTGGACGCTTCTGATGATGCTTTGGGGGCTATTCTCTCCCAAAAAACTTGAGAGAAGGGTCTGCTACATCCTTGTGCTTTCTTTTCCCGTAGACTAACCTCAGCAGAGAAGAATTACGACGTGGGAGACAAGGAATTGTTGGCTATTATTGCGGCTTTCAAAGAATGGAGGCATCATCTGCAAGGAGCTGCACAACAAATCATAGTGCTAACTGACCATCGCAATTTAGAGTTCCTTAGATCCGCTAGATGTCTTTCTCCTCGTCAGGCTCATTGGAACTTATTTTTAAATCAATTTAACTTTGTTATCTCGTACCGTCCAGGTTCTCGTAATGGGAAGGCTGATGCTTTATCCCGAATCCATTCTGCGGATTCCGTACCTGGAGCCCCGTCCAAGACCATTCTATCTGATGCCAATTTCATCGGCGTTATCCACGATCAGGACTTGTGGAAGGAGTGCAGGGAGGCTTATGACGGTGATGTATTTCTGGCCAACCCACCTGTGGATATTAATCTTGTCTTTAAGGGTGGCATGTGGTTCAGAGATCGACGTATCTACATCCCTGAGGTCGTCCGTCTGAAGATCCTCAAGTTGGTACATGACTCCAAGTTGGCTGGTCACAGGGGGGTACAGAAGACACAAGAGTTCCTGAGCCGATTCTTCTGGTGGCCCACTTGCCTGAAGGATACCAAGAACTATGTTCTCTCTTGCGAGGTATGTGCTCGTTACAAGACTCCTCATGTGGCACCTACGGGTCTTCTACAACAATTACCTGTTCCGTCGCACCCTTGGTGGTCTATATCAATGGGCTTTATTGTGGAGCTGCCTACATCGGGGGGCATGAATACAATCATGGTGGTAGTTGATCGCCTGACTAAAGCTGCTCATTTTGTTCCGTGCACCGGCCTCCCCTCAGCTAAAGATACAGTGAACTTGGTTATACAGAATATCTTTCGGTTGCATGAGGTCCCGGATGAGATCATCTCTGACCGTGGAGTACAGTTCACTTCAAGATTCTGGAAGGGGTTTTGCTCTGCACTCAATATTAATGTCTGTCTTTCTTCCGCTTACCATCCCCAGACAAATGGTCAGACTGAGCGTACCAACCAGACGCTGGAACAATATCTAAGATGCTATGTCAGCCATCTCCAGGATGATTGGTTGGAGTTGCTGCCATTAGCCGAATTTTCATATAACAATTCTCAGAACGCCTCCACTAAATTTACACCTTTCTTTGCCAATCAGGGTTATCATCCGTGCATCTTACCTAGGTCTCCAATTAATTCTCCGGTTCTGGCAGTGGAGGAAAGGCTGACTGCGATGAGGCAAAATCTGGAGGTTCTGAAGGAATCCCTGACCACAGCTCAAGAACGTTATAGGAGATCGGCTGATAGATTCCGTAAACCAGCACCCATGTTCAAGGTAGGAGATTCCGTGTGGTTAGCAACTAAGAATCTGAAGTTAAACGTTCCTTCACAAAAATTTGGACAGAAATTCATTGGCCCTTTCAAGATCAACGGTATTGTGAGCTCTGTGGCCTGCCGGCTGAAGCTGCCTAGGACTATGAATTTACACCTAGTTTTTCATGTATCTTTACTAAAGCCTGTATCTCCTAATACTTTCCAGGGACGTGTTGTGCCACCTCCGCAGCCTGTGGTGATTGATGGACAAGAACAATTTGTGGTGGAGGAAATTATTGATCCCAGGATTCGCAGGAATCGGCTCCAATATCTGATAAGATGGCAGGGATATCCCCCTGAGGAAGACTCTTGGGAACCTGTGGAAAACATCAATGCCCAACAGAAGATTTCTCGTTTTCATCAGAGATTCCCTGAGAAACCAGGTCCAGGATCGTCCTGAGGCCGCTTCTAAGGAGGGAGTAAAGTTAAGACTCTGAACATTTTTTATTACCTTTTGTGCATTACTGCCCTTTTCCAAGATGGCGTCTTTGGTCTCAGGTGCACTGTGTCTTCCTGCTATAAAACTCCACCCCAGCCTTCAGTCGGTGCTATAGTATTCTGCCTTGCATCCAGCTCCTGACCCTGGTGACTCCCTGGCTGTACACCTACTCCTGTGAACCTGTGTGGAGATCCTGCTACTCTGCTCTGAGTTCCTGCTGCATACACCAGTTTCCAGTAATCCTCCTTCACTACTGCTTGTGTTTTCTTCCATCTGCATTTGCTGGACATGTAAGCTGTTGCTGCTCTTCAAAAACCTGAGACTATTACCCAGGCCTCCCTGGTTGAGCTAAGATATTATTTGAACTGCCCTATAAGCATAACTATCTGTGTTTGGACTAAACAAGGACTTATTCGTGTCAAGTATCCTCAAGAATAATTATGCTTCATAGACTTTCTGCGTGATTGCATTTTCCTCTGAAGTTCCCTATAGACTACATTTAATATCTACACCAAGTGTTGTGGACTTGAGTTTCTCTCTGCACCTGTTTGAATCACCGTGTGATAATATAGACTTTACCACTTATAAAACTGTGTCCTGTAGTTGTCTTGTTCCACGCAAAGAGTCTCCTAAGTTATCCCCTATAATTATTACAAGACCTCAGTCCAGAGCCTCTCACCTAGCCAAATCAGTTCTCATGCTTTGCACTGACGAGGGCCAACAGACCCAAACACCGTGTCTGCAAATTGAGATACTGATTTGGCTTTTATCCTAAGTCATATTACAAGACTTGTTAAAGGGTTGGTAGTGACTTGTAGGATCACTACTTCCAACAGGTGGCGCTACAGAGTTCAAGTCCTCTTTTTCTCAGAATAGGCAATTTGCATACCCTGACTCTAACAGTCACATTTCTTTTTTTAAATGTCAAAGGACTTCACCTGCAAATTGCCTCTTCAGAGAGGTGGAGGACCAGAACTCTATAGCGTCACCATTGCTAACCGTGCTCAGCTGAGAACCATAGCTCTCATAGCTCTCAACATGGCAGATTAACGCCTGCACTGCCAAAAGAAATGTACACCATTTAAAAAGAAGTACTTCTATTCAGCGCAGGAGTAGGAGCAATCAGATGCTGTGGTCTTCTGGCTCCTCTCTGTCATGGTAACTCCATGACAATTAGCCATTTGTCACAGAATGTAATGACCCAACAGGGGGTCGGTCAGTGGACTGCACAACAAACAATCAACGGGATGAAAATGGGGAGAAGAAGGCCCTACCAATAGAGAATGAGGGATCTACACCTCCTGCTCCAACCTGAGCCTGTCCCTGCACTCCCCTAATGCCCTAAGTGGGTCCTTCCCCCCCACCGTCACGAACCTCTTCCCTCGCTGTCACCTCACACTGCACTTGCTAGTGCACTGGCCGGCGACGGCGCTAGCTTCAACACTGCAGATGGTACAAACACAAGGGACAGCGGCAAACATGAGACAGACAAGGAATAAACACAACACTTAGTTTCCAGACACTGCTGCCAGGCTCCACACCGCAGATGACGCAGAAACAGGACTCCAAACTCCAGAAGAAGCTGACACCAGAGAGCTGCAACTGCAAGGCTGGTCTCCATATACTCTATCACCAACAGTCAGCTGATGCATCAGGTGACCACTTAAAGGATGGTGGGAGTGGTCACCACCCACATCAGCTGACCTAGCATCTCTACAGTTGCAACAGATTGCCAGCAGGGAAAACTGACATTAACCCCCGCTGGCCTGAAAGGAAAAAAAAACTACATTTAAAACATAGTGGAACTAGAGCTGCCACAAATCCAAAAATGGATCGTGACACCATTAAAAAAATAAGTTCTTTACTCACACACACAGGACTTCTCAGATACATTTGCTTCTTATTACTCATCATTGTATGACTTAGAGATGGACAGAAACACACATCAACCCAACCCACAAGACCAATTTCTCGACAATACTCAACTTCCAACACTTAGTGCAGAACACCAATATTAATTAAATGCCCCTTTCAAATTAGATTAAGCTGAATCTGTTCTAAATAAATTAAAAGAAGAAAAATTCTCCTGGTCCAGATAGATTTGCAAATGAATATTATTTCCAATTTCATAACCTTCTAGCGTCGTCACTAGTCAATATGGTCAACAAATGCGGCTAATTAAGTCATATTCCCTATTGAAATATTACAAGCCGTTATCACGGTCATACCGAAACAAGGCAGCGACCCTTCGTGGCTATGCAATTTTAGACCAATCTCGTTAAATTCGGACATAAAAATTTGCGCAAAGCTTATCGTCCAAAGATTATCTAAAATCCTTCTTTATCTAATTAATTCAGACCAGGTAGGTTTTATCCAAGGTAGGCAAACATCAGACGGGAGTAGAAGGATTCTAGATCTGATCTCCTTAGTGGAAAAGGATAAAATACCCTCGATATTAATATCAATGGATGCTGAAAAAGCCTTTGACCGTACACTGGGGATCTATATTTTCTACACTATAAAAGTTTGTATTCCAATTCTTAAAGGGACTCTGTCACCTGAATTTGGCGGGCTCTGTTAATGGTCAGATGGGCAGTGTTTTCTGTTCTTTCATGCACCCCTTCCTTTCCCGCTGGCCCCAATATTGTCTTGAATTTGATTAGGTTTCCTCCGTAGTACACGCGTGCGTAATGCAATCTTGCCTTGCGCACGCGCAGAATGCTTTGCCCAACTGCGGGCAAAGCCGAAAAGCATTAATGCGCATGTGCTGGCGCACTATGTCCCGGAACACAGCGAAATACTTCTGGGACATAGTGCGCCGGCACATGTGCACTAATGCTTTTAGGCTTTGCCCGCAGTTGGGCAAAGCATACTGCGCGTGCGCAAGGCGAGATTGCACTGCGCACGCGTGTACTACGGAGGAAACCTAATCAAATTCAAGACAATATTGCGGCCAACGGGAAAGGAAGGGGTGCATGAAAGAACAGAAAATATCGACCATCTGACCATTAACAGAGCCCGCCAAATTCAGGTGACAGAGTCCCTTTAATGCCATACAAGCCTCGTAAACCGCCCCTACAGCTAATGTCTTTGTAAATAATTGCTTATCAAAAAGTTTTGAGATCACCAATTGTACTCGACAAGAGTGTCCCCTTTCACCCTTACTATTGTCTTTAACTATGGAGCCAGTCGCCGAGTCAATAAGAGTAAACCCCGTAATTAAAGACATTTCTACTAACAGTAGGTAATATAAAATGAATATGTTTGCTGATGATTCCATTCTAACTGTAACTGACCCCCTGAATTCTTTGCGGGAAATTACTAGATTAACCACATTATTTTCACAATTGTCTTATTATAAAATAAATCCCTCAAAATAAAAAATGTTGAGTTTCTTTTTGGACTCCAAATTGACTGAATTAATTAAAAAGAAAATTTCCTTACTCTTGGTGAAATAACCAGATACCATATTTAGGGATTAAATTGACAAATTTGGGTTTTAAAATAATCAATGTAAACCAATCTGACATCTACAGAAGAATTCAAGATAGCAAAGCAACGATTGAGAAAAACAAAACCTCTTGGTTAGGTCTAGGTTAACCAGATAAATGGTTAAATCTTAGTGCCAGGTCTGAGATATCTGTACTGCACCCTTCTGTATCCTACGCTGAGGCATAGAATAAGTCACTTGCCTGATTTGCATAGGACTGCTGCCCTCCCTTTGTATTTCTGTATTTTGTGGTCTGACGACCTTTGGACCTGAATAATTAATCTACATATTATGTTGATTAGTACTTTGCTATTTTTTTATTTGTGAAATGCTGTCTTTCCTTTATTTGTCTTTCTCTTTATAGCTATCAATCTATCTATCTATCTATCTATCTATCTATCTATCTATCTATCTATCTATCTATTAATCTATTATTTTTCTATAAAAAAAACAAATACAAAAATAAACCCAAATAAGCATAGACCCTGTAGTAAGGAAATCAGTAAATAGTAATAGTGCATGTAAAGAACTTAGGGTACTTGGTTAAAAAAAGGAAAAGCCATCCTATCGCGACACGGTGCACCCAGTCGGGACGGTCCTATCCTGTCTCTAGTATTAAAACCTCACTTTGTGTCAGCCAACATCAATGTGAAAAAAAGACAGGAGCCCAACTGTTCCGACACCTGTCCATGGGAAACTGTATAGATTAAATCCCATGCTCAGAAAGTGGGAGCCATGGTCCTGATTGTACAATGTACAAGAAACTACAGCAAAACCAAATAAATGAGCCGGAGTAAGTTTGCATTATTGCTATGTGTAATTTACTTATAAAATGAAAGTACTTAGCACACAAATTTGTCAATTCAATGAGAGCCCACCAGCCATAACAAGGATAACCTTTATTTGATAGGACCCTATGCCTAATATTGTCAAACATGCCTCTCCCGGGTTAAAAGGCATCAAATTTAAAGGGCAGCTAATTGAACACACAGTCTATCTTATCTATCTATCTATCTATCTATCTATCTATCTATCTATCTATCTATCTATCTATCTATCTATCTATCTATCTATCTATCTACTCACCTGAAAAGCTGAGAAATAGAACAAATATCTTGAGAATATTCAAACACAACATATTGCGTGTGCCCAGTGCCAGTGCTGTACCAAGTCCCAAGACAAAGGAAGAGACGTTGAGCAGATAAGAAAGGGAAGCAACAACCACAACACAAACATTGGTTCTCTATTGCACACAATCTTATTTTTATATATCCAAATATAGGCATCTGAATCTAAAAACAAAAAAAAGAAAAATATATTCATACCCAAAGTCACACATTGTATAGCGAGGCTATAATAAAAATAAAAAAGGCTGACACTGGGGTGAAAATCTCAGGGCTTATTTTCCCCATTGCTTTGCTGTTTTTGACTCCATAATCTTCCCTCTTTATTCTAAAGCTGGCTATACATATGCAGCGCCCCAGGGTCCTGGTCGTTGCAGTAATATCATTCTTCTCTAGGGGGGAGTGGTGTTACATTTGAAGGAGATCTCTTTACCAGGCATCACAAACATGCAACACAATTCATACTCCAGTCCACCAGGGGGAGCTATGCTCCTATTTATTAGGGCACTCTTCACAATTAGGTAAAACTGGTGGTCTGGACAGGAAGTTAGTCAGAAGCTGGCTGGGCTTCTCCCAGTTAGTTGCTATCTGAGCTCCGCTCAGGTAGTTGGTCCCTGACAGGGGTGGGATCCTGTCAGAAGCCTAGACGGAAGGCCACGGAGCTGCCCCTGCCCCACGTGCGGCAGCCCCTAAAAAAGAGACACAAACAGAGAACTGTATTGTAGAGAGTGAGAAGAAGTCATAGCAAAAGGAGAGGAAACCAGAAGGAGTTCTGCCTTGCACAGGCTGCCTCCTTCTGAGGTGCAGGATCCGGTAGCCAGAACACCGAGGGAGCAACAGTCCTTTATGCCTTGCTCCTTTGGCCGGCAGGACAGCTAATTTCAAGTTACTGATCCGCCCCTTACCCAGGAGGCACGGTGGCAACTTGTGGGGTCGGGGCGTGCTAGAGTCCCTGTAAAAAGCCTCAGGCCACCAGTCATACGGGTTTGTCCTATCCATCTGGGGGACGGAGAGAGAGACATAACATCTAGAACACCACCAACAGTTGTGAGGACCTTATGAGAAGCACAGCAGTAAGGTACTACAACACCCAGGCGCTAGAGGATCGCTACTGATTTCCACCTGGATAAGGGGACTCTGGATTTGCCTCCAAATCGGCCGGACTCTGCCTGCCCTGTGATCCGGTGCTCTGGACTGTGGATGCTGAAATCTTCAGTAAAGGTAAAGAGACTGCACCCATTGTGTCCTCGTTCTTTACTGCACCTTACATCATCCACCATCTACACTCTGGGAAGCCCTGGGGACATACTTCACCTGTGGGAAGGTATACCATCTAGCTGCCATAACATCACCCCAGCGGACCCCTAAGCAGCGTCGGTCACCCTGACCGAATACCACAGGTGGCGTCACTGTATGTTATTTGCCCACACCACACCTGGAGGTAAAGCAGTTCTTGAAGAGCCCGGGTCATGATAGAGACCCTATAAAAAGGCTCACACTGCCCACCATACAGGTATCTGTCCCAGGACAGGAGAGAGAAAGGACTTTGCCAGCAAGCTACAGGCAGCAGGGACCTCGCATACTAGTGCGAGTAGAAAGGCTTACGGACCTCACCTGGTAGAGGGATCCACCTTTGCCTCCAGGTCGGCCGGACCTTATCATCACCTGTCCCTGGTACCCTGGACTGTGGCCTGCTACCATCAGTAAACCAGGTAAAGACTGCAACTCTGTGTCCTCCCTTTATTTGCCGGCATACATCATCCCTGCCCAGCACACCGGGAGCCCTGGGGACCCCGCGTCACCTGTGGGAAGAGTCACCATCTTGCTGCAGTAACATCGCCCCAGAGTACCCCTTTAAGCAGCGTCGGTCCCTACTGACCAAGAACCACAGGTGGCGTCACGAACACAAACTTTATTAAATCCCTTTACTTGAGCGCCCAGGGCCACGGACCAGGTCCCTGCCACCGTGACATCCCCTTTAACTGCGACTGGATGCGGCATTGGGTACCCCACTGCCCTGGCGGGCGACTCAGACACTTGGAGCTCACATCCAGCCTATACTACTGGGAGACACAATGAGCTCACATCCAGCCTATATTACTAGAGAGAAACACAGAGCTCACATCCAGCCTATATTACAGGGAGAGACACAATGAGCTCACATCCAGCCTATATTACTGGGAGAGACACACAGAGCTCACAACCAGCCTATATTACTGGGAGGGATATATAGAGCTCACATCCAGCCTATATTACTGGGAGACACACAGAGCTCACATCCAGCCTATATTACTGGAGAGACACACAGAGCTCACATCCAGCCTATATTACTGGGAGGGATATATAGAGCTCACATCCAGCCTATATTACTGGTAGAGACACACAGAACTCACATCCAGCCTATATTACTGGGAGACACACAGAGCTCACATCCAGCCTATATTACTGGGAGGGATATATAGAGCTCACATCCAGCCTATATTACTGGTAGAGACACACAGAGCTCACATCCAGCCTATATTACTGGGAGGGATATATAGAGCTCACATCCAGCCTGTATTACTGGGAGGGATACATAGAACTCACATCCAGCCTATATTACTGGGAGAGAAACACAGAGCTCACATCCAGCCTATATTACTGGGAGAGACACACAGAGCTCACATCCAGCCTATATTACTGGGAGAGACACACAGAGCTCACATCCAGCCTATATTACTGGGAGAGACACACAGAGCTCACATCCAGCCTATATTACTGGTAGAGACACACAGAGCTCACATCCAGCCTATATTACTGAAAGAGACATGCAGACCTTACATCCAGTCTAAATTACTGGGAGTGACAAATCGTCCTCATGTCCAGGCCTATATTACTAGGAGAAGCACTGCCAAAAATGGCTCACATAGGACACAAATTCAATAAAAAAAATCTGTCAGATTACCAATGCACCACCGGGATGAAGAAGACCCCCATGATAAAGATGGAATTCTTGAATTTACCGTATGTCCTATGTGAGCCTTGTTTTGGATTTTAGTGTTAGGACTCGGAAATATGAGGACCCTTGATGTGGGTCGCAAGTTTGAGTATTTTGGCCAAAATATCGACTAATACCTCTTATATTTATACATCATTTTTCATCTTTTTTATAGCAAATTTTTCCATGTTTTGAAAGATGCAGAGAGGCCCTTTAGTGTTGGTTGGGTGGATTGGGGTGTCTGTCTTGTGGGGTGCACTTATATAGCGCTGGGCATCACACATACCTGTAACTGGCGCCCTATGGAAGCCTCATCTGCTCATCTGTGTGCATTTTTAATACTATGCAACCACCCCCTCCATGACTTGGTAGGTCTGTGAGTGGTCGCTCCATCAGTATTTCGCTATTTTGGAGAAACACTGCCACAAGAGAAAAATCTAAAACTTGAATCGGGCAGCAAATCTCATATCTGGAGGTCTGAAAACGAAGGCAAAAAAGAAGATTGCAGACTCAAACTAAAGCAATTTTATTAATTAAATTCTACCTTAATTAATTAAATAAAAAAATCAATGTATTACTTGTGATTGGTGCTCGGAGTTATCAGTCAAAACTTTAATTATTTGTTCAAAGAGGAAACTTCCTGTCCGTAATAAGCTGTGATCTTATATGGTCATTATATTTATAGTTTTAAGAGGAAATTGAAAAAAAAAAAAAATACCATGCACAGAATTGCAGATTCAATCAAAAAGTCTCTTTCACTTTTTTTTACTCTGGAAGCAGTTTGGTCGGGTTTTCCCTTTTTTTATCCCCCGATCTCCATTAGTTAGAACATTTTTGTTATACTTTAGTAAGAAACCGATATATGAGCAATTATACTACAAATTGTATTACTTTACTTGTGACCTATTGATCGGCTTCTTTAGATTTTTCCAATTTTCGCGCACAAGATGATCTTCCTGATTACCCTGGTGACATCTGTGATCATTCTCTTCTCCTCGGGTAAGTGAGAACATTTTCTTGATTATGTTCGGTCTTAAAGTTTCTCCCGGTTACTGGTCCTTTTGGGTCTTGGCAGAATAAGAGCGTGGGATGCTGGAACTGTGGCATTCCCGAAAAAGGCGGTCGTCCCAACACCCAGACCAATGGGCTGTTTTCAGCTCCGGTGGCGAGTGGACGTTAATAATGATGAGCATACGTGCTGGGATAAGGTGTTATCGGAGCATGCTCAAGTGCTAAGCGAGTGTCTTTGGCGTGCTCGAAAAATATGTTTGAGTCCCCAGCCATGAGACATACAGCTGTGTGGACTCGAACATATTTTTCGACTACGCCGAAGACACTCAGTTAGCACCCGAACATGCTTGGGTAACGCCTTATCCAAGCACGCTGGTTCATCACTAGGTGTTAACAGTTCTGGCACCTAACAGCACAGCTGAGTCAACTGTTTAGTAGCCGATGCCAGGTATTACAGTAGCCACTAAACAGTTGACAGCTGTGATATTCAGGTCTGCAACTGTTTACATCCAATCACCACCAGATCTGATTGGTGGGCATACCAGGTGTAGGACCCCCAAATGACTTGATAGTATTTACACTTCCTCGTCAATATCATGGAACACAGGGTTATTTCTGGTTCTATCAAGTAATCACCTATCCACGTGGTAGATAATACAGTAACTGATGGATTGGTGGGAGCTACGGAAAAGTGGGACCTGCCCCAATTTACAGCTAAAAAGTCCAGTGTCCCGTTAAAATGGATGAGCGGGTGTGTACATAACTCCATTCAGAGTCTATGGGACGGTCAGAGATAGATGGGAAGTCTTAGAGCTCAGTCCTCACACGGGTGCTCCATATGGGACGTCTTCTCTGGTGATCACTTGGGGTACCACAATCTCTCTAGATAAGTGATAACTTGTTATACTCCTTTGATTCAAGCCTCAAATTGAACCGTGCTTCCCTAACATATTTTTGTTTGTGTTGTCATTTTTGGTACCAAAATCAAGTCTTTTTTGTACGGACAGGTGTGACCACAGGAGATATAACCGGATGGGTAAATGACACGGTCACCTTACCTTGCACATATCGTGCCAGGAAGGCGGCCGTTGGGGTGTGCTGGAGAAGAGCCAGCTGTGCTAACACTACGTGCACTTCTACGATCCTCCTCACTAATGGCAGCAGCGTAACCAAGAGGACATCTAAAAGATATAAGTTACTGGGGAATGTCAAGTGGGGCGACGCGTCCTTGACCATCACCAAGTTGACTACGAAACATAAAGGAGCTTACTGCTGTAAAGTGTCAATCCCAGGACTATCCAATGACGTGAAAAGAGAAGTAAATTTACGGATCATGGAACGTAAGTTAAAGTTTTTTCATGTATTATTCAGTCATGGCCAAAAGTGTTGGCACCCTTGAAATTGTTCCAGAAAATGAAGTATTTCTCCAGGTAATTATTTCAATTACACATGCTTTCTTATACAGATTTATTTACTTATTGTGTATTGAAGCAACACTAAAAAAAACAGACAAAAAAAAGTCAAATTGGACATAAATTCACACAAAACCCCCATAATGGGCGGGACAAAATTGTTGGCACCTTTCCAAAATTGTGAGTAAAAATCTTTTGTTTCAATCATGTGATGCTCATTCAAACTCACCTGTGGCAAGTACCAGGTGTAAGCAATATGGAAATTACATCTGAAACCAGATAAAAAGGGGAGAGATGGACTCAATCTTTGCATTGTGAGAACAGAAATAGGAGAAAATAACTGACTTCAGAACCAAAACTGTTGAACAGTATCAACAATCTCAATGTTACAAGTCCATCTCCAGAGATATTGATGTTCCTTTGTCCATGGTGTGCAGCATAATCAAGAAGTTTACAACTCATGGCACTGTCGCTATAACCCTGGATGTGGATGGCAGAGAAAAATTGATGATAGGTTGCAACACAAGATAGTCCGGATGGTGGATAAGCAGCCGCAATCAAGTTCTAAAGAAATTCAAGCTGTCCTGCAGGTTCATGGTGCATTAGTGTTAGCGTGAACTATACATCGACATTTGAATGAACTGAAACGCTATGGCAGGAGACCCAGGATGACCCCTCTGCTGACACAGTGACATAAAAAAGCTAGACTGCAGTTTGACAAAATGTATGTGAGTAAGCCAAAAGTGAGTAAGCTTTTCGGTAAAGCACATCATTCTACTATTTACTGAAAACAGAATAAAGCCTACAAAGAAAAATATACAGTACCTACAGTAAAATATGGTGGAGGTTCAAAGATGTTTTGTGGTTGTTTTGCTGGCTCTGGCACTGGGTGCCTTGACTGTTCACAAGACATCTTGAAATCTGAAGATTACGAAAGGATTTTGGGTTACAATGGAGTGTCAAGTGTCAGAAAGCTGGGTTTGCATCCTAGGTCATGGGTCTTCCAGCAGGACAATGACCCCAAACATACTTCGAGAAGCATCAGAAATAGATGGAGCAAAGAGTCCCGATCTAAATCCCATTGACATCTGTGGAGAAATCTTACAATTGCTGTTGGGAGAAGGCGCCTTCACATATGAGAGACCTGGAGCAGTTTGCAAAGGAAGAATGGTCCAAAATTCCAGTTGAAAGGTGTAAGAAGTTTGTGAATGGAAGTGACTGATTGCTGATATTTATTCCAAGGGGTGGGAACCAAAGATTAAGTTGAGGGTGCCAACGCTTTTGTCCGGACCATTTTTGAGGTTTTGTTTGAAATTATGTCCAATTTGCCTTACAGAATTTAGAGAAAGCAAAGAATACTCCAGGCCTCAAGAACCCTCAACGAGCCATGTTTCCACTATTTCCTTAGTATAACATGGGTGAAATAATTATGGTCAGCTCATGGGGATTATCATGGGTGCTGCTTGCACCAGTCTATGAAATATAATTATATCATGACCTGTGAATGGAACTTAAGAACTGCCATGGACATGGGTATTCAGGTGAATTCAAGGTCAGATTTAAATTCTCTCTAGGCCCCAACTTCAAAACAATACCTTAGGGTGGTGAGGAATGTACTTTTTGGTTAAAGCTGATCAGTTAGCTGACTCCCATCACTCGTTTGGCCACTAGGCTGCTTTGTCGATTTGCACACTTGGTTCCTCTGCGAATAATAAGATCTGGCATGTTGAATTCTATCTGCCTAATCTTTTTCCTTCATCACCATCTGTTGTGAGGGGGAAGAGGCCCTCATACACAATACTCTTCTGGTCTTCTGGTCCCACCCAATCTTCAGCTTTGACTCGCATGTGTGGCCAGTTGAAGACTTCCAGCCATTCAATGGTCAGAATAGTCCTTTGAGCCTGTTGAGTAATTGTTTTACTATTATTTTTTTCCATCGACAGCCTCAGATATGACGGGATCAGTAAACAGCACAGTGACGTTACCCTGCACGTATTCTGCCAGTAACGTGGTGACTGGCGTGTGCTGGGGAAGAGGACGCTGCTCTACATTTAGGTGTCCTGATGCAATCCTCCGGAGTAACAGCAGCAGAGTAATCAGGCAATCTTACAGATATGAGCTTTTGGGAAAGATCCCGCAAGGAGTTGCGTCTCTGACCATCACCAGCCTGACTGTAGAAGATGAAGGAACGTACTGCTGCAAAGTGTATATCCAGGGACCATCTAATGACGTGAGAAGAGAAATAAACCTGCAGATAGTGACAGGTAAGGAGAATTTCTATGTCTTTCATCAGGTCTCCGAGAGAGGAGGGTAGATCGCCTTAGCCATCTAATCCTTAATTTTGAGTCCTCCAATGGGGAAAGCTGTCATTTGTAATGCCACCACTATAAATATCCAATAAAGAAGGGACTTCAATGATATTATAGGGGATTTTCACTTGAATTTTTAAATTTAAACTAAGTACCTCCTACAATTGCCACGGCTCCACTGATTCTGAAACCGTATCTCTTTTACTCCTGAACCCTTCTGTTCCAAAGTTATGCCTAGAAATAATGACGAAAAAATTTCCCTTCAACCAACTGGACATATACAACAGAACTTCTCTGTGGGCGTGGCTGTGTTCTGATTGGCCAGAGTCAGAGGAGCAAAAGCAAGGGGAGAAAAAGGGGATAACTTGCCAGGGGGCATAATTCTGGAATGGAGTGACACAGAAGAAAAAGAAAAACCGTTCCAGAATCAGCGGAGAAGAGGCAATTATAGGAGGTACATAGTTTAAATTAAATAATCCAGTGAAAGGTCCCCTTTAATAAGACATAATGCAGTTCCTTGGAAAGCAATTTCTTGTTGGTGGTGTCAAAATCAAGCTGCATAATGACAGACGTCTGTATTATTAATCTAAATGTAATTTATAAGTAGATGGTGAGAAACTCATCTGGGGAACACTTGGAAACGTGATTAGAGGTATTATAGTCCTCTTGGTACCTGCCATGGTCCTGTTCATCTATAAACGTAAGTATGATTTACTCACTGATTGTGTGCAGAATGTACTCATTTTGTGGTGAGACCTGTAGGTCGGCTATGTGGAGGAGGTAATGATACAGAGCTCCAAACCCCGTGCGCAGACATAGATTTGTATGATATCATTCTGTCTACCTGTAGCCATCATTAGAGGGCGCTCACAGCACACTGTTATACATAGTCCTCAAAGCAGATAGCTCCTGAGCTCCCTCTGGTGGTGACTGCAGCCAGTACTGGCATGGGAGTGCACACTGGGCAATTGCCCAGGGCCCCCACTTACATGAGGGCCTTCAGTGTCTACAACAGGCGCTACACTGATAAAAGCATTATTATACATTATTGTGTGTGCCTGGTTGATCTTAAAATGTATGGGCTCCTGGTGGTGTATATTAGTAAAACAAAATTTCACCCAATAAATGGGTGACTGAGAAAAGGGACTTAAAGGGAACCTGTCACCCCGAAAATCACGGGTGAGGTAAGCCCACCGGCATCAGGGGCTTATCTACAGCATTCTGTAATGCTGTAGATAAGCTCCCAATGTTACCTGAAAAAGGAGAAAAAGACGTTATATTATACTCACCCAGGGGCGGTCCCGCTGCTGGTCAGGTCGGATGGGCGTCTCTGGTCCGCTGCGGCGCCTCCCATCTTCATTACAAGACGTCCTCTTCTGATCTTCAGCCTCGGCTCCGGCGCAGGCGTACTTTGCTCTGCCCTCTTGAGGGCAGAGGATAGTACTGCAGTGCGCAGGCGCCGGAAAGGTCAGAGGCCCGGCGCCTGCGCCTTCAGTACTTTGTCTGGCCTCAACGGAGCCGTGGCTGAAGATCAGAAGAGGACGTCTTGTAATGAAGATGGGAGGCGCCGCAGCGGACCGGAGACGCCCATCCGACCTGACCAGCAGCGGGACCGCCCCTGGGTGAGTATAATATAACGTCTTTTTCTCCTTTTTCAGGTAACATCGAGGGCTTATCTACAGCATTACAGAATGCTGTAGATAAGCCCCTGATGCCGGTGGGCTTACCTCACCCGCGATTTTCGGGGTGACAGGTTCCCTTTAAAAAAAAGTTTTTTTTTAAATTTTATATGTAGATCAAAAAGTCCCAATATTTAGAATACATAATCTCAGTAGAAGCGCCTTAAGAATGTTTGGATACTGGAGGTAGATCTGGCCATAAATAAATAGCTAAGCCAAAACCTATTCACAAAAAATATAGCCAAGATAGAGGTATAAAAAAGTTGTAAATTTCACTAGTTAGATTAAATAACATAAAAGACTAAATTTAAGAGGGAAGGCAACACATGACAGCAGGAGGAGATGAGGTGAATAAAAGCCAGTATACACTACCGTTCAAAAGTTTAGGGTCACCCAGACAATTTTGTGTTTTCCATGAACACTCATACTTTTATTAATCAAATGAGTTGCCAAATGAATTGAAAATCTAGTCCAGACATTGACAAGGTTCGAAAAAAAAGATTTTTATTTGAAATAATAATTTTCTCCTTCAATCTTTGCTCCCTTTGCAGCAATTCTAGCATTGCAGACATTTGGCATTCTAGCAGTTAATTTGCGGAGATAATCTGGAGAAATTTCCCCCTACGCTTCCAGAAGCCCCTCCACAAGTTGGTTTGGATGATGGGCACTTTTTTTGTACCATACGGTCAAGCTGCTCCCACAACAGCTCAATGGGGCTGAGATCTGGTGACTGCGCTGGCCGCTCCATTACAGATAGATACCAGCTGCTGGCTTCTTCCATAAATAGTTCTTGCATAATTTGGAGGTGTGCTTTGGGTCATTGTCCTGTTGTAGGATGAAATTGGCTCCAATCAAGCGCTGTCCACAGGGTATGGCATGGCGTTGCAAAATGGAGTGATAGCCTTCCTTATTCAAAACCCCTTTTACCTTGTACAAATCTCCCACTTTACCAGCACCAAAGCAACCCCAGACCATCACATTACCTCCACCATGCTTTACAGATGGCGTCACGCACTCTTCCAGCATCTTTTCAGCTGTTCTGCGTCTCACAAATGTTCTTCTGTGTGATCCAAACACCTCAAACTTGGATTCTTCTGTCCATAACACTTTTTTCCAATCTTCCTCTGTCCAATGTCTGTGTTCTTTTGCCCATATTAATCTTTTCCTTTTATTAGCCAGTCTCAGATATGGCTTTTTCTTTGCCTCTCTGCCCTGAAGGCCAGCATCCCGGAGTCGCCTTTTCACTGTAGACATTGACTCTGGCATTTTGCGTGTACTATTTAATGAAGCTGCCAGCTGAGGACCTGTGAGGCATCGATTTCTCAAACTACAGACTCTAATGTACTTGTCTGGTTGCTCAGTTGTGCAGCGGGGCCTCCCACTTCTCCTTCTACTCTGGTTAGTACCTGTTTGTGCTCTCCTCTGAAGGGAGTAGTACACACCGTTGGAGGAAATCTTCAGTTTCTTGGCAACTTCTCGCATGGAATAGCCTTCACTTCTAAGAACAAGAATAGACTGTCGAGTTTCACATGAAAGTTCTTTTTTTCTGGCCATTTTGAGAGTTTAATGGAACCAACAAATGTAATGCTCCTGATTCTCAACTAGCTCAAAGGAAGGTCAGGTTTATAGGTTCTCTAATCAGCCAAACTGTTTTCAGCTGTGCTAACATACTTGTACAATGGTTTTCAAGGGTATTCTAACCATCCATTAGCCTTCTTACACAGTTAGCAAACACAAAGTACCTTAAGAACACTGGAGTGATGGTTGTTGGAAATGGGCCTCTAAGTGAAATTTCTAAGTGACCCTAAACTTTGGAACGGTAGTGTATGATCACAATATGCAGGATATATATGTGATGAATAAAGTGCTATAATAGTCACAGTGTAGATGTCCAAACAATGATCAATACAAAATAGGAGAAATAATAGATATGTGGTAAGTATTCAAACCTGTGGTCATCTCTTGCAGGAATGGCACCAGGTCAAAGTATATACAGTGGGGCAAAAAAGTATTTAGTCAGTCAGCAATAGTGCAAGTCCCACCACTTAAAAAGATGAGAGGCGTCTGTAATTTACATCATAGGTAGACCTCAACTATGGGAGACAAACTGAGAAAAAAAAATCCAGAAAATCACATTGTCTGTTTTTTTAACAATTTATTTGCATATTATGGTGGAAAATAAGTATTTGGTCAGAAACAAAATATCATCTCAATACTTTGTAATATATCCTTTGTTGGCAATGACAGAGGTCAAACGTTTTCTGTAAGTCTTCACAAGGTTGCCACACACTGTTGTTGGTATGTTAGCCCATTCCTCCATGCAGATCTCCTCTAGAGCAGTGATGTTTTTGGCTTTTCGCTTGGCAACACGGACTTTCAACTCCCTCCAAAGGTTTTCTATAGCGTTGAGATGTGGAGACTGGCTAGGCCACTCCAGGACCTTGAAATGCTTCTCACGAAGCCACTCCTTCGTTGCCCTGGCGGTGTGCTTTGGATCATTGTCATGTTGAAAGACCCAGCCACGTTTCATCTTCAATGCCCTTGCTGATGGAAGGAGGTTTGCACTCAAAATCTCACGATACATGGCCCCATTCATTCTTTCATGTACCCGGATCAGTCGTCCTGGCCCCTTTGCAGAGAAACAGCCCCAAAGCATGATGTTTCCACCACCATGCTTAACAATAGGTATGGTGTTTGATGGATGCAACTCAGTATTCTTTTTCCTCCAAACACGACAAGTTGTGTTTCTACCAAACAGTTCCAGTTTGGTTTCATCAGACCATAGGACATTCTCCCAAAACTCCCCTGGATCATCCAAATGCTCTCTAGCAAACTTCAGACGGGCCCGGACATGTACTGGCTTAAGCAGTGGGACACGTCTGGCACTGCAGGATCTGAGTCCATGGTGGCATAGTGTGTTACTTATGGTAGGCCTTGTTAAATTGGTCCCAGCTCTCTGCAGTTCATTCACTAGGTCCCCCCGCGTGGTTCTGGGATTTTTGCTCACCGTTCTTGTGATTATTCTGACCCCACGGGGTGGGATTTTGCGTGGAGCCCCAGATCGAGGGAGATTATCAGTGGTCTTGTATGTCTTCCATTTTCTAATTATTGCTCTTACTGTTGATTTCTTCACTCCAAGCTGGTTGGATATTGCAGATTCAGTCTTCCCAGCCTGGTGCAGGGCTACAATTTTGTTTCTGGTGTCCTTTGACAGCTCTTTGGTCTTCACCATAGTGGAGTTTGGAGTCAGACTGTTTGAGGATGTGCAGAGGTGTATTTTTATACTGATAACAAGTTTAAACAGGAGCCATTACTACAGGTAATGAGTGGAGGAAAGAGGAGACTCTAAAAGAAGAAGTTACAGGTCTGTGAGAACCAGAAATCTTGATTGTTTGTTTCTGACCAAATACTTATTTTCCACCATAATATGCAAATAAATTGTTAAAAAAACAGACAATGTGATTTTCTGGATTTTTTTTTCTCAGTTTGTCTCCCATAGTTGAGGTCTACCTATGATGTAAATTACAGACGCCTCTCATCTTTTTAAGTGGTGGAACTTGCACTATTGCTGACTGACTAAATACTTTTTTGCCCCACTGTATTAGTGAAGAAGACATTAGAATGTCTGGGCTCCTTATAGGTAAATATGTGTCTGTCTGTATGTGCTCTGTATCTGTGTTTACACGTATGTCTATATGGATGCATGTGTTCTGTGTATATATATATATGTATGTATGTGCTCTATGTATATGTGTATGGGCTCTGTGTATATATGTGTGTATGTGCTCTGTGTATATAGGTATGTATGTGCTCTGTGTATATAGGTATGTATGTGTTAGGTGTCGAGTTTCCGCTTCTGCACAAGGGGAATCTCGAGCCATCTCCGCTGCAGTCTCCCATTCTTATCCAGCCACAGTGGAGTCTGCTCAGCAGAGACGTCGGTCCCAGCGTCTTGCTCAGTCTCACTCTGTACAAAGAGTTACTGCTGCTTTTCCTGCTTCTGCCATTGAAGTCAGTGTTGGGCAGCGGCGAGCAGATGCTTTTGGGGCTAAGTCCTGCTTTTCTCTTTCTGAGCATGCCCAGGGCAAGATCTCCCATTGGAGATCGAGGGTCACATGTTCAGGTACTGCAGCACATCCCATTGGTCCTCCAGGAAGGTCCTGAAAGGGCAAAACTTTGGTAGCAGCTTCCCATTGGTCCTTTATTGGAAGGTCCTGAACGTGCTGCAACTATATAAGCTGCGCATGACCGCACGGCCATGCGCTAGTGTACATTTGTAAATGTGTGTGTGTTGTGAGTGAAAGTCGCTCTTTAAATAACCCTCCCTATTGGATGACTGTTTGCGGAAGGTGTATGTTTGTTATCTAGCGCCTGACTTAGCCATCAGCACATAAACACACAATACAGCGTCTTATTGCTGTGACCGCCAGTGCGGCGCCTTGTGCTTTCACAGCGCTTTCCTGACCCAAGCCTGGGTGGTTAGTGGCGTTCGCCAGTGCGGCACTGCATGCACTCTCGTGCTTCTATTGCTGTCACTCTGACACCTCAGTAGCGGTGTCGAGCGCATGAGGTCTATGTACTCAAATCCTGTGTCTTGGGATTGAGTTCTGAGACTCGTTGCTTGCGCTCTTGGTGCGGTACCACGGCCCTGTGACGTAACAGGGTTCGCTTCCTTCACACAGGGTGAGGTTAGCCCATGTGTGTATTCACTTTGTACCGCCATATAGTCCGTCATTACTTGGCAGCAGGTTCCATCTCTGCATGGTGGACCCCGGGCTGCGAACGCACCATACTCTATCTGTCTTATTATTTGGTGCGTTCCGCTAGCCCTAACATTACACTAGCGCCAGGGTCTGGCTAGTAATGACGGACAAACAGCAATCCTTGCGGTATATCCAGCAGCTGGAGTGTAGGTTGGCGGCTCTCGAGAGCTCAACCTCAGCTGTGGATGTTACCGCAGTTGCTGTACAGGCTGCTAGCGTGGCTGCAGCAACCTTGTCCATTGCCACCCCTGTTCCGACATTATCTCGCCTCCCGCTGCCAGAAAAATTTTCTGGTGATAGCAAATTTTGTAGGGGATTCGTGAGTCAGTGCTCTATTCACCTCGAGCTCCTGGCTGCACGTTTTCCCACAGAGCGGGCTAAGGTGGGATTTATAGTGTCTCTCTTGTCGGACAGGGCGTTGGAATGGGCTACGCCGCTGTGGGAGCGTGGCGATCATGTGGTGCAGAGTGCTTCGCTGTTCCTGAGCACTCTGAAACAGGTCTTTTTAGGACCTCAAGTCACCCATGATACTGCGCTCCAACTGCTGGCATTAACTCAGGGTGAGTCTTTGGTCAGTCATTTTGCCGTCCAATTCCGCACTTTAGCTTCTGAGCTGGAGTGGTCGGATAAAGCTCTTATCCCCATATTTTGGAGGGGCCTGGCTGATCACGTTAAGGACGCTCTGGCCACTAGGGAGATTCCTGCCACACTGGAGGAGTTAATAACTGTCTCCACTCGAATTGACCTCCGTTTTAACGAGCGGAGGTTAGAGCGAGCCCAGTGTAGGCAGAGGTTTCGGCTGGCTCCTACCTTCGCCAAACCTCTGGAATCTCCGGTCCTGGTTCCTGAGTCACATGAGGCCATGGAAGTGTCACAAGCGGGATCTAAGTCCCGGACCACTTGTGCACTCAAGGTCTGTCATGTTTGCCAGCAGTCAGGACATCTAGCCACCAGATGTCCTCAGCGGTCGAGGAAATGTCAGCGTCTAGTGGTAGTAGGTGGAGGTACACTAGACACGGCGACGTTTGCCTCTAAATTGTCCTTTAAGGGGACAATTATTATAGGCTCATTCTCCCACTCGGTAGAGCTCTGCGTGGATTCTGGGGCGGAGGGCAATTTTATGTCTTCTGCCGTCGCCCAACGTCACGCAATACCCCTGGTTATGCTAGCTCAACCAGTAACAGTACGAGTGGTGAATGGGTCGACACTGCCCTCACAGATAACACACCAGACCATCCCTTTTACTCTGTTCATGTCGCCATCTCATCAGGAGATTATATCTCTGCTTGTCATTCCTGAGGGAATTGATGAGGTCCTGTTGGGAATACCTTGGCTACGGTACCACTCTCCTCATATCGAGTGGTCCTCAGGCAGAATTCTGGGATGGGGCGAATCTTGTGGGGGTAGGTGTCAGAGGGAGTGCATTCAGGTTGCTACTACAGAGGTACCCGCAGATCTATCCTCTCTTCCCAAGCAGTATTGGTCTTATGCAGACGTGTTCTCCAAAAAGGCGGCGGAGATCCTTCCGCCCCGTCGCCCCTATGACTGTCCTATTGATCTCTTGCCTGGTGCTGAGCCTCCCCGGGGTCGAGTCTATCCGTTATCTCTCCCGGAGACTGAGGCAATGTCACAGTACATCCAGGAAAATCTGGCAAGAGGATTAATTAGGAAGTCAGTGTCACCTGCTGGGGCAGGGTTCTTCTTCGTGCAGAAGAAGAATGGGGAATTGCGTCCATGCATAGACTACAGGGGTCTTAACGCCATCACCGTTAAGAATAAGTATCCTTTGCCCTTGATATCTGAGCTCTTCGATAGGCTTCGGGGAGCAAGGGTATTTACTAAATTAGATCTGCGGGGTGCTTACAACCTGATTCGCATCCGTGAGGGGGACGAATGGAAGACGGCATTTAACACCAGGGATGGGCACTATGAATATCTGGTGATGCCCTTCGGGCTCTGTAATGCCCCAGCCGTTTTCCAAGACTTTGTGAACGACATCTTCCGGGATATGCTTTCCACCTCGGTCGTAGTCTACCTGGATGATATTCTCATCTACTCTCCAGATATTGACTCCCACCGGAGAGATGTTTGCAAAGTCTTCGACCTCCTACGGGTAAACTCCCTCTATGCCAAGTTGGAGAAGTGTATGTTCGAGCAGGAGTCCTTACCTTTCCTAGGCTACATCATCTCTGCCCAGGGATTGGCTATGGATCCTGCCAAACTACAGGCTGTGATGGACTGGCAGGAACCCCATTCTCTTAAAGCGGTGCAGCGCTTTATGGGGTTCATTAATTATTATCGCCAGTTCATTCCGCACTTCTCAACTTTGGTAGCTCCCTTGGTTGCCCTCACCAAGAAGGGGGCAAATCCCAAATTGTGGTCTGAGGAGGTCTCCAAGGCCTTTAACTCCATAAAGTCACACTTCGCTAGCGCTCCCATCCTACATCTCCCCGATGTTGATAAGCCATTTATCATGGAGGTGGATGCCTTTTCTGTTGGTGCTGGAGCAGTCCTCTTCCAAAAGGATGCTCAAGGTCGGAAGCATCCTTGCTTCTTCTTTTCTAAGACCTTCTCACCAGCAGAGAGGAATTATTCCATTGGGGACAGGGAGTTGCTAGCCATGAAGTTGGCTTTCTCGGAGTAGAGACATCTCTTGGAGGGAGCACGTTTTCCCTTCCAAGTCTTCACAGACCATAAAAATTTGGTGTACCTGCAGACAGCCCAGCGGTTGAATTCTCGCCAGGCCAGATGGTCCTTATTCTTCTCCCGGTTTCATTTCACCCTCCATTTTCTTTCTGGGGAGAAGAACATTCGGGCCGACGCTCTCTCTCGCTCTGTTGTGTCATCTGCGGAGGAGGAAGAGGAGCCTCGGCTTATTGTCCCCACCGAGAGCTTGAGAACTGTGGCCCCGGTTTCGCTAGAGTCTGTGCCTCCGGGCAAGACTTTTGTACCATCCAGTTTGCGACCGGAGGTTCTCTCTTGGGCACACTCGTCCAGGGTGGGTGGACATTTTGGTTCCAAAAGGACATCTGAGTTACTGGCGAGGACATACTGGTGGCTGCATATGGCTCGTGATGTCGCAGAATATGTTCGGGCGTGTGTCTCTTGCGCCAAGAACAAGTCCCCTCGGCAACGGCCAGCTGGTTTGCTTTACCCTCTGCCGGTGGCGGACAGGCCCTGGGAGATGGTCAGGATGGACTTTGTGGTGGGCTTACCCAAGTCTCGTAACTGCACCATTATCTGGGTGATCACCGACCATTTTTCCAAAATGGTGCACTTGGTGCCTCTTCCACGGCTACCTTCTGCACGGGCGTTGGCTGTCTTGTTCATCAAACATATCTTTCGCCTACACGGTATGCCAGACAAAATTGTTAGTGACCGGGGTCCCCAGTTTAAGTCTCGATTCTGGAGAGAGCTTTGTCGTCTACTCAGTATTGAGTTGAATCTCTCTTCGGCATATCATCTCGAGACGAATGGGTTGGTAGAGAGGGCCAACCAGACCTTGGTCACATATTTACGACATTTTGTTTCTGCCAGGCAGGATGACTGGGCATCCTTGCTACCGTGGGCAGAGTTTGCGCTTAACAACGCCGTAGCCGACTCCACCGGTCAGACTCCATTCCTCCTAAATTACGGCCAGCATCCGCGTGTCCCTGTGCCCATGCCTGTGTCTTCTGCTGACTCCAGGGTGGCAGACAGGGCTCTGGAGGCACGGGACATTTGGGACCGCACTCAGGATGCCATTCGGGCCTCCAAGGAGAGAATGAGGTCCTCCGCCGATGCTCATCGGCGTCCCGCTCCGACCTTTGCTCCTGGCGACTTAGTGTGGCTCTCCGCCCGTAACATCAGGCTGCGTGTTTAGTCCACTAAGTTTGCACCTCGCTACTTGGGTCCCTTCAAGGTCCTTGAACAGGTTAACCCTGTGGTCTACCGTCTGGCCCTTCCTCCACGCTTGGGTATCACCGACACCTTTCATGTGTCCCTCTTGAAACCCGTATACATGTCCCGGTTTTCCGAGTCATCTGCCGGGACATCGGGTTCGTCTACGGATGATTACGAGGTGAACGCTATTTTGGGGTGCAAGGTGGTATGTGGCAAAAAGTTCTATCTGGTGGATTGGAAGGGTTATGGCCCAGAGGACAGGTCCTGGGAGCCTGCTGAAAACATTCGGGCCCCACAGCTCATTGCTGCCTTCGAGCATAGCGAGGCCCAAGGAGGGGGGGGTCCTAGGAGGGAGGGTAATGTTAGGTGTCGAGTTCCCGCTTCTGCACAAGGGGAATCTCAAGCCATCTCCGCTGCGGTCTCCCATTCTTATCCAGCCGCAGTGGAGTCTGCTCAGCAGAGACGTCGGTCCCAGCGTCTTGCTCAGTCTCACTCTGTACAAAGAGTTACTGCTGCTTTTCCTGCTTCTGCCATTGAAGTCAGTGTTGGGCAGCGGCGAGCAGATGCTTTTGGGGCTAAGTCCTGCTTTTCTCTTTCTGAGCATGCCCAGGGCAAGATCTCCCATTGGAGATCGAGGGTCACATGTTCAGGTACTGCAGCACATCCCATTGGTCCTCCAGGAAGGTCCTGAAAGGGCAAAACTTTGGTAGCAGCTTCCCATTGGTCCTTTATTGAAAGGTCCTGAACGTGCTGCAACTATATAAGCTGCGCATGACCACACGGCCATGCGCTAGTGTACATTTGTAAATGTGTGTGTGTTGTGAGTGAAAGTCGCTCTTTAAATAACCCTCCCTATTGGGAGGAAGGTGTATGTTTGCTATCTAGCGCCCGACTTAGCCATCAGCACATAAACACACAATACAGCGTCTTATTGCTGTGACCACCAGTGCGGCGCCTTGTGCTTTCACAGCGCTTTCCTGACCCAAGCCTGGGTGGTTAGTGGCGTTCGCCAGTGCGGCACTGCATGCACTCTCGTGCTTCTATTGCTGTCACTCTGACACCTCAGTAGCGGTGTCGAGCGCATGAGGTCTATGTACTCAAATCCTGTGTCTTGGGATTGAGTTCTGAGACTCGTTGCTTGCGCTCTTGGTGCGGTACCACGGCCCTGTGACGTAACAGGGTTCGCTTCCTTCACACAGGGTGAGGTTAGCCCATGTGTGTATTCACTTTGTACCGCCATATAGTCCGTCATTACTTGGCAGCAGGTTCCATCTCTGCACGGTGGACCCCGGGCTGCGAACGCACCATACTCTATCTGTCTTATTATTTGGTGCGTTCCGCTAGCCCTAACAGTATGTGCTCTGTGTATATGTGTATGTATGTGCTCTGTGTGTATGTGCTCTGTATATATATGTGCATATGTGCTCTGTGTATATGTGTATGTTTGTGCTCTATATATATATATATAAATGTGTGTATGTGCTCTGTGTATATGTGTGTATGTACTCTGTGTATATATGTGTGTATGTGTTCTGTGTATATATGTGTGTATGTGCTCTGTGTATATGTGTGAATGTACTCTGAATATATATATATATATGTGTGTGTATGTGCTCTGTGTATATATGTGTGTGTATACTTTGTGTACAGTATATATATATATGTATGTGCTCTGTGTATACTTTCATGTGCGCTATGTGTGTAACATACAGTGTATGTATGTAGCATCCATTTATAAATCTCGACTGCACAGACAAGAGTTCATAAGTGTAAACATGTGGGTAATCGCCCAACAATCGAGCAAAATGCGGCTCAAAAATCCTTGTTCTCAGCAGCACATCGCCGGTGTAAACTGAAGATGTGCTGCCGATAACGTGATACTGTATGAGGACAGATTAATCTATTAGTGATTGTTCTGTCCCCATCATTCTTCCTCAGCTGGAGTTAAGAGACTGTGAAACAAGCGCCGAACAACTTCATTATTGTCAATCGTTTAATGGTCTGAAATGTTTAGGGCATTTAGGGCCCCAGGTTAACCCTTTGCACATGGCCCCACTTTGTCTAAAAGCGCCCTGACTGCAGGTTGACAGAATTTTATCCATTCAGGGAATTTGGAGCTTTGTATCAGGATATTGAAGCTATAAACATTAGTTAAGAAAGTAATTAGCTTAGAATTTTGTACCTTAAGATAAGTTGATAAATGGCCGAATCTCACTGTAATATATATTTACGATTGTTTCTATCAGAAGTACTTAACTGTATACGGTGTCATTATTTCCACTCCATCTTTTCTTATGTCTTTTGTAGGTTGTGACTTATAATCCTACTGACCAGAAGAAACTGGAGAACGTACTGAATGCAATACTTACTTCTTAAAGTTTTTGTCCTATGAGGACAGACCTTGTCAATATCCCCTCCCATATTTAAACCCTCCTTTAGTAGGCAAAATGGAGAGTCGCTAATTAAAAGCTCTCGCAAACTCGACCATATACAAGATGGTCACCAATTAGCGTCTTTCTGGCTGACCAGCTCTCTTTGTGTCGGGAGCCGGGACTATTGACCAACCCAGGAGAAGATTCTGAAAGGGATGAGGGATTGAAAAGATGTGTTACTCAATGGATATGTATAAAGTTTGAGAAACATTTTCTTTGCTTTACTGTATCTAAAATAAAAAAATGAAAAAACTTTGAAAATCATAAAAAAATTTTTTTTAAAAATCTACCGTTTCTGTATGCAGCTGTTCTGCAAACCTATGTGTCTCTATGATTATTTTCAAAGAGGCCTATGATTTGCTGTAATCACATAATTCGTGGGAAACACCCACTGAACTCTGAACCAGAAGCTCCGCATGCAGCAGTGGCGCAGGAAGCAGGTACAGCCGGCTGCATCCTATTGGCCAGAACGACTGGAAAAGTCATGTACAGCTGGAGGGTGTTTGCCCTGCAAAAATCATCAATGCGTTCACAAATGGTTTGATTTATTGAGGATTTATAGACGATATTTACATATGTACAGATAAAAAAAATTAATTTATCATATAAATATTTTGTTCGGTTTGGTCCTGTGTTCTTTCCAGGCCCTCCAGTGATAAGATTGCTGGATTCCTACAAAAAAAAATCATGTTATATGGGATATATAAGTGCATAAATCATAGTTTTCTTAAAGGGGTTTGATAAGATTAGAAAAGACTGTTATTGGTATTATATCCAATTAAATAAGGCTGAGCTGCAATACAACACTGAACCCGTGTGCAAGAGTGGTGCTGTTTATAATTTATTGTTTGACTTTTATTACATTTTTACGGAAAGAATTGGATGTTTATTAGGAAAAATTGAATAAAAAAACAGCAATTTTGCAGGTATTGAATGGGAAAAATTGGCTAAAAAGCATTAATTTTCCTGGCAATTAATGGGAAGAATTGGATAAAAAAACAGCAACTGTGCAGGTATTTAATGAGAAGAATTGGATAAAAAAATAATTTTGCAGGTATTGAATGGGATAAATGGATGAAAAAAACAGCAATTACAGGCGCTAAATGGACAAATAGAATTGGATAAAAACAGCAATTTTGCAGGCAACAAATGGGAAGAATTGGATAAAAAACAGCATTTTTTTTTCAGGTACTGAATGGGAAAAATTGGATAAAAAAACAATTTTGCAGGTATTGAATGGGAATAATTGGATAAAAAGCTACAATTTTGCAGGCAATACATGGGAAGGAATAGATAAAAAATAGCAATTGTGCAGGTATTGAATGGGAAGAATTGGATTAAAAAAAAACAATTTTGCAGGTATTGAGTGGGAAGAATGCAATGAAAACCAGCAACTTTGCGGACAATAAATGGCAATTTTGCAGGCAAAAAAACAGCAATTTTGCAGGTATTGAATTTGAAGAATTGGATAAAAAACAGCAACTAGAAACTGCTATAAAAGATAACCTACAGTTGCCCCAACACGTTTAAATCACTAATATAACACTATTGAGTCTTATTTTTGCATTAAATGACTGTTCTTGATGTCCCATCATAATGTAAATACTTGTACAAAAACAAGTTATATAGCGCAGCTCGTCATCTGCAAATATACTAGGGCTAGTCTGGGGAGTTGTCTACCAACGCAGACTAGTCCGACCTCAGATGCTGCAATCATCTTTCCTGGACATGTCTGATGCTCTCTGCACTGCCCATGTTGAAAATCCTATGCATACGCACAATGTCTTTCCTGCCTGCACACGAGCAATATGTCTTTCCTGCCTGCGCATGTGCACAATGTCTTTCCTGCCTGCACGTAAACACTACGTCTTTCCTGCCTGCACATGAGCACTATGTCTTTCCTGCCTGTACATGCGCACAATATATTTCCTTCCTGCTCATGCGCACAATGACATTCTTTCATGCACATGCATGCAATGTCTTTCCTACCTGCACATGTGCACAATGTCTTTCTTGCCTACTCATGAGCACTACGTATTTCCTGCCTGTGCATGCGCACAATGTATTTCCTTCCTGCACATGAGCACAATGTCTTTCCTGCCTGCACATGAGCACTATGTCTTTCCTGCCTGTGCATGAGCACTATGTCTTTTCTGCCTACTCATGAGCACAATGTCTTTCCTGCCTACACATGAGCACTACATGTTTCCTGCCTGTGCATGCGCACAATGTCTTTCCTGCCTGTGCATGCACACAATGTCTTTCCTTCCAGTGCATGCGCACAATGTCTTTCCTTCCAGTGCATGCGCACAATGTATTTCCTTCCTGGGCATACGCACAATTACATTCTTTCATGTACATGCACACAATGTCTTTCCTGCCTGCGCATGCGCACAATGTCTTTCCTGCCTGCACATGAGCACAATGTCTTTCTTTCCTGCGCATGCACACAATGTTTTTCCTGCCTGAGCATGCACAGTAAATGTGAGTGTATTTCCCACATCATCAGCGGCAGACTGCGCATGTCCAGGCAGCAGAGACATTACGTTCATGTGCAATAATTTGCCAGGACTAACTTGATTTTTTATAAACAAAGTCTGACAAATCTGTGGCGTCTCAGGTCAAAAAAGGGACACGATGTTCATAAGTACCATCTTCAAATGTTGGTGGCGTTAAGCTGAGCCACCTCACAGTCTGCCACTGACTGCGACGTCCAGGAAGTGAATCTGTGGGGATCAGAGTTATCTCTGAACCCAGAATTTGTGTCAGGTGCACCGCTGTGTGATTTCACCCTGCTCCTGATGTTACTGGTGTACTTACTGCCCCACGATGATAATGTATGTCACGGTGTGATAACTGCTTTCGAGCACAGAAAAAACGAAGGGACTGGAGCAGCGAGCTTCCTAATCTTATTGCGGATCCATAGACAGAAGCGTTGTACAAATTAATTTCATTTATCACTGACCTTGAAGATGACTTTTTATTTTTCCTTTTACGATATCTGTCTGAAAAAAAAAAGAAGATTGCAATTTATTACTGCTGTGTCCTCCTAAGGAAGATCATCAGTGACAAGCCACAATCATCAGCAAGTGCTCAATTTCCCTGCAGCGCCTCCGAAGGTGAAATGGAGCATTACACAATTCAAAGTGTCATCAGTGAAAAGATCAGAGACGAGGGTTCTCAATGAGGGAAACCCCTGAATTAACTCATATTTCCTTAACAATGTACTAAAAGCTTTTATAGCGCAAGCAATCAAACTCCCGATCTTAATAAAAAAAATTGAAATATTTATATCAAAAGTTTAAATCAACTAATTAAATGTATTTTTTTTTAAATAAAAACTAACATAATTGGTATTGTGACGTCTATAAAAGTCCGATCTAGGAAAATATAAAATTAATAAAAGCAAATAATAAAAAAAATGTCAGAATTGCTGTTTTTCGGTTATCGCACCACCCAGAAAATAAGCAATAAGAAGCCATCAAATAATTGTCGGTACCTCAACAAAGTATTAATGAAAACAACAGTTTGCGTTGAAAAAAACAAACCGATAAATTGGAAAATAAAAAATTATAGGTCTTAGAATTTGGAGAGAATTTTTTTTTTTTTTACAAAATTCTGTTTTTTTTTTGGGAAATTCTAAAACGTATCAGTGGGGCCAGACAGATGCCAGATTATCAGATATTTTAGTCATCTCCTCTCGGTCTTGGGAAATTCCCACCAATTCCAAACTAATGTTCTGAGCCGGGTTATCAGACTTTCTGGATTATCAGAAAGCTTTTTTTTCTGTTTACAGACTTTGAAAATTTGCCAAAGAATCTATAAAAGTAACTTACAAGTAAATAATAGCGCAGTCAGTGAAATCAGGACGATGAGAACGATGACGACGATACTGATAATATGAGGCAAAGCATTAGCCTCCATTTGGGTGTCTTCGATTTCGCTATCCTGCAAAAAGACAAATGATCAGGTGGAAAATAAGACATAGTCGTCATCCTGGCAGCTCCTAGATGCCATCATCTGATCATAAATGATTTTTTTTTTCATATGTGTAATTCCAAATATCACCACTAGAGGGAGCTCACTGCACCTAGGTTATACAGTTATCACTGGGAAGGGTAATAATTTGTATGGCTGCAGCTCCCCCTAGTGGCGGCTGCAGGAAAATGCTCAAATAGGAGCAATTCTGCACCTAGTACCATGTGCTTATTATTTACTGCATACACGTCATATTACATCTTATATTTTATTAATTAAAGTCTACCTGGCTTGCTCGCTTCACGTTAAAGGGAGGAGGGTCAGCAGAGGTTGTCTTTGGGGTAGCATAAGGAGGTTCATGGTCTGTGGATAAAAGAATGTTTTAAAAAATAAACTCAAAGAAAGTTATGAACTACGCCTGCATGTTTTATCTCCAAAAATTATTTGTGGATTGATTTAATAATATATCTGTACTGGGGAGATAGTTTTTCTGACTTGGCAAATGATAGAATTGTAACCACATGCAGTCACCACTAGAGGGAGCTCACTACATGTGGATTTATACAATCTAGTGTTGAACTGAACTCATTGAGAACTATAGAACAGTGATGAGCTCCATCTAGTGGTGACTGTAGGTAATTGCAGTGTTATAATAAATAGCAAAAAATGCCCAACCCCATAGCAGTCAGTGGTAGGTACAAGCCTTTTATTAAAATAGTCTAGTCTGTGTCCATTCAAATACCAGCCATTGTGCCTCTTGTGCCGTCTATGCCGGATGGGAAACACAGTAGATGCTGAGCATGAGAACCATGGTAGTTAGGCCGAAGCCAAGGTGCAGGTGCCCGCCTCATCAGTAGGCATCTCAGACTTACCACGAGTAGTGTGAACAGTCGTGTGAGTAGGTTCTGGAGGCTTCGGAGCGGCTGAAATAAAAATAGCGATAAGTTAGTAAAAGTATGTGACCACTTGTGAAAAAAAGACCCATGAAGAGAATAGTCTGAACATGGTCTGATGGTACCACAGCTCCTGGGCCGAGGAGGAAGCAAAAGAGAGGACACAGACAGGACAGCACGGGGTCACAGCCGTCTCCTCACCCTGACGGATCTTTACTGTTCTCTCTAATTTTATGTCATTGAATGGTCCAGGGATCTCCACACGGCAGCAGTAGGTTCCTTCATCATCTTTGGTGACCCCGATGATGGTCAGGGACACGTTCCCCTGACTAATGTTCCCCAGCAGTTTATATCGGTCAGATTTCCTCCCGGTCACTATTCGGCCATCAGTCCTGATAATCTCGTTATTGCACCAATAATTTGGACATCCGTCCCGTCCCCAGCACATTGTGGTTGTCTCGGCGGAATATGTGCAGGGTAATACCGCAGTGCCATTCAGTGATACCGCCACCACCAGAGCGGCTGGAGCCACCGGACCTGAAAATCGAGAAGACAGTATAAAATGAAGGACAAAATAGGAATAATTTATCTTCAACTAAAGGAGTGTTTAGACTATCAGAAAATAATTATGGGGAACCTGTAGGGAGGTTGTTTGGCCCCTGAACAGTCACTAATGTCCTCCAGTGCTCATTATAGAAATGGTTCTGAGGCCCAACACCGACCGTACTAAGCAGAGAAAGCAGTGACGTCTCAATAATGGGAGAAGGCAAATATGGCATGGGGAGAAAGATAGATAATAGATAGATAATAGATAGATAGATAATAGATAATAGATAGATAATAGATAGATAATAGATAATAGATAGATAATAGATAGATAATAGATAGATAGATAGATAATAGATAGATAGATAGATAATAGATAGATAGATAATAGATAATAGATAGATAATAGATAGATAATAGATAATAGATAGATAATAGATAGATAATAGATAGATAGATAATAGATAGATGATAGAAAGATAGATAGATAGATAATAGATAATAGATAGATAATATATAGATAGATAGATAGATAATAGATAGATAATAGATAGATAATAGATAATAGATAGATAATAGATAGATAATAGATAGATAATAGATAATAGATAGATAATAGATAGATAATAGATAGATAATAGATAGATAATAGATAATAGATGATAGATAGATAGATAATAGATAATAGATAGATAATAGATAGATAGATAATAGATAGATAATAGATAGATAGATAGATAATAGATAATAGATAGATAATAGATAGATAATAGATAGATAATAGATAGATAGATAGATAATAGATAGATAATAGATACTATATATAGATAATAGATAGATAATAGATAGATAGATATATAATAGATAGATAATAGATAATAGATAGATACAGTAGATAGATAGATAACAGATAGATAATAGATAGATGGATAATAGATAGATATATAATAGATAGATAATAGATAGATAGATAGATAATAGATAGATAATAGATACTATATATAGATAATAGATAGATAATAGATAGATAGATAGATAATAGATAGATAATAGATAGATAATAGATACTATATATAGATAATAGATAGATAATAGATAGATATATAATAGATAGATAATAGATAATAGATAGATACAGTAGATAGATAGATAACAGATAGATAATAGATAGATAGATAATAGATAGATAATAGATAGATAGATATATAATAGATAGATAGATAATACTGTATTTTGATGGTAGTCCCTCACCTGTGGCCAGTATCACCAGTACGCAGACTGTTAGACCCCGCGGTGACATTTCTTCTCTGTAGCCAGCCTTCTGCTCCCTGTGCTGTTCTCATTTCTGATCACACGTATCTTGGTTCTTCTAGAAACGAGAAGCTCCTTGTGTGGTGATGACTCACGCAGACTGTCAACTTCACAGTGTGAAAACCATCGGACCATGCGCATGATATTTCTGCTCCGCCACTGCCGCCCCGAGCAGACATTGTGCACCGTATACTGTGGATGACTCAGATTTGCTGACACGATAATGAGAGTTAATTCTTTCTAGGAAGCCGTAAACTTTTGGTGAACACAAGAAAAACGACTCAGAAATAATCCGGGGTGACATCAGCAGCCGGCCATAGTGTAGAGCAAAAAACTGTTGATGCAATGGGGCCGTTGTGTCCGCCTGACAGAGCCCCAGCCTGCCACTATGTGTCCACCTGACAGAGCCCCAGCCTGCCACTATGTGTCCACCTGACAGAGCCCCAGCCTGCCACTATGTGTCCGCCTGACAGAGCCCCAGCCTGCCACTATGTGTCCGCCTGACAGAGCCCCAGCCTGCCACTATGTGTCCACCTGACAGAGCCCCAGCCTGCCACTATGTGTCCACCTGACAGAGCCCCAGCCTGCCACTATGTGTCCACCTGACAGAGCCCCAGCCTGCCACTATGTGTCCACCTGACAGAGCCCCAGCCTGCCACTATGTGTCCACCTGACAGAGCCCCAGCCTGCCACTATGTGTCCACCTGACAGAGCCCCAGCCTGCCACTATGTGTCCACCTGACAGAGCCCCAGCCTGCCACTATGTGTCCACCTGACAGAGCCCCAGCCTGCCACTATGTGTCCACCTGAAAGAGCCCCAGCCTGCCACTATGTGTCCACCTGAAAGAGCCCCAGCCTGCCACTATGTGTCCGCCTGACAGAGCCCCAGCCTGCCACTATGTGTCCACCTGACAGAGCCCCAGCCTGCCACTATGTGTCCACCTGACAGAGCCCCAGCCTGCCACTATGTGTCCACCTGACAGAGCCCCAGCCTGCCACTATGTGTCCACCTGACAGAGCCCCAGCCTGCCACTATGTGTCCACCTGAAAGAGCCCCAGCCTGCCACTATGTGTCCACCTGACAGAGCCCCAGCCTGCCACTATGTGTCCACCTGACAGAGCCCCAGCCTGCCACTATGTGTCCACCTGAAAGAGCCCCAGCCTGCCACTATGTGTCCACCTGACAGAGCCCCAGCCTGCCACTATGTGTCCACCTGACAGAGCCCCAGCCTGCCACTATGTGTCCACCTGACAGAGCCCCAGCCTGCCACTATGTGTCCACCTGACAGAGCCCCAGCCTGCCACTATGTGTCCGCCTGACAGAGCCCCAGCCTGCCACTATGTGTCCGCCTGACAGAGCCCCAGCCTGCCACTATGTGTCCACCTGACAGAGCCCCAGCCTGCCACTATGTGTCCACCTGACAGAGCCCCAGCCTGCCACTATGTGTCCAACTGACAGAGCCCCAGCCTGCCACTATGTGTCCACCTGACAGAGCCCCAGCCTGCCACTATGTGTCCACCTGACAGAGCCCCAGCCTGCCACTATGTGTCCACCTCACAGAGCCCCAGCCTGCCACTATGTGTCCACCTGACAGAGCCCCAGCCTGCCACTATGTGTCCACCTCACAGAGCCCCAGCCTGCCACTATGTGTCCACCTGACAGAGCCCCAGCCTGCCACTATGTGTCCACCTAACAGAGCCCCAGCCTGCCACTATGTGTCCACCTGACAGAGCCCCAGCCTGCCACTATGTGTCCAACTGACAGAGCCCCAGCCTGCCACTATGTGTCCACCTGACAGAGCCCCAGCCTGCCACTATGTGTCCACCTAACAGAGCCCCAGCCTGCCACTATGTGTCCACCTGACAGAGCCCCAGCCTGCCACTATGTGTCCACCTGACAGAGCCCCAGCCTGCCACTATGTGTCCACCTCACAGAGCCCCAGCCTGCCACTATGTGTCCACCTCACAGAGCCCCAGCCTGCCACTATGTGTCCACCTGACAGAGCCCCAGCCTGCCACTATGTGTCCACCTGACAGAGCCCCAGCCTGCCACTATGTGTCCGCCTGACAGAGCCCCAGCCTGCCACTATGTGTCCACCTGACAGAACCCCAGCCTGCCACTATGTGTCCACCTGACAGAGCCCCAGCCTGCCACTATGTGTCCACCTGACAGAGCCCCAGCCTGCCACTATGTGTCCACCTGACAGAGCCCCAGCCTGCCACTATGTGTCCACCTGACAGAGCCCCAGCCTGCCACTATGTGTCCGCCTGACAGAGCCCCAGCCTGCCACTATGTGTCCACCTGACAGAGCCCCAGCCTGCCACTATGTGTCCACCTGACAGAGCCCCAGCCTGCCACTTTGTGTCCACCTGACAGAGCCCCAGCCTGCCACTATGTGTCCGCCTGACAGAGCCCCAGCCTGCCACTATGTGTCCACCTGACAGAGCCCCAGCCTGCCACTATGTGTCCCCCTGACAGAGCCCCAGCCTGCCACTATGTGTCCACCTGACAGAGCCCCAGCCTGCCACTATGTGTCCACCTGACAGAGCCCCAGCCTGCCACTATGTGTCCACCTCACAGAGCCCCAGCCTGCCACTATGTGTCCGCCTGACAGAGCCCCAGCCTGCCACTATGTGTCCACCTGACAGAGCCCCAGCCTGCCACTATGTGTCCACCTGACAGAGCCCCAGCCTGCCACTATGTGTCCACCTGACAGAGCCCCAGCCTGCCACTATGTGTCCACCTGACAGAGCCCCAGCCTGCCACTATGTGTCCGCCTGACAGAGCCCCAGCCTGCCACTATGTGTCCACCTCACAGAGCCCCAGCCTGCCACTATGTGTCCACCTGACAGAGCCCCAGCCTGCCACTATGTGTCCGCCTGACAAAGCCCCAGCCTGCCACTATGTGTCCACCTGACAGAGCCCCAGCCTGCCACTATGTGTCCACCTGACAGAGCCCCAGCCTGCCACTATGTGTCAACCTGACAGAGCCCCAGCCTGCCACTATGTGTCCGCCTCACAGAGCCCCAGCCTGCCACTATGTGTCCACCTGACAGAGCCCCAGCCTGCCACTTTGTGTCCACCTGACAGAGCCCCAGCCTGCCACTATGTGTCCGCCTGACAGAGCCCCAGCCTGCCACTTTGTGTCCACCTGACAGAGCCCCAGCCTGCCACTATGTGTCCACCTGACAGAGCCCCAGCCTGCCACTGTGTGTCCACCTGACAGAGCCCCAGCCTGCCACTTTGTGTCCACCTGACAGAGCCCCAGCCTGCCACTATGTGTCCACCTGACAGAGCCCCAGCCTGCCACTATGTGTCCACCTGACAGAGCCCCAGCCTGCCACTTTGTGTCCACCTGACAGAGCCCCAGCCTGCCACTTTGTGTCCACCTGACAGAGCCCCAGCCTGCCACTATGTGTCCACCTGACAGAGCCCCAGCCTGCCACTTTGTGTCCACCTGACAGAGCCCCAGCCTGCCACTATGTGTCCACCTGACAGAGCCCCAGCCTGCCACTATGTGTCCACCTGACAGACCCGTAGCCTGCCACTTTGTGTCCACCTGACAGAGCCCCAGCCTGCCACTATGTGTCCACCTGACAGAGCACTAGCTTGTTACTTTGTGTCCCATATAGAATCCCCGTTGGCTACTATGTGCTTCCTTGACAGGATTCCAATCTACGGCCTTGAGCTCCGTGATAGAATTTTGACTTCCACAGTATGCCCCTTGACACAACCCCTGACTTCCATCTTTTGCCCCTCAACAGTGTCTCATGCTCCCCATACTGAGTCACTGTTATCTAGTGTTTAACCCCTGGTCTCCCTCCACAGAGTCCCTCACAACTGTCTTTGACTACTGTCCACAGAGACATCGGTAGCCGGGGCTCTCGAGGGCATCTGAGATATTCATGACAGCAAATTTTCTTCCATGTTATCCTTCCTTCCTTCCTTTTTCTTTTCCTTTCGTATCCCATCATTTCATTGTTTAGCTTTTCCTGCTTCCTGAGACTTTTGCATTGTGGAATCTCAGATGGCACAGAACAAGGCTGTTAGGTCACATGTCTGACAACGGGGTACGGCTGACCTGTAGTCTGTTTCTAATGGCAACATATAGAAATAATTAAAAAATTCATACAACACTATTAAAGCAAAATTACTCAACCTTCTGTATCGATCTGACTCCGCTCCATCCACCCACATGAATCTGCAGTGTATAAAGTTCACTAGATCGCTCCTGCAGCTGCTCATATAACCGTGACCTTTCTCAACATACGAACCTGACTTTTTTCACCAGAAATCCATAACCTCAATATAAGAGTATTTTCTTGAACTTTTATATTAGATCTTTGTTCGGGATGTTTTTTTGTGCTCTACCACTGTTCACTTTGCTAACTAGACCTTTAGTCACATAGTCATCCAGGCTTCCTAGAAATGCACGGCCTCGGCTTTGTCTACTCTTATCCAAGGAAAGCAAACCTGTGCCGGACTGTAGCAGAATGGGTCTGAAAACCAATTAACCGTGGGCAGTCATACAGCGTTATACTCGTTACAGGACGCTGCTGTGGTGGTTCCTCCATCTAAAGAAGTTGTGCAATAGGCCTCCAAAATCAGTCTACGCTCAGTAGAAGACTTCATATATAGCTAATAAATTATTTGCATTTGTGAGCCACAGTCTATGCTTCTAAGTATAGGAGGATTTTCTCTGCCTAAAGATCTAAATGGTACTCTCCTATTCTGCATGCATATTGCGCTGGTACATTGAGATACATCTCTATATATAGGTACATCTCTACATATCTATATGCTAAGAATAAAATAAAAGTCAGAGATTTTTCCTTAAAAAAATACTAAAAAAACAGTGATATTAAAACATTTTTGGAACACTTTTTAAAAATTAAACACCACAAATCCGAAAATAATAAGGACATATTCGGTATCCCTGTAATAGTAATAACCTTTACGGTGTAGTGTATTTACAGTGATAGGTAAATTTTGTTAAAAAAGTGTTTTTTGTAGCTCTTAAATGCTTGTTTGCCCAAAATGGCACTTAAAAAAATTAAAACTCATCTTGCAAAAACAAATAAGAGCTCGTATAGGGAAGCTTATGTCAAAATGAAAAAAAAAAAATTACGGCAGTGGCTCTGACAAGTGGACACAAAGTTGTAGGAAGGGGCTCTGTCAGGTGGACACAAAGTCATAGGCAGGGGCTCAGTCAGGTGGATAAAAAGTCGAAGGAAGGGGCTCTGCCAGGAGGACACAAAGTCGTAGGAAGACACTCTGTCAGGTGGACACAAAATCATAGGCAGGGGCTCAGTCAGGAGGACACAAAGTCGTAGGAAGACACTCTGTCAGGTGGACACAAAGTCGAAGGAAGGGGCTGTGTCAGGTGGTTACAACTTTGTAGGAAGGGGCTTTGTCAGGCAGACAAAAAGTCATAGGCAAGGTCTCTGTTGGGTGGACACAAATTCATAGGAAGGGGCTCTGTGAGGTGGACACAAAGTCATAGGAAGGGGTTCTGTCAGGTGGATGCAAAGACACAGGCAGGGGCTCTATTGGATGGACATAAAGTCACAAGCGGGGGCTCTGTCAGGTGGACACAAAGTCGCAGGCAGGGGCTCAGTCAGGTGGACGCAAAGTCATAGGAAGGGGCTCAGTCAGGTGGACACAAAATTGAATTAAGGGGCTCTCTGAGGTGGAAACAAAGTCAAAGGAAGAGGCTCTGTCAGGTGGACACAAAGTCTTAGACAGGGTCTCTGTAGGGTGGGCACAAAGTCATTGGAAGTGGATCTGTTGGGTGGACACAAATTCATAGGCAGGAGCTCTGTCAGGTGGATGCAAAGTTGTTTGAAGAGACTCTGTCAGGTAGACACAAAGTCGAAGGAAGGGGATCTGTCAGGTGGATGCAAAGACACAGGCAGGGGCTCTATTGGATGGACATAAAGTCACAAGCGGGGGCTTTGTCAGGTGGACACAAAGTCGCAGGCAGGGGCTCAGTCAGGTGGACGCAAAGTCATAGGAAGGGGCTCAGTCAGGTGGACACAAAATTGAATTAAGGGGCTCTGTCAGGTGGACACAAAGTCAAAGGAAGAGGCTCTGTCAGGTGGACACAAAGTCTTAGGCAGGGTCTCTGTAGGGTGGGCACAAAGTCATTGGAAGTGGATCTGTTGGTTGGACACACAGTCATAGGCAGGAGCTCTGTCAGGTGGATGCAAAGTTGTTGGAAGAGACTCTGTCAGGTAGACACAAAGTCGAAGGAAGGGGATCTGTCAGGTGGACACAAAGCTGTAGGAAGGAGCTCTGTCAGATAGACACAAAGTCATTGGCAGGGGTTCTGTCAGGTGGACACAAAGTCAAAGGAAGGGGTCTGTGTCAGGTGGACACAAAGTTGTAGGAAGGGGTTCTGTCAGGTGGACACAAAGTCGTAGTCAGGAGCTATCTTTGGTGGACATAAAGTCGCAGGCAGGGCTCTGTGAGAGAATGAGATACACTGAGCATTATGTACTCTGTGAAGGACTATATAGGTTAGATACAACTACAAATGTGTCTATAGAAACCCTATTAATGAGTTAATAGAGGGGGATTCTCTATTCAGGATCCTCATCTTTTTGTCGCAGTGGAGAGCGTCTCTTACAATCCTGTAATATACAGTATTACACAGAAAAAAAAACATTGATTTAATTAGTACTGTGTAATACTTCATTTCACCAGTGGTGGCACTGCAGGAAAACTAAACACCTACTGCCAGGTGTCTTCACAGATTATGGTTGATCGAGGGAGGTCTCAGCACTCTGGGCACATTGTCAGCTCATTGCCAATGACTCCTCTAATAAGTAGAGATGGAGAACCCTTATTAGTGCCGCCCTTATCTTTGTCATATAACAGTTTAATGATTACTTATACAAACAAATGGAAAAGACGAGTGGACTTGTTTCCATAACGACAAAAATTTTCCAACACGTTCTAATTTTTAACAAACGTCAGTAATTGCTGTATAATTAGTCATCTTATGTCACCTCCTCCCCACCAGATGATAGAGAATTGGTGAATAAGTCCGGTTTAAAAAGGATGTAATAGGTGACATTTAAAAAATAAAATCCTAAGAAAAAACCTACACGTGTAGGGAGTGTAAAGACGGCCATACAAATGAAACGGCTGTCGGATGAACGGTTCTTCAGCCAATCATTCGGGGGCCTGCAAATGTTTTTGATCATCTCTGACTCACAGTTAGTCCATTTCAATGAGCTTGATGTAATACCTACTTCTGCCTGCGGAAGTGCTGTGGGGAAACATTGCATTTGCTGCCAGGTTTCCTACAGATTATAACTGATCGCAGCGAGTTACAGTAGTAGGACTTTCTGCAATCTGAATATCGTCAAGGTAGTTTAAAAAAAAAAAAAGCAAAATCTAATCCCATAAAACCAAATGAATAGGTCACATGACCCTACAAAAATCGGCAGATTTGACGTCACTGGCCCCCGCTCACCTCCTGACGGTGATAAATGTGCATACAGATAAGAGATCAGAAATTGGGGGTGGGGGGGGACAAATACTTTTTCACTCCTTACGGTACACATTGTTGATGAGATAGTTCTTCTTTTCGAAAATAATTGTTGCACAATCGTCTTGTTCTAGATAATTAGGGAAATTACTATGCAAAACTGCTGAAGATGGAAAATAGAAGGGAGGTTTTTAATGTGTGAAAATAAAAAAAAACTTGTTTCCTCCCTTTTTAGATTCTTTAGCAAAATCTTGATGGTCAAGGAGTTTAACCCCTTCATGACCGGCATTTTTTCCTTCTTCTTTTTTTTTCTTCAATACAAAAAGTGAAACTCATTTCTGTTAATGTTGATGATTATGGCTTACAGCCAATGAAAACACAAAAGCCATTATCTCAGTTAATTAGAATACTTTATAACACCAGTTTGAAAAAATGTTTTAAAAATCTGAAATGTTGGTCTACTGAAATGTATGTTCAGTAAATGCACTCAATACTTGGTCGGGGCTCCTTTTGCATCAATTACTGCATCAATGTGGCGTGGCATGGAGGCGATCAGCCTGTGGCACTGCTGAGGGGTTATGGAAGCCCAGGTTGCTTTGATAGCAGCCTTCAGCTCATCTGCATTGTTGGATCTGGTGTCTCTCATCTTCCTCTTGACAATATCACATAGATTCTCTATGGGGTTAAGGTCAGGCGAGTTTGCTGTCAATCAAGCCCAGTGATACTGTTGTTTGTACACGAGGTATTGGTACTTTTGTCAGTGTGGACATTTGCCAAGTCCAGCTGGAGAATGACATTTCCATCTCCAAAAAGCTTGTCGGCAGAGGGAAACATGAAGTGCTCTAAAATGTCCTGGCAGGCGACTGCGCTGACTTTGGTCTTGATAAAACACAGTGGACCTACACCAGCAGATGACATGGCTCCCCAAACCATCACTGATTGTGGAGACTTCACACTAGACCTCCAGCAGCTTGGGTTGTGGCCTCTCTACTCTTCCTCCAGACTCTGGGACCTTGATTTCCAAGGTCTAGTGTGAAGTTTCCACAATTAATTACATAGTCACCTTTATAAAAGACTCCTGTCCACAGACTCAATTAATCAGTCAGACTCTAACCTCTACAACATGGGCAAGACCAAAGAGCTTTTTAAGCATGTCAGGGACAAGGTGGGGTGTAGGTGGAGCGATTAAAAAATAATGACTTTATTTTTTCGTTTGTGCTATTTACTCTCTGGATAGCTGATGTTTGGCTTTTTTGTGAAAACTTTTGGGTCGCCGACGGCCCCTAACTGAATGATAACCCATCGGCACAGAATTATTGCATCAAGGGGGGGACGACCAAATGAAGCCTGCATCATTTAAAGCCATTTAACCCCTTACCGGCATCGGACGAACTATACCGTCCGATGCCGGCTCCCCTGCTTTGATGCAGGGCTCCGCGGTGAGCCCGCACCAAAGCCGGGACATGTCAGCTGTTTTGAACAGCTGACATGTGCCCGTAATAGGCGCGGGCAGAATCGCGATCTGCCCGCACCTATTAACTAGTTAAATGCCGCTGTCAAACGCAGACAGCGGCATTTAACTACCGCTTCCGGCCGGGCGGCCGGAAATGACGTTATCGCCGACCCCCGTCACATGTCCGGGGGTCGGCGATGCGTCTCCATTGTAGCCATAGAGGTCCTTGAGACCTCTATGGTTACTGATTGCCCGTCGCTGTGAGCGCCACCTTGTGGTCGGCGCTCACAGCACACGTGCAATTCTGCTACATAGCAGCGATCAGCAGATCGCTGCTATGTAGCAGAGCCGATCGGCTTGTGCCTGCTTCTAGCCTCTCATGGAGGCTATTGAAGCATGGCAAAAGTTAAAAAAAAAAGTTTAAAAAAATGTGAAAAAAATAAAAAAAACATAAAAGTTTAAATCACCCCCCTTTCGCCCCAATCAAAATAAATCAATAAAAAAAATATCAAATCTACGCATATTTGGTATCGCCGCGCTCAGAATTGCCCGATCTATCAAATAAAAAAAAGTATTAACCTGATCGCTAAACAGCGTAGCGGGAAAAAAACTCGAAACGCCAGAATTACGTTTTTTTGGTCGCCGCGACATTGCATTAAAATGCAATAACGGGCGATCAAAAGAACGTATCTGCACCGAAATGCTATCATTAAAAACGTCATCTCGGCACGCAAAAAATAAGCCCTCAACCGACCCCAGATCACGAAAAATGGAGACGCTACGAGTATCGGAAAATGGCGCAATTTTTTTTTTTTTTTTTTTTTTTAGCAAAGTTTGGAATTTTTTTTCACCACTTAGATAAAAAATAACCTAGTCATGTTTGGTGTCTATGAACTCGTAATGACCTGGAGAATCATAATGGCAGGTCATTTTTAGCATTTAGTGAACCTAGCAAAAAAGCCAAACAAAAAACCAATGTGGGATTGCACTTTTTTTGCAATTTCACCGCACTTGGAATTTTTTTCCCGTTTTCTAGTACACGACATGCTAAAACCAATGATGTCGTTCAAAAGTACAACTCGTCCCGCAAAAAATAAGCCCTCACATGGCCAAATTGACGGAAAAATAAAAAAGTTATGGCTCTGGGAAGGAGGGGAGCGAAAAACGAACACGGAAAAACGAAAAATCCCCTGGTCATGAAGGGGTTAAAGTGGATCGGTCGTTTTCATTTTTACTACATAAATCAATAGTACACATGAAAACAAGTAACTTTGTGATATAGCTTATCAGAGGAATCTGTTTCTTTCTCCTCCTGGACTGAACTTTCACTTTCAATTCACGGGAAAATAAATCTGTTTTCAGAGAAGACAGATGTTTCTATTACTGAGAAAGGAGGTGACAGTTGATGCTTATAAGATTCTATGGAGGAAGGAGCTAAGGTAGAAGCAGAAATTGTGAAATTCCAGACACACTTTAAATGCTGTGGTCAGATATTGACAGTGGGCACCTAAAATGACAAACAGCAGTGATCAGAGGTAGCTCAGATCCCTGCCGTTAAGAGTAAGTGACTGCTGTGTGGAGATCCATACAATGTGAGATGTGCATGGACCTCCAAAGTCTGGAAAGTTTAAGAAAAAACAAATTGCATCAAAAACTGTGCCGAAAACTCATCAACTTCATAGATAACTGCAAACCGGTTTTCTTTCTGGCCAGCCTCTATATTTCCCAATTTTTCTGAAATGTCACCTTCTTCTCTGTGACAACCAATGAAGCAGCAAAATCGCGTTTTGGGTTGTCAGCACTGTCAGAGGTGGTCTTTGGGCTCTTAAATAATATTGACTCTTTAAAAGTATCTACAAACTCAATGATGAAGAACAGGCTCAGACTGGCCGGTCGGAGAACAGGAGAATCCCCTGGTGGGCCGCACCTATATGTGAAATAGTTGACACAGCTGAGCAGTGGGGCCACCAGAGTCAGGTGGGTTCTTGGCTGTCCAGTCCGGCACTAATGAAGATTGAATGAATGAATGAAGATGAAGAATGAAGATTCCACAGAATTTTCACCCTCATTTTTGGAAGCTCAGGAGACTTAGTATATAAAATTGTTATTAAGGACACGTTCCTGTCTCATGTCCTTTGCATGCAGAGGAGGCGATGGGTTTAGAGCTCTTCCTGTGCCTGATATTTACCGGAGAAGGAAATTAGTGGAAACTTCTGCTTTACAAAAACCTCTTTAAAGAAAATCTCGTGATTCTTGTAGAATCGTACGTCCTTAAGTAACACCACAGACTGAGGAACTGACTTGTGTGTGGACGGACAGAACATGGGTTGAGGCAGGTGCCACATTGAAATACGCACAAATTGTCACATCTTTAAGGTTTATTAAAAAGTAGAGATGACATTTTTTTTACTTAAATGCATGTACTTTGCCCTCAAAATAAATGTTATCACTGGATTTCATTAAAAATTTTGCACCGTTTAGCTTTTACAGGCTTATTGGCTGCAGAATGAGTTAACTGAGAAGCTATGAGTGAGCTCACTGTGATGGAGAGTTTGTAACGCTTAGATCCTTTTTGTTTTCTGAACTCCTTTGTGTTAATTTTTGATCACAATTAACTCTGAAAAAGACAGATACATAAAAAGTTAAACGCCTGCTACAATTAGCTCACTGATGGATTTTCAGTTAACTCATTCTGCAGCCTGCAGTGTGGAAAAAGCCTGTAAAAGCCAAACGGTGCTATATTTTTAATGCAACCCAATTGCAAAACGAAATTATAGCCCAAAAAGCAAATATTAAAGTAATATAAATGAGTCCACATCCTTTAATATTATAGAATATTGGTACATTTTTGCTCCATTCAGTTAAAGGGGCCCCCCATGCAAAAATATTAGGCTGTAATACTCATAATATAGGGCAGTGTGTGACGCAAGAAGTCCCTATTTTTTGGTGAAGAGGTCAGCTTACTAACTTGTAGTTTACTTGCGTTCCTAAGGTGGGCTAAAAGTTTTTTTATTTAGTCTTTTAGATTTTATTAGTTTCCAGCTCCGGCTAATCTTTATTGTATATATACAAAAGCTCCCGCAGTCCACCATACTTTACACCGCAGCTCTACCTGCTCTAACTAGCTTCTATTTCTAAGCCCAAGCTCATCGCAAACTTACATGCCAGCACACGCCGCACGACTGGTTCTTAAAAATAAACAATGATAAATTCACTTCCTAAACATTAATTAAAACTGTAATTAACTCTTTAATGGTAAAACAATGAATTAAAAAATGTTATAAACAAAATAAAACAGGAAATGTGATGAGAAAAGGGAAGTAGTAGGAGCCATTCTCTAAGTTACACCAAATCAATTAATTATCTATTCTCACATAATCTTCCATTTTCTTTCTCTAGTCACATCCAAAGCTAAATCCAGAATTCTGTTGGTTTTGTGACCACGGAGAGCAATGCACTGATGTTGGGGTGGAGCAGTGATGTAGTTACTGGTGCCAGCATTGTTAATTTTTTTTTTATTACTTTTTTTTCTATATACCTATTACTATAACCCTAACCCTTCCCCAAATCCTAACCCTAGCCCTAATGTTAGCCCTAACACCGACCCTAGCCCCAATTCCTTAGCCCTAACTGTAGCCCTAACACTAGCCCTAACATTAGCCATAACCTTAGCCAAAACCTTATCCCTAACCTTAGCCTTAACACTAGAATCAACCCTAGCCCCAATCCCCTGGCCCTAACACTAGCACCAACCTATCCTTAGCCCTAACCCTTGCCCCAACTGTAGCCCTAGCATTATCCCTAACACTAGCATCAACCCTATCTCTAACCCTAACCCTAACCCTAGCCCTCTTATTAGCCATAACCCTCGCCACAACCCTAACCCCAGCCCTAGTCTGAATGCTAGCACCAACCCTATCCCTAACACTAGCACCAACCTGATCTCTAGCCCTAACACTAGCACTAACCCTAGCCCTAACCCTAGCCCCTATCCTAATCCTAGCATTAGCCCTAACCCTAGTCCCAAAACTAACTCTAGCAAACCAGGGATTCAAGCTTCAGGAGGCTAATTTGCATATTCCAGGTGCCTTCTGGGAGAAGCGAAGTCTCCCTAAGCTAGAAGATCGTTGGGTACAGCCGGGACCAGCTGCTTCGAAAGCATCACCAAACCAGGGATTCAAGCTTCAGGAGGCTAATTTGCATATTCCAGGTGCCTTCTGGGAGAAGCGAAGTCTCCCTAAGCTAGAAGATCGTTGGGTACAGCCGGGACCAGCTGCTTCGAAAGCATCACCAAACCAGGGATTCAAGCTTCAGGAGGCTAATTTGCATATTCCAGGTGCCTTCTGGGAGAAGCGAAGTCTCCCTAAGCTAGAAGATCGTTGGGTACAGCCGGGACCAGCTGCTTCGAAAGCATCACCAAATTTTTGCCTGTAGGACATTATTGCAAGAGAGCTTGGCTGAGTAGATTACACAAGAAGGAAAACACACAGCAAGTCAGCAGGATCTAGGAGCAACATGGCAGATGTGACAACCTACATGGTGAGCTGCAGCATGTGCTACATGTTCACAGATCGACCAGAAGAAGAATCCAATTTCACCTGTCAGAAGTGTAGACTAGTGGCCCTTTTAGAAGAAAAGGTGCGGGGTCTGGAAGAAAGAATAGCAACTTTGAAACTCAAAGAGAATGAAGACTTTCTAGACAGAACAGAAGCATCTCTACTGGTCACAGAAGGTGCAAAAAGTGTCAGAGAACCTCCAAAAGCAGATGAGGGGAAGCATGTGACCAAGAGAAGCAAGAAGACCATGGAGAAATCACCAACCACACAACTGAAGAACCGATATCAAATCTTTGTAGAGGATGAAGATGGCACACCTAAGAATGAAGCAATACCAGCAAGCAAAAAAGAAAAGGGCACACAGCAACAAGTGACATCAAAAAGTACAGCCAAGAAGCAACGAAGAGTGGTGGTGGTGGGAGACTCACTACTGAGAGGCACCGAAGCAGCCATCTGCAGACCGGACATAACTGCAAGAGAAGTATGCTGCCTTCCAGGTGCGATGATCAAGGATGTGACCGATAGGATACCAAAGCTCTTCAGCTCCAAGGACGTCCACCCATTTCTTCTGATACATGTTGGCACCAATGACACGGCAAGGAAGGACCTACCGACAATCTGCAAGGACTTTGAAGAGTTGGGGAAGAAAGTAAAGGAACTGGATGCACAGGTAGTTTTTTCTTCTATCCTTCCAGTAGATGGGCATGGCACCAGGAGATGGAACAGGATCCTTGATGCAAACAACTGGCTAAGACGATGGTGCAGACAACAAGGATTTGGATTCCTGGACCACGGTGTGAATTACTGGTACGATGGACTCCTCGCCAGAGACGGACTACACCTCAACAAACCTGGGAAACACACATTCGCCAGAAGACTCGCTACACTCATCAGGAGGGCGTTAAACTAGAAGAAGAGGGGACGGGAAGAAAAACATTAGACTTGAACAAAGAAGATCCAGGAAAACATACTCAGAAGGGAGGTAAGAACATTTCTAAAACAATCCACAGTGAGGAGATTGGAACAAAACAAAATCCTCTAAACTGCATGCTCGCAAACGCCAGAAGCCTGACAAACAAGATGGAAGAACTAGAAGCAGAAATATCTACAGGTAACTTTGACATAGTGGGAATAACCGAGACATGGTTAGATGAAAGCTATGACTGGGCAGTTAACTTACAGGGTTACAGTCTGTTTAGAAAGGATCGTAAAAATCGGAGAGGAGGAGGGGTTTGTCTCTATGTAAAGTCTTGTCTAAAGTCCACTTTAAGGGAGGATATTAGCGAAGGAAATGAGGATGTCGAGTCCATATGGGTCGAAATTCATGGAGGGAAAAATGGTAACAAAATTCTCATTGGGGTCTGTTACAAACCCCCAAATATAACAGAAACCATGGAAAGTCTACTTCTAAAGCAGATAGATGAAGCTGCAACCCATAATGAGGTCCTGGTTATGGGGGACTTTAACTACCCGGATATTAACTGGGAAACAGAAACCTGTGAAACCCATAAAGGCAACAGGTTTCTGCTAATAACCAAGAAAAATTATCTTTCACAATTGGTGCAGAATCCAACCAGAGGAGCAGCACTTTTAGACCTAATACTATCTAATAGACCTGACAGAATAACAAATCTGCAGGTGGTCGGGCATCTAGGAAATAGCGACCACAATATTGTACAGTTTCACCTGTCTTTCACTAGGGGGACTTGTCAGGGAGTCACAAAAACACTGAACTTTAGGAAGGCAAAGTTTGACCAGCTTAGAGATGCCCTTAATCTGGTAGACTGGGACAATATCCTCAGAAATAAGAATACAGATAATAAATGGGAAATGTTTAAGAACATCCTAAATAGGCAGTGTAAGCGGTTTATACCTTGTGGGAATAAAAGGACTAGAAATAGGAAAAACCCAATGTGGCTAAACAAAGAAGTAAGACAGGCAATTAACAGTAAAAAGAAAGCATTTGCACTACTAAAGCAGGATGGCACCATTGAAGCTCTAAAAAACTATAGGGAGAAAAATACTTTATCTAAAAAACTAATTAAAGCTGCCAAAAAGGAAACAGAGAAGCACATTGCTAAGGAGAGTAAAACTAATCCCAAACTGTTCTTCAACTATATCAATAGTAAAAGAATAAAAACTGAAAATGTAGGCCCCTTAAAAAATAGTGAGGAAAGAATGGTTGTAGATGACGAGGAAAAAGCTAACATATTAAACACCTTCTTCTCCACGGTATTCACGGTGGAAAATGAAATGCTAGGTGAAATCCCAAGAAACAATGAAAACCCTATATTAAGGGTCACCAATCTAACCCAAGAAGAGGTGCGAAACCGGCTAAATAAGATTAAAATAGATAAATCTCCGGGTCCGGATGTCATACACCCACGAGTACTAAGAGAACTAAGTAATGTAATAGATAAACCATTATTTCTTATTTTTAGTGACTCTATAGCGACAGGGTCTGTTCCGCAGGACTGGCGCATAGCAAATGTGGTGCCAATATTCAAAAAGGGCTCTAAAAGTGAACCTGGAAATTATAGGCCAGTAAGTCTAACCTCTATTGTTGGTAAAATATTTGAAGGGTTTCTGAGGGATGTTATTCTGGATTATCTCAATGAGAATAACTGTTTAACTCCATATCAGCATGGGTTTATGAGAAATCGCTCCTGTCAAACCAATCTAATCAGTTTTATGAAGAGGTAAGCTATAGACTGGACCACGGTGAGTCATTGGACGTGGTATATCTCGATTTTTCCAAAGCGTTTGATACCGTGCCGCACAAGAGGTTGGTACACAAAATGAGAATGCTTGGTCTGGGGGAAAATGTGTGTAAATGGGTTAGTAACTGGCTTAGTGATAGAAAGCAGAGGGTGGTTATAAATGGTATAGTCTCTAACTGGGTCGCTGTGACCAGTGGGGTACCGCAGGGGTCAGTATTGGGACCTGTTCTCTTCAACATATTCATTAATGATCTGGTAGAAGGTTTACACAGTAAAATATCGATATTTGCAGATGATACAAAACTATGTAAAGCAGTTAATACAAGAGAAGATAGTATTCTGCTACAGATGGATCTGGATAAGTTGGAAACTTGGGCTGAAAGGTGGCAGATGAGGTTTAACAATGATAAATGTAAGGTTATACACATGGGAAGAGGGAATCAATATCACCATTACACACTGAACGGGAAACCACTGGGTAAATCTGACAGGGAGAAGGACTTGGGGATCCTAGTTAATGATAAACTTACCTGGAGCAGCCAGTGCCAGGCAGCAGCTGCCAAGGCAAACAGGATCATGGGGTGCATTAAAAGAGGTCTGGATACACATGATGAGAGCATTATACTGCCTCTGTACAAATCCCTAGTTAGACCGCACATGGAGTACTGTGTCCAGTTTTGGGCACCGGTGCTCAGGAAGGATATAATGGAACTAGAGAGAGTACAAAGGAGGGCAACAAAATTAATAAAGGGGATGGGAGAACTACAATACCCAGATAGATTAGCGAAATTAGGATTATTTAGTCTAGAAAAAAGACGACTGAGGGGCGATCTAATAACCATGTATAAGTATATAAGGGGACAATACAAATATCTCGCTGAGGATCTGTTTATACCAAGGAAGGTGACGGGCACAAGGGGCATTCTTTGCGTCTGGAGGAGAGAAGGTTTTTCCACCAACATAGAAGAGGATTCTTTACTGTTAGGGCAGTGAGAATCTGGAATTGCTTGCCTGAGGAGGTGGTGATGGCGAACTCAGTCGAGGGGTTCAAGAGAGGCCTGGATGTCTTCCTGGAGCAGAACAATATTGTATCATACAATTATTAGGTTCTGTAGAAGGACGTAGATCTGGGTATTTATTATGATGGAATATAGGCTGAACTGGATGGACAAATGTCTTTTTTCGGCCTTACTAACTATGTTACTATGTTACTATGTATGTTACATTAGCCCTAAGTATAGCCCTAGCCCTAACACTAGAACCAACCCTAGCCCCAACATACTAACCCTAACACTAGGACCAACCCTAGCGTCAAGCCCCTAGCCATAACAGTAGCACCAACCCTATCCCTATCATTAGCCCTAACCCTAGCAACAACCCTAACCCCAACCCTAGTCTGAATGCTAGCACCAACCCTATCCCTAACACTAGCACCAATCTGATCTCTAGCCCTAACAGTAGCACTAACCCTAGCCCTAACCCTAGCCCCTATCCTAACCCTAGCCCTAGCATTAGCCCTAACCCTAGTCCCAACCCTAACTCTAGCATTAGCCCTAAGTATAGCCCTAGCCCTAACACTAGAACCAACCCTAGCCCCAACATACTAGCCCTAACACTAGGACCAACCCTAGCGTCAAGCCCCTAGCCATAACAGTAGCACCAACCCTATCCCTATCATTAGCCCTAACCCTAGCAACAACCCTAACTCCAACCCTATCCTTAACACTAGCACCAACCCTATTCCTAGCCCTAAGACTAACACTAACCCTAGCCCCAACCCTAACCCCAACCTATCCCTAGCCATAACCCTACTTTTCAGCAGAAGACACTTTTGGGGATCAGAGCTCTCTTGTTCCTTTCATAAAATAACACATAAGATGAGATTTAATGAGAAACGGCAGATCACAGCACAGTGCACATGATTCAATCCTCTTTGCTCTGCCTTTACGCCCCAAGAAGAAGCAGTGCTTGCTGCTGGGTCATTTGATAGCATGGGCAAGGAAGGGCCCAAATTTCCCACCATCATAAAATTTGGTGCCCTTGCCCGACCTCCGCCCCCCATGCTACATCACTTGTTTCACCTCGAAGGAAGGTGATTGTTGTGGTTTCCTTGGATTGAGAAACATTATAGTAGTTTCTACATTTTTTAGGTGTCAGGTTTACCAGTTTAAAGCAATAACTCTATGGTCAATGATATTCTAGGCTTATAAAGTGTTTTTTTTTTTTTTTTTTTTTTGGGGGGGGGGGGGGGGGGGGCACAATTAGCACTTCCAGAAAAAGAGATTTTTTTTTCCTTTTCCGAGATTGTACCGAGTAATGGCAAATATTATTAATCCATGATATAAAAGTTTTCCCCCGTTTGATTGACAGGACTGCTTAAATTATTCAACTCTGCCGCTTGTCCAGTCCTATAATTAGAAGAAAAAAACAGTAAATAATAATAATCTTTATTTATATAGCGCCAACATATTCCGCAGCGCTTTACAGTTTAAATAATACTTTTAATAAAAAAAGTATATTAAATGTAGTTATACTTACATAAAAGGAAAGAAAATATCAAGTTTACATACAATATATACAGTTAGGTCCATATATATTTGGACAGAGACAACATTTTTCTAATTTTCGTTATAGACATTACCACAATGAATTTTAAACAAAACAATTCAGATGCAGTTGAAGTTCAGACTTTCAGCTTTCATTTAAGGGTATCCACATTAAAATTGGATGAAGGGTTTAGGAGTTTCAGCTCCTTAACATGTGCCACCCTGTTTTTAAAGGGACCAAAAGTAATTGGACAGATTCAATAATTTTAAATAAAATGTTCATTTTTAGTTCTTGGTTGAAAACCCTTTGTTGGCAATGACTGCCTGAAGTCTTGGACTCATGGACATCACCAGACGCTGTGTTTCCTCCTTTTTGATGCTCGGCCAGGCCTTCACTGCGGTGGTTTTCAGTTGCTGTTTGTTTCTGGGCCTTTCTGTCTGAAGTTTAGTCTTTAACAAGTGAAATGCTGCTCAATTGGGTTGAGATCAGGTGACTGACTTGGCCATTCAAGAATATTCCACTTCTTTGCTTTAATAAACTCCTGGGTTGCTTTGGCTTTATGTTTTGGGTCATTGGTCGTCGTTTCATACTACAAATGGACAATCAGTTTGGCTGCATTTGGCTGGATCTGAGCACACAGTATGGCGGCTCTGAATACCTCAGAATTCATTCAGCTGCTTCTGTCCTGTGTCACATCATCAATAAACACTAGTGACCCAGTGCCACTGGCCGCCATGCATGCCCGCGCCATCACACTGCCTCCGCCGTGTTTTACAGATGATGTGGTATGCTTTGGATCATGAGCTGTACCACGCCTTCGCCATACTTTTCTCTTTCCATCATTCTGGTAGAGGTTGATCCTGGTGTTATCTGTCCAAAGAATGTTCTTCCAGAACTGTGCGGCTTTTTTAGATGTTTTTAGCATAGTCCAGTCTAGCCTTTTTATTCTTGATGCTTATGAGTGGCTGCACCGTGCAGTGAACCCTCTGTAGTTACTTTCATGCAGTCTTCTCTTTATGGTAGATTTGGATATTGATACGCCGGCCTCCTGGAGAGTGTTGGTCACTTGGTCGGCTGTTGTGAAGGGGTTTCTCTTCACCATTGAGATTATTCTGCGATCATCCACCACTGTTGTCTTCCGTGGGCGCCCAGGTCTTTTTCCATTGATGAGTTCACCAGTGCTTTCTTTCTTTCTCAGTTTCTCGGATGTTTTTTTTCTGTTTTTGCAGCTTAAGGATGGCTTGTTTCACCTGCATGGAGAGCTCCTTTGACCGCATGTTTACTTCACAGCAAAACCTTCCAGATGCAGCACCACACCTCAAATCAACTCCAGGCCTTTTATCTGCTTAATTGAGAATGACATAACGAAGGGATTGCCCACACCTGTCCATGAAATAGCTTTGGATTCAATTGTCCAATTACTTTTGGTCCCTTTAAAAACAGGGTGGCACATGTTAAGGAGCTGAAACTCCTAAACCCTTCATCCTATTTTAAGGTGGATACCCTCAAATGAAAGCTGAAAGTCTGAACTTCAACTGCATCTGAATTGTTTTGTTTAAAATTCATTGTGGTAATGTCTATAACCGAAATTAGAAAAATGTTGTCTCTGTCCAAATATATATGGACCTAACTGTATATATATATATATATATATATATATATATATATATATATATATATATAGGATAAAACTTATATAGAGGCAATAGTGGAAAGGAAAATGGACTGTAGCACTCAATGCCAGGATGCTGCTGCTAAAGCAAGTAATGGATGTGACATTTTGCAAAGATTATTTGGGGGAAATAGAGAAGAAATAAGAAAGTAAAATACCCCAATTATTATCTATGGGGCTGCCGAACATAACATAGTAACATAGTAACATAGTTAGTAAGGCCGAAAAAAGACATTTGTCCATCCAGTTCAGCCTATATTCCACCATAACGAATCCCATTATCATAGATACTCAGCAGACGGGCACCTTAAAGCCCCAATTTTAAGATCGTTGATAGTCTAAGAGATCAGTAAGTTGCCATTATTGGGTGGACATCATAAGAGCAAATGAGAAGAACACCATGGGGCACCATACTACCTACCGTATATAGCAGCAATATATGATTACTAAAGTGCGGGCAAACAGACAGAAACAACCCCTTTGGTATTCCGTATTCTGCTACTTACATAATAGAAGCTTTCCTTTTTTTGAATTTATCTAAAAAACATTAAAAAATAACATAATTAAATAAAAATAATTAAAAAAAAAACCTGAAATACGAGACAAAGCCTATGGACAAGAGAGGCGCTGTGGTTTTTTTTTTAAGCAAACCAGCCTTTTTTAGATTTCTGTGACTCTCAGTTTAGTGGAAAGACACTGGGCATTGGACACTAACGATCTGACATATGGCACCTCTAGTTAAAGGGGTTGTATGGGTTACACAGACCCTTTTTTAGTAAAGCATAACCGTCGTTATAATTTGTATTGCATAATTCAATAGCACATGCGAAAATAAGCAATTTTGTAACATATCGCATCAGAGAAATCTGCACATTTATCCTCCTGTATGGATCTTTCACTCTCAATTCGTTGGTAAAATCTGTAAAATCTGTATTCAGCAAAGACAGATTTTTCCATTGCTGAAATAGGAGATCACAATTGGTGCTTATAAGGTTCTATGGAAGAGGGAGGAGCCAGAGTCAGACACAGACATTCTAGGGAGGAGCTAGAGGCAGACACAGACATTCTAGGGAGGAGCTAGAGGCAGACACAGACATTCTAGGGAGGAGCTAGAGGCAGACACAGACATTCTAGGGAGGAGCTAGAGGCAGACACAGACATTCTAGGGAGGAGCTAGAGGCAGACACAGACATTCTAGGGAGGAGCTAGAGGCAGACAGGCATTCTAGGGAGGAGCTAGAGGCAGACACAGACATTCTAGGGAGGAGCTAGAGGCAGACACAGACATTCTAGGGAGGAGCTAGAGGCAGACACAGACATTCTAGGGAGGAGCTAGAGGCAGACAGGCATTCTAGGGAGGAGCTAGAGGCAGAAACAGACATTCTAGGGAGGAGCCAGAGGTAGACAGACATTCTAGAGAGGAGTTAGAGGCAAAAACAGACATTCTAGGGAGGAGCTAGAGGCAGACACAGACATTCTAGGGAGGAGCTAGAGGAGACACAGACATTCTAGGAAGGAGCTAGAGGCAGACACAGACATTCTAGGGAGGAGCTAGAGGCAGACACAGACATTCTAGGGAGGAGCTAGAGGAGACAGACATTCTAGGGAGGAGCTGGAGGCAGACACAGGCATTCTAGGGAGGAGCTAGAGGCAGACACAGACATTCTAGCGAGGAGCTAGAGGCAGACACAGACATTCTAGGGAGGAGCTAGAGGCAGACACAGACATTCTAGGGAGGAGCTAGAGGCAGACACAGGCATTCTAGGGAGGAGCTAGAGGCAGACACAGACATTCTAGGGAGGAGCTAGAGGCAGACACAGACATTCTTGGGTGGAGCTAGAGGAAGGCACATACATTCTAGGGAGGAGCTAGAGGCAGACACAGACATTCTAGGGAGGAGCTAGAGGCAGACAGGCATTCTAGGGAGGAGCTAGAGGCAGACACAGGCATTCTAGAGAGGAGCTAGAGGTAGACAGACATTCTAGGGAGGAGCTAGAGGCAAAAACAGACATTCTAGGGAGGAGCTAGAGGCAGAGACAGACATTCTAGGGAGGAGCTAGAAGAAGACAGGCATTCTAGGGAGGAGCTAGAGGCAGACACAGACATTCTAGGGAGGAGCTAGAGGCAGAAACAGACATTCTAGGGAGGAGCTAGAGGAGACAGACATTCTAGGGAGGAGCTAGAGGCAGACACAGACATTCTAGCGAGGAGCTAGAGGCAGACACAGACATTCTAGGGAGGAGCTAGAGGAGACAGACATTCTAGGGAGGAGCTAGAGGCAGACACAGACATTCTAGGGAGGAGCTAGAGGCAGACACAGGCATTCTAGGGAGGAGCTAGAGGCAGACACAGACATTCTAGGGAGGAGCTAGAGGCAGACACAGACAATCTAGGGAGGAGCTAGAGGCAGACAGGCATTCTAGGGAGGAGCTAGAGGCAGACACAGACATTCTAGGGAGGAGCTAGAGGCAGAAACAGACATTCTAGGGAGGAGCTAGAGGCAGACACAGACATTCTAGAGAGGAGCTAGAGGTAGACAGACATTCTAGGGAGAAGCTAGAGGCAAAAACAGACATTCTAGGGAGGAGCTAGAGGCAGAGACAGACATTCTAGGGAGGAGCTAGAGGCAGACACAGATATTCTAGGGAGGAGCTAGAGGCAGACACAGACATTCTAGGGAGGAGCTAGAGGCAAACACAGACATTCTAGGGAGGAGCTAGAGGCAGACAGACATTCTAGGGAGGAGCTAGAGGCAGACACAGACATTTTAGGGACAAGCTAGAGGCAGACAGACATTCTAGGGAGGAGCTAGAGGCAGACACAGATATTCTAGGGAGGAGCTAGAGGCAAAAACAGACATTCTAGGAAGTAGCTAGAAGCAGACACAGACATTCTAGGGAGGAGCTAGAGACAGACATAGACATTCTAGGGAGTAGCTAGAGGCAGATACAGACATTCTAGGGAGGAGCTAGAGGCAGAGACAGACATTTAAGGGAGGAGCTAGAGGCAGACACAGACATTCTAGGGAGGAGCTAGAGGCAGACACCGACATTCTAGAGAGAAGCTAGAGGCAGAAACAGACATTCTAGGGAGGAGCTACAGTTAGACACAGACATTTTAGGGAGGAGCTAGAGTCAGACACAGATATTCTAGAGAGGAGCTAGAGGCAGAAACTGGCATTCTAGGGAGGAGCTACAGGCAAACACAGACATTCTACGGAGGAGCTAGAGGCAGACACAGATATTCTAGAAAGGAGCTAGAGGCAGACACAGACATTCTAGGGAGGAGCTAGAGGCAGACACAGACATTCTAGGGAGGAGCTAGAGGCAGACACAGACATTCTAGGGAGGAGCTAGAGGCAGACAGACATTCTAGTGAGGACCTAGAGGCAGACACAGACATTTTAGGGAGGAGCTAGAGGCAGACACAGACATTCTAGGGAGGAGCTAGAGGCAGACACAGACATTCTAGAGAGGAGCTAGAGGTAGAATCAGGCATTCTAGGGAGCAGCTACAGGCAGACACAGACATTTTAGGGAGGAGCTAGAGGCAGACACAGATATTCTAGAGAGGAGCTAGAGGCAGAAACAGGCATTCTAGGGAGGAGCTAGAGGCAGACACAGACATGCTAGGGAGGAGCTAGAGGCAAAAACAGACCTTCTAGGGAGGAGCTAGAGGCAGATACAGACATTCTAGGGAGGAGCTAAAGGCAGACACAGACATTCTAGGGAGGAGCTAGAGGCAGACACAGACATTCTAGGGAGGAGGTAGTGGCAGACACAGACATTATAGGGAGGAGCTAGAGGCAGACACAGACATTCTACTGAGGAGCTAAAGGCAGACACAGACATTCTAGGGAGGAGCTAGAGGCAGACACAGACATTCTAGGGAGGAGGTAGTGGCAGACACAGACATTCTAGGGAGGAGCTAGAAGCAAAAACAGACATTCTAGGGAGGAGCTAAAGGCAGACACAGACATTCTAGGGAGGAGCTAGAGGCAGAGACAGACATTTAAAGGAGGAGCTAGAGGCAGACACAGACATTCTAGAGAGAAGCTAGAGGCAGAATCAGGCATTCTAGGGAGGAGCTACAGTTAGACACAGACATTTTAGGGAGGAGCTATAGTCAGACACAGATATTCTAGAGAGGAGCTAGAGGCAGAAACTGGCATTTTAGGGAGGTGCTACAGGCAAACACAGACATTCTACGGAGGAGCTAGAGGCAGACACAGATATTATAGAAAGGAGCTAAGGCAGACACAGACATTCGAGGGAGGAGCTAGAGGCAGACACAGACATTCTAGGGAGGAGCTAGAGGCAGACACAGACATTCTAGGGAAGAGCTAGAGGCAGACACAGACATTCTAGGGAAGAGCTAGAGGCAGACACAGACATTTTAGGGAGGAGCTAGAGGCAGACACAGACATTCTAGGGAGGAGCTAGAGGCAGACACAGACATTCTAGAGAGGAGCTAGAGGTAGAATCAGGCATTCTAGGGAGGAGCTACAGGCAGACACAGACATTTTAGGGAGGAGCTAGAGGCAGACACAGATATTCTAGAGAGGAGCTAGAGGCAGAAACAGGCATCATAGGGAGGAGCTACAGGCAAACACAGACATTCTACGGAGGAGCTAGAGGCAGACACAGATATTCTAGAAAGGAGCTAGAGGCAGACACAGACATGCTAGGGAGGAGCTAGAGGCAAAAACAGACCTTCTAGGGAGGAGCTAGAGGCAGATACAGACATTCTAGGGAGGAGCTAGAGGCAGACACAGATATTCTAGAAAGGAGCTAGAGGCAGACACAGACATTCTAGGGAGGAGCTAGAGGCAGACACAGACATTCTAGGGAGGAGCTAGAGGCAGACACCGACATTTTAGGGAGGAGCTAGAGGCAGACACAGACATTCTAGGGAGGAGCTAGAGGCAGACACAGACATTCTAGAGAGGAGCTAGAGGTAGAATCAGGCATTCTAGGGAGGAGCTACAGGCAGACACAGACATTTTAGGGAGGAGCTAGAGGCAGACACAGATATTCTAGAGAGGAGCTAGAGGCAGAAACAGGCATTATAGGGAGGAGCTACAGGCAAACACAGACATTCTACGGAGGAGCTAGAGGCAGACACAGATATTCTAGAAAGGAGCTAGAGGCAGACACAGACATGCTAAGGAGGAGCTAGAGGCAAAAACAGACCTTCTAGGGAGGAGCTAGAGGCAGATACAGACATTCTAGGGAGGAGCTAAAGGCAGACACAGACATTCTAGGGAGGAGCTAGAGGCAGACACAGACATTCTAGGGAGGAGGTAGTGGCAGACACAGACATTATAGGGAGGAGCTAGAGGCAGACACAGACATTCTAGGGAGGAGCTAAAGGCAGACACAGACATTCTAGGGAGGAGCTAGAGGCAGACACAGACAGTCTAGGGAGGAGGTAGTGGCAGACACAGACATTATAGGGAGGAGCTAGGGGCAAAAACAGACATTCTAGGGAGGAGCTAGAGGCAAAAACAGACATTCTAGGGAGGAGGTAGAGGCAGACACAGACATTCTAGGGAGGAGCTAGAGGCAAACACAAATTTTAGGGAGGAGCTAGAGGCAGATATAGACTTTCTAGGGAGGAGCTAAAGGCAGACACATACGTTATAGGGAGGAGCTAGAGGCACAGACATTCTAGGGAGGAGTTAGAAGCAGACACAGACCTAGGGAGGAGCTAGATGCAGACACAGACATTTTAGGGAGGAGCTAGAGGCAGACCCAGACATTCTAGGGAGGAGCTAGAGGCAGACACAGACATTCTAGAGAGGAGCTAGAGGTAGAATCAGGCATTCTAGGGAGGAGCTACAGGCAGACACAGACATTTTAGGGAGGAGCTAGAGGCAGACACAGATATTCTAGAGAGGAGCTAGAGGCAGAAACAGGCATTATAGGGAGGAGCTACAGGCAAACACAGACATTCTACGGAGGAGCTAGAGGCAGACACAGATATTCTAGAAAGGAGCTAGAGGCAGACACAGACATGCTAGGGAGGAGCTAGAGGCAAAACAGACCTTCTAGGGAGGAGCTAGAGGCAGATACAGACATTCTAGGGAGGAGCTAGAGGCAGACACAGACATTCTAGGGAGGAGCTAGAGGCAGACACAGACATTCTAGGGAGGAGCTAGAGGCAGACACAGACATTCTATCGAGGAGCTAGAGGCAGACACAGACATTTTAGGGAGGAGCTAGAGGCAGACACAGACATTCTAGAGAGGAGCTAGAGGTAGAATCAGGCATTCTAGGGAGGAGCTACAGGCAGACACAGACATTTTAGGGAGGAGCTAGAGGCAGACACAGATATTCTAGAGAGGAGCTAGAGGCAGAAACAGGCATTATAGGGAGGAGCTACAGGCAAACACAGACATTCTACGGAGGAGCTAGAGGCAGACACAGATATTCTAGAAAGGAGCTAGAGGCAGACACAGACACGCTAGGTAGGAGCTAGAGGCAAAAACAGACCTAGGGAGGAGCTAGAGGCAGATACAGACATTCTAGGGAGGAGCTAAAGGCAGACACAGACATTCTAGGGAGGAGCTAGAGGCAGACACAGACATTCTAGGGAGGAGGTAGTGGCAGACACAGACATTATAGGGAGGAGCTAGAGGCAGACACAGACATTCTAGGGAGGAGCTAAAGGCAGACACAGACATTCTAGGGAGGAGCTAGAGGCAGACACAGACATTCTAGGGAGGAGGTAGTGGCAGACACAGACATTATAGGGAGGAGCTAGGGGCAAAAACAGACATTCTAGGGAGGAGCTAGAGGCAAAAACAGACATTCTAGGGAGGATCTAGAGGCGGACATAGACATTCTAGGGAGGAGGTAGAGGCAGACACAGACATTCTAGGGAGGAGCTAGAGGCAAACACAAATTTTAGGGAGGAGCTAGAGGCAGATATAGACTTTCTAGGGAGGAGCTAAAGGCAGACACATACGTTATAGGGAGGAGCTAGAGGCACAGACATTCTAGGGAGGAGTTAGAAGCAGACACAGACCTAGGGAGGAGCTAGATGCAGACACAGACATTTTAGGGAGGAGCTAGAGGCAGACCCAGACATTCTAGGGAGGAGCTAGAGGCAGACACAGACATTCTAGAGAGGAGCTAGAGGTAGAATCAGGCATTCTATTAAAGAGCTACAGGCAGACACAGACATTTTAGGGAGGAGCTAGAGGCAGACACAGATATTCTAGAGAGGAGCTAGAGGCAGAAACAGGCATTATAGGGAGGAGCTACAGGCAAACACAGATATTCTAGAAAGGCGCTAGAGGCAGACACAGACACGCTAGGTAGGAGCTAGAGGCAAAAACAGACCTAGGGAGGAGCTAGAGGCAGATACAGACATTCTAAGGAGGAGCTAAAGGCAGACACAGACATTCTAGGGAGGAGCTAGAGGCAGACACAGACATTCTAGGGAGGAGGTAGTGGCAGACACAGACATTATAGGGAGGAGCTAGAGGCAGACACAGACATTCTAGGGAGGAGCTAAAGGCAGACACAGACATTCTAGGGAGGAGCTAGAGGCAGACACAGACATTCTAGGGAGGAGGTAGTGGCAGACACAGACATTATAGGGAGGAGCTAGGGGCAAAAACAGACATTCTAGGGAGGAGCTGGAGGCAAAAGCAGACATTCTAGGGAGGATCTAGAGGCGGACATAGACATTCTAGGGAGGAGATAGAGGCAGACACAGACATTCTAGGGAGGAGCTAGAGGCAGACACAAATTTTAGGGAGGAGCTAGAGGCAGATATAGACTTTATAGGGAGGAGCTAAAGGCAGACACATACGTTATAGGGAGGAGCTAGAGGCACAGACATTCTAGGGAGGAGTTAGAAGCAGACACAGACCTAGGGAGGAGCTAGATGCAGACAAAGACATTCTAGGGAGGAGTTATAGGCAGATACAGACATTCTAGGGAGGAGCTAGAGGCGGACATAGACATTCTAGGGAGGAGCTAGAGGCAGACACAGACATTCTAGGGAGGAGCTAGAGGCAGACACAGACATTCTAGGGAGGAGCTAGAGGCAGACACAGACATTTTAGGGAAGAGCTAGAGGCAGGCACAGACATTCTAGGGAGGAGCAATAGGCAAACACAGACATTTTCTGGGATTAGCTAGGGGCAGACACAAGTGTCAGAAGAAGTTTTTTGTAGAGATCGTCCGCACTGCTGAGGTACTGAAAACTTTAGTCCAACATTGAACTGTATTTAATATATTTGCGGTTTTTATTATTCAAAGCATTTTGAAGTTACAAGCACTTCTTCAGGATTCAACTGTTGTGAATTCTGTGGCAGAGCTCCCTCCTGTGGTCACAAGTGGTACTTCGGCTGATTCTCTCTGTGAGCTTCCGTTGGTGGAGGAGAGTGGTACTGCGGCTTCTGAGTTTCCTTCCTCAGGTGATGTGGTGAAGTCGTTAGGTGCTGCTCTATTTAACTCCACCTAGTGCTTTGATCCTGGCCTCCAGTCAATGTTCTAGTATTGGACCTGTTTCCTCCTGGATCGTTCCTGTGGCCTGCTGCTCTGCATAGCTAAGTTCCGCTTTTGCTATTTTGTTTGCTATTTTTTCTGTCCAGCTTGCTTAATATTGTTTTCTTGCTTGCTGGAAGCTCTGGGACGCAGAGGGTGTACCTCCGTGCCGTTAGTTCGGTACGGAGGGTCTTTTTGCCCCCTTTGCGTGGTTTTTGTAGGGTTTTGTGTTGACCGCAAAGTTATCTTTCCTATCCTCGCTCTGTTCAGAAAGTCGGGCCTCACTTTGCTAAATCTATTTCATCTCTACGTTTGTCTTTTCATCGTAACTCACAGTCATTATATGTGGGGGCTGCCTTTTCCTTTGGGGAATTTCTCTGAGGCAAGGTAGGCTTATTTTTCTATCTTAGGCCTAGCTAGTTTCTCAGGCTGTGCCGAGTTGCATAGGGAGCGTTAGGCGCAATCAACGGCTGCCTCTAGTGTTGTTGGAGAGGATTAGGGATTGCGGTCAGCAGAGTTCCCACGTCTCAGAGCTCGTTCTATGTTTTTGGGTTATTGTCAGGTCACTGTATGTGCTCTGACTTCTATGTCCATTGTGGTACTGAATTACCCTATCATAACATTCAACCACATGTGGTTAGAGCATGCAAATAGGGATTGTCCAAACTAAACAACCCCCTCAAACATATAAACATAATCTATGAGAAAATAGTTTCACAGCAGCACATGGTAGATGGTAAGGGGGAAGGACAATGCAAAATATCTAATAGGGCCCCCCATCTGCCTTGTGATGGGTAGCTTGTATTTGGTAGAAGGGATATTCAGCCCCCTCAGTTGCCATGGCATAGACGTGACCACCATCTACGCACCTGCTTATTGGCACTCCCCTACCCATTTAGATGTATTAGATATTACTTTTTTATGACTTTTTTTGTTACTTACATATGTATAACACAACTGTAGTAAAAAGTATGGCAGCCAGTATAAGAAATATTAAATAGAAATAGGCCTCATTATTCCAAATCTGGGGAACAGAACTTGGTGATGATGCCTGTAATAAAAAATGTAATAAAATAATGACAATACAACACACTACAAAGCTATTTGAAAAGCCAGGTTTCAAGTGTATTGATGCCACTAGATGGTGATGCTTTGACATGCCACGTTGCCATCTTTGGACATCTCAATTGATAATGATAATTAAAAAGTTGTTTCCCCCCCAAAAAATGTATCCCTTATCCATAGCATAGGTAATAAGTTATTGATCTCTGGGGGTCTGATCGAGATCAGGGCTTTGGAAATCTGTTTTGAATGCAGCGGAGGTGCTCATGCGTGGCCTCTGCTCTATTCATGTCATGGGGAGCCTAGGCAGGCTAAAGCTAATAACCCGGGCCCCAGCAATATCCCTCAGACTAGGGAAACCCTGTCTGTCCCTCTCCCAGAGATTACACTGATGGTGTGCTTGTCTGGGCCGCCAGGCCTGACCCTGACTCCTGTTTCAGTACTAATCTGAAACCTCCACCCTCCACCCAGTGATAATTTCTCACACCAACCCCTACAGAAAGCACAGACAGGGAAAACCAAAAACGCACCACGCCGCAAACACACTCAGGAAAACACTATAATGTGCACAGGTCAAAACAAAACACAAATATAGGAAGGAGAAATATGACAAAGGATCATACACCACCAGATATGATATTTCCACTCCAAGACCACCACTCCGAACCGAGATCACCAGGCACAAGACACAAGCTATAATCGGCGACGCCCAAAGTTCAGAAGAACTATTTAAAGGCCGTGGGCGTGACCCAGCCTCCAATCCGAGTACCAGCTAGATTAACCCCGGACAACCTAGATAAAATCTATCCGGCGCCACTGAGCGCATAGTGGACGAATGCAGAATTACCGCTGTCTGTCGGACGCCCTAGTGTGAATAGCGTCCGACATGACAATTCATTGTCTATGGGACTCTCGTAAAAAGCTGAGTACAGCACTGCTCTTGGTAGTCCCATAGACAATGATTGGAGAGTAGGTTGAGCTTGTCAGGACAGGGCTGCAGACTCTTTCTCAAGATCCCAATGACCAAATCTAGAGACCCTGTGGTTGAACTGCCAACAATCAGCATATTATCCCCTATTAAATGGATAAGGGATGATTTTTTTATCTTGTGGTGGTGGGGGGGGGCCCGTTAATATTTAATTCCTGTGTTCTGCTTATGCTGTGGTTGACATTAGCATTATAAATTCCGTTTTTCTGTTCTGTTATACAAATAGGAAACAAATCTGTCACAGGACAGGCACAAAAAATCCTGTTGGACCTCTTTTTTTTCAAAGAGTAACCATCATTTTAATTTTTATTTCATAAATCAACAATAAGCAATTTTGTAATACATCTTATCAGAGAAATCTACTTCTCTCTCCTTTTGGACTGATCTTTTACTGTAAATTCCTGGGTAAAATCTGTATTAAGTGACGACAGATTTCTTCATTACTGAGATAAGAGATGACAGTTGGTGCTTATAAAATTCTATAGAGGAGCTGTAGGAAACACAGACATTCTAGGGAAGAGCTAGAGGCTGATACAGGCATTCTAGGGAGGAGCTAGAGACAGAGAGTCATTCTAGGGAGGAGCTAGAGGCAGACACAGACATTCTAGGGAGGAGCTAGAGGAGACACAGACATTCTAGGGAGGAGCTAGAGGCAGACACAGACATTCTAGGGAGGAGCTAGAGGCAGACAGACATTCTAGGGAGGAGCTAGAGGCTGATACAGGCATTCTAGGGAGGAGCTAGAGGCAGACACAGGCATTCTAGGGAGGAGCTAGAGACATACACAGGCATTCTAGGGAGGAGCTAGAGGCAGATACAAGCATTCTAGGGAGGAGCTAAAGACAGACACAGGCATTCTAGGGAGGAGCTAGAGGCAGATAGGGGCATTGAAGGGAGTAGCTAGAGGCAGACACAGACATTCTAGGAAGGAGCTAGAGGCAGACACAGACATTCTAGGGAGGAGCTAGAGGCAGACACAGACATTCTAGAGAGGAGCTAGAGACAGACACAGACATTCTAGGGAGGAGCTAGAGGCAGTCACAGGCATTCTAGGGAGGAGCTAGAGACATACACAGGCATTCTAGGGAGGAGCTAGAGGCAGATACAAGCATTCTAGGGAGGAGCTAATGACAGACAGACATTCTAGGGAGGAGCTAGAGGCAGATAGGGGCATTGTAGGGAGTAGCTAGAAGCAGACACAGACATTCTAGGAAGGAGCTAGAGGCAGACACAGACATTCTAGGGAGGAGCTAGAGGCAGACACAGACATTCTAGGGAGGAGCTAGAGACAGACACAGACATTCTAGGGAGGAGCTAGAAGCAGATAGGGGCATTGTAGGGAGTAGCTAGAGACAGACACAGACATTCTAGGGAGGAGATAGAGGCAGACACAGACATTCTAGGGAGGAGCTAGAGGCAGACACAGACATTCTAGGGAGGAGCTAGAGACAGACACAGACATTCTAGGGAGGAGCTAGAGACAGACACAGGCATTCTAGGGAGGAGCTAGAGGCAGACACAGGCATTCTTGGGAGGAGCTAGAGAAAGACAGACATTCTAAGGAGGAGCTAGAGGCAGACATAGGCATTTTAGGGAGGAGCTAGAGACAGACACAGACATTCTAGGGAGGAGCTAGAGGGAGACACAGGCATTCTAGGGAGGAGCTAGAGACAGACAGACATTCTGGGGAGGAGCTAGAGACAGACAGACATTCTAGGGAGGAGCTAGAGGCAAACACGTACATTCTAGGGAGGAACTGGAGGCAGACACAAACATTCTAGGGAGGAGCTAGAGACAGACAGACATTCTAGGGAGGAGCTAGAGGCAGACACATACATTCTGTGGAGAAGCTAGAGGCAGACACAGATATTCAAGAGAGGAGCTATAGACAGACACAGACATTCTAGGGAGGAGCCAGAGACAGAAGGACAGACATTCTAGGGAGAAGCTAGAGGCAGACAGACATTATAGGGAACAGCTAGAGGCAGACACAGACATTCTAGGGAAGAGCTAGCAGACATTCTAGGGAGGAGCTAGAGGCAGACAGACATTATAGGGAAGAGCTAGAGGCAGACACAGACATTCTAGGGAAGAGCTAGAGACACACAGACATTCTAGGGAAGAGCTAGAGGCAGACAGAGACATTCAGGAGAGGAGCTACAGGCAGACACAGACATTCTAGAGAGGAGCTACAAACTCAGATATTCTAGGGAGAAGCTAGAGGCAGGCACAGGCATTCTAGGGAGGAGCTAGAGGCAGGCACATACATTCTAGAGAGGAGCTACAGACCCAGGCATTCTAGGGAGGAGCTAGAGGCAGGCACAGACATTCTATGGAGGAACTAGAGGCAGACACAGACATTCTTGAGAGGAGCTACAAGCAGACACAGACATTCTAGAGAGGACCTACAGACAGAGATATTCTTGGGAGGAGCTAGAGGCAGACACAAACATTCTAGAGAGGAGCTACAGGCACAGGCATTCTAAGGAGTAGCTAGAGGCAGAGACAGACATTCTGGAGAGGAGATACTGGCAGACGCAGACATTCTAGAGAGGAGCTACAGGCACAGATATTCTAGGGAGGAGCTAGAGGCAGACCCAGGCATTCTAGGGAGGAGCTAGAGGCAGGCACAGGCATTCTAGGGAGGAGCTAGAGGCAGGCACATACATTCTAGAGAGGAGCTACAGACCCAGGCATTCTAGGGAGGAGCTAGAGGCAGACACAGACATTCTGGAGAGGAGCTACTGGCAGACACAGACATTCTAGAGAGGAGCTACAGGCACAGACATTCTAGGGAGGAGCTAGAGGCAGACACAGACATTCTAGAGAGGAGCTACAGACACAGATATTCTAGGGAGGAGCTGGAGGCAGACACATACATTCTAGAGAGAAGCAAGAGGCAGACCAAGGCATTCTAGGGAGGAGCTAGAGGCAGGCACAGGGATTCTAGGGAGAAGCTAGAGGCAGACACAGATATTCTACGGAGGAGCTAGAGGCAGACACAGACATTCTAGGGAGGAGATAGAGGCAGACACAGACATTCTGGAGAGGAGCTACAGGCAGACACAGACATTGTAGAGAGGAGCTACAGACGCAGATATTCTAGGGAGGAGCTAGAGGCAGAAACAGGCATTCTAGAGAGGAGCTACCGACACAGGCATTCTAGGGAGGAGCTAGAGGCAGACACAGACATTTCGGAGAGGAGCTAGAGGCAGACGCAGACATTCTGGAGAGGAGCTACAGGCAGACACAGACATTCTAGAGAGGAGCTACAGACACAGACATTCTAGGGAGGAGCTGGAGGCAGACACATACATTCTAGAGAGAAGCAAGAGGCAGACCAAGGCATTCTAGGGAGGAGCTAGAGGCAGGCACAGGGATTCTAGGGAGAAGCTAGAGGCAGACACAGATATTCTACGGAGGAGCTAGAGGCAGACACAGACATTCTAGGGAGGAGATAGAGGCAGACACAGACATTCTGGAGAGGAGCTACAGACGCAGATATTCTAGGGAGGAGCTAGAGGCAGAAACAGGCATTCTAGAGAGGAGCTACCGACACAGGCATTCTAGGGAGGAGCTAGAGGCAGACACAGACATTTCGGAGAGGAGCTAGAGGCAGACACAGACATTCTGGAGAGGAGCTACAGGCAGACACAGACATTCTAGAGAGGAGCTACAGACACAGACATTCTAGGGAGGAGCTAGAGTCAGACACAGATATTCTGGGGAGGAGCTACAGGCAGACACAGAAATTCTAGGGAGGAGTTAGAGGCAGGTACAGGCATTCTGGAGGGGAGCTAGAGGCAGACACAGACATTCTAGGGAGGAGCTAGAGGCAGACACAGACATTCTAGGGAGGAGCTAAAGGCACAGACATTCTAGGGAGGAGCTAGAGGCACAGACATTCTAGGGAGTAGCTTGCAGAAGACTTCTGCGAGCTCTCATGAAATGTCAGTTACAGCTTTCCATACAATTTTATAAGCACCAATCATCTGTTATCTCAGCAATGGGAAAATCTGAGAATGTGAAGAGAAAGAAGTAGGTTTCTCTGATAAGGTATATTAAAAAGTTTCTTATTTACGAGTGAACTATTGATGTATCAAATAAATAAAAACATGGTTACTTTTTAAAGGGAAACTGTCAGTAGGTTCAATCTACCTTAGTCGTTTATATGGGCATGCAGGCCATATAAATTTGAATACAATGATATTTTGATGTTTATTTTACTGAAATCCATGTTATTTTTAATATGTAGATTGCCTGTTAAGATTTATGGGCCAGACATAGGTCTCTCTGAGAATATGTCTTCAGAAGTTATTTTTAATGAAAGTTGTTACCAGTGAGAGACATGTAATGACTTAAGGCCCCTTCACACTTAGCGACGCTGCAGCGATACCGACAACGATCCGGATCGCTGCAGCGTCGCTGTTTAGTCGCTGGAGAGCTGTCACACAGACCGCTCTCCAGCGACCAACGATGCCGGTAACCAGGGTAAACATCGGGTAACTAAGCGCAGGGCCGCGATTAGTAACCCGATGTTTACCCTGGTTACCATCCTAAAAGTAAAAAAAAACAAACACTACATACTTACCTATCGCTGTCTGTCCCCGGCGCTGTGCTCTGCACTCCTCCTGTACTGTCTGTGTGAGCACAGCGGCCGGAAAGCAGAGCGGTGACGTCACCGCTCTGCTTTCCGGCTGACCGACGCTCACAGCCAGAGCAGGAGGAGAGCAGAGCACAGCGCTGGAGGACAGACGGCTGTAGGTAAGTATGTAGTGTTTGTTTTTTTTTACTTTTAGGATGGTAACTAGGGTAAACATCGGGTTACTAAGCGCGGCCCTGCGCTTAGTTACCCGATGTTTACCCTGGTTACCAGTGAAGACATCGCTGGATCGGTGTCACACACGTCGATCCAGCGATGTCAGCAGGAGTCCAGCGACGAAATAAAGTTCTGGACTTTATTCAGCGACCAACGATCTCCCAGCAGGGGCCTGATCGTTGGTCGCTGTCACACATAACGATTTCATTAACGATATCGTTGCTACGTCACAAAAAGCAACGATATCGTTAACAATATCTTTATGTGTGAAGGTACCTTTACAGTGTGCTTTCCTAATCTCAACGCAGATTTGTTTGTGATTGCAACTAACACTGTATAGCAGAGCTGAACTTGGTCTCATTACAAATACAGTTGCAGCTGAAGTTTTCTTCTCATTGTGCTTCAGCTTCCTTCTCATAGGAATGGGGGCAGTATAGCAGAGCTTACAGCACTATGAGAAGAGAGCTGCAGCTGCAGATGTGTTTGTAATGAGGCAAAGTCAGCTCTACTGTTCTATGTCAGTTGTAATCAAGCTCAGTTCTGCAGTGAGATCAGGAGAACAAACTGTCAGTCATTACATGTCTCACACTGGTCACGCCTTCTTTCATTAAAATAAGTTTTGGGGCAGATTCTTGGGGAGATCTATGTCCAGCCCATAGATCTTAACAGCTCATTAACATATTGAGAAAAATATGGATTTCTCTGGAATAAGACATGACAGATATCAAGGTATCATTGAACTCAGCTTCATATGACCTACATGCCCATATAGATGATGAATTCTCCTAACAGATGCTCAAACATAGGTATGAACGAAGTCTTAGACACATACATTCTCAGAAATTAGGTTCACTGCTATAGGAAGCCAATGTATATCATTTAGCCAATACACAGAGTGAAGGTGACGCCGCCGGAGAAAGAGGAACTACGTCTGGAAGTTCTGCACTAATGTAGCTCTGTAATATTGTCTGTCTGCACTTGTTTGTAGACAGGAGCCCTGGGTGTAAAGTATTTTTTACAAAAGAACCAATCACATAACTCCTGACTAGTCAATTAAGAACCTGAGTCGTGTTGGTGAAGGTCTCGGGGATAGGCAGGCTGGTTTGCGGTTCCCCATCATCTTCATCATAATCTTTCTCTGGAAAAGGAAAAAAAGATTTTCTATAATATTTAAAATGTAACTGTCCCTTCAGGAGAACTTTGTGTCTGTCTCTAGCTCCTCCTCCTTTTCTACCCATAGAACTTCATGAGCACCAACTGTCATTTCCTATCTCAGAAATATAAAAATCTGGATTCACTGAAGACATATTTTTTATCAATGAGTTGAAAGATCAGTGTCCAAGAAGAGAAAGAAGCAGATTTCTCTGAAAAACATATATTACAGCATAGTATGAATAGTCTGACACCTCCACAAGTAACGTAAACCCTCTGCTCAAGATAACAAAAAGGTTCATCTACAAATCCAGAAAATCTGTGTTATCTTCTGCATATAGAGGTGTTATCAGTCATTGTACAGGAGGAGGAGGAGGTGAGCTGTGACGTCACCTATTGTGAATGGTGGATCCTGTGTTATCTACTGTATATAGAGGTGTTATCAGTCATTGTACAGGAGGAGGAGGTGAGCTGTGACGTCAACTATTGTGAATGGTGGATCCTGTGTTATCTACTGTATATAGAGGTGTTATCAGTCATTGTACAGGAGGAGGAGGTGAGCTGTGACATCACCTATTGTGAATGGTGGATCCTGTGTGATCTACTGTATATAGAGGTGTTATCAGTCATTGTACAGGAGGAGGTGAGCTGTGACATCACCTATTGTGAATGGTGGATCCTTTGTTATCTACTGTATATAGAGGTGTTATCAGTCATTGTACAGGAGGAGGAGGTGAGCTGTGACATCACCTATTGTGAATGGTGGATCCTGTGTTATCTACTGTATATAGAGGTGTTATCAGTCACTGTACAGGAGGAAGAGGTGAGCTGTGACGTCACCTATTGTGAATGGTGGATCCTGTGTCATCTACTGTATATAGAGGTGTTATCAGTCATTGTACAGGAGAAGGAGGTGAGCTGTGACATCACCTATTGTGATTGGTGGATCCTGTGTTATCTACTGTATATAGAGGTGTTATCAGTCATTGTACAGGAGGAGGAGGTGAGCTGTGACATCACCTATTGTGAATAGTGAATCCTGTGTTAGCTACTGAATATTGAGGAATTATCAGTCAGGAAGTTTTTTTGGTTTGTTTTTTAATATATACAGATAAAGATATTGAACATTGAAAATAACATTGTAAAAAAAATTGACAAACAGTAAGTCATTTTCTGATTGCTCTTCTTGGTATTATGTGCCTTTAATAGTCACCTGACAGAACACTTACTTTTTTTGATCTCCAAAGACACATGTTCCTTTTTATCATTGAATGGTCCAGTGATCTCCACACGGCAGCAGTAGGTTCCTTCATCATCTTCGGTGACCCCGGTGATGGTCAGGGACACGTTCCCCTGACTAATGTTCCCCAGTAATTGGTATCTATTAGATTTCCTCCAAGTCACATTTCTGCTGTCAGCCTCAATAATCTGATTTTTACAATAAATCTTGGCACAGCTGCCTCGTCCCCAGCACATGGTGTAGGTCCCTCTGCTGGTGGAATAATTGCAGGGTAACATTGCTGTTCCGTTAGTTAATCCGGTCACTGTCACATGTTTTGCCAATACAGACACAACTGCGCAGCATTAAAGAGATTTGTAAGAATTTAGAAATAAAGTACAAATAAACATTGATAATTGTCTTAATTTTATGCAGTATTTTCCCCAAAACAGGTTGCCCCTAACTTTAAGAAGCAATTTGTACTCCGGATGGACGCCTGAGAAGTCAGATTAGGAGCGGTCCTTTCTCAGGATATACACAGAGAGGAGCATCCTGGTAGAAAAGGAATGTTTGCCATAAAGTGGGCGGTGGACACATTGCAATACTATCTCTTACGGTGAAAATTTCAATTAGTGTCAGACCATCCCCCACTCAAGTGGATCAGGAAGAAAAAGTGGAAAAGTGCTTGTGTTACCTGTTGATTTCAAGTCCAGCGGGATTTCTGCTTCCATGTAGAACATAGAGCCCACAGTTACTTAGTAATGCCAATTCCCTCTCGAGACTCTCATGTCTAGTTGTAGAAGGGGACAAGCACACAGCTATAGGCAGAGGGGGGAGGTATGTAAGGTGGCTGTCGGACACCTAGTGGGGAGATAAACTTGAAGTAATGCTTTAGTACGTATAGGACTAAAAGGAGAAAAATGCTTGTGTTACTCGCTAATTTCAAGTCCAGCAGGATTTCTGCTTCCATATAGAACATAGAGCCCACAGTTACTTGGTAATGCCAATGCCCTTTCAAGAATCTCATGTCTAGTCGTAGAAGGTGCCAAGCACATGGCTATAGGCAGAGGGGGGAGGTATGTAAGGTGGCTGTCGGACACTTAGTGGTTGTGAAATAAACTTGAAGTAATGGTTTAGTACATATAGGACCTAAAAGGGGTTAATTGTTCATGACATATTGATTGTGAGCAGCTGATGAGTTGGGAGTGACTGCTGCTCACCATATCTCCACCCCTTGGTGCAGTTTACTTTGTAAATTGAGAGCTGTTTGTCTCACATGTGTCTGTGTGTATGGAGGTGGGCAGATCTCCTGGACTGAATACCTTTGCTAAAGGACTAAGAAGCTTAACTGTTAGCCAGGCGGGCTAATCAGCACTATTGTATGGACTTTATGCTTTATGTTGTACTTTGAGCCATTAGGGCTCTATTTGAGTTTCCTATGATGTGGTTTATCAGTACTGCAACAAACCAGCTGTGGACTTTAAATAGAAACGATTCCTGTAATACCTCAGATTGCTCCCAAGTGGCATTGCTACAGTACGATATTCTCTAATATTAATATATTACAATGTATTGATCAAGTGATCATAAGGTTAAGTACCCTACATGGGCCAATAAACAATGTGAAAAAAAAGAAAAATATAAAAAAAAAATGAAAAGACTATCTTAACACCTTTTTCACAGAATGTAAATAAAAAATAAACATATTTAGCATTTACATATGTGTACCTATGTGTACCCATGTGTACATATGTGTACATATGTGTCAGAACGGATACAATATCATAATATTAATCACTTAGGGTAAGCATCAAAACGAAAAACCAAAAAATCAAAATGGCAGAATTGCTGTTTTTTGTTCAGTCCCCCACAAAAAAGTGATCAAAAAGAAATCAGAAAGCGGTATGGACTCCAAAATGGTAATGATAAAACCTACAGCTCATATTGCAAAAAATAAGCCCTCTTATAGTTTAATTAGCCCCCCCAAAATAGCAAAAGTTATGGCTCTTTGGAAGTGAGGAGGAAAAATCAAAGTAAAGAAAGTCCAACAGGTAGTCCGTCACCTAAGGACCGACCTAAACCTGGAACCAGCTCTGATTTGGGGTCACACATATATTAGCTTTTGCAGCTGCTGTTTGGCATTGAGTACTGCTGCTAAGCATATAGGTAACCAGAATGCTCAAGTAATTCTCTTTTTTATATATGCAGTAGTACTATTGATGCAAGAGCATCCTCTTTACACTGCACTGGGTATACCTGTGGTAAGTATGCTGTTGAAGGGGTGTCTAAGCTGATTATGCTTATCTGAGGGTATTTGTGGTAGACAAGCGCTTCTACAGGCATCTGAGGTGGACCAGCTATCCTGAGAGAATACGTGGTGGTCATGTTTTCAAGATGGTAGACATGATGATCTGTGCTTGCTGTTCCAGGGACATCAAAACTGGACATTCTGTTTTGGGGATATATTTGGAGGGCATGATCTTCTAGAGGTAATTAAGGAGCACTAGATGTTCTGTGGTGGGCATTCTGTTCCATGGGCATCTGAAATGAGCATGATACCCTTAGAATAAATGCGGTGGGTATGCTTGTCTAGAGGCATCTATGATGGACATAATGTTCTGGGGCATATTCGATAGACATGCTCTTCTAGAGGCATCTATGATGGATATAATGTTCTGGGGCATATTTGATAGACATGCTCTTCTAGAGGCATCTATGATGGACATGATGTTCTTTAGTATATGTGGTGGGCATGTCCTTCTCAGGGCATCTTAGGTAGACATGATGTTCTGGGTTATCTGTGATGGGCATGCCATCTTAGTGACATCTCTACTGGACACACTTTTCTGGAGGTATGTATTGTTGGTACACAGTTATGAAACATCTGAGGCTGGACAATGTTACAGGATCAGACTATCACAAACTTTGGGTATAAAAAGGTCTCGTATATCATTCTTCTTTGCCAAATTCTTGGACAGATCGCACCAGAGTGAGGTAGAAACTATGTTCCTACATATGTAAAAAAAATATTCCCATCCAATAGCAGCAGTCGGCATTGTGGGTGAACTTACACACCTTTACTCAGACCTCTCGGAAATGTACTCACTCTTCCTTTCATCTTCATCTCTTATTGATACCACCATTTTTCCTTCGTAACTCTACATTGTCTCACAACATGACGTAACTTCAGACAAAAATACACCAGAACAAACTGTATCAGGACATATACAATTCTTATCAATTCTGGATAATTTAATGATGCTGCCCCTAGAACGAGGCCCATCTACTAGAGAGTTTGAAGAGTCCTGGTCTATGCCGAGTGTTGGGGGTCTACACAACTTCAGGTGGAACCAACCCCAGAAGGTTCTAGTTGACAATCTAGACCGGACACGTGTGATACTGTGGTCCAGAAAGTACTATATGAAGAGTTAAATAATAATATGTCGGCACCCACCAAACCATAAGACACAGAAGTGATAAACAACACAAGGAATGCTCACCAGAGAAAGTCCCGAGAAGACCAGATATGGACACAACCAAGAAAATCATCTTGTTAACTGCCTAACAGAAAGCAAATTTTATCTTGGAGAGTGTTTCTGCGTTACAGGAAATTAGTGAAAGGAAGTTCCCAAAATAAATATTACTTGGTGGTTAAAAAAAAGTAAATGACCTAGTTTTTCTTTTTCTTCATTGCTTGTGCCCAGTGCAGGAGCATGTCACAGGCCACTGCAAACTTCAGCGATATCACTTTTAGAAAATATATCAAATATCTCCAATACACCTCAAGATCTTTATTAAATGGGGATCAGATACAGCTGCATTAAAGGGGTTTTTCTGGGGGTAACATATTGAGGCCCTAAGGATTGGTCAACAATATGTTAGTCCTAGAAACCCCCTTTAATGAAAGTTTATCTCAGTACAGTGCTTACATCTGGCCACTGCTGGAGCAGATACCTGTGTTCTGGGAATACCGCAACAGAGGCCAGAAGATTGTGGCGTCTGGTTTCATGAACTGCAGCACTGGTTTGAAATACTTCACAATCTTATTAAACAATGTGTTTTTTTTCCCTTGCTGGTAGTACAAGTGTTAGTCTGTTGAATTGAAGCTCATGGAGCTTTCCTACTGGGATACTTTCAGCTGTTCAATGTTGGACACTCCCCTCTGTTATATATGTTCACCTCTGGCAATTATGAATTGACAGTGTTAGTTCTTACCACCTGGTTTGGAGTTGGAGATGTAGTTCGTTGCTGGAGTAGGCATTTGGAGATTTGTTCAGGTGATTGTTGCTTGTAATTTTGTTTGTGTGTGTGCATATCCTCATTTTCTCCTATTTGGTTTCTCCGTCCTTAATTCCCTTATGTTCCACTCTGTTGTTTGGTGAGTGTATTATTGTAATTTTCATTTAACCCTGTCCGTCTTTCCTTGTTTGCCTGGTTAGTATTATTGTATACACTTCAGCTTCGCACCTCCCTGGGTGTGGGAGGGGACAGATCAGTGTAGATACAGGAGCATAGCAAGGCACGTGAACCCAGCGTCTCCACCTTCAGGAGTAATCTGGGGGGCAGGGATAGCTTAGGGCATCCCTAGTTGTAGGGACCTGTTAGTCCCAAGGCACTACGTGATAAGCTGATTGTTTGGGGTCACAAGTGTTGGACCCTCACAATCTTATATTGATGACCCATTTTACCATCTTGGACAACGCCTTCAACTGATAAATCTATCAAAGATTTTATCAGGCACTTAATAGTTTAAACAAGCTTTGTCTTGGAAGCAGTATGCCCAATGGGCAGGTTAGGTTTGCTTTGCCACATGCAAGGGCACTTGACCTTGGAAATGCTCCTGCTTCTTATGAGTGATGGTACAAGTCGTTGTCAGCACGTCTCCTGTTTGTTCTTCTTGGGCTAACAACAGTGGCCGTTCTTATTATTCTTATATGTTGCCCACTAAAGGAGCTGCGTTTCTCTGTGTCTGCTACATCCTTCAATGTTGGACACATAAGAATTTAGCTTCCCATTAAGGTGGTTATTCAAGGTTGAAAATTGATCTAATATCAAATATTAGATTGTGGGTAGAGTTGAGCAGATTGAATTTAGGAGGGGATGACATACAATTAACCCTGTTTATTGGCAATAGCATTCATTTACATCACAATACAAGATCCACAATTAAAAAGGTGCAAAAATATCTCCTCATTATTACAACAGCAATCAAAGAAATTAGTACAATTATTTTCTATGGTAATTTAGAAAATGGATGCGGCGCCCTGTGGTCCTCCTCCTGGTACCAGTGCATCTGGTTATGAGTAGGGAAGCAGAGCCGGAGCGTGCGGGCCCAACTGCCAACCACTAAGGGGCGAGGTGCAGGCAGTGATCACTATGGATGATGAAAGATGGAGTGGAATATTTAGGTTTTGTTATGGAGCACCATGGTTGCACGGTTTTTGCACCCCTTTTGTGTGCATTATCCTACTTTGACGGCATCACGTCTAACACTACTGTGTGCATTATCCTGATATTGTAACATCACTGTGTGCAGTATTCATATAATGTGCACATTATCATTGTATTGTACCATCGCTGTGAGCATTTTCCATGCACTCTGACATCACTTTGTGCATTCTCCTTACAATCTGACATCATTGTGAGCATTGTCCATGTACTGTATTGTGACATCACTGTGAGCATTCTCCATGTACTATACTGTGACATCACTTTGTGCATTCTAGATGTTATATGACATTACTGTGAACATTTTCCACTGACAATGACATCACTGTGTGCATTATCCCTGTACTGTGACATTACTGTGTGTATTATCCCTGTACTGTGATATCACTGTGTGTATTATCCCTGTACTGTGACATCACTGTCTGTATTATCCCTGTACTGTGACATCACTGTGTGCATTATCCCTGTACTGTGACATCACTGTGTGCATTATCCTGTACTGTGACATCACTGTGTGCATTATCCCTGTACTGTGACATCACTGTGTGCATTATCCCTGTACTGTGACATCACTGTGTGCATTATCCCTGTACTGTGACATCACTGTGTGCATTATCCCTGTACTGTGACATCACTGTGTGCATTATCCTGTACTGTGACATCACTGTGTGCATTATCCCTGTACTGTGACATCACTGTGTGCATTATCCTTGTACTGTGACATCACTGTGTGCATTATCTCTGTACTGTGACATCACTGTGTGTATTATCCCTGTACTGTGACATCACTGTGTGCATTATCTCTGTACAGTGACATCACTGTGTTTATTATCCCTGTACTGTGACATCACTGCGTGTATTATCCCTGTACTGTGACATCACTGTGTGCATTATCCTGTACTGTGACATCACTGTGTGCATTATCCCTGTACTGTGACATCACTGTGTGCATTATCCTTGTACTGTGACATCACTGTGTGTATTATCCCTGTACTGTGACATCACTGTGAGCATTGTACAGAGTTGAGTCCAGAATGCGTATAACCTCTGGAATGGGCCCATTACAAGTTCTTGCACCCCGTGATTACTTGTTACTTGTTAGACAAGACTGTAGGAAACATGAAAGCACAATTCTACGTTTGTTTTACTATTAGGAACCATTTAATAAAGAATATTAGTACATTATTACTAGTACTGGAAAGCTCCAGCAGTATGAGGACGTTCTAACCTTTGTTCCATCCGTCATGTCGGCCCCAGAAGGTTATGTCCACGTCTGAGCATCATTCCCTTCATATTCCTTTATTGTATTCCTAGATTATCCAAATATTGTCAATGAGACTTGTTAGTAGATACCATAGTAGGGGGTCTGTCAGCTGGGACCCCCACTAGTCACTTAGGGAAGAGAGCCTTGTAACGCTTTGGGTTTTCTTTGGCGATTTCCATATCTTAGAACCACCATTGATGGAATGGCAATTAAAGGGGTTGTTCAGGCTTGGGGCACAAGTCTGCACTGAAATCTTATGAATCCTCACAGTGCGCACAGCGCGCGCAGTCAGGATTCTCCAGTGCTGGCGGTCCATATGATTGCAAGTATGTGATTTGCACACTCCGGGACACATTCCAACTAGTCGTGCCCGGTCTCGAATCAATACACTCTAGTCGACATGTGACTGCATGTATGCAAATTGCATCCGCCTGATCCCGGCACCAGAGAATCCTGACAGTGCGCAGTGTGAGGATTCAGCTTGAAACCCCAGCCTGGACAACCCCTTTAAATTCATCTCTCTACACGCCCAGACCATAGACGTTGCATGTGATAATCTCAAAAATTATTAGTACCTAGAATATAATAAAAAAAGAAAAATATGAATCAAAGTTGGTTCTGTTGACTGGACTTTTTTTTAAAGGGAGCCTGTCAGCGGGTTTTTACATATGGAAGTCGTGGCATGGCTGTATAGGCATATGTCCGCCAATAAAAAGTCTGTCTTTTTTTTTAGAAATCCGATTTGCCAGTCATGAGAAATCTAATGTAGAAACCACATGCAAATGAAGCTGGAAATGCACTGTGGGCGTGAGAACTAATTTGAAAAAAAAACTCAATCTAGTGCACTGACACGCCCCCAGTGCACTTGCAACCTGATTTGCATACGGCTTTTACACTAGATTTCTCATGACTGGTACATCAGATCCATACAAAAAAGGTATTGTTTTTATTGGGAGACACACACCTACACATCTATATCATTACTTTTATATTTAAAAACATGCTGACAGTTCCCCTTTAAGAGGACACTGGTCTATTTTAAAGGGATACTCTAATTTGCACATTAACTTTTCCTTAGGTTCCCGAACAATTAGGTGATCACTTGTATTCTGCTTCTGGAAATCCCAACAATCAGCTGCAATCTGTGGTAGAACCAATTTCCCCACAGCGCCCCCGGAGGGGAAAAAAAAGTATTACACAATTCCTATTAAAATCAATTAAATGGACATGGTGCATCCTCGCCCATACAAAATGGAGGTTCGGAACAGGGGGACATTATTGGAAATAGTTTTTTTTTCTCTCTTTCACCCGTTACTGATTTTCAGCGTACAGTGTCGCCCCCCTGGCTTTGATGAGGGCTTAACCTTTTTTCCCCCCTCTATTAAGAATAAAGAAATAAAAAAAAAATACATGTGTTGTAATTCCACACCCGTAAAAGTCCGATCTATTAAAATATAAAATTAATTAACCGGATCGATAAAAGCCATAAAGAGGATTTTTTTTTGCAATTTTTATCGCACTTGGATTTTTTTTTTTCCTGTTTTCCGGTTCATCACCTGGTGGCTAAAGTGTAATTCCATTGAAGTGTACAATTATATAATAAATTCTTATAAAAAAAAAGAAAGAAGGTATTTGCATATATATCTCTCCCATCATGCATCAGGCTACAGCGTTTATTCCCTATGTACTTTAATCTCCTGCGGTCTTTGTCGCCCCCTGCTGGGAGATGAGTTGTGTGCTATTAACGACTTCATACTTATATGTTACAACACTGCCACCTAGTGACAAGAACGTGTAGAAAAATGACCTTATTTAATTAGAATTACTCTTTAGACACTTTTTTTTTACGTAGGACGCCCCCAGAGGATTTATGGTTCCAGATGATCCATCTCAGACGTGAGAAATGAAGCATGAGGTCAAGATGTTCTTGATTTTCCTAGAAGAAATATAGGGACGGTCCAAGGAAATGGGAAAGACAGAAATCTCCATGCTGGTTATGAATCATCTGCGGCTTCACTTATATTTCTTATATGATTGGTTTCAGCTCTGTCGTCCTCATCTCTTTCGGGGTCTTTTTCTTCAGTTGGTAGTTCGGTCAATGGTTGGGTGACAAGTTCGAGACTGGGGACAAGAAATGAAGAGGTCATTATAGGGGAATTAATGTACTGAGGCAAAAAAAAAAATATCCCCAATAAGCTTTTCTTAAAGGGAATCTATCGGGAGGATTTTGATATGTAATCTGAGAGTAGCATGATGTAGGGGCTGAGACCCTGATTCCAGTGATGTGTCACTTACTAGGCTGTGTTTTTGTTTCAATACAATCAGTGTTTTATCAGCAGGAGATTATCACTAGAGGACTAGGTGTCTTATGCCTCGTAGTCCAACCACGCCCCCCCTCCAGTGATTGGCTGTTTTATGTCAATATACAGTGTTCACAAACTGCAGCCAATCAGTGGTGTGGGCGGGGTTATACAAGGCTCAGCATTCCAAATTCAACATTCCAGGTTCTGCAAGACCCACAGCAGAGAAAACTGTGATTTCAGCAAAACTGCACCAGGGACACATTGCTGGAATCAGGGTATCTGCCCCTACATCATGCTGCTCTCAGAATACATATTGAAAACCCACTGACGGATTATTTTTTAGCCTTTTCGTTTTTTCCACCCTTTCTTCCAACAACCATAACTTTTTTATATCACTGTATGAGAACTTATTTTTTACAGGATGAGTAGTAGTTATGACTTGCCCCTGTTCTGAGAAACAGGAAAAAAATTCATTGTGCCATAAAAATGACGCAACAATATGATTCTTCAGAACACTACAATTATGGCAATACCACGCTTATATACGGTATACGGTAGGTTTTTAAAATATTTTAGCAATTTGAAAAATTCAAAACTTTGCACATATTTGTGTTTTTTTTTTAATATAGTTTTTGTTGTTTTTCGCCTTTTTTATTTCCACTAAATGCTTCTTTCATGGTATTTTGCACTTTTTAAGTTTATTTTCTGTGTTCATCTGTTTTGTGCTTTTTTATCTTCGTCAATGTGGGCTCCTCTTTTGTTTATAAACCTAAATCTTTGGGCAAAAAGTACTTTACTTCTTCCTGTCCCCGGAGTAATTTTATGTACCGGTACTCGTGATTTTTTTTTTTTTTTCAAATTTTGTCATAATTGTCATAAAAAAAAGGACAAAAATAAAGAGTCGGTTTGATTTTGCAAAAATGCATGAATTTTTTGCCCAAATTTTGCCGCAAAAAAAGATTTTTAAAAAAGGACAAAAGTAAAGAGCCGTTTTGATTATGCAAAAAAAATCATGATTTTTTTACACAAATTTCGTCATGAAAAAGGAGAATAAAAGACCAAAATAAAGTGCCGTTTTGATTTTGCAAAAAATCATGAATTTTTTTGCTCAAATTTTGCCCCAAAAAAGATAAAAAAAAAAGGACAACAGTAAAGAGCCGTTTTGATTTTGCAAAAAAAAATCATGACTTTTTTACACAACCTTTGTCACAAAGAAAGAGAAAAAAAAGGCAAAAATAAAGAGCTGTTATGATTTTGCAAAATAAAACAATTCATGAATTTTTTGCCCAAATTTTGCCACCCAAAAAAAATTTGAAAAAAAAAAAAGACAAAAATAAAGAACAGTTTTGATTTTACAAAAAAAAAAATCAAGAAAACCAATGCACCAAGAATTTGGTGTGAAATGTAAAAAAATACTAGAGAACAAAAGAAGATAAGTACCGTAACTTAATAAAAAGCAAAAGATGAATTGTAATTGGTTTTATGTCATCATTTTCTGAGACCCAGGACTTTTTTATTTTAATTATCTAGTAGTGATTATGTTGAATTGCTTCCTCTACCCACGTAATTTTTATAAGGCCTCTTTCACATGTCAGTGTCTCCGGTACGTGTACTGACAGTTTTCTCACGTACCGGAGACACTGACACACGTAGACCCATTCAAATGAATGGCGTCTATGCACATGTCTCTGTATTTTCACGGACCGTGTGTCTGTGTTGAAAACACGGAGACATGTCCGCTTTTCTCCGGCAGCACGGTCCGCAAAGCGTCCCGCACACACGCACACGGAGAAGAGTGAGCACTATCCTCCGTGTGCACGTACCACAGTAGGAGAGACAGCGCTACAGTAAGCGCTGTCCCCTAATTTTGGTGCTGAAGCCGGCATTCATTCCTTCTCCCCAGCAGCGTTTGCTGGAGAGAAGGAATGAAAAATCAAGGTTTTTTTATTTTTTTTTGTTAAAAATAAAGTTTGGGGTCACCTCCCACTTCCCATCCCCCGTGCACTTGCCTGCTTGCCGAGAAATACACAGCTCCTGCGATGTCTGTTCTCAGCGCCGTCAGCCTGTCCTGTGTGAGCGGTCACGTGGTAGCGCTCATTAGAGTGATGAATATGCACATATTCCTCACTGTAATGATCGGTACCACGTGACCGCTCACACAGGACAGGCTGATGGCGCTGAGAACAGACATCGCAGGAGCTGGGTGAGTATTTCTCGGCAAGCAGGCGGGCGCACGGGGGATGAGAGGCGGGAGGTGACCCCAAACTTTATCTTTAACAAAAAAAAAATCTTGATTTTTCATTCCTTCTCTCCAGCGAATGCTGCTGGGGAGAAGGAATGAATGCCGGCTTCAGCACCAAAAGCAGGGGACAGCGCATAAATGTAGTGCTGTCTCCTGCTCGGTCTGTGTGGTCCTCAGTCGGCACACGGGCGGCACACGGCTGCCGCACGTGTGCCACACTGATTGCTACATGAGCACACGGACACACGGACACGGATAACTCCGGTACCGATTTCTCCGGTACCAGAATTATCTGGACGTGTGAAACTGGCCTAAGTGAGATTTTTACGTTGGCCTCTGCTGTCGAGGGTGCACAGGATTGCAGTTACACCAGGGCCCTGAAGTTCTAAAGATCCCTCTGCTGAATAATAATTGGGAACCCTGTTAACAAGGACCAGTCACTTGCCATAAAATTGTAATTTCTTTACCTGGTATTAATGCCGCTGTTCTCCTGAATCCAGCTATGTTTTTCTTTTCGTCCTGCGCCTCTCCGTTCCTGAGATATGGCCTCCTCTTTCCTGCATATAAATCTCATCTTTTAAGCCAAGTGGGCGTGATCCTCAACTGCTCCTTGTGGGTGTGTTTATGATAACTACTCCCATTTGCCTATAAAGGCTAGATTTATATACAGGAAAGAAGAGGCCATATCTCAGGAACAGAGAGGAGCAAGACGAAAAGAAAAACATTGCTGGATTCAGGAGAGCAGTGGCATTTACACCAGGTAAAAAAAAAAAACATATACGTCAAGGTCATTTTTTAGAGATATATTTGGAACGGATAGTTTTATTTAGACCTTTGCTTAATTCATATTGGCTGTTCTATTATATGGATGTGTGCAAAAAAACCAAGATACCTCCAAATTCTTAATCCCTCAAATTAGCTCTTCAAACTCACCTGAAGCTAGGATGAGGCACTGCCTGATAGTATCAACATCCCGCTATCCCAGCACCATTCATCATACAATAGACAATCCCTTGTTCTAAACTGAATACAGGGTGTCCTGCTGCTAGGAGCCCTGCAATCACCCATAATCTGGGGAGGAACTTATCTATTTCTCTATAGCGCCTCCACAGGTGAAATTAAACATTACACAATTCTCATTTACATCCATGAATTATTCTAGCTCCTCCCTCCCCCATAGAATTTTAAAAGCACCAACTGTCAATCATATTACTGAATAAATATTTTACAGATTTTACCCACGAATTGAGCAAAAGTTCAGCCCAGGAGGAGAAAGAAGCACATTTATCTGATAAGATTTATTACAAAAACGTGCTTATTTTTTATATCTACTATTAAGTTATCAAATAAAAATGAAAACGAGGGTCACTCTCGAAAACATGTGACAACTAAATTACCATTGGGAATGGATCATTAATTAATTAATTTGCGAAAAATCTTTTTTTTTTTCCATTGTTAGATGAGTGGGTCAATAGTAAAAAAAATAGTGGTCATCTCCTTTAAGAAGGATTGCAGGATAGAACCTCATCAGTTGAACTCCTACTTACCGAGGATCAAAGCCTAACAGGTAACGCACTCTTTTCCGGCCTAATAGAAGAAAGAAAATTAAAAAATTAAAAATTATGGATAAAGATAAAGCTGCAGAATTGGAAATTCCATTTTAATCTATAGTTTAGAAATTTGGGAGGGGTGCAAAGCAAGTGACTCACGTGAGAGGACTTCGGTAGGAAGGTTTTTGGTTTGTGAAACAATCCTTCCAAAAACTAAGCAAAATGATACTCCCAAAATATGGACCACCTTTACCCCTCCGCCAAAGCATGGACCACCTTGCCTTATTCTGAACACTTTGTCTCCACTTTCCAGATATCAAGAGCCTAGAGCCTCTTTAGTTTTAAAATATCCGTTTTTAACTATCCTTTTTATTGGAAGAGCCCCCATCAAACATGTTCTTGTTCTAAAACCCCAGTGATCAGGTGTTGTTGAATTCCATTTGAACTGTTGTATTTCCCTACAGCAACCCCGCAGGGAAAGCAAGGTATTACATCGTGTGGACGTTTTGAGTCCTCCAACTCAGAGATGCTCTGGCTAATGGATGGATTTCCTAAATATGTTTATATACAGTATTTTTTAAATTTTTTTGGCTTACCTTTCAATTGTAGAAGTATCACACAGATCACTATCAGTACAATTACCGATAAGCTGATAGCAATGATGACAGTACTTGTATCCTGCAGGAGAAAGAAATGTCAGAACACTGATTTACTAGATCGATGCTCTCCAATATCCTACTTGGTAATTCCCAAAAAATTTTCACATTTTTCAATGTAGTTTTTTTTTTTTATTTGATGATATATCGATTAGCAATAATTGATCTCGGTGGATAGACCGCCAAAAATCCTAAATATGAAAGAGCTCTAGTCCCTTGTGTTTTTTTTTCCCTACATGACACCTCCTTTACCATAAATTTTAACATATCCCCCATTCAAGTGAATTGTACCTGTTTGAAATCCCATACAGTGTCTGATATCTGTAGATTGGGAAGAACGTGAGAATTTTTTTTGATCCGAGTGATCACAATTACATTTAACCCCTTCACGACATGGCGATTTTCCATTTTTCCGTTTCCGTTTTTTTTTTTTACCTCCCCTTATTCGAAAAGCCACAACTTTTTCTTTTATTTTTTTTTCCATCAAAATGCCATATTAGGGCTTGTTTTTTTTTTTTTTTGCGGGACGAGTTGTACTTTTGAATGACACCACTCACTCTATCATATAGTGTACTGGAAAATGTGAAAAAAAAGTGCAGTGAAATTGCAAAAAAAAAAAAAAAAAGTGTTATACCACAATAAAAATGTATATATATATTTTTTTTTATTTAAGTGATGAAAAAGAATTCGGAAATTCGTAAAAAAAAAAAAAAAAAAATTTGCTTTTGTCACCATTTTTCGAGACCTGTAATGTTTTCATTCTCCAAGATACAGGGCTGTATTAGGGGTTATTTTTTTTTCACTCTGAGCTGATGTTTATACCAATACCATTTTGGGGTAGATACGATGTTTTTATCACATTTTATTGCAATGATGCAAAGCAGCACAACTTAAATCATAAAAATCATAAAGGAATTCCATAGTTGACATGACAGTTTGTTGACAGAAGAACATTATACATTGTATAATGTATAATGTTCTTCTGTCAACAAACTGTCATGTCAACTATGGAATTCCTTTATGATTTTTATGATTTAAGTTGTGCTGCTGTGATACCATAATTTCCCACGGGATCAATAAAGTGTATCGTATCGTATCGTATCGTATCGTAAAAACCGTACTTTTGACGTTTGATTTTTTTTATTACGCTATTTACTGATCAGATTAATATATTTTATATTTTGATAGATCGGACTTTTTCGAACGCAGCGATACCAAATATATTTTTTTCTTTTTTTTTTTTTAAATTTCACTTTTTACTGTATTTAACAGTCCCCTTAGGGGACTTAAAGCACTGATCGCTTGTGCTATGTATAGAGAAAACCACGATCTTCTATGAACGGCAGCCACGGGTTGACTTTTACAGAAGGATCGTCAAGACAGGCACGGGGGTCATCAGCAGACCTCTGGCCGTAATGCCAACCCTTCGACCTCCCCTCAGGGGCGTGCCTATGAAAAAGTAGAATGATGCCCTCACCCCCCCCCCCCGCATTTCGACGCGCATTAAATTATGTTGTCAGAGATTGAGAGTGGGATTTAACAGGTTAATAGCGATTCTCCACCCAATACTGTTAAAGGCACATGATGGCTGATTAAATCAGCCATCATGTGCGGGGAAAGATGCAGGCTTGGCATATGAACCCGCCATCAAAGTCATTGACATGACATATGATGTAAATGTACGTCATATGTCGTGAAGGGGCTAAATACCATAACCATACCATACATATATACTCATACATACCGACACATGCATACACAGTATACAGATTAGTCAGTACTTTGGGGTTTATTGGCAGCGGTGCATTCTCTGTTGATCAACAACAGGTCAACAATGGCCATATCACAGTAGCGGTACCAGCCCCATACTGTACAGTTACTACTGATAGAGGAGCCATCGGCTACCGGTAATTTATACTATAAAGTTGGGACTATATTGATTATCAGGATAAAATTTGGCCAAAATTTGTTCAATTTTTACCTTTTTTGGTGATTTTGTGACATTTCCTTGAAACAAGTCTGAGATTCCTACAAATTAAAAAAATAATTAAAGTAACAGTTCACACAACAATTATATGTTGGCATGAATATCCCTCAACCAATTACTGTTCTTATTCACTGAATTGGTTTATAAGGGATTATATTAATAATAGGACCCCGATAAGAGGTACAGCGCCATTTTTCTTATGTTACAGGAGACCTCAGCCCTTTAGGGTGCGGCTACAATCTCTCCACCTCCGACTGTTCCACCCCTGATTAGGATCAAGTCACCCATCATTAGCCAGTAATCACCAAATTGCATTATGTTGGCCTCAAAACAAAAATATCATCATAAGATCTGCTCAGCTGTTTGACCCAAATTTTGGGTGTGTGCTGTAATGAATAAGCCAAATCTACTATATAATTGTCTAAGGGTCACTTCCGTCTGTCTGTCTGTCAGGGATATTCATTGGTCGCGGCCTCATTCTGTCATGGAAATACAAGTCGCTGATTGGTCGTGCCAAAACGCCCACGACCATTGCCACAACCAATCAGTGACAGGCACAGTCCGGCGGCAACATGGCCGCTCCTTCCTCCCTGCAGTCAGCCCTAACACAGGGTTAATGGCAGCGCTAATGGCCCACGTTATGCCGCAGTGTAACGCACTCCGTTACCGCTGCTATTAACTCTGTGACCAACTCTTTACTATTGATGCTGCCTATGCAGCCTCAATAGTATAAAAAGATCTAATGTTAAAAATAATAATAAAAAAAAAATCATCATATACTCACCTTCCGGCGCCTTTCCCGCTCCTCGCGACGCTCCGGTGACCGGTCCATGCATTGCGATCTCGCGAGATGATGACGTAGTGGTCTCACGAGACCGCTACATCATCATCTCGCGAGACCGTAATGCACTCTTGAGACCAGAGCACGCGAGGGGCGCCGGTAAACGCTTCCTGGATCCTGGGGCCAACGGAAGGTGAGTATATAACTATTTTTTATTTTAATTCTTTTTTTTTTTAACAGGGATATGATGCCCACAGTGCTATACACTACGCGGGCTGTGCAATATACTACGTGACTGGGCAATATACTACGTGCACTGGGCAATATACTACGTCGCTGTGCATTATACTACGTGGCTGGGCAATGTACTACGTGGGCTGTGCAATATACTACGCGGGCTGGGCAATATACTACGTGGGCTGGGCAATATACTACGTAGGCTGGGCAAAGTACTACGCGGGCTGTGCAATATACTACGCGGGCTGGGCAATATACTACGTGGGCTGGGCAATATACTACGTAGGCTGGGCAAAGTACTACGCGGGCTGTGCAATATACTATGTGGGCTGGGCAATGTACTACGCGGGTTGTGCAATTTACTACGTGGGCTGGGCAATATACTACGCGGGCTGGGCAATATACTACGTGGGCTGGGCAATGTACTACGCGGGCTGTGCAATTTACTACGCGGGCTGTGCAATATACTACGCGGGCTATGCAATATACTACGTGCGCTGGGCAATATATTACGCGGGCTGTGCAATATACTACGCAGGCTGTGCAATATACTACGTCGCTGTGCAATATACTACGTGGCTGTGCAATATACTACGTGACTGGGCAATATACTACGTGGCTGGGCAATATACTATGTGGCTGGGCAATATAGTACGTCACTGGGCAATATACTACGTGGCTGGGCAATATACTACGTGGCTGGGCAATATACGTGACTGGGCAATATACTACGTGACTGGGCAATATACTATGTGGCTGGGCAATATACTACGTGGCTGGGCAATATACTACGTGACTGGGCAATATACTACGTGGCTGGGCAATATACTATGTGGCTGGGCAATATAGTACGTCGCTGGGCAATATACTACGTGGCTGGGCAATATACTACATGGCTGGGCAATATACGTGACTGGGCAATATACTACGTGACAGGGCAATATACTATGTGGCTGGGCAATATACTACGTGACTGGGCAATAAACTACTTGACTGGGCAATATAGTACGTCACTGGGCAATATACTACGTGGTTGAGTAATATACTATGTGGGCTGGGCAATATACTACGTGACTGGGCAATATACTACGTGACTGGGCAATATACTACTTGACTGGGCAATATAGTACGTCACTGGGCAATATACTACGTGGTTGAGTAATATACTATGTGGGCTGTGCAATATACTACCTGGACATGCATATTCTAGAATACCCGATGCGTTAGAATCGGGCCACCATCTAGTATTTCTATAAAACTAAACAAAAAATCCCCAAAATAATAAGTTGATATAATCCATAGGAATTCAAAGCCAATCAGATGAGACTACAACTTTGATGATGGATCCAATAATACAACAGAGCTATAGTTTGTTTCTTAGGATGTCTATTTTGTCGTTGCGACTTACTTTTCTTTAGTGAACATAAAAAATAAAAAATAAAATCTTTATCCCCCCCAAATATTCTGGTCATAGTCTTACCATTATTATTAGGAGAAACACTCTCAGGCAATAAAGGTATATATTTCTGGTCTTCTTCCTTCGATTCTTCAGAAGAGGGAAGTTCATGATGATCAGGAATAAAATTGGGCACAACTAAAAAAAAAGTGCAAAACAGTATAAGGTATAAGAATATTAAAAGTAATAATATTCTTTTTCCAAGGAAACAGTAATTCTATCTTTAATTTTTTAGTAAAAGTAGAATATCTCCCCATCGTTTTCTTCTTATTTCACTAAAATAGAAAGTGCAGCCGCATCTCCCTCCTCTCCCCTCACTTTTTTCTAGTGACTACTGTTTGTACATTAGATGGATTTTTTTGTTGGCTGAGAAGTTTTCTGAACATTTACCAAGACTACGGGCATTTTAGAATACATTACAATTTATATATTCACACATATTGCAGGTGTATGAAAATGATATCAGTAGGGTACCTACAGTGCCTAAAAGTAGTATTCAACCCCCAGATTTAGCAGGTTTAATAAGATGCAAATAAGTTAGAGCCTTCAAACTTCAAACAAGAGCAGGATTTATTAACAGATGCATAAATCTTACAAACCAAAAAGTTTTGTTGCTCAGTTAAATTTTTATAAATATTAAACATAAAAGTGTGGGTCAATTATTATTCAACCCCTAGGTTTAATATTTTGTGGAATAACCTTTGTTTGCAATTACAGCTAATAATCGTCTTTTATAAGACCTGATCAGGCCGGCACAGGTCTCTGGAGTTATCTTGGCCCACTCCTCCATGCAGATCTTCTCCAAGTTATCTAGGTTCTTTGGGTGTCTCATGTGGACTTTAATCTTGAGCTCCTTCCACAAGTTTTCAATTGGGTTAAGGTCAGGAGACTGACTAGGCCACTGCAACACCTTGATTTTTTGCCTCTTGAACGAGGCCTTGGTTTTCTTGGCTGTGTGCTTTGGGTCGTTGTCTTGTTGGAAGATGAAATGACGACCCATCTTAAGATCCTTGATGTAGGAGCGGAGGTTCTTGGCCAAAATCTCCAGGTAGGCCGTGCTATCCATCTTCCCATGGATGCGGACCAGATGGCCAGGCCCCTTGGCTGAGAAACAGCCCCACAGCATGATGCTGCCACCACCATGCTTGACTGTAGGGATGGTATTCTTGGGGTCGTATGCAGTGCCATCCAGTCTCCAAACGTCACGTGTGTGGTTGGCACCAAAGATCTCGATCTTGGTCTCATCAGACAAGAGAACCTTGAACCACTCAGTCTCAGAGTCCTCCAAGTGATCATGAGCAAACTGTAGACGAGCCTTGACATGACGCTTTGAAATTAAAGGAACCTTACGGGCTCGTCTGGAACGGAGACCATTGCGGTGGAGTATGTTACTTATGGTATTGACTGAAACCAATGTCCCCACTGCCATGAGATCTTCCCGGAGCTCCTTCCTTGTTGTCCTTGGGTTAGCCTTGACTCTTCGGACAAGCCTGGCCTCGACACGGGAGGAAACTTTCAAAGGCTGTCTAGGCCGTGGAAGGCTAACAGTAGTTCCATAAGCCTTCCACTTCCGGATGATGCTCCCAACAGTGGAGACAGGTAGGCCCAACTCCTTGGAAAGGGTTTTGTACCCCTTGCCAGCCTTGTGACCCTCCACGATCTTGTCTCTGATGGCCTTGGAATGCTCCTTTGTCTTTCCCATGTTGACCATGTATGAGTGCTGTTCACAAGTTTGGGGAGGGTCTTAAATAGTCAGAAAAGGGTGGAAAAAGAGATAATTAATCCAAACATGTGAAGCTCATTGTTCTTTGTGCCTGAACTACTTCTTAATACTTTAGGGGAACCAAACAGAATTCTGGTGGGTTGAGGGGTTGAATAATAAATGACCCTCTGAAAAGACTTTTCACAATTTAAAAAAAAATAAACAAAGAAATAACATTCTTTTTTACTGCAGTGCATTTCACACTTCCAGGCTGATCTACAGTCCAAATGTCACAATGCCAAGTTAATTCCAAATATGTAAACCTGCTAAATCTGCAGGGGGTTGAATACTACTTGTAGGCACTGTATGTAGTCATGTCTTTGGAAAAAAGGGGAAATGCCAGTGATTTACCTGAGGGCTCATCGGTAATAGATTCATTTTCAGTTGTCGCTGCTGGGAATTCTAAGAGAAAAAAAATTAGAATAGTTCAGCTTCATAGTTTTTAAGGTTGAAGGTAGATATAAGTTCATTGAGTTCAACCTGTAACCTATCATATTTAAGATTTGTAACATGATCATGATGTTGTTCCTGATGAAGTTCTGCCTAAAGTCTTAAACCAAAACCTTTTGAAAAAGTTGAGTTTGAAAATTCACTTACGGTATATATGAAATAAATATTGCTGATTTTACCTGTGCTCCTTGCTGTCAGTTCTGTATGTTCTGTCGAACCAAGAGGGAAGACCTTTGATGACAAGTCAATCGTTTTTGCCGTAAGAGAAGGTAGAGTATCTGGCCTGATAAGTGCCGGTGAAGTATTTTTCAGAACAGATGGAAGTAATTGAGTAGTTTCTTCTGCAGGTATAGTAAATGGATTGGTCCAAATATAGGAAGGTTCTGGAGTAGTTGTAAAACCTGTTGGTTCTGGAGTTGTCTTCCTAGTTGAAGTTGCTTGAATTGTCTTCTTAGTGGTGGGTTCTTGAGTTGTCTTCTTAGTGGTGAGTGCTTGAGTTGTCTTCTTAGTGGTGGGTGCTTGAGTTGTCTTCTTAGTGGTGGGCGTTGGAGTAGTAGTTCTCACTGTTGTTGTAGGTGCTACAAAAGAGCAAATACCTTTACGTCAACTATTGATCAAAAGATAACCAGTCAAATACAGTTGTCAAACATATCAGCTGAGATCTGCTAGTTAATTTATGGATGGACCCATATGAAGTATAACCTACCGGCAACGGAGATCCTAATAGGGTTGTCTACTTATAGACCTTTGAAACTTAAAATTTTGACAAACCCATCCAAAGGTGGGTCATTGCAACCTAGTCTACCAGAGTTACAGCCAGATAAGTCATGCATCATTATGAGTGTGTATAGTATAGATCATGTCTATGGGAAATTTATCAATGGTCAAGATTTCAAGACCTAGGGTAGATACATTAATCATAATTGCCCAAGTGGAAAGAGCTTTACATTTTCATTTATTATTTATTCAGTTATTACTTAAGAAGCTGGTCTTTGTTTTCTTACATGGGAAGTTAAATTGCCCATAATGATCTTCGATCGATGATTTAGAAGATTGATCGGCACGTGTTTTCTTGTGTTTATGTTTGAATGATGGTGAGGATTTCAAACAAATGATCATTTAATTGTCCTCCCCTATTCAATTTTGTCAGGATCAAAGTCTACGTCAAACAAAAGGGTATTATTGTTGGTCACTTGATAACTGGACATGTAGAAACTGGGCAATCAAGGTGAATGCTCATTTGTACGAGGAAATGTTCAGGCGATTTGTTCCCTCATGTAAAAGACCCTTGAGAAGGAATTTTATAGGTTCTGAATTTTGGAGCCAATAATGTTGCTACCCAAATTTGTCAAATTATCTACGCAATCACATTAATGATTTTTTATATGATACAAGCACCTTTTTCAACTGTTAGCCTAATGTTGATCTTCTCGTCATTGAACCACCCCGAATGTTCGATTCGGCAGCAATACGTCCCGGCATCGTTCAGACTTGCTTCATCAATGGTCAGAGACACCGTTCCTTGTCTGATTCTACCATTCAGTTGGTAGCGTGAAGATGATCGAAAAGTGACCTTGCTGCCGTCAGTCCAGATGAGTTCTTGATTACACTTTGAATTCGGACAACTTCCTTTACCCCAGCACATGCTGGTGAGGTCACTGCTTTGTTTTACTTTGTACGAACATGGCAAAGTGACCGGTTGTCCTTCGATTCCTACTACTGTTCTTTGACAAAGCACCGTAACTGCAAGAAAGAGAAGTATATCATAGTACATAAGCAGTATTATCTTATGGTTACACTTTTATAGGGCAATCATGTTCATTGAATGGGTGGTCACCACATTTTTAGGCCTCAGGACATGAGGACCATATTGTGTTTGACCTCAAACTCTTACAGAAGCGAAGGGTGGCATTAGCGATTCCACATTGTTTGCTTGCTAACCTTGGAGATAAAAAGTGATTTATGTCCACTTCCAAAAATTTCAGTGAGCCACATGATACTCATTCTTGGTGGCCAGGGCCTGGCAGTAGACATCTGAAAGCAAGCAAATTGGGCAAGGTTTTGGCAAAACATCTCCTTGGATGAGTTGAAGTATATTTTGCCGACGTAAATGTAAGTGAATCTTGATAAAGTGCCTAGTCTTACCAACATTTTGACCAAAGATTTTTAGAAATGCTAAATGTAGGTGATATATCAATGTAAAATGTCAAAGGAGAACCAGACTGTCTTCCAAACTCCATGGTATTCCCACCTAATGTTCCCTTTTCGTAGGGTGCAGCCAGGGTTGTAGGCATCTTAGTTCAGTCAGATGTCTGAAATATCTTTTTAGACCTTTGCATGTCTAGCCAACTTTTCGAAAAATCACCGTGATGGAGAGTCATTCAGTGATCAATCTTCATAAGGTGACCAGACCCTCTAACATTTACAGCAAAGTTTTATGTTATGCAGTAATGTAAAAGGTCAAAGCAAGATCTGTCTAGGGCCCAAATTCAAGACGTCCCACTGTACTCATACCCATCATTTATTTTCGTGATGGTATATGGACTGGGCAACCAATAGCTAACTGTAGTAAGTTGTCTGAAATATTGATTTAGTCCTTATTAATCATTGGTTGATACTATGATAATTTTTTGGGAATTTGGGTGTAATTTTTGGACTCTTTAAGGTTCTATGTAGAATGCCTTAACAGGATCCATCTGTCAATAGGATTCAAAGTAAATGGCTCATTACATGTCCAGAGGAAGTAAATGACAGTGATATTGAGAGTCAATAACATTATCTCAAAAGTCAAAACCAAAAAATAAAAAAAAAACAGGAAACTAATATAAGCGACAAAGTCTGAGGAGATAGTTGAATCCTGGCTCCATAATGGCTGTTATATGAAAAATGTAACTTCCTGAGGAGGCCACCGCAGAAGAAGAGAAAGTGGAAATCAGCAAATTCGCTTCCTTACACGTATTTAAGGAAGTTTCACAAATCTTGAAAATAAAAAATGCCAAATATACCTAAACGGTAACCACAATGTTTGACCACGTCACGTGCTAGGAGTTTGGTTGTATCTTTGGGATAAAGGTCAGAGGGTGAGGGTCCTGAACCCAAGATATCGGGTAAAATGTTGTTATGAAAAATATGCCCTGTCCACAATAGAAAGAGCAGGATGGAACCTTGAAGACCATTCATTTTATTAATCATTCACAAGTTCCCCAAGTGACGACGATGACCTTGGATCACAATAGTTACAAGAGTGTTTCCTGGGACATCAAAACTCATATTCACAAAATTGGCTTCACTTGAACTGCACTTCCCTCCACCTGTACTACATGTACTCTACTTACTCCCTACCTGTACAATATGTGCTGTACTGCTCCATACCTGCACGATATGTGCTGTAGAGCTCTAGAACTGTACTATGTGTACTAGAACTGTACTATCTGTACTATACTGGTCTCTAGCTGCACGATATGTGCTGTAGAGCTCTAGAACTGTTCTATATGTACTAGAACTGTACTATCTGTGCTATACTGGTCTCTACCTGCACGATATGTGCGGTAGAGCTCTAGAACTGTACTAGAACTGTACTATCTGTACTATACTGGTCTCTAGCTGCACGATATGTGCTGTAGAGCTCTAGAACTGTACTATATGTACTAGAACTGTACTATCTGTGCTATACTGGTCTCTACCTGCACGATATGTGCGGTAGAGCTCTAGAACTGTACTATGTGTACTAGAACTGTACTATCTGTACTATACTGGTCTCTACCTGCACGATATGTGCTGTAGAGCTCTAGAACTGTACTAGAACTGTACTATCTGTGCTATACTGGTCTCTACCTGCACGATATGTGCTGTAGAGCTCTAGAACTGTACTAGAACTGTACTATCTGTGCTATACTGGTCTCTACCTGCACGATATGTGCGGTAGAGCTCTAGAACTGTACTAGAACTGTACTATCTGTACTATACTGGTCTCTACCTGCACGATATGTGCTGTAGAGCTCTAGAACTGTACTATATGTACTAGAACTGTACTATCTGTGCTATACTGGTCTCTACCTGCACGATATGTGCGGTAGAGCTCTAGAACTGTACTAGAACTGTACTATCTGTACTATACTGGTCTCTAGCTGCACGATATGTGCTGTAGAGCTCTAGAACTGTACTATATGTACTAGAACTGTACTATCTGTGCTATACTGGTCTCTACCTGCACGATATGTGCTGTAGAGCTCTAGAACTGTACTAGAACTGTACTATCTGTACTATACTGGTCTCTAGCTGCACGATATGTGCTGTAGAGCTCTAGAACTGTACTATATGTACTAGAACTGTACTATCTGTACTATACTGGTCTCTAGCTGCACGATATGTGCTGTAGAGCTCTAGAACTGTACTATATGTACTAGAACTGTACTATCTGTGCTATACTGGTCTCTACCTGCACGATATGTGCGGTAGAGCTCTAGAACTGTACTAGAACTGTACTATCTGTACTATACTGGTCTCTAGCTGCACGATATGTGCTGTAGAGCTCTAGAACTGTACTATATGTACTAGAACTGTACTATCTGTACTATACTGGTCTCTACCTGCACGATATGTGCGGTAGAGCTCTAGAACTGTACTATATGTACTAGAACTGTACTATCTGTGCTATACTGGTCTCTACCTGCACGATATGTGCGGTAGAGCTCTAGAACTGTACTATATGTACTAGAACTGTACTATCTGTGCTATACTGGTCTCTACCTGCACGATATGTGCGGTAGAGCTCTAGAACTGTACTATATGTACTAGAACTGTACTATCTGTACTATACTGGTCTCTACCTGCACGATATGTGCGGTAGAGCTCTAGAACTGTACTATATGTACTAGAACTGTACTATCTGTGCTATACTGGTCTCTACCTGCACGATATGTGCTGTAGAGCTCTAGAACTGTACTAGAACTGTACTATCTGTATTATACTGGTCTCTAGCTGCACGATATGTGCTGTAGAGCTCTAGAACTGTACTATATGTACTAGAACTGTACTATCTGTACTATACTGGTCTCTACCTGCACGATATGTGCTGTAGAGCTCTAGAACTGTACTATATGTACTAGAACTGTACTATCTGTGCTATACTGGTCTCTACCTTCACGATATGTGCTGTAGAGCTCTAGAACTGTACTAGAACTGTACTATCTGTACTATACTGGTCTCTAGCTGCACGATATGTGCTGTAGAGCTCTAGAACTGTACTATATGTACTAGAACTGTACTATCTGTACTATACTGGTCTCTAGCTGCACGATATGTGCTGTAGAGCTCTAGAACTGTACTATATGTACTAGAACTGTACTATCTGTGCTATACTGGTCTCTACCTGCACGATATGTGCGGTAGAGCTCTAGAACTGTACTATATGTACTAGAACTGTACTATCTGTGCTATACTGGTCTCTACCTGCACGATATGTGCTGTAGAGCTCTAGAACTGTACTAGAACTGTACTATCTGTACTATACTGGTCTCTAGCTGCACGATATGTGCTGTAGAGCTCTAGAACTGTACTATATGTACTAGAACTGTACTATCTGTACTATACTGGTCTCTAGCTGCACGATATGTGCTGTAGAGCTCTAGAACTGTACTATATGTACTAGAACTGTACTATCTGTGCTATACTGGTCTCTACCTGCACGATATGTGCGGTAGAGCTCTAGAACTGTACTAGAACTGTACTATCTGTACTATACTGGTCTCTAGCTGCACGATATGTGCTGTAGAGCTCTAGAACTGTACTATATGTACTAGAACTGTACTATCTGTACTATACTGGTCTCTAGCTGCACGATATGTGCTGTAGAGCTCTAGAACTGTACTATATGTACTAGAACTGTACTATCTGTACTATACTGGTCTCTAGCTGCACAATATGTGCTGTAGAGCTCTAGAACTGTTCTATATGTACTAGAACTGTACTATCTGTGCTATACTGGTCTCTACCTGCACGATATGTGCGGTAGAGCTCTAGAACTGTACTAGAACTGTACTATCTGTACTATACTGGTCTCTAGCTGCACGATATGTGCTGTAGAGCTCTAGAACTGTACTATATGTACTAGAACTGTACTATCTGTACTATACTGGTCTCTACCTGCACGATATGTGCTGTAGAGCTCTAGAACTGTACTATATGTACTAGAACTGTACTATATGTGCTGTGCTGCTTTCTACCTGTACGTTATGTGCTGTACTGCTCTCTATCTCTCTTCATGTAGTGTGCAAATATAGTACAATGTGTATTTGCACACTACAAGTATTACATGTACTGTTCTCTTTACTTATGCTATATGTAATTTACTTTTGCTGTACTGCTATCTCCTTATACTACATGTATGGTACAGCTTTTTACCTGCACTACATGTCCTGTACTCCTTTTAATCAATACTATATGTACAGTACTGCTCTTCTTGTGCATCATCCGCCTGTATTGAACTGTTGAACTGATATTATTATCTTTTCTTAATCTGCATTGACATTTTAAGGGATTAAAACTAATTATTTGCAAAGGATTGGTGTAGAATTACTGTAAAAAGGCCTCATCCTGAAGAAATATTTCCTACACTTCAGGGTCGGACTGGCCCACCAGAGAACCGGAGATTCCTCAGGCGGGCCCTGGCTTCTTCTTCAGGAGAGTTCATAGTTCGAAAGGGGCTCTTGAGTGCTGGAGAAAGGTGGGCCCTCAGAATCAAATCCTCTGGTGGGCCCCATGTTCTTCAGTCTGACACTTCCTATAATATAGACATAGGGAGGCAGTATCTTTAACTGTTCTTTCAGACGTCCATAATTAACGGTCCGGTGGAGGGTCACAGTGCTTGGACTGGCCGCGATTCTCCTGGCCTGAGCATGACAGCTTCATATATTTCTACGAGGCGGTCATGCTCTGGTCGGGAGAAGAGCGGACAGTCCGTGCACTGAGAGCCAAGATTTGACCGATGATCACAGATGTGAGGCCTTAAATGAGGCAAACAGGAAGTCACAACATTTGAGGGTTTTTTGTGTGACTTCTCCTCAAAAAATGTTCTAAAAAGTGAGCAACCTTAGCAGGGGAGGTGTCCACACAGAGTTGCCATAATTTGCATCAGAACAGGCAAAGATTTCGGCTACTTGTGTAAAGACCGGCCGAAGAAGAACCAAACTTACCGAGAGACTTGTGCCTCTTAAAAAAAATTTGACGGACCTTACTATAACGGCCTTTTGATCAAGACTGACATACGAAATGCCGATCTTGATGACGTCTCCCTTAAATTTTGTAAGAAGGGGATTAAGAATAACAAAACAGGAAGGATAGAAGGAAGAAAACAGAAAAACTGCTGCCGCCCCTGATCGCTAATCTGTGAGATCGCAGTGATCGCCCTTCTCGGCAGGATCGATTAGTCACGCCTGCGCTCCATGGATGGGATGCATTAGAGAAAGAACTGCTATGTGATATCAATCTATCTTCTTCTTCACAGAACTGACAATTAAATTTCCTCAGTGACAATTCGTCCAAGAAATGATGGAAACTCTCATGAGAACATCCGAAGGACTGAAGGCCACTAGTGGAAACGGAAATATCCTGGCAGATCATGTCATATTAAGCGGAACCTGAGCACAATCCTGTGTAAATTTGAACCTGGCTGTCCACGTCCACCCCCACCAGCTATTGCTCAGATTTGTGAGCCCTATGGGTGTTGTTAGAGTCAATAAAGGCCAAAGTCTGGCCCCCGCAAAAAATAATTAGAATATTAAATCACTTAGAAAACTCAGGAATAAAATAATGGCCTAAATAATAGAGACATAGTTACCAAATAACAAATATTACCGCCATACTGTTACTGTGGAAAACCCACTATACTAAGATCAATATATTAATAATACAACTATGCCAGTACCACCACACCATGATCATAGAGTACCCATACACAGTGGTGACTGAATAAAAAATGTTCAAAATAATGCCGCCACACCATGACCATGTATTACTACCACATAATGTCTGACTATAACCATCATCCTCTTACTGAACAAAATCCACTGTACCAAGACCAATATACCAATAATACCACCATGACCACAGAGTACCAGCATACATAGTTGTGACTGATTAAAACATGGGCAAAATAGTGCTGCCCTAACATGACAATATATATTTCTACCACATTGTCTCTGAATATAATCATCGTCCTGTTACTGAACAAACTCCATTGTACCAAGACCAATATACCAATAATACCATAATCCAGTACCACCACACTATGACCACAGAGTACCACCATACAGATTGGTGACAGACTAAAACATGGGCAAATAATGCTGCCATAACATGACCATATATTTCTACCACACTGTCTCTGAATATAACTATCATCCTGCTACTGAACAAAATCCACCGTATCAAGACCAATATACTGATAATACCAATACAAGTGATAAATAATACCCCCACACCTTGACCAAATAGTACAACCACAACACATTACCACCATACTGATTATTAATATCAAAAACACTCTACACCCATTGAAATGATCAATTTTCTCTTTTATTCTCCATTCGGGCAGACCGCTATGACTTCTTCTGACCACAACTCATCTCTGCACAATATAACACACAGATATCGCTTCTCCCCAAGTTTTTCCCATCTCTTCTACATGAAGCATATAGTGCCATTGTGGCCCCTGTATATCAATAATACTAATCTTTTTTGCACCAATACAGTAACAATGCCCCTTTTTTTGCAGCCATATATTACTAATATCCCCATTTGTGGCCCCATTAGCGGTAACAACAAACCAAAAGAACAAAAAAATTCCACGCCTTTCACCTTTTCTTGCTTTCATAAGTGTCTCTATCTCCCTTTTCCCTCAGAGCAAGCGGCATAATGGCGTGACCTCATTGAACCGCCTGCGAGGGGTCGCCGGCGCCCTATCCTGCTTCTTTTGGCTTGAATAGGTAATATTAGGCAGGAGCGGACATAGACAGGAGAGGGCCCCTGTGCAGACCCATAACTCCTCACAATGCACAGTTACACCCGTTTTGGAGGTGGTAGTGGCCCTATCACGCCTTGGGCCCCTGTGTGACTGAAAAGGTTGCACCAATGGTAAGTCCACCCCTGATACTAGGGAAGAAATCAATGACTCTCTGCTCCGCCATAAACTGGATGTACACTTCCTGGGCACGGACCTCCTGGTACTTGGGTATCTGTAAAGGAAATATCCCAGACTACTAGACAACGGCATCTCCCAAATTCTGGCACGTTAACCTTTTGGCTCCCAGATGGTTAGTATGCATTCCAGCACCCCTGACAGTGATGAGGCTAAGCTGCTACCAGATCCCTCCACATAGAACATGAGACCCCGCGCTGTGGCCCCTTCTCCTTGTAAATTGCACATTCCTTTACAGAACCTTGTGTTATTCAGCATCTTTCTCCTGCACAGCAGAAATTATTATTATTATTACTATTATTATTACTAATCTATTAATAACAACATCTCTCCTTCTTTTCTTTCTTTTTTATATTTTTCTCTTCCATATTTCTGTAACTATTCTATTACCTTTCTATTTGTTATTTGTCTGTCATTTCATATTTATCTATCTACCTATATTCTATCACTTATCTAATGTTCCATTTTTTCTTTTTTTTTCTTTCTATATCAATTTTTATTTACCACTATTCATTTTTTTCTTTTTCTTTCTATCTATCTATTATCTATCTATCTATCTATCTATCTATCTATCTATCTATCTATCTATCTATCTATCTATCTATCTATCTGTTATCTATTGATCTATTATCTATCAATCAATCTATTTATCTATTATCTATCTATTAAATGTCTATTTATTATCTATCTATCTATATTATCTATTATCTATTTATTATCTATCTATCTATAATCTATCTATCTATCTATCTATCTATCTATCTATCTATCTATCTATCTATCTATCTATCTATTTTCTATCTCCTAACACTTATCTATTGTTCCTTCCTTCCATTCTTTCGTTATTTTTTCTTTCCTTTTTCTTTCTTTCCAACTATCTATTTCACATACAGTATCTATTGTTTCTCTCTTTCTTTCTTTCTTTCTTTCTTTCTTTCTTTCTTTCTTTCTTTCTTTCTTTCTTTCTCTCTTTCTTCTCTCTCTTTCTTTCTTTCCTTCTTTCTTTCTCTCTTTCTTTCTTTCTTTCTCTCTTTCTTCTCTCTTTCTTTCTTTCTTTCTTTCTTTCTTTCCTTCTTTCTTTCTCTCTTTCTTTCTTTCTTTCTTTCTTTCTCTCTCTCTTTCTTTCTCTCTTTCTTTCCATGAACCACCCTAACATATACTGTACATGCCGCGACCTCCCACTTGCCATTATGTATTGGGGTACATCCATGCAGGCTTTAGTTATACACATTATAAAATTACAATGATGCTGAAACAGACGTAGCAGAGCTGATTTTTTTTTGCCTGTTTTCCTGTTTGCAGGATCCAGGGTCCAGCAGTCTTATCATGGCTAAAAACAAAGTTTTTTTTTTAAGATGTCTTGGAAGGAAAGGAGGGTGGGAATTGCAGAAATGCAGAATTTTCATGGCTCTTACCTGAGCTGAGGAGGAGAAGGATGGAAACTTGTAGACTCTTCCTCCAACTTGTGCACAGCCTCATCCTGACTGTTGCAGCGCTGGTGACTTCTGCAGGGCTGACAACTCCTGGTAGCCTTCACATGTAGGAGGTCTCTCCTCCCACATCAGCACATGTCATCACCACTAACATAGAAGACATACAGTATATACATGCTCTACATAGGAGGGAAAGTTATTGTGTCCTATAAGGGATTGTGTGCACCAGAATGACTTTACACACAGACCAAAACTGCTTCTTCTAGTCCCTCCATCATCCATGACATCAGTGCTGGTTTTGGGGCTCGGTGGGGGTGCTGGCTCTGGGGCTCGGTGGGAGGGCTGGCTCTGGGGCTCGGTGGGGGTGCTGGCTCTGGGGCTCGGTGGGGGTGCTGGCTCTGGGGCTCGGTGGGGGTGCTGGCTCTGGGGCTCGGTGGGGGTGCTGGCTTTGGGGCTCGGTGGGGGTGCTGGCTCTGGGGCTCGGTGGGGGTGCTGGCTCTGGGGCTCGGTGTGGGTGCTGGCTCTGGGGCTCGGTGGGGGTGCTGGCTCTGGGTCTCGGTGGGGGTGCTGGCTCTGGGGCTCGGTGGGGGTGCTGGCTTTGGGGCTCGGTGGAGGTGCTGGCTCTGGGGCTCGGTGAGGGTGCTGGCTCTGGGGCTCGGTGGGGGTGCTGGCTCTGGGGCTCGGTGGGGTGCTGGCTCTGGGGCTCGGTGGGGGTGCTGGCTCTGGGACTCGGTGGGGGTGCTGGCTCTGGGGCTCGGTGGGGGTGCTGGCTTTGGGGCTCAGTGCAGGTGCTGGCTCTGGGGCTCGGTGGGGGTGCTGGCTCTGGGGCTCGGTGGGGGTGCTGGCTCTGGGGTTCAGTGGGGGTGCTGGCTTTGGGGCTCGGTGGGGGTGCTGGCTCTGGGGCTCGGTGGGGGTGCTGGCTCTGGGGCTCGGTGGGGGTGCTGGCTCTGGGACTCGGTGGGGGTGCTGGCTCTGGGGCTCGGTGGGGGTGCTGGCTTTGGGGCTCGGTGCGGGTGCTGGCTCTGGGGCTCGGTGGGGGTGCTGGCTCTGGGGCTCGGTGGGGGTGCTGGCTTTGGGGCTCGGTGGGGGTGCTGGCTCTGGGGCTCGGTGGGGGTGCTGGCTCTGGGGCTCGGTGGGGGTGCTGGCTCTGGGGCTCGGTGGGGGTGCTGGCTTTGGGGCTCGGTGGGGGTGTGGCTTTGGGGCTCGGTGGGGGTGCTGGCTCTGGGGCTCGGTGGGGGTGCTGACTCTGGGGCTCGGTGGGGGTGCTGGCTCTGGGGCTCGGTGGGGGTGCTGGCTCTGGGGCTCGGTGGGGGTGCTGGACTGCGCTCCAAAGAGACTCCCGGGAGGAGGGAAGAAAGGTTCTGTTCTAAAATAATGAAGATGAAGATCAATGAGACTATTCAGATCATAGATATATTAGCCACTTGTCCTCCTGGGTGTCCAGGTGCTTAGGGACGATGACCATGAAAAAGGGGCTTGCTTGTTATGGAAAGTGGAAATGCGGACATTGGCCCCTTAAAGCCTTTAAGTCATTGGGCACTTTGTGTAAAACATGCAAAACTACTCATTACCTAGGTTACCGGCCATCTCTGCAGTCTATCGGACAAGGAGAGCAGTGCTTACAAGCTTTTTCTAAAAGAGCTTGTAAGCGCATCTCTGAAGATCGATCCGGCCAGGTTCAGAGTCCATGGGCGCCTCCGTTGCCGCAGAGGCAAAGCTGGTCTGAACTATCAATCAATTAGGAATGCACAGCCCCCCTAGCAATCAACAGGAGACAACCCCCCAAAATTTTTACTAGGTGGATTCACAGTTTTGATAGACCTGTGCTGATATACTAGAGCATTGCACTAAAACTCTATAATTAGGTAGATCTGAACTATAAAAAGCATATTGTACAGCACATTATGGTCAGGCGCTTAGTGATGGTGATACGTAAAGTGCCCACCACCATGCACCAATTATGGAGGAGGAGGAGGGCACTATTACAGGATGGGGCCCAAGTGAGGGGGCATTTATGTAGGATGGGCCCAGAATGGGAGACATGTACATTGACAGCACCTGGAATCAGTGGTGCTCTATAAAAATAAATATTAATAATAACATTATTACAGGATAGGGGTTATTATCACAAAAATGGGGGACAGTATTACAAGACTGGGGACATTATTGTAGAAAGGGGTAAGTATGTGGAACATTATTACAGGAAGGGGCCAATATGGGAGACATTATCACAGGAAGGGGTCAGCATGGGGGACATTATTACAGAAAGGGGCCAGTATGGGGGACATTATCACAGGAAGGAGTCAGCATGGGGGACATAATTACAGGAAAGGGCCAGTATGGGGTACGTTATTACAGAAAGGGGCCAGTATGGGGGACATAATTACAGAAAGAGCCAGTATGGGAGACATTATTACAGGAAAGGGCCAGTATGGGAGACATTATTACAGGAAAGGAGCCAGTATGGGAGACATTATTACAGGAAAGGGCCAGTATGGGGGACATTATTACAGAAAGGGGCCAGTATGGGGGACACTATTAAAGGAAAGAGCCAGTATGGGGGACATTGTTACAGACAGGGGCCAGCATGGGGGACATTATTACAGAAAGGGGCCAGTATGGGGGACATTATTACAGAAAGGGGCCAGCATGGGGGACATTATTACAGAAAGGCGCCAGTATGGGGGACATTATAACTGGAAGGGGTCAGTATGGGGGACATTATTACAGGAAAGGGCCAGTATGGGGGGACATTATTACAGAAAGGGGCCAGTATGTGGGACATTATTACAGGAAAGGGCCAGTATGGGGGACATTATTACTGGAAATGGCCAGTATGGGGGACATTATTACAGAAAGGGGCCATTATGGGGGACATTATTACAGGAAAGGGACAGAATGGGGGACATTATTACAGAAAGGGGCCGGCATGGGGGGCATTATTACAGAAAGGGGACAGTATGGGGGACATTATTACTGGAATGGGCCAGTATGGGGGACATTATTACATAAAGGGGCCAGTGTGGGGGACATAATTACAGAAAGGAGCCAGTATGGGAGACATTATTACAGGAAACGGCCAGTATGGGGAACATTATTACAGAAAGGGGTCATTATGGTGGACGTTATTACAGAAAAGGTCCAGTATGGGGGACATAATTACAGAAAGGAGCCAGTATGAGAGACATTATTACAGGAAAGGGGCCAGTATGGGGGACATTATTACAGAAAGGGGCCAGTATTGGGGACATTATTACAGAAAGGGGCCAGTATGGTGGACATTATTACTGGAATGGGCCAGTATGGGGGACATTATTACAGAAAGGGGCCAGTATGGTGGACATTATTACTGGAATGGGCCAGTATGGGGGACATTATTACAGAAAGGGGCCAGTATGGTGGACATTATTACTGGAATGGGCCAGTATGGGGGACATTATTACAGAAAGGGGCCAGTAAAAAAAACTTTATAAATGATCCTATTTTTTTTTCTAGGGGTTGGTATATATCCTGCAGTTATCAGCAAAATTTCTGGTCTTGTGATTCTCCATTAACTGTAAATCGACTTCAGAAAAACAGGAACAGATCCATTAGTTTTGAGTTGATTTTGGTTTCTGCGAGACTTTCACATTTAGGCAGCTCTTTAAAGTAAATCTCTTCAGTCCTGGCAAGAGGACATTTTTAGGGGTGAGAAAGCAGATGTCAACCAATTCGGCATCGCTGTACAGAGATGGTCCTCGCTTATCAGTCTAAGTCTCAATCTATTTCCCCTACGTCATGAACACAATCGAATGCCAAATAACTTAAGTAAATGTTTGTAGTGTAAGAAAAAAAGGACCCAAGTAAGAATAGATGGAGAACATACAATCTGCTCGCAGATGTCATCATTGGTGGGATTTGAACCCACGTCCCTAGTGCACTGTGTTGTGCAGCCTTAGGGTACGAGTCTGCAGTCACTCTATATGGCTGCAGACTTGTGAATCCTCACATTACGAGCACTGTAAGCTGTGAGGATTCTTCGATGCCGAGAGCGGACTTTTTTTTAATGATTTGCATACTTCCGCCACATTCCAACTAGACTTTGTCCAGCTTGCTCAATTCATTTCCTTTGAGTGAGGCTGCGCACGTCTAGTCGTCAGGTGACCGTGTGCATGCAAATCACATACTTGAGGTCACGCGCCTGCCCACTCTTGCCACCGAAGAATCCTCAATTCATGCAGTGAGGATAGACATGTCTGCAATCACTTAAAGTGACTGCAGACTTCAGACAACCCCTTTAACCACTAAGCCATTGGGTTCACAGAGTTTGCATTTTGCTAGATCCCCAAATAGCAGTAAGCTGGAGGACATTTTTGCTCCCACAGAACAGCCACTGATTCATCATTCAGGACAAATCATAGGACCAGTTTGCGGACTCCTTACTGTCTGTGATCCCTACTGTGTACTGTAATTAGTGTCCCTCTTTATTGCTTTTCCTCTAAAAACTTTATTAACTGCATCAAATAGCTTCATCATCTCTGTGACACCGTTTCAACCTCTTCTTAAGTCAACTGGTAATAAATATATCACAGAAAAACTCAAACTATAGCAATGCCCTCAATAAATAAAGTAAACACACTTAAAGGGAATCTGTCAGTAAGATCAACCCTACAAAGTCATCTACATAGGCATGTAGGTCATAGGAAACTGAATAACATGACACTTTGATAGCTGCGATCCGATGCCTTATTCCAGAGAAATCCACATTTTTCTTAATATGTAAATGAGCTGTTAAGATCTATGGGGCTTACATAGATCTCATGAAGAATCTGCCTCCAGAGCTTATTTTACATGAAAGGGAGAGTTACCAGTGTGAGACATGTAATGACTGATTGTCTATTCTCAATCACACAATTATTCCAGAGAAATCCACATTTTACTTAACATGTAAATGAGCTGTTAAGATCTATAGGCCGGGCATAGATCTCTTGAAGAATCTGCCTCCAGAGCTTATTTTACGTGAAAGGGAGAGTTACCAGAGTGAGACATGTAATGACTGATTGTCTATTCTCAATCACACAATTATTCCAGAGAAATCCACATTTTACTTAACATGTAAATGAGCTGTTAAGATCTATGGGCCGGGCATAGATCTCTTGAAGAATCTGCCTCCAGAGCTTATTTTACGTGAAAGGGAGAGTTACCAGTGTGAGATATGTAATGACCGATTGTCTGTTCTCAATCACACACAATTGTTCTCAATCACACAATTATTCCAGAGAAATCCACATTTTACTTAACATGTAAATGAGCTGTTAAGATCTATGGGTCGGACATAGATCTCTCAAAGAATCTGCCTCCAGAGCTTATTTTACATGAAAGGGAGAGTTACCAGTGTGAGACATGTTATGATTGACAGTTTGCTCTCAATCACACACAGCTCTGCAGTGAAATCAGAACTAACAAGGTACTGCGTGGCTGTAGGATAGGTGATTAATATGTAAATAATGGACAACCCTTTAAATATTTAATAATGTTTTATTTCATTAGTATTTAAAGGGTTAACAGCAAACTTAGTGCATTGCCTAAGCATCCAGCCTCATACCACAGACAGGATACGGCATAATGTAAAACACATGTCCTTTGGCCAGGCCGGTGCTGCATGCTTGTTACGGAGAACATGGCGCTCTGTGGGTGCAGATGCACGGGCGTGGATTCCTTCCTGTCTTATGTCACCTACATCGGAGTTACTCACATTTATGAAGTATGAGGTGGATGCGACGCTGGTTTTTCTTGTGATCTCAACCAGTCCAGGAAAAAAACTACGTACATGGAAAACACGATTATCAAACTGAGCTGCTATTATTGCCTTTGGGTTTTGTGTATTTTAGTACTTTTGTGTTTGGTTTTGTCAGTATGCACCGTGTATACTTATGATTGCTTTGGTATTTTCTCCTTCATTATCTGTTGAGTGGTTTTAGGCCTTTTTGGCACCAACATTAACGAGGTTGTCTAGAAAACCAACTTCACATTTAGTGAACTGTGATTTAACAGCGTAGGGTCCTTATTCAGGATCCTAATTTTTGGGGGCCAGAGTTAAGAACTACTTAAAAAAACATGTCTCGCTCTGTCTTATCATTGATTAGGGTGCATTCAGACGGCCATACAAATCGGTCCGAGATCGGACTGGCCGGCGGGTCTCCCTACCCGAGCGTGTAGGGAGACCCGCTGTCCAGTCTGTGCATTGCGGTCCGATCTCGGACCGATTTGTACAAATCTAAATGCGCCCATTGACTTTGAAGTTGCTTTCCCAATAAACACATTTATCATCTGTTCATAGAAAAAGCAATAAGTGTAAGCTTACTGGTGGCCTCATGTCTGGGATCTCCGCTGCCTACTGGAATGGGAGATCTGTTGATAAATGGATGTCCAACCAATGGGATACAGTCTGTGGATTGGTGATAAAAGTATTTGATGAGAAAATAAGGGGTATTTCCATCTCCAAGATCCTATCCCAATATGTAGTAGGTGCAACAATAATAATATTAGCAAATACCTCCAATTAGAAATGTAGCATAGTTCTTCTGATTAGCTATGCCGCTTACTCCATGTGCAGGGCATTGCAGGACCTTAGGTATCCATGATTACAACTACTAATATAGTTCCTAGTGGATGTAACCATGGATTCCTAAGGTCCTGCAATATATGCACATGAAAAAAGAGACATAGCGAATCAGAAAAACTATACTACATTTCTAATTGGAGGTATTTGCTAATATATTATTATTATTACACCAACTACACATTGGGATAGTATCTTGGAGATGGGAACACCCCTTTAATTCTTCTTTATTGGGGGATCATTCATCATATTCCTGGTGAGCTTGTGCTGGGCTTCTGCGGATTCGCAGAAGCCAATCTGTGCAGGCAGAGCTACAGGATGAGAACATACTGGAGGAATTGAGTAGCTTCCTGAGTTACTGATGTGACATGTGCATAAAAAATTCACAATGTGCTTGTACTGAGCCCCCGAAATTTGGGTACAGTTGATGACTATGTGCTCTTGTCTAATTAGCGCCTTCTGTTGTGAAATGTGTGTATCACGTGCCCTACATTGGGCATCAGGAAAATGAGAACTAACATCTCAGTTACCAGTGAAGGAAAAGAGGAGCCAATAGAAACATCAGTCCTGAAGAAGGTCTCCTTGCAATCTGCGGTAATCCATCGTGGACCCCTGGTAATGGTACATCTACCAGTGGAGGAAAAGAGGAGCCAATAGAAACATCAGTCCTGAAGAAGGTCTCCTTGCAATCTGCGGTAATCCATCGTGGACCCCTGGTAATGGTACATCTATGTTGTGAATTCTGTTGTCGGGCTCCCTCCTGTGGTCATGAATGGTACTTCGGCTGGTTCTGTCCATGGACTTCCTCTGGTGGGTGTTTCTGAGTTTCACAGGTGACGAGGTTAATTCGTTAGCTGCTGCTCTATTTAACTCCACTTAGATCTTTGCTCCATGCCACCTGTCAATGTTCCAGTATTGGTCTGTTCACTCCTGGATCGTTCTTGTGACCTGTCTTTCCATCAGAAGCTAAGTTCCAGCTTGTATTTCTTTGGTTTGCTATTTTTCTGTCCAGCTTGCTATTTAATTTGTTGTCTTGCTTGCTGGAAGCTCTGGGACGCAGAGGGAGCGCCTCCGCACCGTGAGTCGGTGCGGAGGGTCTTTTTTGCGCCCTCTGCGTGGTCTTTTTGTAGGTTTTTGTGCTGACCGCAAAGTAACCTTTCCTATCCTCGGTCTGTTCAGTAAGTCAGGCCTCACTTTGCTAAATCTATTTCATCTCTGTGTTTGTATTTTCATCTTTACTCACAGTCATTATATGTGGGGGGCTGCCTTTTCCTTTGGGGAATTTCTGAGGCAAGGTAGGCTTTATTTTTCTATCTTCAGGGCTAGCTAGTTTCTTAGGCTGTGCTGAGTTGCATAGGGAGCGTTAGGCGCAATCCACGGCTATTTCTAGTGTGTTTGATAGGTTTAGGGATTGCGGTCAGCAGAGTTCCCACGTCCCAGAGCTCGTCCTTATTATCAGTAACTATCAGGTCATTCCGTGTGCTCTTAACCACCAGGTCCATTATTGTCCTGACCACCAGGTCATAACACATCTACCAGTGGAGGAAAAGAGGAGCCAATAGAAACATCAGTCCTGGAGAAGGTCTCCTTGCAATCTGCGGTAATCCATTGTGGACCCCTGGTAATGGCACATCTACCAGTGGAGGAAAAGAGGAGCCAATAGAAACATCAGTCCTGAAGAAGGTCTCCTTGCAATCTGCGGTAATCCATCGTGGACCCCTGGTAATGGCACATCTACCAGTGGAGGAAAAGAAAAGTCAATAGAAACATCAGTCCTGAAGAAGGTCTCCTTGCAATCTGCGGTAATCCATCGTGGACCCCTGGTAATGGCACATCTAGCTTTTTGAATTTATGGGATGAGTTGGAGTTTGGTTTTGTAAGAAAATCAAAGAAAAAGAGGGCGTAGAAGAGAAGACCAATGATATTGTCTAGGGCTGGAGAAGTGACTTTGGAGATAACAGTTTATATCAGGAGATGAAGAAGAGTAGAGATGAGCGAATATGTTCAGAAAGCGATCGTTGAATCCGAATAATTCACATTCGTACCATATTTGCCATTCAGGTTACATAATTTGCCAAGGACATTCTGCTGTTTGTAGTTCTGCGTGGGTGGGCTAGTCAGGTGTCTAGAGCTGGCCCCACCTCTTTCAATTGTACACGCCCCTGAGCTACTATTTTGACCAGAAATGTTCATTACAACACAAAGCTCCATAAAAATTGCTTCCAATATTGGAAATATAGAAATGAACCTTCCTGATTTATGCAGCTAGATTCTAGGTATAGTTTGTTCTTTGCAGCTACCCTGTCAGAGGTTATTTTCATTTCTGCCTCTTCTGTAAAGCGTTGAGGAATTTGTCAGTGTAATATTTAATGACTCAGCCACTTTTACACAGATATATTGACTTCCTCAAAAGCCAAGTCAGCACAAAAAAAGTACCATAAAATTGTTTGTGCTTCCTTTTTTTTACTAGGCAAACAGAAAAAAAAAAAAAAAAAAAAAGCGAATAAAATTCTAAGAACTTTTATTTTTGAATTGTGTCACTAAAGAGGTGAAACTGAAAAAAAAAACATAACTTGGAGGCATTAAAAAATATTTGTATATAATTTATATTTGCAAAAAAAAAAAAATAATTGGGTGTTATGGTAAAATAGCCATAATGAAGCTAATGGATTTGGGGATCAAGTTGGCCTCAAAATCTGATTACGTGTAAATGTGGGCGTACTGTATTAAAAAATAAAATATTGCATAACAGAGTATATTAAATAGAGGGGGTCCTAAATCAGAAACTTCATCTGTTAACCAGGGAGAAGAGTTGACTCTTGCACTGGAGGACCTTGTATCCATATGCAGTACATGTACAGTTCAAAAGGAACGGTGTAATACCACTGTTCGCCTGTGGGTGTGCTGCAGGGAAATTAGTTTATGAATAATTGCGCCACAAACCAAGGGGGTTTGACAGGGCTTTGATATTGCTGAACTCTCAAAATTAATCTTTTATTTTACCTTCCTCGTCCTCGATTAGAAGCGGTTGCTGGGTTTGTTAATTTAATCACCCTTTTTTATGTATAAATTATTTGCGAAAATAATGTAAAAAAAAAATATCAGATTGGTTGGAGTTCTGCTGACTGTAGCTGACGAGTAGCTGACTGAAGTCCCACAGTGATCCATCAAGCAAAGGGTCCACGTGGTTGTTTTCCAAGTCCAGCTTTTTACGTTCGGTAGTGGTCATGCTTGATATTGCAACTTTGCCTCCTATTTTAATAAAAAAAAAAAAATTGGACCAGCAGATAAAAAGTTATAAAAGAAGCAACACTTTTCCTTTTTCATGGCCACAGTTTTCTACATGTTATTCTCCTGACTCAACAAGAAGTTGCACAATCAGTGGGGGTGTTGAGAGGTCATCCAGCTGTCTTCATACCCAAAGGAGGAAGAAAATAATGGTGGGGAAGAAGAAAATAGAAAGAAAATAATTGTGTATTAAAGAACCACTGACACCATTATATTTATAAGATTCAAATTAAATTTTTAGTGACTCAATGACTTTTTTCACAGTTTTGATTGGGCAAATATGGTCAACTAGAGTCTTACTTCTGGAGGTCATTTATGTCCAAAATTGGGGGGTGTTATGCCGGAGGCGGACTGTTATGCCTGAAGCGGTGGTGGACAAGAGTGGACCCACTGGACCGTGATACTGAACCTCCTCCAAGTGAGCGAACCAGTATAGACAACCCCTATACAGGGACAGTTAGGAAGCAAACTCGGAGGCCTCTAGTACCACGGATGCCAGGACCAGGCATCGGCTCAGGAAAGGAGGGAACGAGGACGGGACAGGAGAACTGGACAAAGGACGGAGCGGAGGACGTATGGGAGAGGTGACCAAGGAAGCGGTGAACAGAGAAACCAGAAGATGCAGAGGTAAAGGGAGTGTATGGAAGGAGGAGCTGAGGAAGCGGTAAAGAGACTGATCAGAGGTCTGACCAAAGACAGCAGGACAGGCCTGGAAGGACGAGCAAAACCAGAGCAGGAACTCAACAGTCAGGCGCCTCCACAAGGAGAAGGCGGCTTGAAATACTAGATGCCAACCCCCCATTGGCAAACAACACTGCCTGGTCAGGTCACAGCACAGGATAAGGAGGAGGAATGTGCGTGCGCGCCCGATCTCTAAGGAGAGGACGAGAGGAGACAGGGCGTGTGACAGGCTGCAGAAGGGAGGCGCGCTGACGCGCCTGAAGAGACACGCGCCGGGAACCAGACCAGGAAGAAGCGGGCGCAGGAGCGACGACTGCGGAGGAAGAAGGAGCAGCGAGCATGGCGCCGGCAGAGACATCCCCAGGACCAGCGGAGGTAAGTATAGTGGTAACAGGGGGTAGGAGGAAGCTTCAAAACACCCTGCTTGACCCCTGCTCAATGCTGGCTTAGCTATTTGTCCCAAGCCACCCCCCTAGGTACTGGTTTCAGAAATGGGCAACTCTGAGTAGATAGGACTTCTTGTAGGTTCCTTTATGGCCAATAACTTTTAGGATCACCAACTCTATGGGACAAAAGATGCTTCAAAAACAATGCCTCAGTATTTCCAAAACTTGAAGAAAGGAGGAAGATTTTAAAATTAAAAAATCACCTATCCATCCCCTGCTTAACACTGGCTTTGCTGTTTGTCCTGGACCAACCCCCAAGGGTCTGATTTTGGAAATGGGTAATCCCAGGTTGATAAGAATCATTTTAGGTTCTTGCATTGGCATCATCTTTTAGAATCGACAATAATATGGAACAAAAGATGATAAATAACATTTCCTGGATTCGAGTACATTTTTCGACATGTTATGCCTACATATAAATAATGCAGCAAAGCTAAATTATTGTTTGGCATAAGACACTTAGACTTTAAGATATGAATTTAGGCTGCAGTATGTCACAATGTGATGTTACGCGACTGCATAAGAGAGCGCCAGGAGTGTGTGGGTGCAAAGGTACATTGATGAGCAAAAGGGGAACACTGTTTTGAACTTTTGACTTTCTGGCTCCATATCTCACCATCCACTACTGCTTCGAATGTGAGACTACCGTCATTTTATAGACCATCATCTTGTCTATCTCATACACAGGGCTAGCACCAGGAATTTCAGGACCCTATGCTGGCACATTTTTTTGGCCCCCTTGATACTCCACCCAGGCTCCACCCTAGCTCCGCCTCCACCTCGCGAACCTTCCACAGTCCCACCGCCCACTCTTGGAAACTCCAGTTCTGCACCACGTTCTCACCAATCACACATCAATAGTTCCCATCGAACACATACAAATCACATACATAGCCATCAACTTTTGTTTTGGCCAAAAGATTTTTTAAGCCGCCACTACAAAATAGACTCATTTGACTGAGCCCTACTCTACTCTAACCTATTAAACATTTGTTAAAATATCCAATACTCTTTTTAGGCATATTTTTATTTCTTTTTCTTTTAGGGAATGTGTCACATTCATTTTTTAAAATGACATTATAGACAGGAGCTCTGTATATAGTTTCAGTGTACAGGTAAAACAGTAATCACCAGTGACATTATACACAGGAGCTCTGTATATAGTGTCAGTGTACAGGTAAAACAGTAATCACCAGTGACATTATACACAGGAGCTTTGTATATAGTGTCAGTGTACAGGTAAAACAGTAATCACCAGTGACATTATACACAGGAGCTTTGTATATAGTGTCAGTGTACAGGTAAAACAGTAATCACCAGTGACATTATACACAGGAGCTCTGTATATAGTGTCAGTGTACAGGTAAAACAGTAATCACCAGTGACATTATACACAGGAGCTTTGTATATAGTGTCAGTGTACAGGTAAAACAGTAATCACCAGTGACATTATACACAGGAGCTCTGTATATAGTGTCAGTGTACAGGTAATACAGGGATCACCAGTGACATTATACACAGGAGCTCTGTATATAGTGTCAGTGTACAGGTAAAACAGTAATCACCAGTGACATTATACACAGGAGCTCTGTATATAGTGTCAGTGTACAGGTAAAACAGTAATCACCAGTGACATTATACACAGGAGCTTTGTATATAGTGTCAGTGTACAGGTAAAACAGTAATCACCGGTGACATTATACACAGGAGCTTTGTATATCGCGTCAGTGTACAGGTAAAACAGTAATCACCAGTGACATTATACACAGGAGCTTTGTATATAGTGTCAGTGTACAGGTAAAACAGTAATAACCAGTGACATTATACACAGGAGCTTTGTATATAGTGTCAGTGTACAGGTAATACAGTAATCACCAGTGACATTATACACAGGAGCTCTGTATATAGTTTCAGTGTACAGGTAAAACAGTAATCACCAGTGACATTATACACAGGAGCTTTGTATATAGTGTCAGTGTACAGGTAATACAGTAATCACCAGTGACATTATACACAGGAGCTCTGTATATAGTTTCAGTGTACAGGTAAAACAGTAATCACCAGTGACATTATACACAGGAGCTTTGTATATAGTGTCAGTGTACAGGTAATACAGTAATCACCAGTGACATTATACACAGGAGCTCTGTATATAGTTTCAGTGTACAGGTAAAACAGTAATCACCAGTGACATTATACACAGGAGCTCTGTATATAGTGGTACAGGTAATACAGTGATCACTAGTGACATTATACACAGGAGTATATAGTATAGCATATAGTATATAGTAAACATCAACAACACGAATGTCAATCCATCTGAGATAAAGAAGAGATCCATAAATAAAATAAATATGTTTATTTCAATATATTAAAAAGAACATCTATATATATAATTGTCTAAGGGTCACTTCCGTCTGTCTGTCCTTCAATCTGTCCTTCTGTCTGTCACGGATATTCATTGGTTGCGGCCTCTGTCGGTCATGGAATCCAAGTCGCTGATTGGTCTCGCCAGCTGCCTGTCATGGCTGCCGCGACGGCGGAGAAAATTGCGCGGGAACCCACGCCAGTTTTTTTCCACGATTTAACCCTTTATTTTAACACCTAGAGCTCCAAAATTTTGCACACAGACATTTGTAACATTAGTAGTGAGGAATATGTAAAAAAATAAGGGATATGAAATGGTTTACTGCATGTAAACAATGTCTCATATCCTGTCAGGTTGTATAAGGAGATAGCAAAAGCCGACAATTGAATTATCGGCTTTTCTGCTATCTAGCTCTGTATGAAATATAAATATATAATATAAATATATATATTTGTGTCTCACTGACCTATATATTATATATATATATATATATTATATATATATATATACTGTATATATATATATATGTATCCATAGAATGTAAGTTCGCAAGGACTTACCAGTCAGTCACTGTAAATTTGTTTACTGTAAACGATATCTATAACTCTATATGTAACCCCTTCTCATGTACAGCACCATGGAATTAATGGTGCTATATAAATAAATAATAATAATATATAGACTGTCTATATGTTTTCACGAATATTTGAGCCCATGGATCCATTCTATGTCCATTTTGCAATCTCACCGTACGGATGACACGCGGATCATTTTTTCAGAAAAAAAATCGCATCCTCGCGTTGAATACGGATCACCGTTCAGGAACTTTTCTACGTATTACGCCTGTAAAAACAGATCGTATTTCCCTACGCTAAGTGTGACGCCGGCCTAATGCTTATCACAGGATAGAATCAAAACCCTACTCATAAATGGCTCTAATCAAGTATACCACCAAAAAAAATAGCAACTACAGAGTGCACAGATAAATTATCCAGATATACAAACAGAGTCTGGTTTGTATTTCTGGATAATTTACCTGTGCACTTTGGTTCTGGAGTGGCCATCTCAGTCTCCTGACCGCAATATCATTGAGCCACTTTGCGGAGATCTCAAGCACGCAGTTCATGCTGGACAGCCCAGGAATATACAGGAACTGGAGGCTTTTTGCCAAAAAGAGTGGGCAGCTTTACCATCGGAGAAAATAAAGAACCTCATCCACAACTACCACAAAAGACTTCAAGCTGTCATTGATGTTAGAGGGGGCAATACACGGTATTAAGAAATGGGGTATGTGAACTTTTGATCAGGGTCATTTGGGTGTTTTGGGTTGTCATTATGATTTAAAAAGAGAAAACATAGTAGTTTGACAATAAATGGCTTCACCCAACCACTAACCATGAGTGGAGAAAAAGTTTTGGTGTTATCATTCATATTCTCTGAAAAAAGGCAAAGAAAGCAAAAATTCTGCCGGGGTATGTAAACTTTTGAGCACAACGGTAATTACCATATAGACCAGATGTTAATGTTCTGATCCAAAAATGTTTTGTAAATCCTTCCAAAATTTGTCCATTCCCGGTCAGTATTTACTTTACAACTTTTTTGAAACATTGTTATATTTTGTCATATTTTATGTTGGGCTGGTATCTACTTTTTATAATTTAATTTAGTCAAATGTTATAGCAATTTGTTACAAGAAACAAAAAGAACTATTGGTCCCATGTGTAATAACCATCCCTACTATAAAAACAGTTCAGTAATCTTTAGAGGTTGTGTGCCAAGGAAATTGCACGAAATATCACAAAATGTGTAATTTCTTGGGATTTATTGGATCAACACAAAATATTTTGTAATAATTAATGCTGAAATGACTTGTACGTTTGAAGACAAAATACTTAAAAATGAAAAGCTATTTCAACAATGTAAAAAAAAAGTTTTGAAAAGGAACCAGACAGAGAAAATTTAAAAATTCAAATTTAGCATCCAGATTGCATAAAGTAGTATGGCCAACAGAATTGGTGTATGATGGTCGCTGAGATATCAGATCCTCCATGTGCTATGGCACCCATCATATACTTAAAGGCATGCAACTGTTGGCTGAAATGCAAAATGTCTTAATTTGTGCAGATAGCTTCGCATGACCCTGGTCCATGGTCCACATCTGTAGTCGCTGGCACTGGCTTTAATTTCCTTACCCTCAGGAGGAATCCAATTCTTGATTTATAATTAGCCGGTCAGTTGAGATCTCACCTGTGAGCTGCACATACGATATCATGATAGGCCGGTAAATCAAATGCTGTGCCGGACAACCCAGAAGCTCAGAATATTCATGCCGCTCCTGTCCATGGCCAGAGACTACTGATCTGGACCATAGACTGTGGTCTCGCAAGCAATGTGCTCATCTCTACTTTGAACCTCCTCTTCCTGACATCTACCGTTGTGAAGGGGGGTTCCTGACACATTGGATAGTCAACTAATCCTATCTGGATTGGAAGAGGCATTACATTTTTCTCTTATATGTAGAGGACCTTTAAGAGTACCCTGAATTAACAGATAGACATATGTAGGTGGAGCGCCCCCAGACACAGGGCCACGAGTTCTCGGTACCGGGCCTCTCTGGTTCGGTTCTGAGGCTGTCACGGTGGCTAGACCCGGTCCGTGACCCTGCTAAGGGGTGTCCAATAAAGGTGGTGCAGTCTGTCAGGGGTTTATGACGCCACCTGTGGTGTTCGGTCAGGGTGACCGACGCTGCTGTGGGGTCCGCTGGGGTGATGGAATGGCAGCTAGATGGTATACCTTCCCACAGGTGAAGTATGTCCCCAGGGCTTCCCAGTAAGGTAGATGGTGTGAGGTGCAGTCAAGAACGAGGACACAAGGTTGCAGTCTCTTTACCTCTTTACTGAAGACTTCAGGATCCTTAATCCAGAGCACTTTTAACAGGGCTATCTGAGACTGGCCGGTCCGATGGGCACATCCAGAGTTTCCTTCGCAGATGGAAATCGTTGCCTACCACTAGCGCCTGTTTGTGTTGTAGTCCTACCCTGCTGAGCATTCGGAATAGTCCTCACAACTGCTGTTCTCATTCGTTCGTTCTCTACAGCTCTCTCTCTCTTTAGTTCCAGATGTTGCTAGTTTCTCGTCCCCCAGATATGTTATGGCTAGGACGCACCCGTATGACGGGAAGGCCTGGAGGTCTTCCAGGACCCTAGAGACGCCCCTCTCCCACTGTTGCCCCCTATGTCTTCTTAGGAAATTTTAGGTAGACAGCCAACCTATAATTAACTGTCCTGCGGAGTTCGAAGTAAGGCCTAGAGTCAGTTACTCCCGCGGTGTTCCGGCCACCGGCTACGTGCCTCAGTAGGATGTTGCCTCGGTCTCACGGCACGACTCCTACTGGCTCTCCTTTGTGCTTGATCTCGTTTACACTGTTCCACAATATCCTTCCCTTCGTGTCTCTTTCTTAGGATACCGCCGCAAGGTAGTGCAGGCGCGGTTCCGTTACATTCTGTTCTGTTCGCTAGGCACCTGCCAGGTTCCCACGCCTGACAGGGACCCCCCTGTGTCTTCTCCCTGCAACACCCCCTGCCACGGGATGTTGCCTGAATCCAACCCAGTCAGCTTCTGACTCACTTCCTCCCCAACCCCTAGTTTTACCAGTGTGAGGAGTGGCCCAATAAATAAATCCTTTTTCTCCCCCCTAGTGGCCGGAGTGTGAAGTGTAATGTGTTCTGGGGATACCTGGTCAGGAGAATTTCTTCAGTGCCATCAGACGTACCATCACTCCCCTTAGTGGCAGAGCGTCGTACTGCAACGACCAGATCTCTGGGGCGCTGCATAGGTAGTGTTTGAGATGGGTTTCTGGAGAGCACCATAAACATTGGGGTCCAACAACTTTATTAATTTGCCAATTTCTGTGGTGTCCTCATTGGCTTGGAAGATCCCAACTCTACTGGAGTTCCCACCAAGTTGAGTTGAGTTGAAGTAAGGAACAAGAAATCCACTGTTAAAGGTCACCGAATGTGTAGAGGACCTTTAACAGTACCCTGAATTAACAGAGAGACATGTTCTTAGGAAACATTTCAGATGGGTTTCTGGAGTGCACCATAGACATTGGAGTCCAACAGCTTTATTAATTTGCTTATCTCAGTGAGGTCCTCATTGGGTTTGAAGGATCTCAACTCCACATGAGTTCCCAACGAGTTGGATTGATTTGAAGTGAGTAATGGTACCGTCACACAGTGCAATTTAGATCGCTACGACGGCACGATTTGTGACGTTCGAGCGATATAGGTACGATATCGCAGCGTGTGACACGCTCCTGCGATCAGGGACCCCGCTGTGAATCGTACGTCGTAGCACATCGTTTGAAACTTTCTTTCGTCGTCTAGTGTCCCGCTGTGGCGGCATGATCGCATGGTGTGACAAAGGTGTGCACGATATTGTATACGATGTAAAGGGCGGAGGAGCTGGCTACGTAGGAGCGCTGAATTCTCCACCTCCCGTGTGCTGATTGGGCGGTACAATACTGTGCGCTCATTCGACAAAGGACTATTGTTCCCAGCGGATAAAACCGGAGCTCTCGAGCGCGCTATTCATTTCTCTCTGTAGCACGTGCTGTGAACAGAACTCCTAAATTCGCTGGATTCCCTGGACTTTTAACTACTAGACTTTTACCGCAAAAGGTATGTATAACGCTACAGCGTAGCATATGTTGCGCTTCAACGGGGATAAACGCTGGAGTGTGGTTGATTGTTCCTTTGAGTAGGGTAGGCCTGAGAACCTCAGGTACACAGCTGTTGCGTGGCCCAATTAATTAATCCTTTTACAGATCGAGATGGTTGACTGCCCCATTTAATACCAGTAGTAACATATATAGTTATTAGATCAATGGTCAGAACATTGTTTTGTAAGCACGTGTATTTATTGTACGTTTGTTTTCTTTTTAGGAACTATGCTCACTTCCGATGAGAGTTCTGTTGTTGCTGCTGCCCTGGTGTTTGAGGCAGCACGTCTCCAAGAGGAGAGACGTCCTAAACGAAAACGTCGCATGTGGACCCGGAGCTGGCTGCAGAAAAGATCCACATTGTCACACATGGGTCTCATAAGAGAGTTACGTGACAATAACCCTCAAGATTTCCGAAACTACCTTCGGATGTCCGAGGAATCCTTCAAAATAATACTGTCTGCTGTTACGCCACTCATACAAAGGTGTGATACGCCGATGCGTGCAGCCGTGCCCGTGGAGGAAAGGTTGGCGGTGACACTGCGCTTCCTGGCAACAGGAAGGTCTCTTCAGGATTTGCAGTTTTCCGCAGCTGTTTCCAGACCTTTCCTGAGCGTTGTGATTCCGGAGACATGCGAGGCCATTGTGCAGAGCTTAAGGCATTATATGGAGGTACTACTATTTTTTTTTGGCTGCTGTGTTATGTCGATATATTATACTAGCTATTGAACCAGTTCTACGCCCTGATGGCGAGCATTTCTATAGGTATATGTTCTACATCCTATCATGTGCTGCTCCCATCCTGCGCCCCCATTCAGACATGTGCTGCTGTGATCCTGCGCCTCCATTCTGACATGTGCTGCTACCATTTTGCGTCTCCATTCTGATATGTGCTGCTCCAACCCTGCGCCACCCTTTTTTATTTGCTGCTCCCAACGTAATTTTATTGATTCTATTATTTAGATATATTGTTTAGCACCCCCTCTGAGTGACCGAAGCCATCTGTAAAAAAAATGGCTGCCTGCATACTCTGTGTTGTTGACTTTGTTATACTAATCCATACTGCGCCTCAATCGCTGTAGGATGTCCACATGAGAGTGTATGTGCATAATATATTTGACCAAATTTGTACATGTTTCCTTCTCATCTTGCAGTTTCCCAAGACGGCGGATGACTGGAAGAGGATTGGTTCCGATTTTGATGAGCTGTGGCAGTTTCCAAACTGCGGTGGTGCATTAGATGGAAAGCATGTGCGCATCACGCAACCAGCCAACTCTGGATCATTTTTTTTCAACTACAAAGGATATTTCAGTGTGATCCTCATGGCCCTTGTCAATGCAAACTATGAGTTTGTCGATGTGGATGTTGGCATGAATGGTCGAGTCTCCGACGGTGGTGTTTTTGAACACACTTCATTTGGGGAAAGCTTGAGGAACAATGAACTGCTGTTGCCACTAAATGAAGACACAAAAGCAAACCTAAATTTTGTCTTCATCGCTGATGAAGCTTTCCCTCTTCATCCACATTTGCTGAAGCCATTTGCACAGAGAACACTCACACCGGAGCGCAGAATCTTTAATTACCGGTTGTCGAGGGCCCGTCGTGTGGTTGAAAATGCCTTTGGGATAATGGCAAATCGGTTTAGAGTGTTCCACACAGCTATCAACTTGAAGCTGCCGTCTATAGACATTGTGGTTTTGGCATGCTGTGTGCTCCATAATTTCCTGAGATGTCATGATACGAACTCCTATTCTCCTCCTTCGTTTATTGATGCAGTGGACGCACGAACCGGAGATATTGTGCCCGGGGAATGGCGTACACAACCTGAAAATTTTACAGCTCTTCAAGCTCTTGGATCTGGCAGACAGGCAGACGATGCAAGGGACTGTCGCGAAAAATACTGTCAGTACTTTAATGGTTCTGGAGCTGTACCGTGGCAGGATCGCGCCGTATAACATAAAAATTTGTTTTTTTGCTTTGCTGTCATATAAACCTCGCTAAATAACTTTAAATGTGATGCCTATAAAATGGTGCTGTTAACCCTTATAGCTTGGTAAACATTAAAGAAAGAATGCGAAGATTTTTGTTTTTTTTTGTAACACTTTCTTGGTTCTAAATTATTTTACAACAAAATATAACATAACCCCCCCACCAAAAAAAATATTATCTCCTGCCCAAGAGGTGTCGCAGCGTCACGCCCTGCTGCTCCACTTGACTCTGGAGGAGCGCTGCTGTCTGCTGCAGGAGCGCTGCTGTCCGCTCCAGTCGCAATTGTCTCGCCAGGAGCTCTCTTACGGTGGCCGTTTCTGTGGATAGAAGAGGTTGGAGAACCAACGTTGATTCCTCTGAAAATACATCTCGACCTCTGGGGCAGGACCGAATTTTCTGTGTTGTAAATTTCTATTTGGTCTGGCACCACAGGGCGATGTAAATTTTAATATATTTTACAGTTTTGGTTGTCTATGGTGACATCCAGCAGAAAACCACTCGCATTATCTTGATACTTACGGAGAAGGGACGCCGGTTCCTCATTGCCAGAACCAGAGCTGCTAATGTCCCATCCCAGCGATCTGGCCACTGCTGCAGCACCTAAAAGCAAATAATAACAGATCTGGTTAACTATGGAACACGCCGTTGGGAAGCGCTCGCAGTTTTGGTCACTTACGTATGTTAGTTTCTGGGGAGAATGCCGCCGACCCGGGGGAGGAAGAGGAGTGTCGAAAGGGAGGTGTTGAGGGTGGTGTAGGGGTGCGAGGCCGTCTGCTCTCTGGTGGTGGCGTGGTAGGCCGCTGGGTCATTACTGCGTCTGTAATGTATTCAAATATTTCCGCTACCCTCTTATGTCCCGTATGCAGTTGAAAAATTGTAATCTATGATTGTTAACTTACGTGACGTCACGGACTGTGGGCTCCCGCTGGTGCTGGATGCTGTGGTGCTGCTGGCAATGGCAGGTACCTGTTGCTGCCGCTGTCTCTCTACACAGAAAGTTTACAAACGCAATCTTTAAAAACACATGTAGAGTGCTGCAGATCAAAGCTAACAATATACTGAAACATAAAATTTATATCACACTTCACAGGGGTGCGAGGGTGCATGGTCGCAACAGATGGTGGAGGTGTGGTAGGCCGCTGGGTCATTACTGCGTCTGTAATGTCTTCAAATATTTCAGGTACCCTGTTATGTCCCGTGTGATGTTAAAAAAAATGCAATAAATGATTGTGAACTTACGTGATGTCCCGGACTGTGGGCTCCCACTGGTGCCTGAAGATGGGGTACTGGTGGCAATGGTGTGTCTGACTTGCCGCCGCTGTCTCTCTACACCTAAAGTAAAGAATCACAATGTTTACACACAAATGTTGAGTGCTGCAGAGCAAAGCTAGTACTAGTACTTGCCTCGCCTTGCCTCCGCACGCAACTCCGCAAACATTTGTGGCGTTTTATAGCGGAGGTCAGCCCATTTTTTACGCAGCTGAAGCTGACTGCGGCAGACACCAAACCTCCTTTCCATCATTCTTGTTATTTGTCCAAGCACTTCTCGCTTGTGGATGTGTGGGTGGGCAGGGCGGCTCTCCAGACCCTCGTAATCCATGGCATCCATCTGGGAAATAAAAAAAAGGAGTTCTGGCTGCCCCAGAGGAGCAGAACGCATTCTCGCCGCCATTTTAGATGGAATGACCCTGAAGAGCAACGCCCAGAGGAGGAGCTGCGCTCCGCCGTCCTGCCGCGCCATTGGCATCGCAATAGCGTTGCCGTTTATGAACAGCGTCACATTTGTGACGACTGAGCGTTAAGAAAGGAACGCACATAGTAAATGCCGTTCGAAGTATCGTTATATAACGCCGGAGCGGCACGTTAAGTACGCTCGTGGTCTATGACGGCGTGATGACGTTACAGCGTTCCTGCGTGCCTGCCCTAGCTTGTTTTTGTCCCCTGACATCGTGATAATGGCTGCCAGTCGCCGTGGTCCACCTATGGGCATCCCAGAGCTCAAGTTCCTTATTGGAACAATGGATAGGATGCAGTATGAAACCACAGGGATGGTGCTGCACCGCAACCAGCACAAGGAGGAAGTTGTCCGTGTGGTGTCTGAGGGCCTCAGGAAGCGGTTTGGGATAACTCGGACCAAGGCCCAGATTGTTAAAAAATGGGGCGATCTCAAGTCGAAAAGCCCAGAGCGCCTGCAGGAGCTTCGCCAGGAGATTAGCAGAGGTTAGTACTCAGGTACCCAAAAGTATGTTGGACAGCTATGGGACAGTTTGAACGTTGCAGAGCCACTATGTGCCACAGCTATGGGACAGTTTCAACGTTGCAGAGCCACTATGTGCCACAGCTATGGGACAGTTTCAACGTTGCAGAGCCACTATGTGCCACAGCTATGGGACAGTTTGAACGTTGCAGAGCCACTATGTGCCACTGCTATGGGACAGTTTGAACGTTGCAGAGCCACTATGTGCCACAGCTATGGGACAGTTTCTACGTTGCAGAGCCACTATGTGCCACTGCTATGGGACAGTTTGAACGTTGCAGAGCCACTATGTGCCACTGCTATGGGACAGTTTGAACGTTGCAGAGCCACTATGTGCCACAGCTATGGGACAGTTTCTACGTTGCAGAGCCACTATGTGCCACTGCTATGGGACAGTTTGAATGTTGCAGAGCCACTATGTGCCACAGCTATGGGACAGTTTGAATGTTGCAGAGCCACTATGTGCCACAGCTATGGGACAGTTTGAACGTTGCAGAGCCACTATGTGCCACAGCTATGGGACAGTATGAACGGTGAAAAGTACTATGTGGCACAGCTAACTGCTGACCGAACTTTTTTTTTCCTTCACAGAGGCAAAGAGACAGCGCCGCCGTAGACACGAGGCATCACACACCGCCTCTGAAGTCCCAGAGCCCTCCGGGTCAAAGACAACTGATCCTAGTAGGTTCCCACAATAATGTGATTTGGGTTTGGTTGCAGGTCCCCTCCTCCCCCCCCCCCCCCGGCAGCCAGTGTTGCCATATATGCTGACAGACCTTTTTTTTTTTTTTTTCCCTTCACAGAGGCAAAGACACAGCACCACCGCCGCCACGAGGCATCCCGCCCAGCCTCTTCTGGCTCTGTGCCCTCAGGGTCAACTCCTCCAGATCCTAGTAGGTTCCCACAAAAATGTTATTTGGATTTTGTTTCTGGTCCCCTTCCCCCCCCCCCCCGGCAGCCAGTGTGGCCATATATGCTAACAGACCTTTTTCAAAAATTTTTTTTTTTTTTTTTTTTCTTCACAGAGGCAAAGACACAGCACCGCCGCCGCCACGAGGCATCCCGCCCAGCCTCTTCTGGCTCTGTGCCCTCAGGGTCCAATGTCCCGGAGCCCTCCGGGTCAACTCCTCCAGATCCTAGTAGGTTCCCACAAAAATGTTATTTGGATTTTGTTTCTGGTCCCCTTCCCCCCCCCGGCAGCCAGTGTGGCCATATATGCTAACAGACCTTTTTCAAAAATTTTTTTTTTTTTTTTTTTCTTCACAGAGGCAAAGACACAGCACCGCCGCCGCCACGAGGCATCCCGCCCAGCCTCTTCTGGCTCTGTGCCCTCAGGGTCAACTCCTCCAGATCCTAGTAGGTTCCCACAAAAATGTTATTTGGATTTTGTTTCTGGTCCCCTTCCCCCCCCCGGCAGCCAGTGTGGCCATATATGCTAACAGACCTTTTTCAAAAATTTTTTTTTTTTTTTTTTTCTTCACAGAGGCAAAGACACAGCACCGCCGCCGCCACGAGGCATCCCGCCCAGCCTCTTCTGGCTCTGTGCCCTCAGGGTCCAATGTCCCGGAGCCCTCCGGGTCAACTCCTCCAGATCCTAGTAGGTTCCCACAAAAATGTTATTTGGATTTTGTTTCTGGTCCCCTTCCCCCCCCCGGCAGCCAGTGTGGCCATATATGCTAACAGACCTTTTTCAAAAATTTTTTTTTTTTTTTTTTTTCTTCACAGAGGCAAAGACACAGCACCGCCGCCGCCACGAGGCATCCCGCCCAGCCTCTTCTGGCTCTGTGCCCTCAGGGTCCAATGTCCCGGAGCCCTCCGGGTCAACTCCTCCAGATCCTAGTAGGTTCCCACAAAAATGTTATTTGGATTTTGTTTCTGGTCCCCTTCCCCCCCCCGGCAGCCAGTGTTGCCATATATGCTAACAGAACTTTTAAAAAAATTTTTTTTTTTTTTTTTTCTTCACAGAGTCAAAGACACAGCACCACCGCCGCCACGAGGCATCCCGCCCAGCCTCTCCTGGATCTGTGCCCTCCGGGTCAACTCCTCCAGATCCTAGTAGGTTCCCACAATTATGTGATTTGGATTAAGTTGCAGGTCCCCTCTTAACACCCCCCCCCTCCCCCGGCAGCCACTGTTGCCATATATGCTGACAGACCTTGTTTTTTTTTTTTCCTTCACAGAGGCAAAGAGACAGCGCCGCCGCCGACAGCACGAGGCATTCAACAGCGACTCAGATCCAGAAGTGCCCTCCGTGCCTCAACATTCTAGTAGGTTCCCACAATTAAGTTATTTGGATTTTGTTGCAGGCCCACTCTTTCACCCCCAACCCAAACAACCACCCTCCCCCCCCCCCCCCCCCCCCCCCCCCCCTTTGCTTATTTTTTTTATTTTTTTTCATTCACAGAAGCAAAGACACATCGGGAGACTACAGTGTTATTAATGTTATGTTTTTTGACCCACAGCTCTCGTCACTGTCAACAAAGAGGATATTGAAGCCGGCATAGACAAGTTACTCCACACTATGGCACATATTCAGGAGCAGCACAATGTGGCAATGGAGGAGCTGCAGAAGCTGCGGGACATGTGCCAGCAGTTGTAGGCGGGCCAATAATCCATTTTTTGTTGTTCCAATTAAAAGATTTAGTTAAACTTTCATTCGATTTTTTTTTTTTAGTTAACTGTACATGAATTTGTTACGTTAATTTGTTCCCTCATACAGTGCTGTGATTGAGACACACCAATCAAAAAGTAGTGATAGAATGTATAATAAAAGCTTTTATTTCAAACATTATTTTAACAAGACAAAAAAAAAAAAGGGATGTAAAAGTAGTTAGGAAATCACAAATTATGATACGACGATTGTTCCGGCTGAAAATTTTGGTGCCTGATGGGCGAAGCCATATGTAAAGGTATTGGTGTGTAGGAGTTATTAGGGGGTGGCTGGCCGAAGTGGGAAACGTGAGGATTGTGTCGCATCGATGTCTGACTCTGTGACCAACCATTGAAATTTGATGGCTCTGTCCGCTGTATTGGCCGGGAAGAGACCAAACAAGTGTTCTTGTCCAAATCGCCATCAGTACCCTTGTTTACTGCTTCCAGAATCAGACGCTCTGCTAGTATTCTTTGGTTGTCGTCCATTTTTGCCAGTTTGTCAACCACATAGTGTCCAAACCCCTCTAACGCAGGGCTAACATTTCTTGTCAACACCTTCTTTGCCAGGCTCAATAGTTCATTTGAGGCGTCTGAGGTGGCTTTCCGTTTTCTTTGAACTTGCCTCGATTGACTCCTGGCAGGTGCAGCCTCCACTAGATCTGTTGTTGTGCAGTCCTGTGAACAGTCAAGTGTACTCTCCTGCGCACTGTCATCCTGGGGGGGGGAAAAAAAAAAAAAGTTATGAACCCGGCAACAAAAAGTAGTACCACCATAACCGCATCCAAACTATATATTCGTAGTAGGTAACAAAAAGATTATAATATATTTGATGCTTAGTAATATTCTTTAACCCTCCCTTTTATTGAATACTTTGAACTACACTGTTCTGACTGCTATGGGAACCTGACCAATATTTAATAGTCTAAATAGTCTCAACAAGAGTACATCGGCAGCTTGACGCGATACTATTTTCTATATTGCTTCGATGGTATGGTTTACATATATCTCCATTTCATACATATTACGTTCCCCTTATAATTCTTGACTGCAACAGGGTTACTTATGTGTACATGTTTTTGTAACAACTTTAAACTGATGTGATAATCAGAAGTATAAAACCTAAAATGCAGAGAAAAATTATGTAATTATAGGACACATTGGTGAACTTTCGTCCAAAGAGCTACTTACTTGTTGCCCTTGTGACTCCTGCTCGGCGTGGTTCTCCGAAACTATTGGTTCCACAGGTGCCAACAATCGAAGACACGTTGAAGTCCGTGGCACCTCTTGGTCCCTCAGAAAATTAAGATGCTCAAAATACCACAGTTTTGGCACATAAACTTCTTCAGTGGAAGCTCCGGACCTTGTAGTCTGAAGAACCTTGTTCAGCTCCTTCCTCCAGACCGTGCGGAGCGCCTGGATTTTCTTTTTAATAACTGCTTCGTTAGCTGCCTCATCTGGTGCCTGACGATTGTAAAGCTCAATGAGCTGTAAGTAACCCTCCCTCCTCTTTTCCCTGTTACAATACTCAGGAGATTTTATTTTCCAGAGGCAGGGAAAAGACTGATAAATCTCGATGAAATCCCGGATGAACTCCACACGATTTGACATCTAAAAAGTAATTAAAAAAAAAAATTACATGGTTGACAAAGCGTCCTATTAACAATACTTTTGCCAGTGTGCCAAACGCTTAACAACAGCAGCCACACAAAGCGCTCATGCCTACCATCGCTTCTTCCATCTGCCGCGCCTATAGTCCACCATAACCCAAAACAGTGTACCGCCCGCTTCCCTACAGCAGCCACACAAAGCGCTCATGGTGACCATACATTGTACCATCTGCCACGCTCTAACTCAACAGACACAACCGGTCATAAGCAGTCACAACAGCGTACCATCCGCATCGCTTCAGCGGTGGAACGAAGCGGTCATGCCGAACAAACTGAGTTCCATCTACCACGCTGTAGCCCACCAGTCACGACCAGTCACGACCAGTCACAACAGCGTACCATCCGCATCGCTTCTTCAATCTGCCGCGCCTATAGTCCACCATAACCCAAAACAGTGTACCGCCCGCTTCCCTACAGCAGCCACACAAAGCGCTCATGGTGACCATACATTGTACCATCTGCCACGCTGTAGCGCAACAGACACAACCGGTCATAAGCAGTCACAACAGCGTACCATCCGCATCGCTTCAGCGGTGGAACGAAGCGGTCATGCCGAACAAACTGAGTTCCATCTACCACGCTGTAGCCCACCAGTCACGACCAGTCACGACCAGTCACAACAGCGTACCATCCGCATCGCTTCTTCAATCTGCCGCGCCTATAGTCCACCATAACCCAAAACAGTGTACCGCCCGCTTCCCTACAGCAGCCACACAAAGCGCTCATGGTGACCATACATTGTACCATCTGCCACGCTGTAGCGCAACAGACACAACCGGTCATAAGCAGTCACAACAGCGTACCATCCGCATCGCTTCAGCGGTGGAACGAAGCGGTCATGCCGAACAAACTGAGTTCCATCTACCACGCTGTAGCCCACCAGTCACGACCAGTCACAACAGCGTACCATCCGCATCGCTTCTTCAATCTGCCGCGCCTATAGTCCACCATAACCCAAAACAGTGTACCGCCCGCTTCCCTACAGCAGCCACACAAAGCGCTCATGGTGACCATACATTGTACCATCTGCCACGCTGTAGCGCAACAGACACAACCGGTCATAAGCAGTCACAACAGCGTACCATCCGCATCGCTTCAGCGGTGGAACGAAGCGGTCATGCCGAACAAACTGAGTTCCATCTACCACGCTGTAGCCCACCAGTCACGACCAGTCACAACAGCGTACCATCCGCATCGCTTCTTCCATCTGCCGCGCCTATAGTCCACCATAACCCAAAACAGTGTACCGCCCGCTTCCTTACAGCAGCCACACAAAGCGCTCATGGTGACCATACATTGTGCCATCTGCCACGCTCTAGCTCATCACACACAACCGGTCATAAGCAGTCACACCAGCGTACCATCCGCATCGCTTCAGCGGTGGAACGAAGCGGTCATGCCGAACAAACTGAGTTCCATCTACCACGCTGTAGCCCACCAGTCACAACCAAGCACAACAGCGTACCATCTGCCACATTGTAGCCCTCCAGTCACAACAGTGTACCATCCACTTCGCTTCAGTGGTGGAACGAAGCACTCATGCCGTCCATACAGCGTTCCATCCACCACGCCCAAGCGGTTTACATACCTCGAAGCAGCGGTGCAAAGCGTGGTATATTCAGCGAGGTACAAAATTCCGATGTCCAGGTCCACCAAGTGTCCAAGTACGAAGTGAAGAAAGGAAATTTTGAAAGCAGTGAAGTGGCATTGGGAACAATAGCGCTCAGGTGACAAATTTTCCAACCAATTGTGTGCACAGAACCTTTGGCCTATCACCACACTAACTAGTGGCACAACACGCCCCTTGTGAACAACGTCACGCACAGATTATGCAAAATTTGCTCTGAATCGTCGTGTGTGACACGACCGTACGACTGTCCCATACGACTTCTACATCGCAAATACGTCATGAATTTATCGCTTCAGCGTCGTGCATCGTGTAGTGTGACCGCAGTCTACGATGTTTGAAACGATAATTAAGCGACGATGCAACGTCACAAATCGTGCCGTCGTAGCGATCTAAATTGCACTGTGTGACGGTACCTTAAGGGACAAAAAGCATCCAATTTCCCACCTGCCTGAGGGTTGAAGTCCCAAATACATTGTTCAGGAGACTTTCTCAAAAGCCATAAGTCTTATCTGTGGTCATTCTCAAGATTACCAGGCGTTTACATCTGACCTGTGGTCAGCCCCAGATTACCAGGCTCTGGCTTGTCTCATGGGGCAGAATGGGGTCTGGCACTACTATTAGGTGCTCGTTACTATACCCTTTGTTTGAGTTGCACTGTTCGCACTTCGTGGCATCACATCTTTAAAATACTTTCCTCTTGGCTTCCTGAAATGGCAGAGCATTGATGTCAGGTCTCTCCTTTAGTCCACGCAGACAAAAGCCAGGAATCAATGTTATACTACTACAAGGAAAAAAGGAGATAACTAAGCATGGGTGGTGCCTAAATTAATAAGAGTCATTGGTGTAATTGAATTCTTGTTGGCCCCAATGTAAAATCTTCAGTGGGGACCCAACTATCAGGGTTGGTCTGCTCATCTTGGTAAAGGAAAATTTCACCCTAGACTCCAGTGCCTGGATGCAATTGCAACCCTGGATCCCAACATAGTAACGTCCCTGGTGAGGATTTAATACTCCCATACAAGTGCACCAACTCTGCCTAGGTTGTTATGGTCAAAGGTAGAACTTTAAGGGGGGGGGGGGGCAGAGGTAATAATTGTATCCATATCCAGGTGCCTAAGTGGACATAAAAATGCAATGACAGGATAGTCATGGGCAACAAATCTGCATAACTACATAATGACACCTTAGTGATAGCGTCAACATTTTTTCTGCCTGATCTGAGATTCTAACCACCATATAGGTTGGCAAAATATGGATATCCATAAAATGGAAAGTCCCACCCCTGAGCAACCCAAACCAGATGGGAATGGACAATTTTAAGAATGGATTACAAAAACTTTTTGGACCTAGGATACTCCCAAATTTGTTTTAATTGTGTCACAATTCCTCCACTCGGTGTGTCTTGGATGAAGTTAGAAACAGTTTTGCTGCCTTATAGAATTAGGGATGTGCTGAGCTCTGTTTGGCGAGTGACAGCTCAGTCATCAAATCTTTTGTAGGGGCGTGCTAAGCTGTCTGTATTTTGATCGACAGCTCAGTCATCCAATCTAGTGCAGGGGCTGGCAGGGCTGCCAAGTATATTGATTGACAGCTCAGCTGTTCAATCTGACACTGGTGCTGAGCTTCCTCATATGTTCCCTTTTCTTAGTGATTTCCCAGCTATTTAGCTAAGCTGTCAGTTCGAGACCTCTACTAGTCGTAGCTTTCAGCTCAGTGGTGTGTTTGCTCTGTGCTCGTCTACATTCTGATCTTTTGTTGTCAGACCTTGGATTTGCCTTTTAACTACCTATTTGTATTACCCCTTTTACCTTGATGCACTCTCACTTTGGAATTCTGACCCCGGACTGTGATCTGACTACGCTTTTGTCTCTTCCCTCTGTTTGTGATGTACCCCCCTGGCTTTTGTCCTCAGACTCCTTGACTTCTCTGCCTCACGGCTTGTCCTTGGGATGTGACGTGGACCACACCTCCAAAAAAATCATACATTGATCTAATGCCGCTAGGCAAAACTATAGAACTGAACATGAGGTTCTTAGTTTACCATTGTGATCAAACTGTATGAAGCCGACTGCTATGTCACGGCGAAACTCTCAGTGGGTCCTAACTTTTATAGTTTTAAAGGAACAGCATTGTGCATTAACTAACATCACAGTAACAATGCATAAGCCTGGTGCCTCACACCACCCATTTGACTTAATCTTGAAGCATGGGTGCTGTGAGGCTCCAGGCCACGCACCCTTTTTGGAGCGTGCTGTTTTTTTAGCGGACTGACCAGAATGGTGCATAAAATGTGCGGTTGAAACCATATTCATTTTCAACTGTGAGCAGCCATCTATCTATGGTGGGCATGTGTGTGATCCGTAACCTTTGCCCACCATTAATTTCCAGAATTAATTAAGGGGATGTGGTCAAGAACAATCTTACAAACTCTATGATGTGTTCGATTTACATGTCTCTATGGTGATATGTCAGGACAAACCTGCTCATGTATCCTCATAAACAAGATTTCCCTTCACAGCACTCCGTGTGGACAAATGTGGTATTACAAGTACAAACATGAATTTTTTTTAATTTTTTTTTTAAAGAGACAGGCGCTGACAATTATGTTACATTTATCATTTTATTGTGGTTGCAGTTTCATAATACATTGTTGGAAAAAAAAATATCTTAAGCAGCTGAAATGTTGAAATTTAATAGCTCTGAAGACATAAAAGCCAATTTTCAATAGGGACATTTACCCCAGAAGATAACTGAGTGCATTTGACGGATTTATTAAAAGCATACAATATTTAGGCAAAGCAGTGGTTTTAATATTTTTTAAAAAAAATTTTAAGGTTGATATATGGTGATATTAATAACAGCCAGATTTAGCCATGGCGTCCATATTACCGCCACTATACTAAGCCTGAATCCAAGGAAGGGGGATGTTTGTGTCTGTACAATGGACGCTAAAATGTGGACTCATTATTGCCGCCAGTAAAAAAAAAAAAAAAAAAATTACATTTGGCGTATATGACCCAGACTGTCTAAAAATATCGAAATTTGTTCCTTACAATGATGACACACATGGAAACTATATACAAATAAAATGAAACCTGCCTGTCGAAAAACTTAGAAGACGGATTAATAAAAGAATGAAGAAAAAAAAATAATACTATATATTTAAATGAGTGCTGTGATCCCAATGGGCAGGATTTCCAAATTCATGCCAATTTTTTAATATATTTTTTTTTAATTCTGTTTTTATAAATTAATTAAATTTTTTTTACCCCACTCCCCCAAATCTGAACTAATCTGTACTTTTTTTTTTTTTTTTTTTAATATAATGTACCTATGATTTTTTTCTTTGTTTTATACATATATATTTTAATTTTTACTTTTTAATTCCAGGATGTTTTTTGGGCTTATAGGTGTAACTTTTTTTTTTTTTTTTTTATAGATTATTGAAATGAAAAAAAATAAAATAAAAAAAAAAGTCTAAAACTAAAAAAAAAAAGTGAATTAATAAAAGCTGTGATATTGGCTAGTATGTAAAGAAAAAAAATATAGATATATTTTAGCACATATAAAAGCGTTCTGCATTTAATAGTGTTGTCAGATTAAAAGCTACCGGTAATATATAATGTGTATAAAAACAAACAAAAAAAAAAAAAACAGTTGAACTATTATAACACTATAAGGTCAACCATAAAAGTACCACTGCTGGCTAATAAAAGCCAAAATTTTTGGCAATACCTGTAACAGAATGAAGAGGATGATTTTCCTTTTTTTCTAAGCAGTTTGCAATAGAATAAAAAAATATAATAAGAATAAAAAAGAAAACCAAAAAAAAAAATCAAACAAAAAAAAATAGTATTTTTTTAATGGACACAAGGAAAAAAAAACAAAAAAGTAAACCGTGTAATACTCTAAAGTGCAGCGCGATTCTGCTGGTGCATAATCTCATGATGAACTTTTTTCCTCTTTTGCTGCCACTAAAAATTTCCGTAAAAATTTCCGTAAATATGATCGTATCAGTAGAAATCGGTTTGTTTCACAGCTGAGATTCCTGAAGATCTTGTGCAAAGGCAGTGCTGTACTGGAGGGTTCGCCGTCTGGAGAGGTGGTCTATTAAATACAGTGCTAATATACATGGTTTGATTCAGCGTAATGAGAAACACATTTTTTTTTTTTGGTAAACATAAATAGAAAAATGACAATTTTTTTCTTTTTTTTAATTTTAGCACTTTATATATCAGAGTTGGTCCGGTGGATTCTAAAGCGTTTTATGGCTCCTTTTCTAATCTTAATCCTGCGGGGAAAAAAAAAAAAGAAAATACTGAGAAAAATGCGCCTGGCTCGTGAGTTTTGGATGAAATAAAAAATGGTTTTTATTTTTTACTTTAACCTTTTTTTTGCAACTTTTAAGGTCGAAAAATGTGCCAAAAAAAATAAAATTTTTATAAAATCACTCCAGATGGGTACTAGACAACATTTAAAAAGAAATTTGCTGACTTTTTGAAAAGTTTCAATTGATAAAAATCAGACAAAAATAAATGAAAACCCCAAGCACCGCTGACAATAATGACCATAAAAAAACACAAGTGAGCACGTAAAATGCTTTAAAAAGGTGCACCTTTAAAGAAGATCAAAGTGCAAATGAAAAACAATAAAAACTAGACAAATAATGAATCTAGTGTTTAATAACATTTCTGGCAACCACTAGGGGGTGCTCATTGTGGTACAGAGTTAGAAATATCCAGATCCATTTTCTGGTTATCTGTAGCCACCACTAAAGAGAGCTTACTGCATACTGTGTATAAAATGGAATTCAATAAGAAACCGGTATACAGTTAGCTCTAAGGCTCCCTCTAGTGGTGAGTGCAGGCAGCAGGAACTGAATAATTTAGTGCTACTTGTACCTAGAGGACTTGCTTTCTGTTAGAAAGACTGAACTTACAATACTACAAAGTAAATCTGCTTCTTTGTCCTCCTGGACTGATCTTTCCTTCTCAAAATTTACAACTCACCTGTAAAATAGGTCTTCAGTGAATACAGACTCTTCCAACACTGAGACAAGTTGACAGTTGGTGCTTATAAAGTCCCATGGAGAACGTTGTTTTGGGATAACTTGCAGTAAAATGTCTGTCTGCCTCTAGCTCCTTCCTAGAATGTCTGTGTCTGACTCTAGCTCCTCCCTAGAATGTCTATGTCTGCCTCTAGCTCCTCCCTAGAATGTCTGTGTCTGCCTCTAGCTCCTCTCTAGAATGTCTGTGTCTGCCTCTAGCTCCTCCCTAGAATGTCTGTGTCTGCCTCTAGCTCCTCCCTAGAATGTCTGTGTCTGCCTCTAGCTCCTCTCTAGAATGTCTGTGTCTGCCTCTAGCTCCTCCCTCTGTCTCTGCCTCTAGCTGCTCCCTAGAATGTCTGTTTCTGCCTCTAGCTCCTCCCTAGAATGTCTGTTTCTGCCTCTAGCTCCTCCCTAGAATGTCTGTTTCTGCCTCTAGCTCCTCCCTAGAATGTCTGTGTCTGCCTCTGGCTCCTCTCTAGAATGTCTATGTCTGCCTTTAGCTCCTCCCTAGAATGTCTGTTTCTGCCCCTAGCTCCTCCCTAGAATGTCTGTGTCTGCCTCTAGCTCCTCTCTAGAATGTCTGTGTCTGTCTCTAGCTCCTCCCTAGAATGTCTGTGTCTGCCTCTAGCTCCTCCCTAGAATGTCTGTGTCTGCCTCTAGCTCCTCCCTAGAGTGTCTGTGTCTGCCTCTAGCTCCTCTCTAGAATGTCTGTGTCTGCCTCTAGCTCCTCCCTAGAATGTCTGTGTCTGCCTCTAGCTCCTCCCTAGAATGTCTGTGTCTGCCTCTAGCTCCTCCCTAAAATGTCTGTCTGCCTCTAGCTCCTCCCTAGAATGTCTGTGTCTGCCTCTAGCTCCTCCCTTTTCCATAGAACTTTAAAAGCACCAACTGTCATCTCCTATCTCAGTAATGGGGAAATCTGTCTTCACCGATTACAGGTGTTGCAAAATCAGTCCAGAGGGAGAAAGAATCAGATTTCTCTGATAAGATATATTACAAAGTCTCATATTTTTATGTGTACTACTGATTTATAAAATAAAAATAAAAACATCGGTTAATCTCTAAGGCAAATTACATTGTAGCAAGAACAAAAAAACAATGAGAAGTGTTACTTACCATTAGAGTCAGACTTTTTCCCTCCAGTTGTCATCTGTTAAAAAATATTAGAAATATTGTTCATTCCCAGGCTTATCCTTAGATAATCAATGTCAGACTGCTAGGGTCCGAATAGTAGAGCCCCCAAGCAATCAATTAATTAACCAGTTAAAGACCAGACTATTTACCCCCATTCCTGACCATTTCACATATTTGCTTCTTTTTTTTTTGTTCATGCAGTTTTAAGATTGGTTGTTTATTTTCTCTTCACGGAGATGAGTCTCGTAAGAGGGATTTGAATTGGCAGCGACTTTTGTTTTTTTAAGTTTTTTTATTTATTTTTTATCAGGGTTAGGGTTAATCAACATGTAAATACCTTTTTTACCTTGTTTCTTTTATAACTGGGGCAGGTATATTAGCCCCAGTTACAGGAGAACGTCCTGGCTGCATAGCAGAACTGACTGGGTCTCCTGGGACAAAGCAGTTCCTGCTCCCTCCTTGTACCTGGTGATCACATGTTTGCAGGGTCCAGAGACGGAAGCACTGTCAGTTCTTCTTATACTCTATACACGGCGCTTGTTCAGTAATCGGGAATGCATAGACAATAATAAAGCCTCTCTCCCTTCCCTATGAGGAGTCAGGCTGAGTCTGAAAGTTTGCTTCCTACTCCCATTGTTGCACGATCGCGTGTAGCTGTTTTACTCTGCAGTGACATTCTAAAACGTCACTGCAGAGTAGAACGTGAACGTGTAAATACCTTTTTTTACCTTGTTTCTTTTATAACTGGGGCAGGTATATTAGCCCCAGTTACAGGAGAACGTCCTGGCTGCATAGCAGAACTGACTGGGTCTCCTGGGACAAAGCAGTTCCTGCTCCCTCCTTGTACCTGGTGATCACATGTTTGCAGGGTCCAGAGATGGAAGCACTGTCAGTTCTTCTTATACTCTATACACGGCGCTTGTTCAGTAATCGGGAATGCATAGACAATAATAAAGCCTCTCTCCCTTCCCTATAAGGAGTCAGGCTGAGTCTGAAAGCTTGCTTCCTACTCCCATTGTTGCACGATCGCGTGTAGCTGTTTTACTCTGCAGTGATATTCTAAAACGTCACTGCAGAGTAGAACGTGGACTGCCCAGATGTTTATTGTCTATAGGTCCTGAAGTAGTTACAGTTGCTGTGGTACACTGGAAATGGCACAGCTCTATACATCATGTAGTGGCCATGATAGCGCTGCCAGCTTTTTTCCCCATTCTAGTGAATTAGGAGAACTTGCAAGACAATTCATAGCCATTACAAAACGGGGGCAGATTTACTAAAATGGTCTTAAAATTAGACGGTTAAAAATTTATCACAGCGGTAATATGGCAGCTATTTTGCAGCATACATAATATTGGGGAGATCTTGTCTTAGAAAAAAAAAAACCTGTTTGATGTCTCTAGCAACCAATCACAGCTCAGCTTTCATTTCACCAAAACGGTTTTTAAAATGAAAGCTGACCTGTGATTAGGCAACATATACTTTTTCTTGTAGGTAGTTTTGAGAAAGGAGGCCTATGCTTAATTTTATATAAATAAATGATTTGATTAAAAAAAAATTGTGGTGATAGGAATAACCCTATAAAACACCAGGATCGTGTCCTGCCCTCACCTTAGTTGGTGACCCAGGTTTCTCCGTTTGTTGCTTTTCCCAGATATTACGTTTGCCGGATACATCTCCAGGTCTTAAATCCTAAAAGGTGAAAAATATAAAAGTTAAACTTATTACAGATCTTACATAGGTCATCAAAGCAATCATGGTTCAGATTGAGGGGGTCAGAAAGGGGGGACCCCAAACTATAATACCCGTATGTCCTAATGGGGCATATAAAAAAAATCCTTATATATATTGAGTAAAGGGATTGTCCCTCGAGAGACATTTATTGCACCATCTTGACCCACACCCATCTCCAGAATGGGGGTCTTCCTTGATCCCCGTTCTGGCCATTATCTAACCTCCTGTGAGTGGAGAGGTAGCTTTCTCTGCATTCATTGCACGGGGAGTATGAGAGAACAACTACAGCACCATCTCTCCATTCACTGGTGGTCGGACAGTGAGGTGTGGTGGATCTCCGTTGGGGAGATAGGAGCATCTATCCGACATTTATAGTAATATTTATCCTTTGGATATGCCATAGATGTCTTTTGTGAGACAATCCCTTTGAAGGCAGTCCGTCATCTGTGAAAGTCTACATGGACCGTCTCACCGCCCATTAATTTTTTGTTGAAACTGCTATCCCTAATTTTCCATGTGGGGAACTGAATATTGCTGGATTCCCCAAAACAAAAGGCATCCATCCACAAAAAGCATACTTGTCAAGTTTCCTGGAAAATCGAAGACCTCCCTGACTACTGGAGAGTTGGCAAATTTCCCAGGAGCACTAAAATCCTCTTTGAACCCCAATGTAAGTGGCAGCAGATCTTGAATGCATGGTAGCAAGATGCCCTCGGGGCCAGATGCACATTCAGGAGGTGGGAAAGAGAAGCATTTAAGGAGAGTGGTCAGCATGGCTGTGGAAAAATTTTACCACCATGTTAAGGGAGGTGAAATCCATAATCTCCTGTAAGACCATTTAAAAAAATTGGCAAGTATGCCAAAAATGTACTATCCACAGTCATACTTGGCAACTTTTCACTGTTAGCATCTACCAGCAGATGTTGACCATAGTCCCATCCCTCTGCTTAATCCTTGCCTCTCCCAGCTCTGGTCCCTCCATGAAGAAGCATCTGCTTATTGGTTGGTTTCAGGCAGGTTCGGTGGGGTGTGGGAGATTTGCTCACTCTCCCCGAAGTCTGGGAGGTCTCCTCTTATTCTGGGAGCCTTCAAGATGTTGGCATAATTTGTTGTAAGGATGTCCAAAACCAGACATGGGTTCTTGAAATTTAGTCTACTAGCTCTGTTCTACGTGGGTCAGAGTACAATAACCAAAATTTGGGACTGCCTTAGGCCAATCATAACTAGCCAAATCTACTATTACTTCCATAGGTCTATAGAAGGGAGAAGAAGATAATGCGAAACTCATCCTGAAGAAAGACCATCGGTATAGGCCAAGAGAATCAGGTAGCTTAGTCTACTCTTTCTTCATGGATGGTTGTGCCCCAAAGCTTTCAAAATATGGATTTTGGCCCTTCCATCCCATTGTTATGAACACACTGTTACCTGATCAGCTTAGTGAAAAGATCCAATAAGGTAAGAAGAAGAAGGAAGAAGAAGGCATCAGAGAGGAGATTTCTTCGAGAGGGGGCAGATGGATAGACGAGCAAGGAAAGAAAATCAACTGATCGAGCGAGAAAAAGATAGGAGTCAAAAGGTGAACATAACAAAAGATAAAAAAAAATATTAAAATACTGAATTATTGAGTAATCATAAAAGAAAAAGACCTCAGTACCGATTTAGACAACCTGGTTTTCTAAGGAAACTCCTTGATTTACAGTATAGTGTATTCCTAGCCATGTAATCACTCCCACCGATCATCTTTTTGAAGACCCCACAGCGGTCAGAAGTACATAGTATATAGAGTCAGGAATGCACAGCTCCATACACTGTGTAGTGGCCATTGCTGGGTACTGCAGCTCGGCTTCTATAGAAGTGAATGTGATCGAAGACGTGGTACTAGGGAACAGCAACCACATGATATATGGAGGAGTGATGTCTCAACTCCATAGACTGTTTATGCTTAGCCAACATGGGAGCTGAACAGCTGAGCAGTGGTGGGGAAATGGTTATCGGACCGCCACTGATCTGATATTGATGCCCATCAACATCTAAGTCCTGTATAACGCTTTTGAAGGGATTAGAATTTCTCCTTTCCTCTGACTATAGCGCCACACCTGTACACAGGTTGTTTATGGGACTGCATCACTAGAAGAAAAGAAGTCATGTTTGGAATCCTGGACAATCCCTTTAATCACGGTGTTAACCTGTATTCACATACTATATGTCCACACGTGGAAATATGGTAGGTAAGATGGCTGGAGATCACATTGAGCTTTAGCACTTACTGAAGGTTTCGAAGAAGGCGTTTTGTTGTTCTCTGGAGTTTTTGTAAGCCATTCATTAATACGGCTTGAGACGCCAACCTTTAATCCTGCCGTTTCCTGGAGACACAGAACACCAGACAAGATCTTAGCATAAAATAAATGTTAAAAAGGGGATTATGAGAATAAAAAAGCCAGACTTGAAGAGCTTTGACTCAACACCTTTTAGAACAAGTAGAAGAAATAAGCGGATCCTCCTTGACCAAATTATGTAAATTATTAAAGATCCAATGACAGGAACGTTTTATATTATTTTGGAAAAATGATGAGATCATGTCACAGCCAAAGAGTCAGACGTACTTATATTATGAGCACACCCAGGGAGGATACTTGGAAGAGTTGAAGAAAGTGAGCAAGCGGGCGACCAAAGGAAGACATGAACACATGAGGTCCATATGTCCTTAAAAAGTATATGGCTGTCATTCACGAGAGGCCCCAACTTGGCCAGAGCTAGAGACACCAGCAAGTGATTCCCGTTCTGGTGGATCTCACCTGTCCATTTATTACATGGGTGACCATTCCTTTGACTGGCTGATCGGTTCCCTCATGACAGTATCCTCATTGGTCTGCCAATAACCATAAGGCTTAGATGATCAGTAGTTTTCTGAGCCAGTCGATGGTGTCTGGTGGCTTTTGGACAGCCATTCCACAGTCAAAGATCAACTGATAGGGGAGTTGGGTTTGTAGTGTGTTTGATGTTTTGTGGGCCCAAGAAAGCATCTTCTGTGGGCCAGCTTACCCTCTAGGACTTAGTTCAGCTGCCTAACTCTTGATAGAAGGTTATTCTCAACTTCATGAATGGGCATTGTCGGATAGAGCATTTAAAAAATGAGCAATTTTGCAATTTCCTGCTTGTTAAAATTTTTAGCTGTTCTTGAGATATTAACACTTCATTTGTTTACAGCTTGTTGCCTTGGAGACCGACCATCAAGGCTAGACATCAGAACAAGGGCATTGCTTATGATCTCGTTTCTATGGAACTTATAAGCACTAGTTTGTGGAGCATTCTGTCATGTTCTAGCTAAACAGCACTGGTGGTCGGTCTCCTAGGCAACAAACTAAAAACAAAAGAAAAAAACGTCAATATCTGAAGAACGACTTAAAATTTTAATAAACTGTAAATTGCAAAAGTGCTTGTTTTTAACAATATTCATTTATAAAGATGGAAATATCCCTTTAAAAGGGTATATCCAGGCCTTTCTGAAAAACAAAAATCTGCCCAAGCACATTACCTGCCTGTTGTGACCGATGCTTTTCTTCCCCAATAGAGAGCAGTCACAGACCGCTCCTGCCAGTGATTCAGCTGCCTCTGCTGATGTCACGTTGACAGAGCGGATGCTTCTTTTCTGCCCTGCTCTGTCGACAGGGCGGGACTTCTGACGTAATTCTGATTGACAGCCGGCTTCCCCAATTAGACAGAGGGAATCTGGCTGTCAATCAGAATGATGTCGGAAGTCCCGCACTGTCGACAGAGCGGAGTGGAAAAGAATCTGTCTCTCTGTTGACGTGACGTCAACAGAGGAAGCTGAATCGTTGGCAAGAGCAGTCTGTGACCGGTCTGTGTTGGGGAAGAATGGTGCGGAGCACAACAGGCAGGTAGGTAGCAACAACCTGCCTGTTAGAACTTAGGCACATTTTCAATAAGTCCCAGAGATACCCTTTAAGGACATAACTATAAATTCATATATTTGTGGCTATAATAAAACAAGCCACGGTTACCTTATTCGGTGACACTATTCCACTGGGGGATGAGAAAACATTTCCTTTTTCCCACATGCTCTTTATATTCCGCACACCCTCGGTCGCCAAAGGAAGGTCGGCAGGCGCTGGTTTGGCAGGTTTTGGGCCTTTGTTGTTCTACAAAAAAAAAAAACATAATTGAGCACCTCGTTTAAACAGTCACACAATTGGTGAGACCAAAAGAAAATTTAAAGGGGTTGTTCAGAGAATAAAATTATTTTTAAAATTTGTCACACCGGTACAGGTATGTCCTCGCAGAGTTTTTCTTTTCAAGCAGATTTAGCGCCAAAATCCACATAAAACACTGTTTTATACAGTATGTGCTTGCAACAAGCTTTATATTCATTTGAATGAGAAAATGAATAATAAAATTAGGTTTTTAGCAGGTTTTGATGCACTTTTTTGCTAAGGTTTTTGCAGCAGAAACACTCCTCTCCCTTAAAAAAAAAAAAAAAACCTCAAAACACCTTATTGCTGAAAAAAAACACATAAAAATTGTAACACGTACGGTAGAAGCGGATTTTACATGTGGATTTTCCATGTAAAAAAAGCTCAGTATAAACATAATTATTTAATATTTAAGGGTAATACTCGGGGGCGTGTCTTTAAGACGCATTATCACTCTTTGAACCACTACCCCTTGTAACGACCATAAAAAATAGAATTGAATAAAAAGGACCATATCTCTAAAACCATATGGCGGATTTAGAAAAAATAAAAACGGGAATGCTCAGGGGAGCACCGGGAATAAAATAAGAATAAAAAATGGATACTTTTGACCTGGTGACAGGCCCCCTTTAAGGTAATCATTAACCTTCTGTTGATCCAGAAGAAGCCATTTTGCCTTTGGCTTGTTGTTTTTGTTTTTTTTTCACTATCTGGCAATGTGGTAATCTCTATGGAGGCCTAGAACATGGAACTAAAAACAAATCTTGGGTCACCCAAAAAATTATCCGACCACAAACGGACCGAATACTTACCCCAATCGCACTGGTGTATTGCTCAAGTCGGCTGTCGATCTTGGACACCACTGCTGGTTGTGAAGCTTTAACGCTGAAAGAAATAAGTCATCTCATAAATGTTACGGAACCAAAGTGTCATTATACTGGAAAAAAAGCTATGCAGTCCATATATTTAATGGTCTATACTGGTTAACTTGTATAAAAAAAGGATTACCAAGATGAACGGCAAGAGGTTTTGACTGAAAAAGGCAAAGAAACACCTTCTTTAATCAGATTTATGAAGAACCTGCGTGACAACCAATATGGCCGCCATCTTATCTCCCAAAGGGGTTCTCACTCAGCTCTATCATCAATGTCAAATTCTACTACAGCGACTACATGCTATAGATACACAGATTCAGCCTTTTATATGGAGTTGCTAAGGAGAAAGTTCATAGTAACCAGGTGTCAAGGATTACTCAGGCTTTAACTAGGCTGGAGCCAAAGACTGGGAAGGGGCAGAGAGACTGACTGTACAAATGTTGGTAAGTATGGAGTTTCCATTTTTGGGGTATAGGGGTCCACTTCTGATGCACTAACTAGGGTTTTCCAGCTGCTGAGACCCCTAGCGACCAGCTGTGATCTTTAGAGGAACCTATCAGCAAGTGCTCATATTCTCTGCAGCGCCTCCACAGGAGAAGTGAAGAATTACATTCATTTTAATTGCCTAACATGATGTTAGTTATGATTAATAGATTTGTTGTCTGGATGCGTCATTTTTGCGCCAGTATTAGCAGCGTGTCAATTTATCCTGCAGATGTTAGTGCGTTTTTGTCTCTTGCACCATATGTGAATGTGTGAACATTCCCTTTCTCAAGTGCAACCAACCTGTACCTCAGGTACAACCAGCCTATACCTCAGGTACAACCAGCCTATACCTCAGGTACAACCAGCCTATACCTCCGGCACAACCAGCCTATACCTCAGGTACAACCAGCCTATACCTCAGGTACAACCAGCCTATACCTCCGGCACAACCAGCCTATACCTCCGGCACAACCAGCCTATACCTCAGGTACAACCAGCCTATACCTCAGGTACAACCAGCCTATACCTCCGGCACAACCAGCCTATACCTCAGGTACAACCAGCCTATACCTCCGGCACAACCAGCCTATACCTCCGGCACAACCAGCCTATACCTCAGGCACAACCAGCCTATACCTCCGGCACATCCAGCCTATACCTCAGGTACAACCAGCCTATACCTCAGGTACAACCAGCCTATAACTCAGGTACAACCAGCCTATACCTCCGGCACAACCAGCCTATACCTCAGGCACAACCAGCCTATACCTCCGGCACATCCAGCCTATACCTCAGGTACAACCAGCCTATACCTCAGGTACAACCAGCCTATACCTCAGGTACAACCAGCCTATACATCAGGCACAATCAGCCTATACATCAGGCACAACCAGCCTATACCTCCGGCACATCCAGCCTATACCTCAGGCACAACCAGCCTATACCTCAGACACAACCAGCCCATACCTCAGACACAACCAGTCTATACCTCAGACACAACCAGCCCATACCTCAGACACAACCAGCCCATACCTCAGGCACAACCAGTCTATACCTCAGGCACAACCAGCCTATACCTCGGGCACAACCAGCCTATACCTCGGGCACAACCAGCCTATACCTCGGGCACAACCAGCCTATACCTCGGGCACAACCAGCCTATACCTCGGGCACAACCAGCCTATACCTCGGGCACAACCAGCCTATACCTCGGGCACAACCAGCCTATACCTCGGGCACAACCAGCCTATACATCAGGCACAATCAGCCTATACATCAGGCACAACCAGCCTATACCTCCGGCACATCCAGCCTATACCTCAGGCACATCCAGCCTATACCTCAGGCACAACCAGCCTATACCTCAGACACAACCAGCCCATACCTCAGACACAACCAGTCTATACCTCAGACACAACCAGCCCATACCTCAGACACAACCAGCCCATACCTCAGGCACAACCAGTCTATACCTCAGGCACAACCAGCCTATACCTCGGGCACAACCAGCCTATACCTCGGGCACAACCAGCCTATACCTCGGGCACAACCAGCCTATACCTCGGGCACAACCAGCCTATACCTCGGGCACAACCAGCCTATACCTCGGGCACAACCAGCCTATACCTCGGGCACAACCAGCCTATACCTCAGGCACAACCAGTCTATACATCAGGCACAACCAGCCTATACCTCAGGCACAATCAGCCTATACCTCAGGCACAACCAGCCTATACCTCAGGCACAACCAGCCTATACCTCAGGCACAACCAGCCTATACCTCAGGCACAACCAGCCTATACCTCAGACACAACCAGCCTATACCTCAGGCACAACCAGTCTATACATCAGGCACAACCAGCCTATACCTCAGGCACAATCAGCCTATACCTCAGGCACAACCAGCCTATACCTCAGGCACAACCAGCCTATACCTCAGGCACAACCAGCCTATACCTCAGGCACAACCAGCCTATACCTCAGACACAACCAGCCTATACCTCAGGCACAACCAGCCTATACTTCAAGCACAACCAGCCTATACCTCAAGCACAACCAGCCTATACCTCAAGCACAACCAGCCTATACCTCAAGCACAACCAGCCTATACCTCAAGCACAACCAGCCTATACCCCAAGCACAACCAGCCTATACCTCAGGCACAACCAACCTATACCTCAAGCACAACCAGCCTATACAAGTGTCACAACTCCATTAACAGCAGATTATTATACTTAAAGTACTGAACACAAACATGTAATATGGGATCCATCAAAGCATAAAATAAGAAAAAAAATATTGCTTAAAGTGTAACTGAGGTCTTAATTTTTTTTTCATAAATCTATAGCCCATGTGAAAATATTAAAATCTGTAACATACCTCATCAGCAAAATCTATATCTGTCTACAGTGAAGACAGATTTCCCATTACTGAGATAGAAGGTGACAGTTGGTGCTTATAAAGTTCTATGGATGCCTGTGCCTGCCTCCATCTCCTATCTCAGTAATGGGAAAATCTGTCTTCACTGAAAACAGGTTTTACAGATGAACTGAAAGTGAAAGTTCCGTCCAGGAGGAGAAAGAAGCAGATTTCTCTGATAAGATATATCACAAAGTTTCTTATTTTCATGTGTGCTATTGATTAACGAAATAAAAATTAGAACGACGGTTACTCTTTAAATGCAGAATTTGACGTCTGAGCTAATTTATCGCGCCTTTATAGCGCACTTGCCTACATAGAATTATATTTATGGTGTCTACGGCCCTTACATTCGCAGACTTTCCAGTAAAAAATGTAGAGTTTTAACTACATCCGCAAAATATTAGTAAAACATCTAAAAAAAATGTATAAACCGTATATGCATCTAAATTTTACGTCTACGCTTATTTATCGCGTTTTACAGTTGGATTATTTTATGGCACACCTGTACACATAAAATGATATTTATGGTTGTGTTCGGCACAGTTTACGGAGGTGTTACGTCCGCCGTGACTTCACTAGTAGATCGCCAGGTGTCGGAGTTTTAATGGCAACTGTACAATGTCGCCCTCTGGTGTTGATGGTCTGGAATGACATCTGTCAGGATTATTATGGCTCACTGTACTCAGACGTGATGAAACACAAACAATCATTATCCATTTCCTACATCACAAAGCAAAGATGTCCGCCTGGGCGTTTGGGAGCTCTGCTGACGGCTTTAATCATAGAACAAAGCCTTCATTTACAGCAACTTGGTCATGTCCTAATGAGCGTGAGCCTGAGAATAGGAGGAAGAGAACTCAACTGTAGAGGACAATAAGGGTGCAATCACCCCCGAAAATTGGAGTCTGGATTGACGTTAGTGGCTACTGAGCCACGTCATGTAATGATCATTAGTCTCGGTTATGGGGCTCTTTTTGACAATTTTGTAGGGCTTCAAGCGGAGCAGCATTAAGTCAGATATTCTGGAATTTCTTTAAGGCGTATGCTTTACCTAATGCATAATACAGTATATATTATATTAACACTTTATTATGGCTTCTCATAGTAAAATGGTGGGTAAGGCTAATGAATCCTTTAAAGGGGTTGTCCATACCTGGGGTTCAAGTCTGCAGTCACTGGGAGTGGGCAATCATGTGACTTGCATATTTCTGGCCACATTCCGACTAGACTTGTCCTGCCTTGCTGCATTCTTTGTATTGAGCCAGACTGTGGACGTCTAGTTGGCATGTGACTGCAATTACTATGTGTCCGTTGCCAGCACTGGAGAATACTGACAAGCGGGCACACTGCGAGGACTCACAAGTCTGCAGTCACAGAGTAACTGCAGACTTGCGCCCCAAGACTGGACAAACGCTTTAAGGATTGGGCAATTTTTTTTTTTTTCGTTTTTTCCTCCCTTTCTTCCAATACCCATAACATTTTTTTCCATTGACATGCATATCCGTACGAGGGTATGCTTTGTTTTCCGAGACGAGTTGTAATTCTGAGTGACACCATTTTTCTTATTATATAAAAGTAACGAAAAAAGGGAAAAAAAGTTCCAAATGCAGTGAAAAGCTGGAAAACAACACAATTCTGCCATTGATTTTTTTTTAGGTTTTTGATTTTACAGATTCTTCAGGTTAGTACGATTATAACAATGCCAATGTATATATATATACTGTGTGTATAAATATACACACACACACAAGCAGTGCAAAAAAAAAACATTAAAAATACTTTAAAGTGATCTTACAAAGAAAAAAAAAATTATGTAGAGAGAGAGAGATCAGAAAGTCATTTGGACCTCAAAATGGCCATGATAGAAACCATAGCTTGTCCCACAAAAAATATGACAGGATACAGCTCTATCAAGTGTAAAATAAAAAAAATAATATATAACTCATGGAAGGCAAGGAGATAGTCAAAAGTGAAGTTAAGCCCACGGGGCCTATGTCATTCCATGACCTGAATAATCCTGGAGCAAGAGGGACACATGTTCCCCTCTCATCATGTGAAGCTACTTCTTATCACTCACCTTTTTTGGGCAGACCTGTTTAAAAATTCCGCCCGTTCCTCAATCTGCAATGAAAACATAACAGAATTTTATAATTTTATTCCAGACATGAATGCCATTCTATATACGGTACTAATTTCTAAGGCAGTGTGTAATATAGAGGCCTCTCACACAGCTGCTGTGGGCCTTAGGATAGAGAGAAAGAGGCCCCAACCACAAGTAGTCATTATTGGCAACTGAAAAAGTGCAATGTTATAAAATATAGAGTGGTACGTTGGCCTGGGTGGTGTTGAAAAGAGAGGAAATATACACCAGGCCTTTTTGCAAAAGGGTACCGTAATGGGGGTTTGATTGAGGCCCTTTCTCCTTTATAAGCCAAGGCTAATTTTATATGCAATATATAAAACAACAAACCCAAACCACAAGTTAGCACAGCCATGCAAAATAAGAAAAAAATATCTAAGAATATAAATCAAATAATAATATAATAATGATTTTTTTATGTTACATGTAGAGAAGATTTTAGTGTAGCATAATAAATAAAATGTGACGATTCTAAAATTTATATTGACATCACCGCATTCTAAAATTGGATATATTAGAAAAAATGTCACGAGACGTGAATCCTATCTTGCACTATTTTGACATTTTCCTCATGCTCAGTTCTACTAACCTGCCTTCGTTTTCATAAAACACTAAAGTCTGCTCCACGTGTAATCACAGGCTAGAAAATGAAATATCTGCCACTCAATGTTTAATGTTGCAAAGAACCTTCTATTAATTTTTTTTTCTTTTCATAGACCTGTTTGTAATTTGTCTTTTTCTTTTAATTATTATTTTTTACAATCATTTATATACCGCGTAACAATGAGAATTAAAAAAAAATGAAACTATTCATCATTTTTTGACCACTAGGTGGCAGATTTTACTAAATCTACTAATATGTATCACACACACAACACACACTTCTTTTCAATGACATACACTGTATAAAATCACAAAGTACTTCTGTAAAAAGAATTAAAAAAAAAGAAAAAAAACATTCACTTTGAAATCAGTCCAAATATTGTCAATATGATCAACAACAAAAAAGAATCATAATTTTTCCTCACTAGAAAAAGCTTTGGGGAGGGGAACCAGGAGACCAGCTGTGTATAGAATCATTACAATGATGATTACAATGTAATTCTTCATTTCCCCTGTGGTGGCGCTGTGGAAAAATGGATCACTTTCTGCCAAGTTCCAACTGATTGCTGCGATCAGCTTATTGCCAAGAGAATCTTCTAAAAATGGACAACTCCTCAAGATCAACGTGTAATTTTCACTCTTGGTCAAGAACCACAGGAAGAGGAACAGGTATGCATCCAGAAGGAAAGAAACGTGGGGTTGTACCTTAAAAGCTGAACCTTTTGGAGTAAAACACTTGAATGGTTTCTTCTCCTCCGATAGCCCATCATCTGGCACTTTCTGGCGTTTTTCTGCCGCTTCTGCTCGTCTCCTCTCTATTTCTTCTTTTAGTTTCTTCTTTTCTTCCTAAGTTGAAGGAAGCAAAAAGTTGGAATTTTTTTAAAAACTTTATTTTGTCCACTCGCTAAAACCAACTTGTACCCCGGGCAGAACACCATTTATGCCCCTGAAGGACTTTTGGCTGTTTTTGTTTCCAAAATCAGCGCACAATGGTCCACAGAACCAATGGGTCATCAGAAAATTACCTATTTTTTAAACTAGGATTTTTTTTTTTTTTGGCAATTTTTTTTTTCTATATCTTTACTTAAAATAAAAAATTTGAAATCTTGCAATTCTCACACCGGCCACTGGGGCTTTTTTTAGATTCTAACTTCCTGTTCTTTCAGGAAATAGACTTGTACATTAGCAGCAATCTTTTTTGTATTAAAGCATCTAATGAGTGTGCGCAAATGTCGTAACCAGAGCGGGCTGTGACATCACCTATTGTGATAAGGAGCCTGCTGAAAACTCCTCCTAAAAGGACAGGGAGTATGAGTCCAAACAATGCCCCAGTGGCAAGTGTGAAAATTGCAGGATTAATATTATATATATATATATATATATATATATATATATATATATATATATATATATATATATATATATATATATATATATATATATATATGATAATATATTAAAAAATATATAAAAAATATATAAAAAATATAATATAATATATATATTTTTTTTAATGTTCGAACATATTTTAAAGATATGAAAAAAAACATTTGCTACATTAAAAAAATATTATTTATACAATTTTCTAATAACGCATTCCCATTAATTACTATCTTGCTGCAGGCCAAACAAGAGCACTTGTCACGCCGAGCAATAATGACGGCTTCTCACCTCTTCCTTGGCTTTCTTCTCGGCTTCTTCTTGTTTCCTTTTTTGTTCCTCCTCTTCCATTATTTTCTTTCTTCCTTCACGCTTTTTCTTCAGCTCCTCCAGCTCCGCGGCAGCATGTTCTTGCTTCTGTTTTAGCTTCTCTAACTCTCCGGTTTCTGACTCGCCCCTACGACGCTTCAGTTCATCCAGCTTCTTCCCGGCTTCCACCTTGGTCCCTGGTTCCGTCTCGTCAAAACTTGGTTGTCCCTTGGCACCGCTTCAAAAAGAAAAATAAAACAGAATATGAATGCCGAATACACAAGGAAATATCTCTGTCTAGTCAAATTTTAAGAAATTTTGGAGGCCAAACATAAAATACATCCACAAAAAAAGGTAGAGCATGACCACAATCACATTTGGCAAAGACTCAAATTTTCTCAAAGGACATTTCAGGACATTTAAGTGCATGAAGAAGATGGAGGATGGTGGTTTTAGTTGTTCCCTCTGGGGGTTGCTGTTTAGTTAAAGGGTTATTCCTCCCAAAAATTAAGCTATCTCCTATCTATAGACTAGGCCTTTCAGATTATTGCCCATAACAAGCAATGAATGACGATATAAAAAGTCGATCAGTGCTCATTTAAAGGCCCTTTTACACAGGTCGATGCATAATTTTTTAAAGTTTTTTTTTTTAAAAAAAACAATAGCCACTATTTAAAGAGATACAATTTTCCCTAATTTTTAGGTTATGGCTAATTTTTAGGTAATGGCTAATTTTTAAATTATCCTAAAGTGGACCTGTTAAGAGAAGAAAAGTGATCAATGTTTACTCTTATTATATTTCGCTGACCCCCATATAATAATAATCTCTTTATTTATATAGCGCCAACATATTTCGCAGCGCTTTACAGTTTTTGCACACATTATCATCGCTGTTCCCGATGGTGCTCACAATCTAAATTCCCTATCAGTATGTCTTTGGAATGTGGGAGGAAACCGGAGCACCCGGAGGAAACCCACCCAAACAAGAGGAGAACAAACTCCATGCAGATGTTGTCCTTGGTGGGATTTGAACGCAGGACTCCAGCGCTGCAAGGCTGCAGTCCTAACCACTGAGCCACCATGCTAACCGTACCCCTGAATATTCCTTTTCCACACGGTTCCAGATATAAGGGTCTTATTACTAAGTGCAAATTTTTATGGTCTTTACCTCGGGGGCGTTGCAAACAGGGTGATAATGCAGTCTAAAGACACCTCCCAGAGGATCCTGCAAGCCACGCCTCCTTTGATAAAGACTATCTATATATATAATTGTCTAAGGGTTTTTCCGTCTGTCTGTCTGTCTGTCTGTCTGTCTGTCCTGGAAATCCCGCGTCTCTGATTGGTCGAGGTCGCCAGGCCTCGACCAATCAGCGACGGGCACAGCGACGATGATGTCATAATGGTTGCCATGGCGACGATGATGTCATAAAGGTTGCCTCGACCAATCAGTGACGGGCACAGTCTGCCGCGAATTCTGGAATCATCATTGTCCATATACTACGGGGACATGCATATTCTAGAATACCCGATGCGTTAGAATCGGGCCACAATCTAGTATATTATATGTGGGGAATTTTGGCTCTTGGGAGAAAGGAGGATTGTGAAAATGGATTTCGGAGGAGAACTATATTCCGGTCTTTCGAGCAGGTTTTACAGCAAAGAAGTCCAGCCTAAGTGTATTAGAGCAGCTCCTTTATGGACTTGGACCATTTTCTAAGCCAGAAATGTGCTCAGAGTAAAATTCCTTCCATGGAAAAAAATCATTGGGAATGGGAATGAAATTAAAGAAAATTTACAAATTATTTTGAAAATTTTTTAACATATATACTTCATCGTTGAGGTTAGTAAAACTTATGATAAGATGGTGCTCATGGGCACTTCGGGACATTTTTAACTCTGCTAAGGTCCATCTTGGCTTGAGGATAGTAAAAACAATAAAGTTTCCCAATTTTTTTTATTTTTTTTAATGACAAAATAGATTTGCTTTTCATGGGAATAAAAAATCGACCCTTGAAACTTATTGGAACTTGTCTATGAAAATGTTTATGGAAGCCGTAGCCGCTTAAGAAATTCGACTTTCCCAGGCCTTTCCTGGGTCAAAGATGACAAGTTCATTCCAAGCTCTGAGCAATTATGAGCATGAAGTGTCAACCAGCAGCTGCGGAGTCTGAAATTTAAGCGAATGCCGGGATCCCAATATAGGAGACGATCAAACGATTTTGCTTGGCGTGGACTAAATATGTGGTACCTCAAAGCCAATTTCCTATAAGTTATTAGCAGTTTCTTAAACTTAACTCTCAATGGAGGGAAACGGATACATTAAGACCTATGTATTGGGAGCCAACGGAGTTACAGGTTGAAAGTTGTCACTTTACGCATTGTGATACAATGGGAAAGGTTATGACAGACGTTCAGACATCATTGGGGCCTTGAAAAGCTAAATCACTGCCAAAAATCAGCAAACATAACCAAATATGAAGTTGTTTGGTTTGTGGAGAAGACTTATTACCCAAACTTGTCCATATGTTTAAGCTTCTGTGGTGTAACTTCATGTAAACTTTCTCCATTTTGAGTTTTGCTCTTGCGTTCCCAGCTGGCCTTTAACTCTTCCTTTCCTCCCTTGTCTTTAATGAATTTGTCGTCTTTAACCTATTTGGAAAAAAAGAAGTTTAAGAGGACAAAAAAAGTATGCTTGCTGCACAAACTTCACTAGAGTAGTTGGCCACCAGCAATATGCCGAAAAACAATTATGCTTCCTGAACATGATCGTATAACTAGTTCAGAGTTGTACAGTGCCATAGTAGGGCTTCCAGATAGACCCATGGCGGTACCCCTCATAATATTGAGCCATGCTCCCTCGGATGGTATATTATGGTGATATATATATATATATATAGGGTGTACTTATGGTGTATGTATATAGGTTGCAGGTATTTGGCACCAGAGGGTTCTGTCCTGGCTCTATTGCCCAGTTTCTCAGGTGTCTGAGCTAGTGGGCACCACTTTTAGTTGCAATTTTCCCTTCTTGTCTATTGCAGTGGGATCAGTATCTCTTTATCAGTGTCACAAATTGAAGTTTGTGGTCCCCAACGTGAAGTCTCCAACTACCGAAAGTCTTCAATAGTTGTGGTCTTCTCATGTTGGTTGACGGAATGTGATCCCCAAGGTAAAGTCCTCAACTATGGAAAGTCTTCAATAGTTTTAGTCTCATCCTGTTGGTTGCTGGGATGTGGTCTCCAAGATAAAGTCCTCAACTATGGAAAGTCTTCAATAGTTTTGGTCTTCTCATGTTGGTTAAAGGGATGTTGTCCCCAAGGTAAAGTCCTCAACTATGGAAAGTGTTCAATAGCTTTGGTCTTCTCATGTTGGTTGAAGGGACCTTTTGGGCCCGACCTAAAACTCCAGGGCTCAGGAATAGTTATACTCTGACTCTTTATTAATTACTTATTCTTACCGAAGACTCTAGGGACCTTACAAATATCCAACTAATAGACCCTAACTATGCTATACATTGATCAGCCTTTTTGGGTGCCATAATTAATGGTATTCCCTTGAAATCTATGATTTTCTTCGACAGCCCATTCATTTTAATAAAAACGGTGTAATTCTCTATTTCGCCTGTGGCGGTGCTGCTGGAAAACTGAACTCTTGCTGCCTGGTTCGTTCACCGATTGAGGCTGATCACTGGTGATCGGACCACTGAATACACCTAAAAGGAGAGTCTTCTAGACAGAAGAATTCATACTTACCGTGTTATACGACACTATTTGCACCAGTTTTGTGTTTGTAATAAAATGTAATGCAGCACGAACGGTCATTTTTTTATGGCTTAAAAGATTAGTTTTAGAATTTTTTAGGAAAGATCAGATTCAAGATGTTTTATCGCTGTAAGTTAGCTAGAATACAATATTACAGAAAATACTGTTGGAACATTTAACGTGGGAAGGAGAAAGAAAAATTAGAAAAGCTAAAGTATACTTAGTAATATCTGATACGTAAAGGGGCAGTAAACCATTATTGTAAATCAGTAAGATGATAAAAGAACAAGTGGATCCTATTTTTCCCCATTTTTTGACAACAGGAAGTGCCGCCATATTGTTTGACTACTAACAAAATAATAGTAATTTAAAAAAAAAATGATCAGAGAAAATAGATAGTTACCTCCTCTTTTTTTAAACCAGGTCGCCCTTTGTCATCTTTTCTAGCGTCAAATTTATTTTCTTTGTCTTCTCCCTTATCAGGACATTTCACAGATTTGAGAAAGGTGTTGGAGATTACGAGCAGACAAGGTGCGCTCAGGCATCTGCAGGCAATCTAGTGCTCGATAAGGTGGTGTCGCGTTGACATGACTGCCTAATCATCCATACCACTGACCACATGGGCACTAATCTTATGTAAATGTCCATTAATATTCAAAACGGCCAATGGCAAGAGAGTATTCCAGATGCCCATAAGACGAATCCTTCAACATCTGAAGTCATAAAAGGCCCATTTACTCCCCAGTAGTCGGCACTGGCCCCTTTACTTCCCAGGAGTCACAGAAGTCCTATTTACTCCTAACTAATCTAGCATAACCCTTTACTCCCTAACAGTTGCAGAGGGCCACTTTACGCTCCGCTAGTCATAGCAGCCTCCTCTACTCCCTAGTAGTCACAGAAGACAACTTTATTCCTGAATAATCCAACAGACCCTTTTACTCCTTAACAGTAACAGAAGGCCCCTTTGTTTCCCCCTAGTCATAGCAGGCCTCAATGCTCCCCACCAATCTTGGCAGTTCCCTTTACTCCCCATTAGCCACAGAAGACCCCTTTACTCCCCACTAGCCGTAGGAGGTTCCTTTACTCACCACTAGCCATAGCAGGCTCCTTTACTCCCCAGTCCCCACTAGTCTTAACAGGATTACTTACTCCCCACTAGTCTTAGCAGGCCCCCTTTCTCCCCACTAGTCTTAGCAGGTCCCTTTTCTCCCCACCAGTCTTAGCAGGCTCCTTTACTCTCCCATAGTCTTAGCAGGCTTATTTACTCCCCATTAGTCTTAGCAGGTCCCTTTACTCCCCACTACCCATAGCAGGTCTGTTTATTCCCCACTAGCCATAGCAGGTCCCTTTACCCCCACCAGTCTTAGCAGGCTCCTTTACTCTCCACTATTCTTAACATGCTCCTTTACTCCCCACTAGTCTTAGCATGCTCCTTTACTCCCCACTAGCCATAGCAGGTCTGTTTATTCCCCTTTACTCCCCACCAGTCTTAGCAGGCTCCTTTACTCTCCACTAGTCTTAGCAGGCTTATTTACTCCCCATTAGTCTTAGCAGGTTCCTTTACTCCCCACTAGCCATAGCAGATCCCTTTATTTCCCACTAGCCATGGCAGGTCCCTTTACTCCCCACCAGACTTAGCAGGCTCCTTTACTCTCCACTAGTCTTAGCATGCTCCTTTACTCCCCACTAGTCTTAGCATGCTCCTTTACTCCCCACTAGCCATAGCAGGTCGGTTTATTCCCCACTAGCCATAGCAGGTCCCTTTACTCCCCACCAGTCTTAGCAAGCTCCTTTACTCTCCACTAGTCTTAGCAGGTCCATTTACTCCCCTCTAGCCATAGCAGGCTCCTTTACTCCCCACTAGCCATAGCAGATCCCTTTATTTCCCACTAGCCATGGCAGGTCCCTTTACTCCCCACCAGACTTAGCAGGCTCCTTTACTCTCCACTAGTCTTAGCATGCTCCTTTACTCCCCACTAGTCTTAGCATGCTCCTTTACTCCCCACTAGCCATAGCAGGTCTGTTTATTCCCCACTAGCCATAGCAGGTCCCTTTACTCCCCACCAGTCTCAGCAGGCTCCTTTACTCTCCACTAGTCTTAGCAGGTCCCTTTACGCCCCTCTAGCCATAGCAGGTCCCTTTACTCACCACCAGTCTTAGCAGGCTCCTTTACTCTCCACTAGTCTTAGCAGGCTCCTTTACTCCCCACTAGCCATAGCAGGTCCCTTTACTCACCACCAGTCTTAGCAGGTCCCTTTACTCCCCACTACCCATACCAGGTCTGTTTATTCCCCACTAGCCATAGCAGGTCCCTTTACCCCCCACCAGTCTTAGCAGGCTCCTTTACTCCCCACTAGTCTTAGCATAGCCTTTTACCCCTCACTAGTCTTAGCAGGCCCCTTTACAATAGTTACAGAAGGTGCAATCTTCCAATAGTTATTACATATTGATCTGGTCCCTCAATATATGAAAATCTTTTTTTGCCATGTCGACCTGGTGACTGGGTTTTGTTTAGCTAAATATACTTCACCCTCTTTTTCACATGAAAAAATTGTGGTTGGATTTTTTTTAGCTCTTAGTTTTCACAATGAGACACAGTGGGTGAGACCTTACGGAAGCTTGTGATACACACCAAAATGCCCGATGCACGTGTGGCCATTGACCAAAAGTGAGACAATCCAAACCAAACCTGTGGCACTCAAGAACTTCAGCTGAACTTCCCGCAACATGCCTCACGTTCCCTTGACTGAAGAGGGAGGAGAGGAAGTTTGATCATGCAGTATTAGCAGTGAAAGTTGTGAGCGAGGTGTTACAAGTAGCAAGTCTCAGCTTTCAGCAAGAGGAAATTTTAAAGAATTGCAAGGTGTGAACAAGACTCAAGAGTTTTTGCTGCCATTCCATTTTTCCAAACACATGGTGCAAAATAGGCTGACAAAAAAAATGTACCTGCTTCCTGAGGAAGGCTGGTTGAATTTTGTCCTCCAGCTTCTTTCCTTTTACCTGTTTGTCATCAACTTTCACTTCTTTTTTCTCTTCTGCTTTTAACTTCTCCTCTTTCTTTTTGGCCTCTAACCTAGTCTTCTCTTCTGCTGCCCTTTTTTCCTCGGCTTTTTTCCTTTCCCTTTCCTCTGCTGCCTTCTGCTCCTCTGCTTTCCTCTTTTCCTCTGCTTTCCTTTTTTCCTCTGCTTCTATCCGTTTCCTTTCCTCCTCTGCCCTTTTCTGTTCTGCTTTTTGTCTTTCCTTTGTCGCCTTCCTTTCTTCTTCTTCTTGTTTTTTCTGTCGCGCTCTCTCTTCAGCCCCAAGTCTCTCCTTTTCCTCTGCGGCTTTTCTCTCTGCCTCAATCCTTTCCCTTTCTGCTGCCTCCCGTCTTGCCTCTTCTTCTAGTCTCTCCCTTTCCTCAGCTTCCTTCCTTTCTGCTTCAATTCTTTCTCTTTCCGCTGCCTCCCGCCTCGCATCTTCCTCAAGCCTCTCTCTTTCTTCAGCAGCCCTTTTCTCAGCCTCAACCCTTTCCCTTTCTGCTGCCTCCTGCTCAAGTGCTTCCCTTTCCTCATCCAATTTTCTACTCTCGTCTGCCTTATCCTCCCTCTCACTATCATCTCTTGTGATGACTGCCTCTATCCTCACTTCCCCGTCTGTCTCAACCCTAGATGTCTCTACATTCTTAATTTGGAAAGTTACTTCTACCTGATTCTCCTCTATGTGAGGTTCCTCGGGTTCTTCTTCTTGTTCATCCTGCTTGACCTCAACCTCTTCAGTTTCTACATGCTCTACTTCTTCTTTTCTATCGTTCTTTTCGAAAGACTTGTCAAAAATTTCAGTCTCTTCGACTTCATGTCGACCCCTATAGGTTTCAGTATTGTTTTCCTTAGGTGAGGTATCGTTCTCTTGGACTTCATTTTCTCCATTTCTGCTACTTTTTGTGACGGAAATAGTTTCGTTGACTGAAATAGATATGGTTGGGTCTAATTCTTTCTGCCGTTCCATCGCCTCTTGTAGACGTTTCTGACGCCTCTCTTCTCGTTTGGCCAGTCTCTCCAACAATGCAGATTCATCATCCACCGAAAGGTCAGTGTTTGTTGTCGAAGATGACTTGGTTTCTTCTGATGTGATGCTGTTAAAAGAATTAAAAAGGAATAGATTTAATACATAGATCTGGACAAGCTATTTGGGCCATTATTGACCATAATCCAAAATCCTTCCACTTGATTCACAACCTCCAGAGGTTGGTTGACCTAGTATTGACTAGATTCTAAAATTCTGACAACTACTTCATATGAACTAGGTAATAAAAATCCGTTCACCAATGAAAATCTAAACCACGGTTGAAAAATTTAATAGACACTATTGAGTCCTATTCTTCAAAGAAGACCTGACAATGGGTCAAAAGTGGCCATTTTTTCATTTTATTTTTTCCCGCTGATCCCCTGAGTATTCAGCTTTTTTCCTTTTTAAAATCCATCATACGGTTCAAAAGCTACGTGCCTGTTTATTGAGCACGACTTTTTATGATCTTTAGTAAATAGAGCGTGGCTCACGGGGTAATTATGCAAAGAAGGAATGAGACTTGTGAGCCACGCCTTCTTTGTAAAGACCAGAAGAAAATGGCATGAAATAAAAAAGCCTATATCTCTGGAACCGTTTGGCGGATTTAAAAAAATTAAAAAGTGGAATGCTCAGGGGAGCAGAGGGAATATAATAAGTGCATAAACTGACCTCTTTTTACTTGATAACAAGACCCCTTTAAAGAGACTCCTTGAGATAACAATCTTACCTCTCGAACTTACTAGACTCTCCGACGACATGACATCATATGAGGGACATTTACTAGGTCTCATGTAACACCATGATGTGTTTCGCTCCGCAATGTCATGAGGTCTTTGGGCCTAGTAAGCACAAGAGACACCCTGGAATCAGGCCAATGAAGTAAAGACATACTTGGTAAAACTGCTATGTAGGATCAGTTTGGACACCGGACCATAGCAACGTGAATCTTTTTGCCCAAGACTAGTTTATGGTTTTACGAAAACACATACAAAATCAGCAGTTGACACTAAAATCCCAAAATCTTTGTTTTTTTGCTTACTAAATAGAGTCACATGTTTACTCAATGACAACGGGTCCTTCGGATTTTGGAGTCCTTGGACGGATAAATAACATGCAAACGTTTCTTTGAATTCCTTCATGTTCAGTAACATAAATGCAAATACAGTTTGACCTCAAAGCAGACGGTCGCTTTTAACCTCCCTTTTAATCAACTGCTATATTTACATTCTTATGGGTGACTGGAAGTTCTCCAGCTTCCCATTCTGCCTTTGCAGAGAGATTGCTGTTTTTGTAAACATTTTCCCATGAGTTTCACCATAAGATGGTGGATTACTATGGAAGCAAAGCATTGCATTTTTTTTAATAAACTTTATAAAAGAGAGATGGCAGTCAATTATGGTACCGAGTTGATTTCTGCCTCTTGGACCAGTTCCATGTCCCTTGGGCAAAATCAGCTTTTCTGAATCAGGGTATTCGGCACAGGTTCCTATCACCTAATAGCAAAAGAGATAAAAACAACCAGGGCTAGGACCTCTCTCTCTCCTAGTTTCTTCCTTAAAGAACAAAGCAACAACAGATCTACTGCACTGGATTTTTTAGATGTTTGAAGCTTGGGTAGCAACTTATGGATGTTAAGCAACTGGGGTCTACTGATGGATTATGAGATCTTCTGTTGGGTATATCTCCACCACAGATGTTGTCGGTTGCTTCCATTCCATTCCTGCACCGAAGGCGGCATGCTGCCCACCAATACACACTGTATTTCCAAAGATCCAGTACACTCTCCTCCATGTAACATGTAGGCCGCCTAGCCAATGAAGTCAACATACACTGCTCAACACTGATTTGGTGGTAGAACCAGTGGTTCTACCATTTCTCAAGAGTGTCCAAGGAGCCATTTTACAACGTCAGGCCACATGTTGCTGGTATTACGGTGAGCACCCTCCATAGCCTGAAAGTGCTAGCATGGTCTGCAGCGTCTCTGGTCTTGTCTTCCAACAAGCACATATGGGACATTACCAGACGACAATTACAAAGATAGCTGACAGCAGCAGATCTTGATGGTTTGCCCAAATGCATTCAGAGCTGCAGTACATTCCTCAGACAACCTCATTTATATAGTGTGATCATTGTGATTTCCAGAATTCCATAATAGTTTTCCTTCATGGTGGTGCAACTTTGATACAGAGTAGTGTGTTCCATGTTGTCACTCATGGTTTAGTTGGCCAGTCAATCTCGGCATCCGACCAGTATTAGGATTCAGTTCGAGGGCCAACGGGTTAAATTCTCTCAGTATACTTTGCGGTTTCCAATTATTGTGTATCTTATACTACTCTTGTGCACTTTGACATGTATTTTCGCCAAATGTATTCTGTTTACTCTGATGAACTAACCTTGGAAACCTTTCGGGAAGTGACCCTTGGACTGCCTGACAATTCTCTGACTGATGGCAGTACTTGACCTACAGGATTTAATATCAACTATCCTCGTACTATAGATTTGATTAGGATTTTGTTGAACCACAACTTGGTCCAAAAGCCAGCAGCAACTCAGTGGATGCAATCCAGAGGCCCCAAAAGTGAATGGTGGACACCAAGTATCCCTTGGAACCTGGCCCGCAAAGTCCACCTATTTGAGTTGATGGATACTCTTTGGCAGATAGGAACACTCGTTCCTGAATAATCATGAATTTTAAAAAGGCTACCAATCAACTGACAAATGAGATAAATGCTCGCTCATCAGGTGAAATGATTTTTGACATTGCGTAAAAACAAAAATCATCGTTCTCTGCAGCACATTGTGCTTTGCCATTGCGCACAGAACGATCTATTACTGACCGTTCTGTGCAAATGGGACATGCGGTATGCCCGGTCTGAACATGTAGCTGATTTCTGGTCTTTTAAGGTCCACCATCTGCAACTGTGAACGTAGCCTAAAAGTGAGCCAGTCCAGCACCGTATGTGACACCAAAGATGTCCACCATGAAGTGCTGGATTTTTTCCCCCAACTTTAGATATCAACCACAATGAAAGCAGCATGGATTGACCATTTGGGATCTTTGTGATGGTCCATGACCAATAAAGATTCAGTTTCTTAGCCACTAGCAATATTTTTATCAGAGTAGTCCAACAGTAGACATTTTGGCAAAATCACTGTAAATATCTGATGGTTTGGTGGGGGGGGGGGGGGGTCAAAAAAATCCTTCCATTTATCAGTCTCAACAGAAACGATTCCAAAGAGTACTAAGACTACTTTGTTATCATAATCAAAAACATTAAGTAATTTAAAGGGTCTATTGGAGAAGAGAACAACAAAATCATGGCAGGTTTACCTATTCTGAGTGCCATCATGTCCTTCTACATCATCCTTATTCAGCCGTTGTCGTTCTTGGCGCGCTCGCCGGCGTCTCTCTCTTGCAGCTTCTTCTTCGTCGTCGTCATTTCTCTGATAAGTGGTTCTACAAAAAAAAAAAGTGATAAAAAAAAAAGAATATGGCACTACTAAAGAGGATCTGGTTGGGAATTGTAGAGCAATTACAAGGGGAGGTCATATAGAGTGCAGTGGAATTGGATTATCATAACTGAAGGTCAGGTAAGAAATAAAGTGTCCTATGTCTAATACAGAAGTTTTTTTTATGAGCTGGACTAGTAGAATCAACTTTAGGTTGCCCATTTTAATATTTCCAGACCCTCATTTTAGTCCAACAAAAGGTCTACATGTAACAACATATGAGTTCCTTATTACATACCAGTCACCAAGAGAGGTCTCCAACCAAGGATAATGCCCCACTGGGAATGTTCTCCTTTAAATGACCCCCAAAACCAAATAATGAAAGGACAATTTATGGAAACCAAGCATATCTAAAACAATGAGATTCCTCATAGCAACCAAGCAGATGAACCTTTGAACTACGAGGGAGAAAAAAAAAACCCCTAGAAGGTCAAACGTTTCCATTGGGTCAAAAAGTCAAAAACATCTCCGAATATCTCAGGTTCATTTATATCGGTCCAACCAGCCATCAGTATCCTATAGCAAGAAGGTCAAAAGCTAATGATCCTGCTCGCCCATCATGAAGAATTATGGGATAATGAGCTTTCACATAAAAAAAAGCAAAAAGAAAAAGCCATGAAAATAACAAAAACACTAAAAAACCCAAACCTGTAATCCATCTCTTCTCCCCTTCCTCCTCATACCGGCTGCTCTCCAAGGCAAAGGATACAGTTTCACCGACTGAAGCCGTTTCCTTTTCTTTACTTAGGGCCGATACTTAATCTGTTGCATTAAAAATGCATGCGAGGCAATGTAATCCATATAAAATATTGGAGAGCCTCCGCCCAAGTCACTTTCCCACACAATTAAGTGCTCTTACTTGAAAGCGAAAGGGAAAAATTCTTCCATGTCTCTTTATGTGGCTTCTATCTTAGGACTTTTCTTCCAGCCAAGGAGATGGAAATGAGGCGAAACATCCTAAGGAGTCACTCAGGGCTTAATCTGGTGACTTCAGGGGTTAATATGGTGACTTCAGGGGTTAATTCATTGACTTATGTTTTAGGTGTTTTTATACTTTTTGTTTTTTTGTACTATTTGCACATTCTATGTTCTATCATTTCTTTTAGGTTGTCTCCCCTGACAATGGAGACCTTTATCATACAGGTGGCATTATCTCACCGGAGATAAAGATCTCTTGGCGTTATTTCATGAAGGTGACTCACCATAGGAGGACGGAGATCTGTGATTTCACATGAGAAAACTCACGGCTACAATCTACAACCCCACAAAAAAAATTAAGATAAAAAAAAACACTATTAAAGAGTAGCAGAGATAAAATATGTAATAAGTGCGAAACTCTTCTGAAACCACTTATGGGGGCACTCTGCTGGAACGCTGAGTGGGGTAGAGTACTCAGCAGACTCCTCTTCTATAAATTGTGACTCCAGATTCTGTTTATGTGATATTATAAGGAGCACTCTGCTTATGAGGGAACTCTCCTGACACTATTACAACTCCAAAAAGACTGTTAAGGGGGTTAGCACTCCAAAAAGACTGTGAAGGGGGTGAGCCCTCCAAAAAGACTGCTAAGGGGGTGAGCACTCCAAAAAGACTTAAGGGGGTGAGCATTCCAAAAAGACTGTGAAGGGGGTGAGCACTCCAAAAAGACTGTGAAGGGGGTGAGCACTCCAAAAAGACTGCTAAGGGGGTGAGCACTCCAAAAAGACTTATGGGGGTGAGTATTCCAAAAAGACTGTTAAGGGGGTGAGCATTCTACTTAGCATGTAAATAGGGGAGCACTCCACGTTGTCTGCAGAGGGGTGAGGACTCCACTTAGCATTGTAATGAGAAGAACACTCCATTTGGTCTGTTAACGCTCTGCATAAATCCAGGAGCACTTTGCCTAGTCTATAAATACAGGAGCACTCTGCCTAGCCAATAAATCCAGGAGCACCCTGCCTAGTCTATAAATCCAGGAGCACTCTGCCTAGTCAATAAATCCAGGAGCACCCTGCCTAGTCTATAAATCCAGGAACACTCTGCCTAGTCAATAAATTCAGGAGCACCCTGCCTAGTCTATAAATCCAGGAACACTCTGCCTAGCCAATAAATCCAGGAGCACCCTGCCTAGTCTATAAATACAGGAGCACTCTGCCTAGTCAATAAATCCAAGAGCACCCTGCCTAGACTATAAATCCAGGAGCACCCTGCCTAGTCTATAAATACAGGAGCACCCTGCCTAGTCTATAAATCCAGGAGCACTCTGCCTAGTCAATAAATCCAGGAGCACCCTGCCTAGTCTATAAATACAGGAGCACGCTGCCTAGTCAATAAATCCAGGAGCACCCTGCCTAGACTATAAATCCCGGAGCACCCTGCCTAGTCTATAAATACAGGAGCACCCTGCCTAGTCTATAAATCCAGGAGCACTCTGCCTAGTCAATAAATCCAGGAGCACTCTGCCTAGTCTATAAATCCAGGAGCACTCTGCCTAGTCAATAAATCCAGGAGCACTCTGCCTAGTTTATAAATCCAGGAGCACTCTGCCTAGCCAATAAATCCAGCAGCACCCTGCCTAGTCTATAAATACAGGAGCACTCTGACTAGTCAATAAATCCAGGAACACTCTGCCTAGACTATAAATCCAGGAGCACGCTGCCTAGTCTATAAATCCAGGAGCACTCTGCCTAGTCAATAAATCCAGGAGCACTCTGCCTAGTCAATAAATCCAGGAGCACTCTGCCTAGACTATAAATCCAGGAGCACGCTGCCTAGTCTATAAATACAGGAGCACCCTGCCTAGTCAATAAATCCAGGAGCACCCTGCCTAGTCTATAAATACAGGAGCACTCTGCCTAGTCAATAAATCCAGGAGCACTCTGCCTAGTCAATAAATACAGGAGCACTCTGCCTAGTCTATAAATCCAGAAGCACCCTGCCTAGACAATAAATACAGGAGCACTCTGCCTAGTCAATAAATCCAGGAGCACCCTGCCTAGACTATAAATCCAGGAGCACTCTGCCTAGACTATAAATCCAGGAGAACTCTGCCTAGACTATAAATCCAGGAGAACTCTGCCTAGACTATAAATCCAGGAGCACTCTGCCTAGTCTATAAATCCAGGAGCACTCTGACTAGACTATAAATCCAGGAGCACTCTGCCTAGACTATAAATCCAGGAGCACTCTGCCTAGACTATAAATCCAGGAGCACTCTGCCTAGACTATAAATCCAGGAGCACTCTGCCTAGTCTATAAATCCAGGAGCCCTCTGCCTAGTCTATAAATCCAGGAGCACTCTGCCTAGACTATAAATCCAGGAGCACTCTGCCTAGTCAATAAATCCAGGAGCACTCTGCCTAGTCAATAAATCCAGGAGCACTCTGCCTAGTCAATAAATACAGGAGCACTCTGCCTAGTCTATAAATCCAGAAGCACCCTGCCTAGTCAATAAATACAGGAGCACTCTGCCTAGTCAATAAATCCAGGAGCACCCTGCCTAGACTATAAATCCAGGAGCACTCTGCCTAGACTATAAATCCAGGAGAACTCTGCCTAGACTATAAATCCAGGAGAACTCTGCCTAGACTATAAATCCAGGAGCACTCTGCCTAGTCTATAAATCCAGGAGCACTCTGACTAGTCAATAAATCCAGGAGCACTCTGCCTAGACTATAAATCCAGGAGCACTCTGCCTAGACTATAAATCCAGGAGCACTCTGCCTAGACTATAAATCCAGGAGCACTCTGCCTAGACTATAAATCCAGGAGCACTCTGCCTAGACTATAAATCCAGGAGCACTCTGCCTAGACTATAAATCCAGGAGCACTCTGCCTAGTCTTTAAATCCAGGAGCACTCTGCCTAGTCAATAAATCCAGGAGCACTCTGCCTAGTCAATAAATCCAGGAGCACTCTGCCTAGTCAATAAATCCAGGAGCACTCTGCCTAGTCAATAAATCCAGGAGCACTCTGCCTAGTCAATAAATCCAGAAGCACCCTGCCTAGTCAATAAATCCAGGAGCACTCTGCCTAGACTATAAATCCAGGAGCACTCTGCCTAGACTATAAATCCAGGAGCACTCTGCCTAGACTATAAATCCAGGAGCACTCTGCCTAGACTATAAATCCAGGAGCACTCTGCCTAGACTATAAATCCAGGAGCACTCTGCCTAGTCTTTAAATCCAGGAGCACTCTGCCTAGTCAATAAATCCAGGAGCACTCAGCCTAGTCAATAAATCCAGGAGCACTCTGCCTAGTCAATAAATCCAGGAGCACTCTGCCTAGTCAATAAATCCAGGAGCACTCTGCCTAGTCAGTAAATCCAGAAGCACCCTGCCTAGTCAATAAATACAGGAGCACTCTGCCTAGTCTATAAATCCAGAAGCACTCTGCTTAGTTTGGTAAGGGGGACGCTCTGGTAACACCATTTAAAGGGTCACTTTGGTTACTCTATTTCCGGTGGCACTCTGACGCCGCTCTAAATAGAGGCACCTTAGCAATCCTCATTTATTCAAGTTACTTCTAGATTATTTTCACATTTAAATTTATAGGCTCTTCTCAAGAAACAACACCACTCCCGTCTATAGGTTATGTCTGGTATTGCAGTTCATCCCGATCTATTCACTTCAATATTTTTAAGCTACAATACCAGGCATAGCCTCAGGACAGGAGTGGCGCTGTTAGTATAAAAAAAAAAATTCTGCTGGCCAAAAACATCATGATCTAAAGAGCTAAATTCTCTATTAAATATAGAGAAGATATCACCTTTGGCCGAGGGAAATGTTTAATGCAGATATTTTGGCACGGTAAGCAAAAAAAAAAAAAAAAAAGGAATCCAAAAATGATGTCCCATAAAACAGTCATGACACAATGGTGAGCCAGGCTGCGGACGTACCCGCCAAGCCACACCTCATCCTCATTAATCAGCAGCTTGCTGAATAGTCACACGCTGACTTTTTTTTTTTCCCTTCTTGCATCACCAAAAAGAGTTGAAATCTTTTCCCTTATTAGGACAATGTCTGTGTAATAATAAAAAAAGCAAAATAAAAAAAACTACATCCCCACTAACAATCATATACCGTGACGATGAGCATGTGTTTGGAAGGGAGAATAGCGAGAGGTCATGAACAGCCGGCTTTCTGCCCCCCCACCCGCCCCCGCCATATTGCACGAGTTGATTCGCTCAATTGGAACAATATGTTTAGCTTTGGAGAAACATTGATAAAGGATAGGACCGGGCAACAGTGACTTCTGGGATATCCTATTGTCCCCGTGGGATATCCTATTGTCCCCGTGGTATTTTTTTTTAGGCTGTGGTTTAATTCCTCCGCTTTTCCGAGAACGTCGTAGGAATTTTAGAAAAGTTCTTTTTGGGAGCTTAGATTTCCTTACTAGTACCTGTGTCATCAGAAAGTGGCTTATAGTACAGTTTGGGGTCTTTTTCTAACTTTTTATTTCACAGTAGACTAATACTTATCATCATCACAGGCAGGGTAATAAAAAACGGTAACACCTATATATAGATAAAACAGGGATTGCCTTCTAGAATAGAATAGATTATTCTCACCTCCTCTCTCTCTCTGCGCAGTGATCTCTGCACAGATCATAGAGCATGCCTATAACATTCTACCATAAGGGTTGATGTATGTGCAGAAGCCCCTTTGCCTACACATTAGACCATACATGTTATTTGGCCCGCGACATCAGAACTACTACCTCTATGTGGTGCCCATAATACTGTATGGAGGACTATGTGGTGCCCATAATACTGTATGGAGGACTATGTGGTGCCCATAATACTGTATGGAGGACTATGTGTTGCCCATAATACTTTATGGAGGACTATGTAGTGCCCATAATGCTGTATGGAGGACTATGTGGTGCCCATAATACTGTATGGAGGACTATGTGGTGCTTATAATACTGTATGGAGGACTATGTGGTGCCCATAATACTGTATGGAGGACTATGTGCTGCCCATAATACTTTATGGAGGACTATGTAGTGCCCATAATGCTGTATGGAGGACTATGTGGTGCCCATAATACTTTATGGAGGACTATGTAGTGCCCATAATGCTGTATGGAGGACTATGTGGTGCCCATAACACTGTATGGAGGACTATGTGGTGCCCATATTACTGTATGATGGACTATGTGGGGCCATTATTCTGTATGGAGGATTATGTGGGGTCCATAAGACTTTATGGAGGACTATGTGTAGCCATTATTCTTAATGGAGGACTATGTTGTGCCCATAATACTGTGGAGGGCTATGTGGTGCCCATAATACTGTATAGAGGATATGTGGTGCCTAAATTACTGTATGAAGGACTATGTGGGGCCATTATTCTGTATGGAGGATTATGTGGGGTCAATAATACTTTATGGAGGACTATGTGGAGCCATTATTCTCAATGGAGGACTATGTTGTGCCCATAATACTGTATGGAGGAGTATGTGGTGCCCATAATACTGTATGGAGGACTATGTGGTGCCCATAATACTGTATGGAGGATATGTGGTGCCCATATTACTGTATGAAGGACTATGTGGGGCCATTATTCTGTATGGAGGATTATGTGGGGTCAATAATACTTTATGGAGGACTATGTGGAGCCATTATTCTCAATGGAGGCCTATGTTGTGCCCATAATACCGTATACAGGACTATGTGGTGCCTATAATACTGTATGGAGGACTATGTAGGGTCCATTATTCTATATGGAGGACTATGTGGGGCCCATTATGCTGTATGGAGGGCTTTGTGGGGTCCATTATACTGCATACTGGTTGGCCTGTGAGTTTGTCCAAGCATTTAATTTTGACCCTCTGTGTTTCAGTGTGATATTCCTGCATTAGACTAAAGTTGGATGAAGTATGTACGTGTGGGTCATCAGTTGGGGGGAGAGAAGGAAACTACTTGTTGAATTGCAATGTCGGACCCTTTCGTTCTTCCTGCTGATAAGCCGCCATCTGAGGCATCTGGCAGCAGGTCCCTCAGAGAATACAAGAGTACTCGGGCGCACCTTGAAGTTTCTGTGTAAGTAGGGGTCAGGAGAGATAGCTGTCAGCTGAATGATCGTTTGGCCAACAGCTATCTATTGTGTAGGGATGAGGGGGCTTTAGTCTGCATAGTACAGCGGTGGTCCAAAATGTGTCTTTAACCCTTATAAAAAAAAATGAATAGTTATAAATTGGGCATGTTGGAAATTTTGCATTGAGGCCCAAAAGCTTCAAGTTACTTCACTGGTCCATCTACTGTGCAGGGGGATGCAACAGAACACCATCAAACAAAATCCCCGTAACACTTTGTCTTTCCGCGAAGAATTGGTGAAAATGGGAGAACCATAGTGAGGGTCCAAATTATTACTACCATTAAACAACCCATCAGGCTCCCATGATTGTGTTGCGGGGGCCAAATGGTGGAACAGAGGCCTAACCCTTGACTAACTACTTAGATACTGTGGTAACTGTTCACCACGGCATCTAAGGGGGTTAAAGAGGATCAGAGTTAGCTTTAATCACAAGTACTGTTGGGCGTCTACTGGTTACAATAGTTGGCACCCACCAGGTATGGAGTTGGCTAAACTTATGAGTCCATGCCATACCTCCTGAATTTTTCATTGTCCACCCCCCTACATACCCCTCATCTTTACAGTTCACTGGCCTCACTGCACGTTGTATGGTACACTACTGGCCTAACCTGCGTAAAATTTTGGTAAATTCTCAGCTGTAGGTGAGAAAGTGTTTTTATTCCCCATTCACTGACAGCAAGTAGTTTTCTTACATGAGAAAAGTAGAATGAAAATGTTGGAAAACTCGTTACGATCTTGAAAACCTCTCGAAAGTATAGGTTGACGGCGCTGGAGAGGATTCAAGGGAGTATAGACTACGTGCAAAAAATGCATTTGTAGTCTTCAGCCATGGAAACGCATTGGTCTGCATGAGGGCTGCGTACAAAAAAAAAATTTAAGCTATTTGAATTCTTTGGCGTGAACTTTGACAGCTGCCGATTTTAAGGTTAGTGGCCCTTTAAATGACTGCTTAGGCTGACTTTCCAACAGGAGCTGCAGATTAAGAACAATACACGCCTTAGACTTTAATGAGAAGATTAGTGAGTGACAGTCGCGGAATACTATGCGCAATGTGCACTGGTCGGACTCCCGCGGAGAGGAATTCCATCGCTTCTACGTTATTATGTGGATGATGTGATACTATAAGCTGTCATCACGCACAGAAAACAGTAATTAAGATTCTTCTGTCATCTTGTAAGATTAAGCCCACACCCACGGAGAGCCTTCGAGAAGTTACGTCTGGCCAGAATCACTTTTTTTGGCAGGTAAAATTACATCAACGTGTCTGTATCTGTGCCTTATATAACTTATTGAACCCATTCAAAGACATTTTCCCTTAATTCGATACTTAAAGGGAACCTACACAGTTCAATCTGCGGGCTGCATGATATAGAGCCGGAGGAGCTGAGAAGATTGATATATACATGTGTGGGAAAAGGTCAAGTGGAACTGGTAATTTATTCATTTAAACATCTGGGATTAGAAGCCCAGTGGGCGGTCCTACTCAGTGATGTAGAACCGCCCACTGGACTTCAAAGCTCAGAATGAGCAAAAGATAAAGTGAATAAATTACTAGTTCTACGGAATCTTTTCCCACAAACATATATATCAATCTTCTCAGCTCTTCCTGCTCTAAATCATGGTACCTGCAGATTGGACACAGCTTTTAAACATGAGGAGTTCCTTTTAAAGGGGCAATAACTGTAAAAGAAGTACTTACTACCACCCCATTGCTTGATAACAATTTTCTTCATCTAGGGAGGAGAGAAGAGATATTGACCATTGAGTAATAAAAAGTATGGGACCAACCAGAGCTGGTCCCCACTTTTCAAGGAGCCCATGACAGCTGCCTGTTTTGCCTCCACAGCATTACTGACATCCTTATGCAGAACAGGGACATCAAAGTGAACAATTCAGACTTTTTAGTAGCCGAGAAATCAGCAATTTACTCTCGAAAACCAAATTTGGCCACATTTATAAGCTCAATTCACACTTCAAATACTTTTCCATGTAATCAAATGAGATAAGCATCTTAAGGACACTGTGGGCAACTCTGGTCATTGGGGCTTGGTGGTAAAGATGGAATTCAAAGTTGCTTATAGACATAAATCATTAATTATCAATCCTGATTCCATGATAACATCCATGTCTCAAGGGAACAGGCGGAGATAAGGGGCTCCAATAAGAATTTGGCACCTATCACTTTAAATTTTAACCCATTTATGACATGGCAATTTTTAGTTTTTTTTTTTTTTTTTTTTTTTTTACACTTCTAAAAGCCAGATCTTTTTGATTTTGTCCATTAACGGAGTTAGTATTGTGCGTTCCCTCGTTCTATTTGGGGGGTACGTGTGATCTTTTTTAAGAGTAAAGTGCTAAAAAATAAAAAAAAATCATTTCAGGAATTTCATTTTTTAAGGGAATAAAAGTACCAGCTTAATAATTGTATATTTTTTCATAGACACGACGATACAAAAATGTTTATTTTTTTTTATTTCTGAATTTTAAAAGGGAGAGGAAGGGGGTAAAACTAAAATTTTATATCAGTTTTAGTTTTTTTGATTATTTCTATATTATTTTATAAAATGTATTAAAAAAATATATATTTGTTTTATTTTATTAAAAAAAAAATAATATATATTATATTATAATATATAAATTAAAATAATATATAAATGATATATATATAATTTTTTTTAATTTTTTTATTAACAAAAAAAATATATAATATAATCTTTTTTTAAAAAAATTTTTTTAGGTACCCCTAGGCGACTTGAAGCTGGATCATTCGACTTCTTGTTATATTGCCAGCAACAGGAGCTAGTGGGGTTAAACAAGAGCAACAACAACAACAACAACATAAAAAAAGTGTAAAAATATGGAATGAAGTATGAAAATGGTGATGGATCTAATATCTAAAAACTGCACTACCAGACATGGCCAGTAGACAGAGGTGGCGCTATTCTGAAAAAAAATTATCTCTTCTATTTTCGCACATACCCCGTGACTTTTGACTTGTTTTAACCCTATAGAGTAGGTCTACATTTCACAAGGAAGAACATCCAAAACAACAGGTCATTGTTCTTCCCCCGGCACATTCTGTTTCAGCCGCATGTTTATTTGCTATGACCCAGTGTCATCTCCTGACTTCACATTAAAACTCCTGCAAATTACCCACAAGGTCTGGGAGAAACTGCTGCTTTCACCTGAAAGGGCTCCCGTCCCAGCACGCACCGATGCCTGAGATCTCCTGAGATCTCCACTGGGCTCAGAGTTGGGAAAATAAACACTTGCAAACAAAAGTGTATTGTTTCCCCGTGTTCTGTGGCTTTCAGGACATTACTGTTTTTCTTTTCGCTGAAAAATTTGCTTTATGCCAAACTTTATTCTCACCTAAGTAACGTTGACAGATTGCAGTGAGCTGGTTCTTAAAGGGATTGTCCGCGCTTTATAAAATGTCATTATTTTAATCTAAATGGATCCCGCATTTTGTGATAATTAATCCCTTAATGTATCTTTATAGCGGTCTGAGCTCCATTTTTCCAATACACGGCACCATAGACCTAAATGATAAAATTCTGACTACCTGAACTCACCACTAGAGGGAGCTTACTGTATACATTCCATCCATTAAACTGTATAATAAAACTGTATGCGGAAAGCTCCCCCTAGTGGTAACTGCAGGCAAAATGCACAAAAAACAAACCTTTTTTTTTATTCCTATCTGTTTTGTGAAAGCTGAACTACAACCATTGCTGCAGGCCCTCGAAAAGGGACAGCACCTATTAGATTATAGGGATAGGGGTGTACGCAGAAATAACAATCCTGCAGAAAAAAACTCTACTAATTTCTACTGGGCCTTTAGTATTGACACTGGAGTGGTGTACTTTGATCTCTTCAATTAACCAATCAGATGGGAGAAAGCCCCCTTAAATTTAAAGGGTTATTACCATCTTTATAGATGGATATTGTGTTGGACAGACCTTGTAATAACACTCACTTTCGTAATTTACTGCTTATTAAAATTTGCAACCGTTCTTGAGATATTAATATTTTTTTATTTATTCACAGCTCGTTGCCTAGGAGACCGACCACCGCTTCTATCTGCTGATGTCTAGATTATAAGCTCTGCACGCACTAAACTTGGCCGGGATTAGAAGGTAACAGCGCGCTCCAGCAATCCTGGCCAACTTCAAAACACCGCTTACAAGCTCGATACAAGTGAAATTGTAATCATTGCACATGTTCTGTTGTCTAGCAGCGGTGGTCGGTCTCCAAGGCAACAAGCTGTAAACTAAAGAAAAGTGTTAATATCTCAAGAACGGCTGAAAATTTTAGCAAGCAGTCAATTGCAAAACTGCTTGTATTTACAAGCACTATCCGAAAATACCCCTTTATAAAGATGGGAATATATCCCTTTAATGGTGAAGATTCATTCTAATAGGTTTCACTATTAAAGTCCCCTTTTAGAAGACAAAATAAAAACTGAAGGAATTGTCCAAGACAATTTACAATCTCTAGTCTCAGAGATTTAAGGTGAAATGATCTGATGTCAATGATTGTCTGCAGTGGTCACATGGCGTATATGGGACGCCAAGCTGAAAAGAAGCGAAGGTAAAAAAAAAAAAAAATCAAAAAGTTACATTAAACAAAGCAAAGAATATTCAAGCGGTTAATGACAGCTAACAAATGGATTTGATAGAGGAAAAAGATGATTTTCTACTTTGAAAGAGCAGAAAACGGAAGTGATCCAATGCGTTAAACCCGAGTCCTTGTATTTAATTAACGGATTAGGTGCGCTGAGATGTTTCCTCTGAATTCCAAAGTCTTATCTGCTGACCTCTGCGCACATACCATTGTCAGCAGCAGGGGAGGCAGCAACAAAAGTGAATGAAAGATCACCATCCAAAAATACATCCTGAAAAATTATCATAAGGGGAAAGATAAAAATAATTAGATTTTACTCTACTTTTAGGAAAGCTGACAATTCATCATAAAAATGTCCATCATGGCCAACAGTTACATAACAGCGATTGCCACTGTCCTCGGACGAACAAGTGCAACAGATTCCATAATCCTATGGACGTCACCTTTTATTCAGACCCCCATTTTTATCTTATCATGGTATGTTCCTGTGATGTCATTGGTGTCTATACCATATATGGGCAGAAAGTCTGAGGACCTTCAATGGACCTCAGACTTTCTGCCCATATATGGTATAGACACCAATGACATCACAGGAACATACCATGATAAGATAAAAATGGGGGTCTGAATAAAAGGTGATGACCAAAGGATTGTATGATGAATTGTCAACTTTCCCAAAAGCTCCTTGGTAACATTGCCTGTTTTTAGAGAATTCTTGAATTAAATTCACACCAGCAAATTACGGGATCCCATATTTTTCTGCCCATATATTGGAAGTAAATCCTTGCACAAGTTTAGTCCTGCAGCATCATAAAAATTGGGGTTTGTGCCTCTAATACCTAAAAATTCAGGGAGTGGTGCACAAATCTGAAGCCAAAAATTAACAGAATAATCGATTGGAAGTTGAAATTCCTTCATGTAGTCAGGTCAACTAAAAAAAAAAAAAAAAAAATCAAAAAAAGAAAGGGCCAAAAAGTACTTTGGCCAAAATTGTCCTGGTGATTTAAGGGTTCAGATTCCCACAGGTCACAGTGGCAATGAAGCGGTTAACCTGCCGTAGAAGAGGCCAATCTGGGGTCAGTCCACCGGGGGGCAGTGCCCTATTATCCTATTATATTACCGGAGTACACAGAACGTTCAAGCTGCATCAAGTCCAAAAACCAAGTATGAAAACCACAATAACGGATGATGGGGTCATTAGCACAAATATCCTTGAGGAAAAAAAAAATGCATGTGTGTTTGTATGTATGTACTGTGTACGGAATGTTTGGACGCGGTTTTGCATTCTCTTGTATACTTGCACCGTAGTCTTTGGAAATGGCACAAATGTGTGATTAATAATGGAGCGCTTACTGATGACTGCATACACGAGGAATTAATACATACAAGAAACACAACAGAGTACAATCTTACACAATAAGCACATACACACAAGAAACACATACACCTACACACAGGAAATACAAATACATAGACACATACAATACATGCATGCACACATACCTACATACACAACAAACGCTTACACACACCTACATACACACACCTACATGCACACATACCTACATACACAACTAACGCTTACACACACACACCTACATGCACACACACCTTCATACACAACAAACACATGCACACACACCTACATACACACATAACTACATACACACACCTACATGCACACACACAACTACATACACACACAACTACATACACACATGCACACACGCATACATGCACATATACCTACTGTACATACACAAAACGCATGCACACACACCAACATGCACACATACCTACATACACACTCCTACATGCACAACAAACGCATGCACACATACCTACATACATAACAAACGCTTACACACACACCTACATGCACACACACCTACATGCACACACACGCATGCACACACACACACCTACATACAAATATACCTACATACAAACACACAACTACATACAAACACAACTACATACAGACACAACTACATACACACACAACTACATACACAACAAACACATGCACACACGCCTACATGCACATATACCTACTGTACATACACAACAAACGCATGCACACATACCTACATACACACACCTACATGCACACATACCTACATGCACAACAAACGCATGCACACATACCTACATGCATAACAAACGCACGCATACCTACATGCACACATACTACATGCACACATACCTACATACACCACACATACCTACATGCATTCATACCTACATGCACACATACCTACATGCACACATACTACATGCACACATACCTACATACACCACACATGCCTACATGCACACATACCTACATACACAACTAGCGCTTACACACACACCTACATGCACACACACCTTCATACACAACAAACACATGCACACACACCTACATACACACATACCTACATACACACACCTACATGCACACACACAACTACATACATACACAACTACATACACACATACCTACATACACAACAAACGCATGCACACACGCCTACATGCACATATACCTACTGTACATGCACAAAACGCATGCACACACACCAACATGCACACATAACTACATACACACTCCTACATGCACACATACCTACATGCACAACAAACACATGCACACATACCTACATACACAACAAACGCTTACACACACACTCCTACATGCACACATACCTACATGCAGAACAAACGCATGCACACATACCTACATACACAACAAACGCTTACACACACACACGCATGCACACACACACAACTACATACAAACATACCTACATACAAACACACAACTACATACACAACAAACACATGCACACACGCCTACATGCACATATACCTACTGTACATACACAACAAACGCATGCACACATACCTACATACACACATCTACATGCACACATACCTACATGCACAACAAACGTATGCACACATACCTACATACACAACAAACGCACATATACCTACATGCACACATACCTACACACACATACCTACATACCTACATGCACACATACCTACATACACCACACATACCTACATGCACGCATACCTACATGCACGCATACCTACATGCACGCATACCTACATAGACACATACCTACATAGACACATACCTACATAGACACATACCTACATGCACGCATACCTACATGCATGCATACCTACATAGACACATGCCTACATACACACATACCTACATGCACACACACCTACATACACGCATACCTACATAGACGCATACCTACATAGACACCTACCTACATAGACACATACCTACATAGACACATACCTACATAGACACATACCTACACAGACACATACCTACATAGACACATACCTACATAGACACATACCTACACAGACACATACCTACACAGACACATACCTACATGTACACATACCTACATGCACACATACCTACATGCACGCATACCTACATAGACACATACCTACATACACGCATACCTACATAGACACATACCTACATGCACGCATACCTACATGCATGCATACCTACATAGACACATGCCTACATACACACATACCTACATGCACACACACCTACATACACGCATACCTACATAGACGCATACCTACATAGACACCTACCTACATAGACACATACCTACATAGACACATACCTACATAGACACATACCTACACAGACACATACCTACACAGACACATACCTACATGCACACATACCTACATGCACACATACCTACATGCATGCATACCTACATAGACACATACCTACATACACACATACCTACATGCACACACACCTACATGCACACATACCTACATGCACACACACCTACATGCACACATACCTACATGCATGCATACCTACATAGACACATACCTACATACACCCATACCTACATGCACACATACCTACATGCACACATACCTACATGCACACACACCTACATGCACACACACCTACATGCACACATACCTACATGCATGCATACCTACATACATACACACCTACATGCACACATACCTACATGCATGCATACCTACATACACACATACCTACATGCACACATACCTACATGCACACATACCTACATGCACACACACCTACATGCACACATACCTACATGCACACATACCTACATGCACACACACCTACATGCATGCATACCTACATAGACACATACCTACATGCACACATACCTACATGCACACATACCTACATGCACACATACCTACATGCACACACCTACATGCACACACACCTACATGCACGCATACCTACATACACACACACCTACATGCACACATACCTACATGCATGCATACCTACATACACACATACCTACATGCACACATACCTACATGCACACATACCTACATGCACACACACCTACATGCATGCATACCTACATAGACACATACCTACATGCACACATACCTACATGCACACACACCTACATGCACACATACCTACATGCACACATACCTACATGCACACACACCTACATGCATGCATACCTACATAGACACATACCTACATGCACACATACCTACATGCACACATACCTACATGCACACATACCTACATGCACACACACCTACATGCACACACACCTACATGCACGCATACCTACATACACACACACCTACATGCACACATACCTACATGCATGCATACCTACATGCACACATACCTACATGCACACATACCTACATGCACACATACCTACATGCACACATACCTACATGCACACATACCTATATGCACAAGAAACCTATACAAACATATACATACATATACAGGAAACAAATACACACATGCCGACTTTTACAATAAACACATATACACATACACTGATGAGCAAAAGGGGAACGATGTTTTGGACTTCTGACTTTCTGGCTCCATATCTCACCATCCACTTCTGCTTCGAATGTGACACCACCATCGTTTTATAGAAAATGATCTTGGCTATCTCATACATAAATGTGACTTGCAGCTATTTAGCATATGATTAGTTATGCAGATTCTTGTCATGTCACTGCATTGTTACTGTTTTTCTCTTAGAAATCTGAATTTTAATTTTTATTATTTTGTTAGTATTTTGTAAATCCACCTTTGGCTTTCGCCACGGCCTGAATCCTTCTGGGCTGCTCTCGGATCAGATTCAAACATGTCTCAACCACAGTCAGATCCCAGGTCTCTTCTACACGTTTCCCATGTTGGTGCCTACTGGTCGCCTCACTTGGGTCTGTATACAGCATTTTCTTCAACTCTACCACAAGTGTTGGATTGGGTTGAGGTCTGGGGACTGTGGAGGCCAATCCAGCCCTTCTACTTCATTGTCAAACCATTTCTTCGCCAATCTCGACATATGCCTCTGGTTGCTGTGCTTCTGGAACACTATGTCGTCCTTTTCACACCCATATTACTCGAATGTATGAAGTAACTCATCTTGTAGGACACCCACATATAGCTCAGCATTGAGACCACCATCGATCCTGGTCAAGTATCCAACGCCTTTGGCTGTGAAACAACCCCATATTATCAGGCATCCTCCACCGAACTTGACTGTTCCTTCAATTTCTCGATCCGTTAGCCCCTTTTCCCCTTGTTTCTTCCAGACCCATTTGCACCCATCAGACCCTCGTCTATTGACTTTCGTCTCATCACTCCAAATCACCAGTTTCCAGTCTTCTACTGTCCACTTTTCGTACTTTTTTTGCAAACTCGAGCTGACGCTTCTTATGATAGTATTGAAGTTGAGGCTTCTTCACCTTTGTTCGGGCCTCCATTCTACACTTGTGTAATCTACGTAGCTCGGTGCTTCCATGGACGACTTTGACCTCACTATTAAGGAGCATACAAGCCTCCTCCACTGCCGTGTTCGTCGTGCTAGAACTGACAGACTTTGTGATGAGCCGACTTGTTGACTCCGATATTTTGACGTCCACCTCTTGGCTTCTGAATAGCTGGACGGACTTAATTTCGTATTCTTCCAGCTGTCATGGCGCTCACATGATGGAGTTTGGCAATTTCCTTGTCCGAGAGACCTCTATCGATGAGCTGAACGATACGGTTTCTCTTTTCTTGGGAGATCTTCATGGATGCTCCTCGATTGGAACCATGGACCTTTCACCTGGGAACCAACCTAATAACACCGAGCTATTAGGGAATGTGAGAACAGCGTGTAATTTGTAGGATTCAGGAAGAAAAAGATTTTTCCATCACCAGGAGCAAAACAGTAACAATGCAGTGACCTGACGAGAGTCTGCATAACTAATCATATGCTAAGTATCTGCAAGTCACATTTATGTATGAGATAGCCAAGATGATCGTCTATAAAATGATGGTGGTCTCACGTTCAATGCAGTAGAGGATGGTGAGATATGGAGCCTGAAAGTCAGAAGTTAAAAACATTGGTCCCCTTTTGTTCATCAGTGTTTGTATAATACACACATACATAACATACATAAGAAACGCATACACACAAGACTATATACGCAAGAAACACAGACATAAAATACAAACATACACAACAAACACAATACACATAGACATGAAATACAAAACACATATCTACGTACACGAGAAACATATACACACAATTACATACACAAAAAATACAAATACATACACACATACCTACAGACACAAATGGACACCTGCACAGAGGCCTGGAAACATCTCCATACCGAAATACCTGCATATTGAAGAAACATACACTTACCCATACCTACAAACAAAAGAAATACCTACCTGCATACAGAAGACAGCCATACATGCACAAATAACTGCAAACAAAAGAAATACATAGCAACACAAAAACCTGCACGTTGGGGGACTTAGCTACGGTGGCATGGGTTGCACACAGTGATCTCTGGAGATGGACTTGTAACATTGAGGTTGTTGGTATTATCCAACAATTTTTTAGTTCTCAGTTCCTCAGACAGTTCTCTTCTCCTCTTTCTATTTTCCATTTTAGTGTATCATACACAGACGCACAATGTAAAGATTGAGTTTTTATCTGGTTTCAGGTGTGATTTTCATATTGCCTACACCTGTCACTTGCCACAGGTGAGTTTGAACGAGCATCACATATTTGAAACAAAGTTGCTTACCCACAATCATGTCAAGCCCATTTTTGGAGTTTTATGTGAAATTATGTGACAGAGTGTTTCCATAACAGTGCCCCAATAACAGTCACAGAGGGCCGCTATAACAGTGCCACAGGGCCCCATAACAGTGCCACAGGGCCCCATAACAGTTCTCCCATAACAGTGAGAGCCTCCCCCATACCAGTGCCAGAGGGCCCCCATACCAGTTCCCCCATAACAGTGCCAGAGGGCCCCCATACCAGTGCCAGAGGGCCCCATACCAGTGCCAGAGGGCCCCATAACAGTTCCCCCATAACAGTGACAGAGGGCCCCCATACCAGTGCCAGAGGGCCCCATAACAGTTCCCCCATAACAGTGACAGAGGGCCCCCATACCAGTGCCAGAGGGCCCCATAACAGTTCCCCCATACCAGTGCCAGAGGGCCCCCATACCAGTGCCAGAGGGCCCCCATACCAGTGCCAGAGGGCCCCATTCCAGTGCCAGAGGGCCCCATAACAGTTCCCCCATAACAGTGCCAGAGGGTCCCCATACCAGTGCCAGAGGGCCCCATAACAGTTCCCCCATAACAGTGCCAGAGGGCCCCCATACCAGTGCCAGAGGGCCCCATAACAGTTCCCCCATAACAGTGACAGAGGGCCCCCATAACAGTGCCAGAGGACCCCAATAACAGTGTCAAAGCTGAGAGTACATGCATTGAGGGTAATTGCCGGTTAAGCAATTGCTTACTACAATGAATAAAGTGACTCCACATCTGATCTTCTATGTAACAGTGGTGGGTTACCCGCATGTCCCCAAGCAGTTGGAAAAGTACAACTCCCAGGATGCCGTAGCAATCACTGGCTGTCAGGGCCTGCTGGGAGTTGTAGTTTTGCAACAGCTGCAGGATAGATTCGCACAAATATTAACGTAAAGACTTCCCAAGATAATAACCATAATTTGCTAAAATGCTGTAAGAAAGAAAGAAGGAACACTGCAGCTGTAAAAGCCGCCACGCCTGTCCGCATCCAGGCTCTACATTACAGAAAGGCTCTTAGGAGCCGCTCATAAAACTACAACTCCCATCATTGACTCTAGAAGATCAAAACTGAAAATTGCCCTCTCGATTTCTGCACGCCTCGTACAGTTGTAGCAGAGCTCACATTGTCATAGCGCTGAAGAAGGCTGCAGTGGACTTAACCTGCAGTCCTATGTAGAACCAAACAGTTGTAATATTGCAAGATTGACCAACCCAGCTCTGCTACATCTGAATGTCGCACTATCCAGGTTATAGGGCCTAAGGCATCACCAACTCAGCTCTGTTATATCTGTACGTCGTAATATCCCACGGTATCACCAGCTCAGCTCTGCTATATCTGTACAACATAATATCCTAAGGCATCACCAACTCAGCTCTGCTATATCTGTACGTCATAGTATCCCACGGTATCACCAACTCAGCTCTGCTATATCTGTACCTCATAATATCCTAAGGCATCACCAACTCAGCTCTGCTATATCTGTACGTCATAGTATCCCACGGTATCATCAACTCAGCTCTGCTATATCTGTACGTCGTAATATCCTAAGGCATCACCAACTCAGCTCTGCTATATCTGTACGTCATAGTATCCTAAGGCATTACCAACTCAGCTCTGCAATATCTGTACGTCATAGTATCCCACGGTATCACCAACTCAGCTCTGCTATATCTGTACGTCATAGTATCCCACGGTATCACCAACTCAGCTCTGCTATATCTGTACGTCAAAATATCCCACGGTATCACCAACTCAGCTCTGCTATATCTGTACGTCATAGTATCCTAAGGCATCACCAACTCAGCTCTGCTATATCTGTACGTCGCACTATCCAGGTTATAGGGCCTAAGGCATCACCAACTCAGCTCTGCTATATCTGTACGTCGCACTATCCAGGTTATAGGGCCTAAGGCATCACCAACTCAGCTCTGCTATATCTGTACGTCATAGTATCCTACGGTATCACCAACTCAGCTCTGCTATGTCTGTACGTCATAGTATCCTACGGTATCACCAACTCAGCTCTGCTATATCTGAATGTCGTAACATCCCAAGATATCGTGCCGATTGACCAGCTCAGCTCTGCTATACCTGTACCAGATAATGCCCAAAACCATCACATCCATCCAGTCTTTACCTTACCGATGAGTCCCATAGTTTCTACAACTGCAGCAAAAACTTGAATATGCAAATGAGCTCTCCTACATTTCCCAGAGTGCATTGCCTGATCTCCATAAGCTGAAGCGGTACCCCAAAGCGATAAGTAAAAAAAAAACAAAAAACTGCAAATCATGAAGCTACCGTCCGATACAACACGGTCCATATGGATGCAGCAGAGCTGATATTGTCACCCAGAGGAACACTTTCAGATCAGCAGAAAAAAACCTTTTTTTTTTTCTTTTTTTCTTTTTTTTTGCCCCCCAACTTGGGTCTGCTACTCAAAAGCGAATCTAGCTCCCATTAATGGCTTTATCCAGGCACAGGTTGGAGCCAGAACGGTTGCAGAAAAAAAAAAAGAAGTTAATAACTTACTTGGAAAGGGCGGAGAGGCTGTGCCGGCTGTAGGATCTGCTGATCATTTCTGCTCCTGATACTTTACCAAAAACTCATTAGTAAGAGCAATGTAAAATGGGATGAGGCAATGTCATATTCCTCCCAGAAGCTGCAACCCTGCAGGATGCTGTGCACACCTAGGCGTTCGCCTTGCCCATCAGCCTATGGCGACAGCTCCTGCCAGGCTTGACCCACCACTTTTATCACATGATCTCATATGTGAATGCTCCCCCTTCCTCCTTTCTCTTTTTTTTTTTTTTTGCTACCGTAATCACTGTAGTAAAAGCTCCTTACTCTTTGTCTTCTATTTTTCCCTCCCTCCACCGCCCCCTTCTTCTCCATCCATCCATCCCACCGGCCCCCGCCACCCCCTGATAATACAGGAATGTGTACGCCAAGCTTACATCAGCTGGGAAAAATTGCCTTAAAATATTTTCAGGTCTGTTATCTGGGAATTTTTTTCTCCTATGCCGAATATCTTGCGCCAATTGAAATAGTTTTACCTAGAAGCGTCTGATCTCATTTATGTGGACGTTCCCGACTCCCTGCACAACTTGTTTGGCAACTATATAATATTGGGAGTGAGAGTTTGTTTCCATGTTTTTTTTTATTTATATAATATATATAGGTCACTGCAGCTTTAAGGGACATAAAACTGGGAACAAGCTCAGCCTCCTTGTGTACATACGGCCTTAAAGGGGTTGTCCACTTTGGAAACTTGCTTTTTTTATTTTATAGGTCCATCAACTATAAGGGTGTACTAGTAATCAGCTGTAGTAATGAGGAAGAACCCAGTAGATTCCATCTGTTCAATTTCCCTGCACTGCCCCCGCAGGCGATATGAAGTATTACACCCTATTATTCAGACCTTAAATCTGTCTCAAATAATCTCCATCTTTTGCTTCCGCCTTCCTTGTTCTACCCATCAACCAGACCCAGTCCTCTGGAGCTGCTGTGTACCAAGGTCTTAAAAGGGGGACACCACTCTTTCGTTTAAAGGGTTATTCCTATCTCAAAAAGTTGTAACCTCTCTAAGGATGAGTGATAACTTGCTGATCAATGGTCATTAAATGGCAATATAAGAATCTTTGTAATGCATCTTATCAGAAATCCTTGCTTCTTTCTCCATGTGTGAGCCACTTTTACCTCTGTGCCTCCTGAAATCCTCATTCATTCTGAAATGCGGCTAAAAACTTTTTTTTCCCAGTATAAGACGGACTCTCAGCTCACTGAGCGATCAATATAGAGTGGCGTATTGAGAAGTCTATGGACAAGGAATGGACACACACACACACACAGACCTCTGAGCAGTCTCTTTTTAGTAAGTTTTTTTTTTAACTTACTTCAGTGCTGGATTCACAGCTACACTGCACAGTACTCTTGTATAATGCCCTGCATGTTGCTGCTTTCTGGATTCACAGCTGCACTGCTCACTACTACTATATGATGTCATCCATGCTGCTGCTTCCAAACATTCTACAGACACATGAGCCGCTATTCCTCATATCGGTGTGTGATGCATATGGGAGACATAGCAGCCAGCCTCTACCCACTAGCTCAGAGACAACAGAAAATTAGATATAGAGGCTGCAGAAGGGAAAACTGATGAAAAAGGAGATTAGGGCATTCACCTTCTAATTTTTCAGCATAGATTTTCTCTTTTCCCAACATGTACAAATTTATAACAGAACAGCAGAAATGTCGATGGAGAGGAGGGGGATGCAGCTGCAGTTCCTTTCTCAGTGTCCCAGTGGAACAGCATGAAAGGGAGGAGAAAAGAGGGTCTGCAAACGCATTTGATTGGCTCAAAGTTATTATTTTACTCTTGGTCTGGGGCAAAAGAGTGTGTGGGTAGAACAAGGGAAAGATGGAGGTTTTTCTTAAAGACAGGATTAAGATTTGTAGTAGACAGAGTGAAGGCGCCGCACACATCAAGGCACTTGGAAATGCTTCGAATAGGATTTATTGTCAGTATTTCACATCCATTGTAAGCACGGAATTATGTTAACGTTTCAGGTGAAAGCCCTTCATCAGACATATAGGCTATGTTTGATGCATATAGGACAAAGAGGACCAGGAACCGAGGTGGGATACCCCCAAATAGGGACGACCAGGATTCAGCTTTATCAAGCCTTAATTTTGATTACGGTAAATTAAGATTTTTTGTCTCAATGATATAATTAACTAATGGTGTCTCACGTGGTTTATGGCTTTGACATCCAGCAGGCAAATTTTCGATTCCACCTACTGGTTGGATGTAATGGTGGTCATTTTTGGCTTATCTAGGATCCTAAAAACACAACTAGACCAATCTATGGACAAGAGTGGTGGCGCTATTTCACGAAAGAAGGCAATTATGGACAACTCCCCATCACGGTCAACTGACATCAGAGACGAAGGACTTGGAAATGTCAGACATTGATTGGGTGTGATGTTGAGTATCTCTGTGGCGTCTGGTGGTTTGGGCTTGATACTGTATAAAGTGGCACAACCTCTATGGAATCTGGTAAGGTCTTACGTCGAGTAATTAAACATCTAAGCCCAGGCTATTAGACCCTCTAAACAAATAATCAGCCCTATAGTTTGTTATTTTTTTATGTAAACCATCAGCTTGGCTTTCATGATGGCCGTGGTAATGGTGGTAGTGGTGGGGAGTTTAGAAAACTTGACGTTACCATTAATGGAAACCGATAGAACCGTAGAAGAATGTTCTAAATTCCCATAATAAACAAGCGAAGGCCGCCCAACCGCAGTAGTCAAACTTGTCAGTCAATCTTAAGTCTTAAGAGTACACAAAGCTCGGAGATTTGTCTGCAGGACCATACTATGCCGTCACGCTCAGTTGAGTTGTCCTTATATTTGAAGATTTTCTGTGAAAGAGCTTCTGGTTATTATTTTTATTTTAAAGTGATTGAGAACAAATGGAATGAACGTAAAGATGTGACAATTGGTTTATGGTTGGGTCATCTATGGATCGCGACTGTACGGCTTAACAGATGCCATACTCCTGTGGCACATTGGAGCCTGAAGAAGTCAACCAAGGCTCTTCAGTGAAGGACCTTATTAGATACCTGCAGGTTAACAAAGATGAAAACACATCAAGAGCATAATGTAAAGTCCCAAATCAGTAGCGAAACCTTCACCCTACCGATTATCTCCAACTTGCATCACTTGGCTCTTCGTAAGTTGTAAAGCTACCTTGAGACCTCATAGACACCGGGGCACAGGTGCCGGCTGCTAACAATACACCCCTGTGAGACTATGGTTGACTATGGTGAAAAGTAAGGTTCGGTTACATCTTGATAAATTTATGCAAGTAATCTAAATTCTAGAAGAAAGAATTGGAGGCATCCACCTTATAAGTCAACATGTATGTTAGCCAAAAATTGTGTCCTTCAAAAGTAATGGACTTCAATCTGTAGACAGCTGTTTCGGGGTTATTGCCCCTCATCAGTTCTGGGCAAGATACTGATATTGTTGTTTGGTGGTTGAGTTGGTGGCAGATCTTTGATGTAGGTTTAGAGTGGTAATGTTTCATCTTGTGGAGACCAACAGTTGATATAGGTAAATAATTTCAGTAAGTGAAGCTAGAAAGAACTTTCTACTGGAAGATGAACCTCCATGATCATGAGGTTACCATTTGGTGTCGCTAAAGGATGTTGCCAAAAATTTTGGTTTTAGAAAGAAGTTTGAAACGTAAAAACGTATTCTACTGGCTTGGGAATTAGGCAGAAGATGGACCTTTTGCAAAGTTTATAAACTGAGAATAATTTAGGTCCTAGATATCACATCTAGTATGGAGAGAAGTATTGCAAAAGGGTCACAGGACATTTAGGGATTGGTACCGTGTCCTTACCAAATGCATATTGTGTTATGCGTCCTCGTGGCTTCTTGTGAACTCATCTCGTTGGGCTCTCGGTGGTATTATTTTGGGACGTTGTCTGGCACAGTTATATGAGCGTCATATGTTATTAAGATATTATATGAGGACCTTCACACTTCAAAAATACATTGAACTTCCTCATGTACTACCACGAAGCGCATCGCCTCCTAGTGATTTTCCCCCTTTGACCTTATACCTCTGCTATTTATCTACTGCCAATCTGGGTGTAAACTGAGTATAATAGAATAATGAACATGTGCTGCTTTAAGGAAATCCAGAACAAAGACCTATTTAGTGCATGTGAACGTGTGACAATCAATAGGCCCGAGCGTTCCCTTCCAAAATATTTTCTCTATTTCTCTTGAACACAAGCCTGAAAACAGATACATTGGGAAACGCTTAAGGTTTTCCGTTAAAGTCGTTCCAGACTTCCTTAAATACACAAGAACATGTCAATTAATTAATGAAGAACAGTAATTGTGAATTAGCATTCTGCCAAGTTCAGCTGATTCTCGTCTCAACCTCCAGAGGCTGTCGAAAAGCCAACACCAGAACATACATATGTAGATGTAAAAGAAGATACAGAGCCAGCAGGAGTGTAGACTTTCACAGACCAAGCAGTGTCAGACAGTGTTATAGGTCTGGACCATGCCGTCTGGAAGAAAGTACGGTCATTGGATTACACCAAGGAAACTTATCGGTGGTGTAGTTCGAAGTGGGACTAGTAAAGGCACGTGCATCAAGTACTGGGAAGGGGCACCGGTAAACCACTCTGCTTAGCCAGGGTATTAGATACGGAGCTGAATCTTTGTCTCAGGTGAAGCAGACCATCAGGATCTTTCATATTGAGATGGGAAGAGAATGGTTGTACCACTCATCACCAGCAAGGGGCCCTCTAAAACTGCACTGAGTTCTGGGGGGCTGCTATAACCTGTACTGTCGCATGCTGTCCTTGTGTGACGTGTGCGCTGTGCTTGTGTGATATGTGCTGTGTTTATGTGACATGTGCGCTGTGCTTGTGTGACGTGTGCGCTGTGCTTGTGTGATATGTGCTGTGTTTATGTGACATGTGCGCTGTGCTTGTGTGACGTGTGCGCTGTGCTTGTGTGATATGTGCTGTGTTTATGTGACGTGTGCGCTGTGCTTGTGTGACATGTGCCCTGTGGTTGTGTGACATGTGCGCTGTGGTTGTGTGACGTGTGCGCTGTGGTTGTGTGACGTGTGTGCTGTGCTTGAGTGACGTGCGCTGTGCTTGTGTGACGTGTGTGCTGTGTTTATGTGACGCGTGCGCTGTGCTTGAGTGACGTGTGCGCTGTGCTTGTGTGATATGTGCTGTCTTTATGTGACGTGTGCGCTGTGGTTGAGTGACGTGTGCGCTGTGCTTGAGTGACGTGTGCGCTGTGCTTGAGTGACGTGTGCGCTGTGCTTGAGTGACGTGTGCACTGTGCTTGAGTGACGTGTGCGCTGTGCTTGAGTGACGTGTGCGCTGTGTTTATGTGACATATGCGCTGTGGTTGTGTGACGTGTGCGCTGTGTTTGTGTGACGTGTGTGCTGTGCTTGAGTGACGTGCGCTGTGCTTGTGTGACGCGTGTGCTGTGTTTATGTGACGCGTGCGCTGTGCTTGAGTGACGTGTGCGCTGTGCTTGTGTGATATGTGCTGTGTTTATGTGACGTGTGCGCTGTGGTTGAGTGACGTGTGCGCTGTGCTTGAGTGACGTGTGCGCTGTGCTTGTGTGACGTGTGCGCTGTGCTTGTGTGACGTGTGCGCTGTGCTTGAGTGACGTGTGCGCTGTGTTTATGTGACATATGCGCTGTGGTTGTGTGACGTGTGCGCTGTGCTTGTGTGATGTGTGTGCTGTGCTTGTGTGATGTGTGTGCTGTGCTTGTGTGACGTGTGCCCTGTGCTTGTGTGACATGTGCCCTGTGCTTGTGTGACGTGTGCCCTGTGCTTGTGTGACGTGTGCCCTGTGCTTGTGTGACATGTGCCCTGTGCTTGTGTGACATGTGCCCTGTGCTTGCGTGACGTGTGCGCTGTGCTTGCGTGACGTGTGCGCTGTGCTTGTGCGATGCTTGGCAATGGGGGTATTATGACCAGATGTGTGACGTTATTACAGGATGGGGGTCACTATTACAAGATAGGTGCCAGGACAGGGGGGATGGGGGACATTACTAGAGAATGGGGGACATTATTACAGGATAGAGGCTGGGACAATGGACATTACAACAGGAGCCCATAGATCTGCCCAACATGCTGGTGGGAGTCCCGGTCCAAATTTTGCACCTAGGCCAATATGCCGCTAGTTATGTCACTGGGCGTAACGGAGACAGACTCACTTTAGGTAGTATTTTTTTTTAGAGCCGCAGCCACCACATGCTGCCTATGAAGTCAATGGAAGCAATATAATCTGTATTTTGGAGATTTGTCTGCCGGGAGAAAACGTATATGGGCGTTACTGAGATTTAATTGCAGCACAGAATTTTTTTTTTTTATTAATTCCCTTTTTGTGACATTATTTCTCACTTTTCTTGAAGTGCTCTAAAGGACATGGCCCTCCTTGGGGAGCACGCAATAATTTGCCCCCTGTTATTCTAAGCCATCTACGAGCCTGAGATGAAGACAAAATAAAGCCTCCATTCATTGCATACTTTGTGGTGACAGCTCGCTGAGATATCTAACTTCTATTCAAATAGTTTCACAAAATTCACAGAATGCCCATAGGATTGCCTAAAAGGGAAATGTATATTTATTTTAACTTGCTCCAGATTTGGCAACTTGTGTGTGGATTTAAGGACATACTCCCACAAACATGGGAATAGGAGCTAGCAAAAATTCCTTTAGTCTGGCATCTAATGGTCTAAAAAACATGATTGTTCTACAAAAAGGAAGAGGAGAGAAAGTTCTAAGAAGATAAAAAATAAAAACATAAAAATATATGTGCTTTCTGGTGACTATCAGGTGAGACACTGGCTGATATGTTGTGTCCCATACACAAGACATATATACATGAGAAATTCCTGCTTTTCTGTGTTCATCTAGAACATGTATAGAAGCAGCATGGAGGAAAATGTTCAGTAGTACTAAGTACTGTAGCTGTGAATCCAGCTCTGCAGCATGGAGTAAAGTAACTAGTAGTACTGAGGAATGTAGCTGTTAATCCAGCTCTGCAGCATGGAGGACAATATGCAGCAGTACTGACTAGCGTAGCTATAAGTTAAGCTCTGCAGCATGGAGTATAATATGCAGTTGTACTGAGTAGTGTAGCTGTGAATCCAGCTCTGCAGCATGGAGGACAATATGTAGTAGTAAAGAGTAATGTACCTGTGAATACAGCTCTGCAGCATGGAGATCAATATGCTGTAGTACTGAGTAGTGTAGCAGTAAAACTAAGTATTGTAGCTGTGAATCCAGCTCTGCAGCATGGAGGACAGTATGTAGTAGTACTGAGGAATGTAGCTGTGAATCCAGCTCTGCAGCATGGAGGTCAGCATGCGGTAGTATTGAGTTGTGCAGCTGTGAATCAAGTTCTGCAGCATGGAGGACAATATGCACTAGGACTGAATAGTGTAGCTGTGAGTCCAACTCTGCAGCATGTAGATCAATATGCAGTAGTACAGAGTAGAGTAGCCGTGAATCCCGCCAGCTCAGCAGCATGAAAAACAATATTCTGTAGTACTGTGTAGTGTAGCTCCAAATCCAGCACTGCAACATGGAGGTCAATATCCAGTAGCACTGAGTAGTGTAGCTGTGAATCCAGCTCGGGAACGAGCTAAAGCACTTACGAAAAAAAAACAACAGCATAATTTGTCTTCAATATCCAGCTGTGAACTTTGGTCTCTCAGTCCATCTTGTTTTCATCAAAACAGATTTTATCCATTTTGGCAAAGTGAATGATGAGTTTAGGAGGCAGGGAAAATAGAAAGAAGAAATAGTGGCTCATAAGTGGGGAAAGAAGCAGATTTCTCTGATAAAATCTGTTAATGGATTTCTTAGTTCTGTTAGTTGTGACCTGCTGGATCGCTCCAGTGTTTGCTTGGCGGACTGGACGTCACTTCTCAATGTAAGTCTATGGGAGCGAGAACGAGATCTTGTTACCTCTGACTTCCGGGGCGGCGGTCACGCCTATGCTGCTGTAATCACAGGACTTGCCATAACCTCCATGCCTAGATTTAGTATTTATGACACCTAAGAGGCCATAATCCTGCAGTCCCATTCACTTACATAATAAACTAGTAGTAAGCTAAACAGGGAAGATAAGGGCGAAGAGAATCAGCATTCGCCCATCTCCCTTATCACCAGCCGGTTGTAAAACGGGGAAGCCATGTCTAAGGGAAGGCTTTGTCTGGGAATGTACTGCCGCATTGGTCTCCAGCCAGGTTATAATATGTTTAAAGACTGCGCGCTGATATATTTATTTCATGGGAGCAACATTTGTTCAAAAGGAGGAAAAATAATATGTTAAAAATTTAGACAAAATAGAAAAAATAATATTGGTGCCGTTGGCTGCTGGAGGTTGAAAGCTTTTTTAGAAAGTTCAGGCACATTTTATTGGAATGTAACAAGATATCCGAGACCTGGCACAAAATACAAAATCTTACAGCTATTAATCCCTGCAAAGATGATAATGAAGTGGTGAGTGGCAGGAGTGACCAGCATTACACAGGCCGGGGCGAAACGGAGCTAAAGAACGCGGCGAAACAACAACGAACAGGCCGTAATTATAGAAAGGGGAAATAACACTACGGGAACTGGAAAACATATCTATCCATCCATCCTATCCCTCTATTATCTATCTATCTATCATCTATTATCTATCTATTATCTATCTATCTATTATGTATCTATTATCTATGTATCATCTATCTATCTATTTACCTATTATCTATCTATCATACTAATCTATCTAAAAAAAATAAAAAATGAGCAGCTCTGAGTAAGACATCACATGTATTTGCCATCTTCAGGATCCTGACTCCAAATCCCCCAGCCTGTATGTACATTGGATTGGCTGCAGCGGTGATGTGGGCAGCAGACATAATGTCACTACTGAACTCCATTTCCTATACTATAGGGCCTGTATGAATCATATATAATTAAAACATAGGCAAAACTTGAATCTCCTGAGTTCTTGTCTTTAAAGAGTTAGCTTTCCTAATCTCCATCTATATTAAAATACAAAATAGGAAACCTTGCAATTTTCATTCTCGCCATATGTCCTGTTCTGTACAATGACTGTATACAATAGATTACACAGGATCCACCATTCACAATAGGTGATATCACAGTTCACCTCCTCCTCCTGTACAATGATTGATAACACCTCTATATACAGTAGATAACACAGGATCCACCATTCACAGTAGGTGATATCACAGCTCACCTCCTCCTCCTCCTGTACAATGACTGATAACACCTCTATATACAGTAGATAACACAGGATCCACCATTCACAATAGATGATGTCACAGCTCACCTCCTCCTCCTGTACAATGACTGATAGCACTTCTATATACAGTAGATAACACAGGATCCGCCATTCACAATAGGTGATATCACAGCTCACCTCCTCCTCCTCCTGTACAATGACTGATAACACCTCTATATACAGTAGATAACACAGGATCCACCATTCACAATAGGTGATATCACAGCTCACCTCCTCCTCCTCCTGTACAATGACTGATAACACCTCTATATACAGTAGATAACACAGGATCCACCATTCACAATAGGTGATATCACAGCTCACCTCCTCCTCCTCCTGTACAATGACTGATAACACCTCTATATACAGTAGATAACACAGGATCCACCATTCACAATAGGTGATATCACAGCTCACCTCCACCCCCTCCTGTATAATGACTGATAATATACTCGTTACTGGAGATTTCTGGAGCACGCTCGGGGGTCCTTCGAGTATTTTTTAGTGCTCGGAAATTTAGTTTTTATTGCCGCAGCTGAATGATTTACATCTGTTAGCCAGCATAACTACATGTGGGGATTCCATTGCAACCAGGCAACCCCCACATGCACTTATGCTGGCTAAAAGATGTAAATCATTCAGCTGCGGCAATAAAAAGTAAATTTCCGAGCACTAAAAAATACTCGAAGGACCCCCGAGCGTGCTCGAGAAATCTCGAGTAACGAGTATATTCGCTCATCACTACTGATAGCACCTCTTATATAGTTGATTACATTGGATCCACCATTTACAATAGGTGATGCCACAGATCACCTCCTTCCCTTTCCGCTACAATCACTTTTGCCTACATCAAATGAGTCAGAGTCAGTTCATCATGTCTGTATGGCTGCTGAAAAGAACATGATGTATGATTCTAATATTTATTAAATTCATAAATACAGTACATTTCTTTTAAACATTCAAAAGGGAATATTTAAGCCCTGCGCTGGGACCGCCCATGAGGAACTGCCAAATCAATAGTTAAGCCCTGCACTGGGACCGCCCATGAGGAACCTCCAAATCAATATTTAAGCCCTGCACTGGGACCGCCCATGAGGAACCTCCAAATCAATATTTAAGTCCTGCACTGGGACCGCCCATGAGAAACCACCAAATCAATATTTAAGTCCTGCACTGGGACCGGCCACGAGGAACCTCCAAATCAATATTTAAGCCCTGCACTGGGACCGCCCATGAGGAACCGCCAAATCAATATTTAGGTCCTGCGCTGGGACCGCCCAATCAATATTTAAGCCCTGCACTGGGACCGCCCATGAGGAACCTCCAAATCAATATTTAAGTCCTGCACTGGGACCGCCCATGAGGAACCGCCAAATCAATATTTAAGCCCTGCACTGGGACCGCCCACGAGGAACCTCCAAATCAATATTTAAGTCCTGCACTGGGACCGCCCATGAGGAACCTCCAAATCAATATTTAAGCCCTGCACTGGGACCGCCCATGAGGAACCTCCAAAACAATATTTAAGCCCCGCACTGGGACCGCCCATGAGGAACCGCCAAAACATCATCCATACCCTTATAATTTGTGGTTTGAATAGTTTCTGCCCATTTTTTTCTGCTCAGGTTGCTGGAAAGTTTCGGAAAGTTCTTGATTCTTGACAAGCATGTATTAATATTGATATATTCTACATAAAAATGCAATAGAAGAGATGGAATCTCCCCCTCTCCTCGCCCTATAGAAATCCTCTCATTTCTGAGACATAATTTTACTAATTTGACCATTTGCTGAGAAGGTAAAAATTCCCGTCTCTGCAAATCTGTGGAATTTTTATTTTTTTTTTTAACTTCTTAACAATACATATGTTGTATATAGTTTGACGAACAGCTACAGTATTTAATACGTCCCCGAAGATGGAAGTGAATTTACAAAAGCTCCCTCTGTCTGCAGCTGCATAAGAGCTTGGATCGCTCGGCAGAAAAATCAACAAATACGGAATGCCAAGAAGCTTTTTAAGTGGGATTTGTGGATTACAGATCAAGCTCGAAGGTCATTCTGCCTATACGTGATGGGGACCGAAATATCTCCAAGGTGGCCGTCTAGGAGGAGAAGCATGAGGGAGCACTTTAGTTTTCTCAGACAAATGATCTTTGCTACATCATGTTTCCATCAAGAGCAAACGTCTGAAATACTTTCTCTGAACCGTTCCAGTAGGAGAATTTTTCATTTTTTTCCCCCCGAAATGTAATACCTTTCCCCGGCATATTTTAATATATATTATGTATATGAGTGGTTTAATATATACTCACAATGGGGGTTCAAAGAGAACAGTGTCGATGAGATGGAATATTGTAAAAAAAATAAAAAAAAAATTGGCTACTATGTTGTGAAAAGTTTTTGAAAAATTAGGCGGCTTACATTCTGTAGTTCTATAGTGGACCCCTAGTATAGATTTTTGGATTTTTCGAGCAGGGGTGTAAAAGTAGGATTCGAAAGCCCCTTGGAATATATCCACCAAAATACATCATGATCCCAAATTTTATGACCATGATAAAAAAAATATGTATATACACATACATACATACATACATACACGCATCTATATACCCTAGTAAGGAATTCAGAGTATATAGGGAAGGCGTTTCTCATTTAGCGCTTTTGTCTTTTAGCTAAATTAAAGAGAAACTAAAAAAATGAATTTTGGGCTTTGGAGGACCCAGAGTGTCTCTTGATTTGCAATTCTTTGTTTCTCCTGTGGGGGTGCTGCAGAAAAAATTTGTTTAGGAAAAACTAAAAAATATATATATATATATATGCATTTCAGGCTTTGCAATACTTTGTTTCTCCTGTGGTGGCACTGGAGTGAAATTGTATTTAGGAGAAATTAAAAAAAATGCATACTTTCAAAGTTTCTCATAAGTGCAATTTTTCTGCAGCGCCACTACAGGAGCAAAAAAAAAAACAAAAAACAAAAAAAACACTAAATCTTGCAAATCAGTTCACACGCCAGGTCCTTCAATGTTTTGTGAGTTTTTTTTTTGCTCCTGTAGTGGCGCTGCAGAGAAATTGCATTTAGGAAAAACTATAAAAAAAAAAATACTAAAATTTGGAGGACCCAGGGTGTCTATTGAGTTGCAAGGCTGTGTTTATCCTGTGGGGGCGCTGCAGTGGAATGGTATTTAGGAGAAATTTAATAAATAATTCATTTCGTGCTTTGGAAGATCTGGCGTATCTACCGTTTTGCAATGGTTTTTTTTTGCTACTGTAGTGGCGCTGCAGAAAAATTTAATTTAGGAGAAACTGTAAAGAAAAATTTATTTTGGGGCTTTGGAGGACCTGGCAAGTATATTGATTTGCACCTTTTTTTTCTTTATTTTGCCCATGCACTTGTGTTGCAGAGAAATTGCATTTAGGAAAAACTATACGAATCTTTGTGCCTATTGATTTGCAATAAGGTTGTTTTTTTTTTTTTGCATCTGTAGTGGCGCTGCAGAGAAATTGCATTTAGGAAACAAAAAAGAAAACTTTTGGGCTTTAGAGGACTGGGTGTGTGAATGGATTTGCAGAGTTTTGGGGATTTTTTTTGTAGTGGCTCTACAGAGAAATTGCTTTTATGAGAAACCCTAAAAAAATCCATTTTGGGCTTTTGAGGAACCTTTGTACATATTGATATGCAATAATTTGCAATATGTTTTTTTTATTGCTCCTGTAGTGGAGCTGCAGAGAAAGTGCATTTGGGGAAAAACTATAAAAAAAATACTTTTGGGGCTCTATTGATTTGCAACCATTTTTTTTTTTTTTGCTACTGTAGTGGTGCTGCAGAGAAATTGCATTTACGAGAGACTATATAAAAAAATGCATTTTGGATTGTCGAGGAACTTTGTGTCTATTGATTTGCATAAAGGTTTTTTTTTTTGCTCCTGTAATTTGGGGGCTTTGGAGGACCCAATATGTCTATTGATTTGCAAGTATTTTATTTTTTTGCTCCTGTAGTGGCGCTGCAGAGAAAGTGGATTTATTAAAAACTATAAAAGTAAGTTTGGTGCTTTGACAGACCCAGTGTGTATTCATTTGGAATGTTATTTTTTTTTTTTTGCCTATGTAGTGGCACTACTGAGAAATTTAATTTAGGAAAAACTAAAAAAAAAATGCATTTCAATCTTTGGAGGACCCAAAGTGTCCATGGACTTGTAATACCTTGTTTTGCCTGTAGAGGCGCTGCAAATTAATTTGATCAATTGCTTCTAGGTTGCTCTACCGATTGCTGGTGATTCTAACAGTCTGTCCGTGATTAATCCATTGTCGAGAGGCCAACCAGCCCTGGGTTTCGTATAAAAAAAACGATGCCAAAATTTCCCTTATAAGACAAAAGTCAAAGGGAAATGTTAGCAGAACCTTATTGAATTTCCAGTACTAAAAAAAAAAAAAATCTTTAACAGTTGCCAACCCCGGTTCCTAAGCCGAATATTATTATTTCATTTCCGTTCTCACTTTTTTTGTCACAATGATCTCCAACACCAATGACATTTTGCACAATAGATGAAGATGAAAAAAGTCAGCACTCGGGGTGGGATTTGCTCGGGGTGGGATAGCAGGATACTACATTGGCCCATAGCCCATAACCGGCCAGTGACTCACCCGATCAGCGTGGGTGAGGTCATGTGGGGTGACCAAACGACCTCGAAAAATCACAGCTTCTCTAAAACACAGTGAATATATATTCAGAATTTTAGACCCAGTCCCAGGACAGCTGTTAACCTTACATCCTGTATAGATACACCCCTGATTAAACACGGATTTCATATTCTCCTAAAAATGGAGTGGCGGAGAGACAACTGGTGTGCAGAATCGGCAGCTGAACGATTTTACATAGACAAGAATTGTGTAATACTTCACATTCCCTGTGGGGGAGCTGCAGGGAAAGTGAGCACTAGCTGCCATATTCTACCACAGAATACAGCTGATCTCTGGAGGTCTGGCAGGAGGACTCCCTCTTAATAGCAAGACCCTAAATTGTGCAAGGCCTTTAATAAGACTGTGCCCTATCATCAAAAAATGACCTAATGATTAAATCAGGGTGTTTTTGTAAAATTTATTTTTTAGAAATTTTTCGCAATGTTACTTTTTTTTCCCCGTATCACAATCTATATTGAAAATAAAAAATAGGAATCTTGCAATTCTTACACTGGCCACCAGGGATTTCTTAAAATCATACTTCCTGTTGTTTCAGGAAACAATACATGTACATTAGCCACAATGGTTGGAACCTGACCCCATCTTTTGTATTAAAAGCACCTAATGAGCATGTGCAAAGGTTATTGTGAAGGGAGGGAGAGCTGTGCCATCATCTATTGTGAATTGTGGATTCTGTCTTGTCAGCTGTGAATAGAGGTGTTATCAATCAGTCATTGTACAGGAGGAGGAGGTGAGCTGTGACATCACCTATTGTGAATGGTGGATCCTGTGTTATCTGCTGTATATAGAGGTGTTATCAGTCATTGTACAGGAGAAGGAGGGGGTGGGCTGTGACATCACCTATTGTAAATGGTGGATCCTGTATTATCAGCTGTATATAGAGGTGTTATTAGTCATTGTACAGGAGGAGGAGGTGAGCTGTGACATCACCTATTGTAAATGGTGGATCCTGTATTATCAGCTGTATATAGAGGTGTTACCAGTCATTGTACAGGAGGAGGAGGTGAGCTGTGATATTACCTACTGTGAATGGTGGATCCTGTGTTATCTACTGTATATAGAGGTGTTATCAGTCATTGTACAGGAGGAGGAGGTGAGCTGTGACATCACCTACTGTGATTGGTGCATGTTGTAGTATTAGCGGTGTATAGAGGTATTACCGGTCATTGTAATCCTGCCTCACATGATAGGAAAAATCCTGTAAACTCTTCCTAAAAGGACAGGAAGAGTTTAAAAAAGCCTGAATAACTAACGTGAAAAAGGCAAAATTGCATTTTTTTTTATTATTAAAGAGCGTGATATGAAAAAAAAACAATGGCAAACATGTTTTAAAAATAAATGTATAAAAAAAGTTGATTTAAACAAAAGCTAATTTTCTGATGATAGCTTCCCTTTATTAATTGAAATTAGAGAGCCTGTGATTATACCCTGGTTCTTTTGCCTAAGTGGTCCAGAGATGCCAGTCTGCCATAAAACAAGTCATCATGGCAACATGCCTGCCATTCTGGGAGGATATTGACTTGTCTTCATAAGTTTTTCCCAGAGCCATACCCCTTGTTTCAAGCCATGCCCCTCCAGACCACGTATACACTCCTTCATTCTGCATGAGGACTCTGGGGTCTCTGTCTAACATGCAACAAAATAAGACACTACTACATATTTCCCGACTTTTAGCAATGCCCTGACTACACTGTGTAAAGTTTGTGTCTACCACTCCTGCTCTTTTCTCAAGCCAGACCCCTCCAGACCACTCCTACTCCCCCTTATTCTGCATGTGAACTCTGTCCACTCTGATTTGCTATAAAATAAAATCAACTATTACATACTTCCCAACTTTTAACAATGTCCTGACTTTGCGGTTTAAGGTTTTTCTCCAGATCTTCTCCTCTTTTCTCAAACCAGGCGCCTCTGGCAAATTCTACACCCCTTATTCTACATGTGGACTGTGGGGGCTCTGTCTGACTTACAACAAAATAAGACCAACTACTTCATACTTCCCAACTTTTAGCAATGTCCTGACTACGCTGTGTAAAGTTTTTATCCAGAGCTTCTCCTCCTTTCTCAAGCCAGTCCCCTGCACATAACCTCTTTGTGCCTTTAATCTGTTTTCGGATTGTCTGGGTTGTCTAGATGTCACAAGATAAGACCCATTACTACATACTTAAATGCAGCGCCCCAGAGTCCTGGTCGTTGCAGTAATGTCGTTCTTCCACCAGGGGGAGCGGTGTTACGTCTGATGGCACCAAAGGAGTTCACCCTGCCAGGTATCACAGCCACACACACACTTCACACGCCAGTCCACCAGGGGGAGCTAAGGGTTCTGTTCACTAGGCCACTCCTCACATAGGGTAAAACTGGTGGGTTAGTTAGGAAGTCAGGGAGTTGGAGTCAGGAGTCGGAGTGAGAAGGAGAGGGAGAGAAGCAGACTGGGCTCGGCCCAGGGAATTCCTGTCAGGCAGACAGAGGAAAAAGGAAAGAACATCAGCGGCTCAATAGGAAAGAAGGACACGAAAGGAAGTGTGCTGAAGTGAGTGAGCACAGAAGTCATAGCAACAGGAGTGAAACATCAGTGGGAGACCAGCTAGAAGCAGGCTGCCTCCATTTGAAGCGCAGATCCGGTGGCCGGAACACCGAGGGAGTAATAGACTCTACGCTTTACTTCAGAGACCGGCAGCGCAGTCAATTCCAAGTTGGCTGTCCGACCTAAACACATAAGCAGACAAGGTGGCAACGCGGAGGAGGGGCAATACTAGGGTCCCTATAAAATAGCATCAGGACACCACCATGATACGGGTATGTACTATCCATCTGGGGGACAGAAAGAGAGAAGTAAAAACAGTGAGGACCTTATGGTAGCTAATGCAAGTAGGGACCTACTATGTTACTGTGCGCAAGGGGAAGGCTACTGATTTCCACCTGGATAAGGGGACTCTGGAATTGCCATCAGACCGGCCGGACTCTGCCTACCCTGTCATCCGGCACTCTGGACTGTGGATGCTGAAGCCTTCAGTAAAGGTAAAGAGACTGCACCCATTGTGTCCTCGTTATTTACCGCACCTTGCACCATCCACCATCAACATCTACATTTCTGGGAAGCCCTGGGGATATACTTCACCTGTGGGAAGGTATACCATCTAGCTGCCATTCCATCACCCCAGCGGACCCCTAAGCAGCGTCGGTCACTCTGACCGAATACCACAGGTGGCGTCACGAACACTACTGTTATCTACGAACTCTGCCTTTTATTGGGCGCCCCTCATAGGGCCACGGTCCGGGTCGGGCCACCGTGACATCCTCGTTGAGGGAACTGAAGGAGCCAGTACCGAGTACCCCATTGCCCTTACGTGGGGGCGATCCATAAGTTTTAGCAATAAATGTCAAAAAGGAGAAATGTTGGTGTGCTGCTCTACTGGTGAAGAATTCAGAAGATTCATATGAAAAGAAATAGATTGTATTTTTTTCCCAAACTTGTTTCTAGTTAGAATGGACCTCTTCCTCAGTTTATTTCCGACGCGTTTCTAGGTGGAATGGACCTTTTCCTCAGTTTATTTCCGACGTGTTTCTAGGTGGAACGGACCTCTTCTTCAGTTTATTTCTGACACATTTCTAGGTGGAATGGACCTCTTCCTCAGTTTATTTACAATGTGTTTCTAGGTTTGATGGACCTCTTCCTCAAGGGAACCACAACAAAGATCGGAAGAGGTCCGTTCCACCTAGAAACACGGTGGGAATAAACTGCAATCTATCTATTTCTCTATCTCATGATAAAGCATCTTGGCTTTATGCACAAGAAACGTTTCCTAAAAAGTGATACTTTCCAGTTGACTTCAATGGTTCTTATCAACTGTTCTGGAAGTCCTGGAGATCCACCTTTTTTTCCGGAGTTTTCCAGGAGAGTTGGCAAGTAGATATTTCTATAAAAGGCAGATGTTAGATTTTGGGAGGTTTCTTACCGATTTTACTCTTAGGCTACAGTATAGAATACCCCATAGTCCACCACAACTGGACACGACATTATGAATCAAAACCTCACCGGAGTAAAGAAAATAAATAGATACATATGAGGAGACCACCATCTTACAATGTCAGACATCACAGGAGACCTCTTAATGTTGCTTCTCGGTTTGCATGCACGGTACCTATTATAATAAAACTCAACATTTCCTTCTTTTGGAGATGTTTGCCAATACTTGGCATCGTTTGCAGAAATGTTTCCTGTCGAGAAATAAAATGGGTCCACAGGGAACCATGATGTCACCGATATACAATTATAAATAGCATCCCCCGCTCTGGCTTACATTCCTAACATGCTGTATTTGGACCAACATAAAGTAGACGTCGCAAATCATTATTTCTGACCATGTTTGGAAATGCAACATGGCTGGTTCAGTCTTGGTGTGGATATTGAGTTGGCCCAACCATGACTTCCAGATATGGGAACCCTCCAATTCAAACATAAGGAGCGCGGAGCTCACAAATTTATTCTGACGTTACCTTTCGACCTCCTGGCGCATTTCTTCTCGTTTCTGTCTCCTGAGCTCTCTGCGACGTTCAAAGTCATCCATGGCGGCCGCTGGTACTTCTGAGCTGAAATCTTAAAGGCAAAAAAAAAAAAGAAACAAATGTTAGACAAAAGACTTATCCTTATAGTCTGTGTAGATCTAAGACTTTGAAAACCACCATAGTCAATAAGACAGCAATAATTCTGTAGAGCAAGTGGACGTAGCCTTGATTACAAAGATTGTCATCTACAAGCAAGGGCTCTGGTTACTGCCTGTCCCATAATGCCTTGCCAGACATCATCATATATCAGGGTATGTTCAAAACATTTGTCAGAAGTTAAAAAAATTGTAGATCATTCCAAGGATCCTGGTGTGCCTCAGAAGGATCGTGGTGTGCCTCAGAAGGATTGTGGTGTGCCTCAGAAGGATCGTGGTGTGCATCATAAGGATCCTGGTGTGGTGTGCCTCAGATGGACCCTGGAGTGCCTCAGAAGGACCCTGGAGTGCTTCAGATGGACCCTGGAGTGCCTCAGATGGACCCTGGAGTGCCTCACCTGGATCCTGAATTGCCTCAGATGAATCGTAGAGTGCCTATAAAGGATGCCTCAGATGGATCCTGGAGTTCCTCAGATAGATCATGGAATGCCTCAGATGTGGGCCATTAGATGGCTGTCATCCAAGCAATGATTCAGTCAATTGTTCAGCCAGCAGCCTTCCTGCCCGTCATTCATATATCAACAGAAGCACTTGGTCGGCCTAGCACTCCCATGTTCTCCAAGAGAGAGCCACCACCGGAAATTTTTGGTGGTGAATTATCTCAGGGGAAACAAAAGGACCAGCAGTCCAAAATTGGACACATCGGATCCTCAAGTCCTCCAACAACAGTCTGGTGCTCCCATACACATTAGACTGACGGTCAAATCCATCATTATTGGCAAATTCGGCTAACATTAGTCTAATATGTAGGGGGACTTAAGGCACAGGAGAGCCACCTGCCTGTGCTCTGGGCATCAGCACGCCTGTCACAAGTAAAGAACAAGCTCCTACCCACTGCTGAGAGTGATAGAGATGATTGGTTGACCAAAAGCCTTCCATCATCTATAAGAAGCGCATTACACCGGGGCAATCCTAGATTGCAGGGATAACTTCTCAATTTAGGAAGTCAGAAAGTTTAAGAAGTAAGTTGTAGACAGTGTGAATAACTTTTGAACCTACTTTTTCCTAAATTGGGCAGGCTTTTTTTTGCAGGATACTAAGGGATATGTGCAGACTTCATTCAAAAACTACATTTTTCAATTGGAAAACACTTTAGGAATTGCTCTTTTTTAATTTTTTTTCGTATTTTTCTTTTTCTGATGGGATTTTTAAAGAGTTTTGCTTTAGGTGTTGGAATAATTTTTTTCCCTGAAGTGCTTTTTCCATTCTTTTTTATTTTACTTGGAGCATGTTAAGCTTCCAATACATTTTTTTTTTTTACAACAGGCATTTTTTCACACTTGAAGTGTAAAAAAAATGCTAAAAAAAACACACACCAAAAACTCTACATCTGAAAAGTAAAGTGGATTAACATTGAAATAGATAGGAAGAGGCAATTTTTGTGGCATTTTTTTTTAGCGGATCCACCCTTAAAATAAAAAAACAAACTCAATTTGCACATGCATTATACTGCACTGAGCACTCATCCAAGCAAATGTCTCTCATTTCTGTATGCCTCAGAATTTATGTAAAGGCTAAGAAGTACCGTGATTAAGGCATCGATGACAAAAAAAAAGTAGGTGGTAAAGAAGACAAGTCTTTTTGCAAAAAGCAATGCCCTACTACAGCTATATCGACACTCGAAATGCAAGGAAATTGTGTTTTTGTGATTAAGGCCATGTCCTTAAAGAAGTTAATAGATATGCACTAAAAAATAAAATAACTTGCCGGGTGCAAGATTGAGATGGAAAAATGATCAATCCCACCAATAGCGCCATATGAGTAGGATCTGGATATCAATGCCTCCTCCCACACCCTGCTCCAGTAGGTCTTCTGCATCCTTTCATCTATATTTAAAGAAAATCCCCTCTTCCCCTCCCCCCCAAAAAATAAAATAAAAAAAATACTCCAAACTCACCAGTTGTGGATCTTCTTCTGTGATTTGTAATCCAGCAGCTCTAAAGTAAAGCCTTAGGTATCACTGAGCAGGCACAGGGGTGTGCAGAACATCAAAGACCAGGCTTGTCTCCTCCACTCTGGAGATCATATTAAAGTACTACCAGAAAAGGGAAAGGCTTTGTGTCCGCTCTGTGTTTAGCTAAACCGTCCTGTCAGTGCTTAGTTTAACTTTCGGATGCTGAATGCCAGATCAGCACCAAGAACTAGAGAGTTTCCTGTGAGGTTTTTGAGGCTGCCTCTCTGAACTTTGGGACAACATTCCACGATTAACCCCATAGATACCATTTCGCATTCCACGAAAACTCTAGGAGGCCAGTGCTTACGAGAGTCCTTCAGCCCTATTACATTGCCATGCCGTGTGCAAGATTGTTTTAGAGAAATCATCAGCCCAGAAATCCCAAAACCTTACTTTTTCCAAACAAATCATACTTAAACATTTTACAAAGACTTTTTTTTAGAGTCCACCAAAACATATAGATGAGCTGATGTATCCCATACATTCCTAGCATCTCCTTTGCTCCTAGAAATATCAACAATTTTTCCCACAGTCACATATCCGTACCTTTTATATTGTCCTTGCCCACACACCCGTGACCTTAGTCACAAGATATTGAGATCCCATTTCCTCGCATTTCTATTTTCTTTCTTTGTTTGACCTCACCCTCTTTTCTGGCATCTTCTCACCCACAAACAAGTAGCAATAACTTAGAAACTGTCCCTTGACTTGTCAGACCTCTGTGGGTTTTACTTTGGAAGTCCACAACCTTTTTTTATGTCACAAGCTACTTTTGGATTTTTTGTGTTGTGTAGCCAAAATTATTATTATAAGGAAAAAATATCTGTTAAAGTTATGACTAAGTTATACAAGCTCCTATCCTAGTCTTTATTGCTTGTTCGAGTGGTGATATGTCTACCTTAAAGTCAACTGGACACAACAGGATTGAGTTGTAGGATCTCTTGGAGCTGCCAACAAATGAGGAGCTCTCGATCTACTGGTTGGGGATCCTTGTATGGCATGGTGGTTTGGAGGCTCCACCAGAGGTTTTAGTTCCAACTCTGTGGTTCAAATTTGATCAGCATTCTCCAGAATCCTCCTGATCTTTCTTCTTTAGTTGTCCAAGGCCTTACGCACATGATAGCTGTCGGCCAAATGTTTGTTCAACAGACAGCTATCTCTCCCAACTTCTCCGTACACATGAGCTCTCGACACGGCAGAGCATTCAAGAGTTTTCGATAGCCAGAGTGGAGAAAGCTGCTGTCAGATATCACTGTCAGTAGCTTATCTCCCTTGAAAAGAAAAAGATGGGCGTTGAAAATCCAACTGGTCAATCCTACTCTCCCGAGAAATCATCTGTCGTGAGAGTTGCATGGGGGCTTTTAAGGCCCACCACAGATATTAGAGTAAGGTCTTCTGAACCTGACAATTTTGAAAAGACGGGCCAACCATATAATATGTATTTGTTCTCTCAGACTCAGACAGATGATGTTGGGGGACAATAGGATCAGAAATGTTAAATGTCAAAACCCGATCCTTCTGTTCTCGACAAACCAGTGTAAAGGGTGTCCAGCAGGGATTTACTCCACTCTCTGAATTCAGAACACATACACACTTGGCCAAACGGAGAGATTATGGAGAGGTTGGTAAAAATAGTGCCACACTGGTTCTTACCTTGGTCCTTTGACTTTTCTCCATCATTGGTCATGGACAACTCAATATCGTATATGTTCTGATGACAGCTACATCTATTAGCTCCTTATCTCGTCACCCTAACATTTTGTCTTGACTGAATATCAAATGTTTCCTCTACCATATCCCCCACTCTTCCTCATTCTTAACCTGGTCAAGACAGAACTTATTCACAACCTGAAATAATAATCTCTGGTGGTGATAATAACAATAATAATAATAATAATAATGCTGGTCAAGCCCAGAGTGATCCACCACAAATCTCATATTAACATGCATGCCAAAGTCGCCAGATCATGATTTTTTTTTCCAATAGGTAAAAGGGAGATGTAAAATAACATAGTCCCTCCTCTCTAAAATGGCCTTTCAAGAAGAGAACAGAAAGCTCAAGACATACTCTGTCCAACAGAAAAGCATTCGGGAAGAATTCCATTGTTTTTGCTTTGTCTACACCTCATAGTGCTGGATTTAAGTACTTCGATCCCCCATCATAGGATTTTTTGTGTCATTCCTCTCCATCCCTTATATAAGAGAAGACCATCATGAGCCTCCACCTTGTGTTTGGTACTACTGATATCTCAGCAGATAGAGTCAAGATGGCCATTCTCTACCCCAACATACATAGGCACCTTTATAACACTTTATGGGTACTTAAAGAGAGTCTGTCAGCACAAAATAACTGTTCAAACCAAACACAGGCATTCGGTGCACACTTGACGTGGCTAAGAAATTTGGTGGGCCTTCCCACCTTCGTATTTTCCATCTATCTCTGCCTTGATCTGGCCAGAGCCACCAATCAAGGAAATGTGGGGTCAAGGTAGATGGAAAACAATTACTTGGCATGGTGCACTCAACTTCTCAGCCACGCCAAGGGTGCCTTGAGCACTAGCGCTTGGTTTGAACATGGTCTTGTTGCAGGGTTTGGTCTGGTTGTGTCAGTAATCTAGTTCTGTTGACTACAAAACTAGACCTGAAGACACCAGAGGGTTGAAATGAAGGAATCCGTGTCCTTTAATTGACTCTGTATACCAGGTATACTCTGGTACTTTGGCTTAGCCAAAAGTACCAACAGCAATCAGCCCAATCGATGTAAGCCATACTCTAATTTTATGGTGGGGTCTAGTTGTGATGTCACCAAACAGGATGACAATTCTCTATCACTAGTTTAGTCAGGTTGCCCTGTATACTATCTATGAGGACATCTCTGAGGTTGATAGTCTTTCTTATGAGGGTGCTATGGTCATCCCATTGTTATGGGACATTTTTCTATGTTTTTTTGGGGGGGTCATTTCTTTAGCTTCTATTGTTGGCATTGTTTAAGGATCTCTTATGGGTGGCAATAATGGAGGCTACTGTAGATGCGTCATCATTTTCAATAATGGAGGCTACAGTGGAGGAGCGCTGCGAGGGGGTCTCATTATTTTCTATTTTTGGATCTAGAATAATGTATGCTTCCTAATTAGCTATTCTCGCCAAATTAAAAAAAGAAAGAAAAATGAAGTATATAATGGTAATTTATAACACAGCTAATGCTTTATAGTCTCTGAAACCAGTTTGCTTTTAAGGAGAACGGATAATCATTTTAGTTTGGATCATCTGGAAAAGTTAAATATCTGAAACTTGAGCCGGAGCCTGGACAGAGTCATAGACAACAAAACAGGAAATACCCAAACTGAAGGTTATGACTGATAGCGCGAAATGCAACTTTATCCCTGACCCTAAAAAATGCCGTCTTTCCCTCATTAACAGAATAAACTCCTCGGTTATTTTCTATCCATACTCAAGTTTTTCTTAAAGGAGCCATAAAAACAAAGCAACATGTTATTTAAAGTAGACTTGTCATTTGCCGTAAATATGTAATTTTTCTACCTGGTGTAAATGCCGCTATTCTCCTGAATCCGGTGATGTTTTTCTCTAGTTTGTGAGTCTCTCCGTTCCTGAGATATGGCCTCTCCTTCACTGTATGTAAATCTAGTTTTTATAGCTAAGTGGGCGTGGCCCTTAAGGAGATGCCCACAAAGAATAAATGAGGACGACACCCACTTGGCTAACAAGACTACATTTATGTACAGAAAAGAAGGGGCCATAACTCCAGAACGGAAAGGCGCAGAAACAAAAGAAAAACATCGCCGAATTCAGGAGAACAGTGGCTTTTACGCCACATTAAAAATTACCTATTTATGCCAAGTGACAGGGTTTCATAACTTTTGAGGCTTACTCATTGTCTAATGAGAAGTTCTGTAAATTATAAATATAGAATTAGCCTCATTTATCAAAACTGCCTAAATGAAGAACTGGTTTTGTTGTCCAGATCCACCAATTAGAGCTCAATTTTAATTTTTGAAAATAAATTAAATTTTTGACAATTTTGTCCCTTTGTGTTTCAAGTGAGCGCCATTTTGAAGAGCTCTGCTAGCTGTCAGCAATTGGAAACATTCTCGATTATAGACAGAGGCTAAAATGCCCTTGATTATGCCTCGTTAGAAAAAAAATGAACACTACAGCCGTGTCACTTGGTGATCATCAGAATGGATTATCACTCTCTGCATGTGTCCTCTTTGATGATCCCGATAATATAAAACGGCCATGTAGCTCCTGCTTCTGGCCACTGGCTTTGAGAAGATGTGCTTGACTATTTTCGACAGTCCCATAAACAGTAAATGGAGTGCTGGTGCGCATGTGCAGAAATTGCCCCAATCAAACGCATTTGGGGATCAGTGGCACCCCAGAAGTTCTCACGTTATCATCTATCTTGTGGATAGGCTAAGTCGTGACAACGCAATTAGCTAAAGCTGCAACTCCTTCATTTTGAGGATCGGTGAACTTTTTAACTATGGTTTTGCAAAGACAAGTAGCGTGTGACTCTAAAGTCACTTGCTAATTATCCAGATATCGAATAATGTCTTTGAAAGGTTTATTCCTATCAGATAATGTTATAACTTACTACATGTTTGGAGGAGATCTGACCTCTGTGGAGGGGCAGAGATCTCTTTAGCTTTTCTCCTGCATGGCGGCACTTCAGAGGATCCTTCCGCAAGTCGAGCAAATATCACCATGTCATAAATGTTTGAAATCGGGCTTGGTGTATACATGTTATAACACATAAACCTGTCTCGACAGTAGCATTATACATGGCACATAGTAGGTGGGGTCCCTGTTACAGATTTTACACAGAGGCCCGGAAGCTTCCACATTGTCTTGCTTTGTATATTTGTGATTCATGCTACATAAAAAAAAAAAAAAAATTATAATAATTCGCTCGTAAACAACTGCGCCCAATGACTACCTGTTATTTATGTATGTTACGCTGTCACACACCATGATCAATATTAGGTTTCACGGGCACAGAGCCAGCGCACAAAGCTACGTGACCGCTGCGTGTGTGGTCCTGTTTGATCCGTCGTCTTTGCATATTGATGGTTCAGTGTAACAATGAATGGGTGGAGATATAATCTTTAAAATGGAGTAGAACGAACACAGAGGACAGAAATATCAAAGAAAATGCATCAAAATGAGTAAGATAAATGACCTTGGACACCTAAATCAAAGGCACAATATCAGTAAAATTTAGTTCTTCTGGTTACCTAAATTTGATTGTTTAAAAGGGTGTTGCCAGAATTATAGTTTATTATTTTTCCATAGATCTCCAGCAGTTTAACACTCTAAATGCTGCAATCGATATCGATGACGGTGTTTAGAAGGCAGGCAGAATGTGGGGGGGGGGGCTCTCTTTGCTCTCCGATCGGCACCCCGTGATGTCATTGAGAGGGGCCAATCGTTGCCATGTCATGACGACATCAGGGTCACCAGGCGCTAGCAAGTTAGCTAAATCATATGCAGTGTATGATCTAACCAACTTGTGTCAGTGCAGAACTGACAGTTACAAAGCATAGCAATGGGGCAATTTCTACTGTTTTCCAAGTGAAAGTAAAAAAAAAAAAAATTGGGGCGAAACATTTTTTTCCACAAAAAATGTTTTTTTTAGCCCCAATTTTTTCTTTATTTTCACAGCCCAACGTTAGAAACTTCTGTGAAGAACCTGGGGGGTTCAAGGTGCTCACCACACATCTGGATACATTTCTTGAGGGGTACAATTCCAAAATGGGGTCACTTGTGGGGAGTTTTCACTGTTCAGGCTCATCATGGAATCTCCAAACACCGCATGGTGTCCTCTGATTCCAGAAAATTTGGCGTTTAAAAAGTCAAACGGCGCTCCTTTCCTCCTGAGCCATGCCATGCATCCAAACCGTAGTTTTCCCTCACATATGGGTTATATCAGCGTAATCAGGAGAAATTACACTACAATTTTTAGGATCCATTTTGTCTTGTTACTCTTGGGAAAATGAAACATTTGGGACTAAAATAAAAGTTTTGTGGAAAAAAATTAGTTTTTTTATTTTCATGGCTCAAAGTTATGAATTTCTGTAAAATACCTGGGGTTTTTTTTTGCTCACCACACATCTAGATAAGATCCTTGAGGAGTCTAGTTTCCAAAATGGAGTCACTTGTGGGAGGATTTTACTGTTTAGGCATATCAGGGGCTCTCCAAACGTGACTTTGTTTGTTCTCGATTCCAGCTGTTATGATCAGGTGACCTTGGAGCAGCATGAAAACTTTCACTGGAGTAGGTGGTAACTATACTGACCGCAAACCCTGATCTTATCACCGCAACTAGAAGTAGCCGTGGGGTGTGCCTAACAAAACCTAGAGACCTCGACACAGCCGGAGGACTAAATACCCCTATAGATGGAAATAGGAATATCTACCTTGCCTCAGAGCAGAACCCCAAAGGATAGGCAGCCCCCTACAAATATTGACTGTGAGTAGTAGAGGAAAAGACACACGCAGGAAGGAAACAGGATTTAGCAAATGAGGCACACACTAGCTAAATAGGAAAGGATAGGACAGGATACTAAGCGGTCAGTATTAAAAATCCTTCCAAAAATATCCACGGCAGAAAATACAAAAACTCCACAATCTAACTAAAGATGTGGAGCGTATATCTGCATCTCCAGAGAATCCAACAAGACTGAGAAAACACTGACACAGACAGTCTAAGCTGGACAAGAGAAAAACAACAGAATAACACAGAATATAAGCACACTGCCTGTGTGCCACAGAAACAAAAACCAGACACTTATCTTTGCTGAATTGGCAACGAAGCAGGAGAAGCCAGAAAGTGAACCAACACTTCAGAAGAAACATTGACAACTGGCAAGGACTAATGAATCCTGCACACCTAAATATCCCAGTCAGAACTGCAATCAGCAGAAACACCTGGTCAGGACTGCGACTCAGAGACAACTGCATTCCCACCTACAACCACTGGAGGGAACCCAAGAGCAGAATTCACAACATCCAGCCAATTTTGCGTTCAAAAAATCAATTGGTGCTTCTTCCCTTCCGAGCCCTGCCGACCACCCAAACAGTAGTTTTTCCTCACATATGAGGTATCGGTGTGCTCAGGATAAATTGTACAACATATTTTGAGGTCCATTTTCTCCTGTTACTCTTGTGAAACTGAAAAAACTTGAGTCTAAACTTAAAGAGAATCTGTCATCTACTTTTTCGCATATAAGCTGCGGCCACCGCCATCAAAGGCTTATCTACAGCACTCTGTAATGCTGTAGATAAGCCCCCTATGTAACCTGAAAGATAAGAAAAACAAGTTATATTATACTCACCTGGGGGGCGGTCCAGTGCTGTCCGGTCCGATGGGCGTCGCGGTCCAAGTCCGGCGCCTCCCATCTTCATGAGATGACATCCTCTTCCTTGCTTCCTGTCGCAGGTCCTGCACAGGCATACTTTATCTGCCCTGTTGAGGGCAGAGCAAAGTACTGCAGTGCGCAGGCGCCGGGAAAGGTCCGAGAACCCCAGCGCCTGCGCACTGCAGTACTTTGCACTGCCCTCAACAGGAAGATAAAGTATGCCTGCGCCGGAGCTGCGACAGGAAACATGCAAGAGGACGTCATCGCATGAAGATGGGAGGCGCCGGACCGCAACGCCCATTGGACCGGACCGCATCGGACCGCCCCCCCAGGTGAGTATAAGTTGTTTTTTTATCTTTCAGGTTACATCGGGGGATCATCTACAGCATTGCAGAATGCTGTAGATAAGCCCCTGATGGCGGCGGCCGAAGCTTATATACAAAAAAGTAGGTGACAGATTCCCTTTAAAAAAAATGTTGAAAAAAAGTTCACGTTCATTTTTTCCTTCCACATTCCATTACTTCCTGTAAAGCACCTGAAGTGTTAATAATGTTCTTGAATGTGGTTTTGAGGACTTTAAGTTTTTAGAATGTGTCAGTTTTTGGTATTTTCTGTCTTATAGACCCCTTAAAGTCACTTCAAATGTGATGTGGTCCCTAAAAAAATGGTTTTGTAAATTATGATGGAAAAATGAGAAAATCGCTGGTCAACTTTTAACCCTTCTAACTTCTTAACAAAAAAATGATGTTTCAAAAAATTTTCTGATGTAAAATAGACGTGGGAAATGTTATTTATTACCTATCTTGTGTGACACAACTCTCTGGTTTAAGGGTATAAAATTTTAAATTTTGAAAATTGCAAAATTTTACAAATTTTTGACAAATTTTCATTTTTGCTCACAAATAAATGCAAGTTATATCAAAGAACAGTGAGATTCGTTGAAGTGTTCCAAAATTATTACCACAAAGTGACTGGCCAGAATTGTAAAATTTGGCCTGGTACTGAAGGTAAAAACAGGCCTTAAGTCAAGCTAATCCTTTCCAACACTTGAAGAACACCAAGGTGTGAAAGGACCCTGCGTTTTAGAAGACAATTTGTTCAGGAAGGTGCAGAAGTACATGGGGCTTGAGGACCAGGCAAGGATTGCTTTCGGTTCTTTTTCTTTCTTCTCTATTTCGAGGTTTGGTATTCCTTTAATTCAAGAGAACTGAAACATCTGAAAAGCATCCAGATAACTCGCGCTTTGAGACCAGATACTTTTCTATATTAGAACAACCGCCGAGCACTGGGACGCAGGATGATATTTTTATAAGATAAGCCGAGATTAATAAGAACTTTTATGTTTTTGTTGTTTTTCGTTGCCCCTCCACCCCTCAACTACTCTGTAGGGATTGTAAGAAACAGAATGTTCTAATGTCAGTGTTAAATAGCCGTGTTATACAGGAACAGATAGAGATCTGGACTCGGGCGTACATTTAATAGGTTCCTAGCATGCCTGACCTGAAAGCTCCATGGCCTAGTTTCTCTAAGCTGTTACCTCGGTAAAATCTATAACTTGTGTTACAGGATACAATACTAAGAAGTTCAAGGAATGCTTTCATTACATGAAGGGGCCCATTGTATACAGTTTAGCAGGAAAGAAGATGCGTGAGGCATCAGATCTCTGGCGTACAAAGAAAAAAGGGGTCAAAACTGGCCATCAAAAAAATACTAGGATTTGTCAACCTCTCCTAGTCCTGCTCATCACTCTCGGATCAATTCTCAACCCTCTTGTTAGCTTACAAGAGGAACTTTCCACCCAGTAAAAAAGGCACTTCTTTTGATTAACAAGTCATCGTTTCGGTGTGATGCACATATGACATCGTGCTAATTGAAAGAAAAGCCGCGTATGCCTTCAGGTAGGAGGTGGCTTGCAGATCTCCAGTCTGATGGCTGTGGAACATTGACATGGCCAATGGAGCTGGCCCTTGGAATCAATTCGCACCACACAAGGTTGAGAATAATGTTTGCCACCGTGGTCCACTTTGGTCCTTCGTGGGAGATAAGCTGACCAAGGTAGACCACTTCTGAGTCTATCATTATCCACATAATATTTTGGGCACTTCTTGTGCTTACGAGGACCCAAACTTTCATCATGATGTTATGACACGACTAAGCAAGATTTAGTAAGTGCAAGAGTCACCAAGGATGCCTGGCCATAAATGCTTGTAACAGAAATGATGACTGCCCTGGTCTCTTGTCCGGATGTCACAGAGAACTAAACTAAATCCTGGAAAATGGTATCATAAATCTTTTTGCTCATTTCCAGGACAACAGTTGCGGGTGATCCACGGTACATAATAACTTCCCTTTTGGTACCACAAACTGGTCCTGAAAGGCTTCCATAAAACCAAGCAGAAATGTCGTAACAGCCATCTATCCCTGTATAAGTGACAGTAGGCTTTATCCAAACCAAGAATGGGCCCATCCTATGCCTGGGCATGTGGTATTATTGATTATATTAGAGAGGTATTTCTCTCGAAGAAGAAATTCTTTTAGGATGGTATGCATGAGCCAATGATGGCACCACATGGTGTCCCATGGAGTGCCTATCATATCATGCCAAGGACACACGCTAATCCAAAATACTGATAACCACTCCATGCACAAATCATCTACTCTACATGAAGGATAAGATCTTTCAAATACATCTAAGAAGTCATTGTCCCCCTAATTAGCCATCACCACCGGAACACTTAGAACAAAGTTATGCTCAAAACTAAACAAAAAGTCTTCCATTTAGTATGTGATAATTCAGTGAAAGCTTCCTGAGCGGCTGGGTACAAAAATCTCCTACAGATATTTCCTATTTACTACTCACTTTTCAGCAGGACCATAGGGGGATGTTTACTGACAGGATATCCCGACCTCAATGAGGAGGTCCAGATACGTGTTACGTTACAAAATCAAAATTGAGAACGCAGTGGTAGATACTTTATTAGGTTGCAATTTTTTTTTGGGGGGGGGGTGGAATACAGTTTCAAAATTGACATATTTGTATGAAAAAGAAATACAGGCACTTAGTCAAAAATATATAGATCCCCCATACTATATAAGAATATAGCAGTATGTATGTGGCCGATTTCCAGGCCTAAGTACATGTCACTTTTATCTCTCCTAGATCCAGTTCCAGGAGCTACCTCCTCATTCTTCTACAACAGGCCCCTCTGCCCTTTAGTGACAACATTCTCTTGGTTCATAAATCCTAGGTCGGGCATCAGCATTCAGCCTGAGTATTCAGGTAGTTGGCATCCATTCTGCTTTCATGGACGGCTTCATCCCTAGAACCTCCTGGAAAACCCAACTCTACTACATCTCTGGGTAACTCTGCTATACCACTGGTCAGATCTGTCTTGGCCTATATGACAAACCTAGCTCTGCTATATTATTTGGCAGCTCTTCTATTCCTCTGTTCAACTCCGCCGTTGACTGTTTGCTACCCAGCTCTACTATAATGATGGGAACCCATGCTTTAAATCACTATACCACGCATATATTACGTGAAATCCTTGCTCTATTTCAGTGACTCTGTTGCTCAGCTCCAAAATATAAAGTCATCGTTAGTGAGGTATTGATGGACACAAGTAAATATTTTGGTCTTGGACTCCAACGTACTCCCCAAGGTAGAAAGAACAAGGAAAAGGTGCAGCAATGGATTTGCGCTCCTCAATATACATGGGGTGACCTAGAGCACCATGAATGCAGATGAACCTAAAGCTCCTGCCTTGTTAACCGCCTGCTATGGTCCAACATGCTACCAGTTAGGTGCCAGGTCACAAAATATCCTATTGACTCCTATCTGTTAATATTTATGGAGGGCTTCCAGTACATGGTTCATGCATTTTATTATGACTAGTGTAGCATCTACATGGAGTTTGCATGAGGACATGTGAGTTTCCTTTGGGTAATCTGGTTTCCTCCACACTACAAATAATGTAACTAACTTCCTATGAAATTGGCCTTTGTGTCTGCCGGACAGAGATAGGATAATTCAATATGAGGAAAGTGCCTTTCTTGATGTATCTTCTGTCAGGACTATAATATTAATGACTAGTAACGCTCCCTAGACAAAAGTAAATGTGCAAAACCCAAAACAGATTTTCAGACATTCATCATTATTGGATGCTGGATTAAGTGAGGTTCACTTCAAGGGGCACCAATATTTTATTTACTCTGTTTCCTCGGTATTCAGGTACAACTGGAATTTTATGTTAAAGGGATTATGAAGTATGGGTAATCATTTTTGGTTTGAAGGGTCATACTACATTGGTCATAGAGGGTTGTGTAGCTGGTTCTGCTGGTTTACAGCTGTAATCTGTGGGAGAACCTGGCTCCACCAAACTGCAGAACATGGCACCACCACATGGGAGAACATGGCACCACCAAATAGGAGGAGAACGTGGCACTGCCACATGGGAGAATATGGCACTGCCACATGGGAGAATATGTCACCACCACATGGGAGAACATGTCACCACCACATGGGAGAACATGGCACTACCACATGGGACACCATGGCACCATCACATAGGAGAACATGGCACCACCAAATAGGAGAATGTGGCACTACCAAATAGGAGATTGTGGTAACAGCACATGGGAGAACGTGGCACCACAAAATAGGAGAAAGTGGCACCACCACATGGGAAAGTATGGTACCACCACATGGAAGAATATTGCACGACCACATGGGAGAACATGGCACCAACACATGGGAGCACATGGCACCAACACATTGGAGAACATGACACCAACACATGGGACAACATGGCACCAACACATTGGAGAACATGACACCAACACTACAGTTCATTTTTTTCAGCTACTTTTCAGTTTTCTGCACTCAGCGCAGGTAAGGGTGTGGTCTCCCTATCTTTGAGCTGGACATTACATTTATATAGCTTTCCATTGTTGTGTGTCCATGTTAGGTCCTGCTCTGCCCTTATTCACATTAACGTTACTTTGACACATGGTAAGGTTTTAATATTAGGTTAGGACCATCCTGATTTGGGTACACCATGTTGTTGGTGAGATGGCTTTTATGCTTTTTTTTTTTTTTTAATCAAAAACAGTGTTTACCAAGTATTCTATGTTATTTATATACACTATTACTTTTACTTATTTACTTACAACAGGGTATTTGCCCATTTTGTTTCAGTCTTAGGTTTTGTCTGTTTAATGGCCAGTGTGAACAGGCTCCTATCTTTTGCATGCATACCAACTTACACTACAGTTCATTTTTTTGATTAGCCATTTAGTGTGTATGGCGGTCTACGGGCTCTCTCTAGATGGATGATGTCGGAAGGATCGGTCTTGTTAAATTTCAATGCCGATCCTTTTTCTCTCCTGGCAGATCACTTGCCACCAAGAGATGTCTCCCTGCAGCCTTAATACTGACAACACATGCATGATCGGTCGAAAAGAGTGTGTGTGCGCATGAGTGTATGAGATAGTCCAGAAAGATTGCTACTGGTAACACGAGTGATCAGCCAACAGCAATCTAAAGCTGGCTCTCATAGCTGAATAGTTGATCATTTAGTCATCAAAAAGCTCTCCCGACTCTTCCATACATATAATATTCAACTTGGCTGAATGTTAAAGAAAATATATCTGTCACGGGGCTACCGCGACAGAGAGGTTCCAGAGAACCGCAGCGCTCTGGGCCTCGTTCACACACAGTGAACAGAAGCTCTTCACCTATATCCTGACCTGGCTGCTTTGTGCCAGCAGTGCAGGAGTTAACCTTATTGCGGAGTTGCTGAGAGCTGGGTCTCTCTCAGCTGAAGTGGATTTTGTAATCTGATCCTCTATATAGACCCAGTCCTGACTTCAGCTATTGTCAGTGATCAGTTCTACTGCCTGGCTTGGAGGTTGAAGGAATGTAGTGTTGGTGTTGGAGGTTTATTTACAGAGATTGGTGTCTGCGGTTTTGGTTGCATGTTTAACCTGTTTTCCTTCCTAGTTTATTCCTTCTCTTCCCTTCTCTGTGTTTCCTGTGTGGTTGTTTGAGCATTTGGTGAGTTTGAGACTTTGAGTTACCTTGTCTGTATACCCTGTTATTTGTTGTATTATTACACTGGTGCAGTCCACCTCATTTGGGGGGAGAGGGGGTCACTGATTGTCTCCTGTGCAGGCCCTAGGGATACGCTGACGGCTCGGGCCTCCTAACCATCATAGGTACCCCCGAGATAAGGGAAAGCCAGGGCCCCATTAACGTGGTAGGGACAGGTGCGGGTCCCAGTACGCCGTCCTGCCCCTTTAATGCCGCTTACGGCGTGACAATATCAGCAGGAAGAAATCTTCTAAGCCATCTACATGGGCTTGCAGATCATAGGAAGCTGAATAAAATAATACCTTGATATCTGCGATCCGATGTCTCATTCCAGAGAAATCCTTATTTTTCTTAATATGTAAATGAGCTGTTAAGATCTATGGGCAGGACATAGATCTCCCAGAGAATCTACTTCCAGGAAGCATTACCAGTGTGATACATGTAATAACTGACAGTCTGCTCTCCTGATCTACACGTCTCACACTGGTAATGATCCCTGGAGGTAGATTCTCCTGGAGATCTATGCCCAGCCCATAGATCTTAAAAGTTCATTTACATATTAAGAAAGACGTCAATTTCTCTGGAATAAGAAACTGGATAGCAGATATCAAGATGTTGTTTTACTCAGCTTCCTATGACCTACATACCCATATAGATGGCTTAAGAGGGTTGATCCTCCTGACAGATGCCCATTAACATCTATCCATCTCAGTTTTCAGTAAAGCCCTTCTGCCCTGTGCGAAAGGCTAATTTAAAAAAAAATAAAGATAAGAAACTTTAGAAAACAACTTCTATAGACTTGCTAATGAATGTAATTCTAGAGATCATCCCTCGAAGTCTTGAGAAACTCTCGACTTTGAGAAGAATCCCAGCCTTTGTCTCTTTCGTCTGAGCCGTTCAGAGTGTCGGGAACTACGGCTCGCCTCACGCCATTAAACATTACAGTCAGATATTGATTGGCCGTCATCCTCACTGCGCAATTTCTCACACAATCGTCTATTTATTTATTCTACATCGGAGATAAAGTCTCGACTGGTGAGAGAAGAAAAAAAAATATATTAAGAAAAAACATCACTCCATCATTTTTATGACGTTGGGCCGCCGTGCCAAGTAGATGACAATCATGGCCTCTTTTTTTTGGGAAAAACTCCCTCGTCTAGAATTATTTTCAGTATGGCTTTGGGGAATGTAATAGGTTTGACAGGATTTGAGATTTTTTTCACGCTTTGTTGCATGTTGTGATGTTCTTATAAACATGAGCAAAAAAGAAAAACAAAAGAAAAATGTAAAAAAAAAATTAAAAAATTGGTAAACGTAACGACAGCTGTCCGGTACTAAAGATGACTAATTCAGGTACACACCCCTGAAGCAGGAGATGGTATTAATTTGGAGGGGGTGGGAAATGAGATGGTAATTTTTTTTTAATTTTTTACCTATCAAATCAGTTACATCAGAACATAAAGGCAAATATGGTTAAAACGTTTTAAATGGAACAACATGTATCCAGGTCAAAAAGGGAAAAAACATTGTGTAAACAAAGTATAGATTAAAACCATATGTCGTGGATGCCACCGAGGGGGAAAAATGTTTTTGTTTTTTTTGTTCTTTAACATGAGGACTTGTTTTGGAAATAAAGTTAAAAAAATATATATGTTTTCTAAAATATTTTTACAATTTTTAAAGAAAAAGGGAAGAAAAGTCCCTTGTATTTTTGGATTAAAAAAAAAACTCTTAATAGATCAGCCTTAAAAGTTTTTTTATTTTTGCATTTTTAATAAACTTAAAATACTTGTGTGAAGCTGAAAATTAAGGTAAGACTATGATCGTTGTGTTAATCATCTGTTGGATCGTTCTTGTAAGTTATCCGACCACCGAGATCCTGGTTTTACATTGGACCATTGATTCGCCAAATTCATTTCCTACACTTGTGCAGCGCCCCAGGGTCCTGGTCATTGCAGTAATATTCTCCTCTAGGGGGAGTGATGTTATGTTTGGAGGCAATAAAGGAGATCTCTTTACCAGGTAACACCAACATACAATACATTTCATACTCCAGTCCACCAGGGGGAGCTATGCTCCTATTTATTAGGGCACTCTTCACAATTAGGTAAAACTGGTGGTCTGGATAGGAAGTTGGTCAGAAGCTGGCTGGGCTTCTCCCAGTTAGTTGCTATCTGAGCTCCGCTCAGGTAGTTGGTCCCTGACAGGGGTGGGATCCTGTCAGAGGCCTAGACAGAAGGCCACGGAGCTGTGCCTGCCCCACGTGCGGCAGCCCCTAAGGAAGAGACACGAACAGCTAACTGTATTGTAGAGAGTGAGAAGAAGTCTTAGCAAAAGAGAGGAAACCAGAAGGAGTTCTGCCCTACACAGGCTGCCTGCTTCTGAGGCGCAGGATCCAGTAGCTGGAACACAGAGGGAGCAACAGTCCTTTATGACTTTATGACCTCCAGAGACCGGCAGGACAGCTAATTTCAAGTTACTGATCCGCCCTATACCCAGGAGGCACGGTGGCACCTTGTGGGGGCCGGGGCATGCTAGAGTCCCTGTAAAAAGCCTCAGGCCACCAGTCATACGGATTTGTTCTATCCATCTGGGGGACAGAGAGAGACATAACATCTAGAACATCTACAACAGTTGTGAGGACCTTATGAGAGGCTCAGCAGTAAGGTACTATAAAACCCAGGCGCTAGAGGAAGGCTACTGATTTCCACCTGGATAAGGGGACTCTGGATTTGCCTCCAAACCGGCCGGACTCTGCCTGCCCTGTGATCTGGTGCTCTGGACTGTGGATGCTGAAGCCTTCAGTAAAGGTAAAGAGACTGCACCCTTGTGTCCTCGTTCTTCGCTGTGCCTACACCATTCACCATCTACACACTGGGAGGCCCTGGGGACATACTTCACCTGTGGGAAGGTATACCATCTAGCTGCCATAACATCACCCCAGCGGATCCCTAAGTAGCATCGGTCATCCTGACCGAATACCACAGGTGGGGTCACAAACATTTCCCCTTTAAAGACCTTTCCCCTTTTACCACGGACCTCCCGAGGGCCACGGACCGGGTCAGCCACCGTGACATCGCCCTTGAGAACCGAAGGACCCGGTACAGAGTACCCCACTGCCCTACGGGGGCGATCCACTTGTGTTTTAAAAAAAAAGCAAACACAACTGGACAGATCACACATATTGGAGGACTATAATCTGTCATCGAGAGCCATTTTGCACAAACTATGGTCGGTCAAAATTTTGGTAAATTTTTTAGATGTTATATGTTGAGCACAAGCAGATTTAAAATATATATATTATAAATATAAAACCCCTACTGATCACTAAAACCACTGTTCAGAAGAACTTGGCTCCGGTACAAGTGTGCACACAGTAGTGTACAGACCCATAGACTTTCTACTAAGCTGTGCACCTGTTGAAGCAGGACGTAATCAAGTCATTGCAGTGGTGGGGTCTCAGGACCCAGAACCACCAACTGATATACAGTATGTTTAAGGGGCTCCAACATCTGAACAAGACTTATTAAAGGTTATTCCTACGCTGTCAGTGGTTTCAAGACAATTTTCAAACTTTCAAAATACTGTACACACTAACAAAAAAAATTAAAAAATGTAAAATAAAATAAAAAATCATATTACACCCATACCCAAATATTTTGTGAATATATACTCCTGGACACAACAGATGACCGTCGGCTTAACGATGATGCCTCAGCCAATCGTTCAGCTGACAGCCATATCGACCTACTCCACCATACACAGGAGCACTCACACGGCCAAGCACTCTTGTGTTCCCTATGAGAAACCCTTAGGTCAACATGTCTTGTGGCAGCTTATCTCTTGGAGAACAATACAGATCGGCAGTTTGAAATCAGACATGCCCAAGCGACATTTTCCTCAACAATCAGTCGGTCAGCACCCCATACACATAGACTGTCCGCCGAAACCTGTCGATATCAGAGGGTTGGGACAACAATAGGACTCATGTGTATTGGTTTTTTGAGTCAAATAGTTGAGGGTGAGTTGCAATCATTAAGGTTTCTGCTTGTCGGTAAGAATGTTAAGGCACCGAGACGAACGTTCCTACGTTTGGTGAAGTCAAGAAAGCTAGCTACGTAATGTGTATGGTTATCTTTAAAGTTTACCCCACCCCCACACAAAAGAGAGAGAGAGAGATGGCGGTCTCAGATAGATCATGATCGCACTTCTCCCATTCTACACAGATACAGAACCAGGAAGTAAATCTTTGACTGTATCAGATAGATCGTGATCTCACTCCTCCCCTTCTACACAGATACAGAACCAGGAAGCAAATCTTTGACTGTATCAGATAGATCGTGATCTCACTCCTCCCCTTCTACACAGATACAGAACCAGGAAGTAAATCTTTTCACCTTACTCTTTGACTTCTTATTAGTGCTGTTCCCTGGGTATTGCAGTCAGAGATTTTATCCTAGTGCCGATTGAAAGGTGAGATTTTTGGTTCCCAACCCCCTAAGACACATTTAAGGTACATGTACAATGGATATGGGCACTCACTGTATGGAGCATGCTCCGAAGCGGTGTTCACCCCACACAGCCAGGGTGGTGGTGGTGTTGTACAGCTAACAACTGAAAGTAAATGCCATGATCAGTGATGGCTCCGATCGCAACAGTATAAAACAACATAACCTCTGAGATGCTGCGGCCAAATGTGACAGTGGCATTTAGGAGGTTAGGAACTAGGGGTGGAGTAGTTTCTGATGCCGATCAACCTATGTTACCCCACAATCACTAATAGGTTGCCTGCTTTTGGCTGGGCTTCACAGAGGACCAATAATTATGCAATATCACGGTGTATTGTATAGGTAATCAAGAGATATAAAAAGCTTATAAAAATTACAAATACTTTAAAAATGTAAAAATAAATAAACTGAAAGTTTTAATGCAAATTAAAAAATCTAAAAAGTAAAGTGAATATGTAATTGTCTGAACTAATAGAATACAAAAATATTTAACTCATGTAGTGAACGATAAAAGAAATTCACGACATGATGACGTGCTGCGCCAAGAACGGTGTCCTAGCCTCTCCGATCCCTGCAGAAGGAACTATGCGAGCTATGTGCCCTCTTAGCCTTCCTGTAAAAGAGCAGGAATTCAGCAATGACAGTTCATTTATTTGGAGACTCTGGTAGAAGTCACAGCGAGTTTAAACCAAAATTTATAATATAAAAATTGCTTTTATGTCATAAAAAAAATACTTAAAAATAATGTAAAAACACACCAAAAAAATAAATAAATTGGTTTATATTTCATACAACATCTGTGAGGATTGGAATAGATGTAATTTACGGGTTATAAAATGTTAAGCGGTAAAAAAATAATAAAACCTTCAGTCGTTCTTACCCGAGTTGCTGTAGATGGGGAGTCTCCGGCCCAGGTCCTACGTATCAGGTGAGGCAGCTACTTAGCAGGCAGACATAAAGGAAGGGATTTTTTTTAGCACTGTAAAAGAATATAGGTAAAAGTTTGTGTTAAATACGTTTTGTGTATACAGCTCTTATTCAGACTCATGGGTGTTCTTGGTTATGGGTCATGTGTGGGGGTATCCTGCAGTTATGTAGGATGAGACCGCACACCATTCCTTTCTTTAATAAGAGTCAAAAGCAAAAGACTAAGAAATGACCGCAAGATCAGACTACACAATGCTTGTTTGTAGTCTGTTACCATGGAAACAGGTCTGCATAGCAGATATAGGCATAAAAAGGTAAAAGATTTTAATAATTTGCATTCGTTATACAGTACTGTAGGCAATAGCACAGCGTGGGTTATCAGCGGCCGGCCCTTGGGGCCCCACCCATGCTACATCACTGGCTGCAGGGTCTTTATGTACACAGCTGTTCCATGTACATGGTGCCAAATCCTGCAAACTCGGCAGCACAGCTACATTTGTCTGTAGGGTCCTCAGAGTCACGCTTCATCCTGCTATTCGCGATCTTTCAGAAAAAAGCTTTAACTAAAAAAATCTAAACAATCCCATTTATCAGGAGACTAAACAGGCCGTATTTTACTTGAACGTACGCCAGGTCTTGTTTGGTTTCTAAGGAACTATTATCACATTGTCCGCCTCTGCCAAAACCAACAAATTAGGGATGTATTTGAGACCTTCAGGTTTATTAAACCATCAAAAAGGAAGCCAAGTATACAATGAGGGCCATTTTTGACATTCTACAAAAAAAAAAAGCTCTCACAGACGATCCCACGTCTCCAAGATCCAGAGCGTAAATACACTGTAATCCCTCCCATACAGCCAAACCCCAAACTGGGTTTCGTGCCGCTTATTAGGGAATTCAGAGTCATTAGAGGAGGTTCATTTTATTAAGATCGTTGTCTATAGACCAAAGTGGAGAGTTGTTACAAAGAGTGTCTCCCTCTGTGGAGGACCTGTCCTGTCCCGCTTATAAACAGACAACTGAGTGGTTTGCATGGACAGTGTGTAATACTTCATTTCTCCTGAGGTGTCACTGTAGGCATAATGAACACTTGCTTCCAAGTTCCACCATAGATTACAACTGATCGCTATCGGTTCCACCAAGAGGAACAATTTGTGATCAACTTATTGTCGCGAGAGGGGTTGTCCAAACCAATGAACTCCTTTACATAGTGATCAAGTCTCAATGTCAAGTGTGAAAATGAGAGAAAATGCCCCATTATCTTACGTTCACCAGATTTTCCTGATTTTCATGATATTCTAAGTCCAGCAGTGTGAATTGGCAATTGAAGTGATTTCTAAAGGTCTTGTTCAGAGGCCCCAGTATCGTCACATACGCAATACTTTCTACTGGAAGTCATCCTACATACCAGCTTTCAATATGATCCTTTGGCCTCAAAATAAAAGCAAAACCTAAGATTCTTCCATAGCTTATACAGGTGTTGTTCACTGTGGTCAATGCCTTTAATAACAGTCCACATACAATAAGCTGATGAACAGGATCTTCTACACATTGGACCCTCAAAAATAGCTTAAATTTGCCATTCACCTGCAGCATTACCCCAAGGAAAATGAAGCACCGAAGGGGTCGTCTGGTGAAAACAAGTCATTACCTATCTAAAAGGGAGGAGATAACTTGCTGATTGGTGGGAGTCCAACTGCTGGGACCTGCAACGATTGCGAGAGCAGAGAAAGTTTGATAGGGCACTTTAATCCCTGCTACTTAATAGAGTGTTAAGTCTAATGCTTCACCGCCGCTCTATTCATTCTTCACGGGGCTGCCGGAAAATGTCAAGCTCAGCTCCAAAAGGATTGAATGGAGTTGCAGGTCCGAAGCTCATTTTATTATACCAAGTGCTTTTGTCATGACACAGGACGGGGTTTTCCTCCCATCCTGGTCAGGTAGGGGTTAACCTTGTTTAGCCTCTCTTTTTTTCAGGGAGGGCTATTTAGGTGTTCTGCTGGCCTGGTTTTGTGTCAGTGATACTTTTGCTTACCCAGCTTTATTTGTTGACTCAGGTTATCGTTCTGATATCGTTGTGCCTCTGCTTCTGTCCCTTGATTCGGTACTGCCCTGTACTCTCTAGTTCTGACCCCTGGCTCTGTCTTTGACCACTTTCTGTCTTGTTCTTTTGTCCTACGCTCCTGTCTGGCTACCGACTTCGACTAGCCCCCCACCATCCTTCTGTCTGATCCCTGGCTACTGCTCGTCTTCCCAGCTTCTGACCTGGGCTTGCCCGACTACGTACCCAGCGTTCACCTAGCTGTCGGTTATCGTCCGTTCAAAATAATAATAAAAGTGTTGATTAACATCAATAAGCTGTCTATGTAATTCATGGATATGGAGGGACCTCCAGGGCAAGATATGTTCTTTATTGCCGCTTTCCAAGCTAAATAATTGTGATCTATGACCCTAAATGGTAAGCCTATTCTAATAATTCAGAACTTAAAGGGCTTTTATCATTTTTACATGCTATAAGATAATATCAAAATAAGAGAAGTGATAACTTGCTGATCAATGCGGATCTGGCCATTGTGACCACCTTCAATGGGGATCTGGCCGATCCCAAAAACTTAAATGTCTCATCTGAATAGAGCTCCAGCACTTCATTCATTCTCAATGCAACTGCCAGGGACAGTGGAACAAAAGTGCTTGGCTTTTCCTATCAGTCCCATAAATAATTAACCCTGCTGTTGTTTTCGGTCAAAAACGACCGACCTTGAACTTCAATATTCTTTAAAATATTCAAGATGTGGCTCTGAAACCCGTGGCCGACCGACCCATCCTCATTTAAGTCAATCAACCACAAGTTTCAGAACCGCATCTTGAACACCCCAAAAAATACCAAAGTTCAAAATCGGTCTCCCCAGACCGAAGACAACAGCAGGGTTAAAGGAGCTCAACCAGTATTCCATTCAGACTGGGCATTTCAGAGCCCCTATGATTAGATGATAGCTTCTGAATGACCCTCTAATTCAGTACCACACAAGCCAGACAGATGATTAAGACCTTCACAGCTCAAGGCCATACTGAAAGCAATATCTCTCCCAATGTATGGTCAAGTTGTATGGCAGAATAAGACTGTGGTGTAAAAATGGGTCAAAAAGGGAGAAGCCAATGTGGAATCTAGATTTGCAGAGCTTTATGATGAGCATATGCCTTCTCTAGAAAAGTTCAATGTTCTACTGGATCTAATCTGTCCATCAGAATATGGTGACCTAGAAATCATCACAAAAGTCATTGGAAAAAAAACAAAAATATTAAAAAACACGTCTACCCATAATAGGAACCTATAGAAAAATGCTTTAGCGTTAGACCGCAACCCTTCGGATACACATTGGGTGGATACATTGAACAAACACTGGCTAGACAAACCCTGGTTGCTCCACGAGCCATGAAGGTTGCATGTTTAGCCTTGAAAGAACTTTTATTTGTTTTCACACATCTTGCTTTCACACTTGAACGATCTGGTATGGGCGTTTATATCTTTACACTTGAAGCCTGACAGTGATCATTGGCTTGGTTTCTTTTCTTTTACAAAATAAACCACCACATATGAAATAAGGAGGAACAAAAGAGAAGTGCCCTTCTACGTATCAATGGCTGAATGTTCTACTAAAACTTCAGCAACTATTGTTAGAACATTGACCTTATCCTAATTACCAAAATACAAGGCCACACCCATAAAATGTTCCAAATTAAGTGTTATAATATTTGGTCTTGAATACAAATCTTTACAGTTCTGGAAAGTTCTGTATTTCTAGCTTTAATGTCCATATGAAGCCCAATTAATACTTTAATGCATAAATTCAAGATTTACTTAACGTTCTCAACTCAAGGTCTGAAAAGTCTGGGTTGACTTCAGTTATCCTCCATGTTGTACCCATAGGACTTGGGAAGAAGAAAGATGATGTTCGGGTCAACACAATGGAAATCGTGATGTCTACTATTGATTTTATCTCCGTGACAAAGTGGTTGCTTTGGACAATCCATTCTTTTTAACATGACATCTTCAATGTTAAGCTGAGCTCAAAGTTTCCACCCTAAAAAACCATGTTTTGGTGCCGTTGCTCCACGATGGCTTTCCTTCACTCGCCCTGCACTAATATATATGCAGGAAGCCTAGGCCAGACAATGATCATCTAGACTAAGGGTGAGGACAAGAGACTGGGTTTAGACGCGGTAAATGAAGATAGAGGTTACTTATCGTGCTGATGCATATGGATATCAGATACCTATGCGATTCTGACTGTAATACAAAATGGGGCACATCCTCTAGAGAGAAAGACACCCTAGCTAACATCTCCCCTTTGGCGAAGAGATGAAGATCCTAAACAGAGGACCTCCCTACTATCTCAGGATTTCCTAGTAGGGTATATGAAAATTGGTTCTCTAAACTAGACAACCCTTTTATGTAGACAGAAAAATTGGTTGTATCATTATGTCCTCCTTCTTGGAGTGTAACTGGGGTTCCTTGGGCCAACCAGAAGGATCTGGGTATCAACCAATTAGAAAAAGACCCTAACAATCGACTCCATAGTCACCTCAAAATGGAGTGGTCTTCTGTTGGACCTTTGGGGTCTACTACCATATAAAAGCTTGGGCCAACTAGAGGCTCCTCTAGTATTCTGGCGCAACCTCACCCAAGTGCTGCAACATATCAGACTAGACTTCCATAATGACTTAACAGCATGGTAAACTGGCCAACACCCGCCCGTCCTGCCTCACTTGGCCACCTTGTAGACTTCTAAAATATGCCTTGAACCGATTTTTTGGAACATTGGTTAAACCCACATAACGACTGACTGCACTTGATTTCTTTGGTTCGTTTTACTAACAGGTTTCAATGAAAACATCTGTTAAAATTTATTGGTATGACTTTTTGGCAAACAATGCAATCTCTTTCGTAACTATATATTTTATAAACATTCATGGGAGTAAAATGTTATCAGATTTTATCTCTGGCAAATGTAATACAATTTTAAAGCAGCAATCATTCCTGATCCTTCTTTACTGCTTGTTAAGGATATTTTTTTGGGAGGGTGGCTCTGGTAGAAAGACGTACTGGTGAGCAAGAAATCACTAGAAAATTGTATAATAATAAGTGGTACTAAAGTCTATGAAAACAATTGTAAAGACTGCCAAATATTGTCTTCAGACAGTGCAGTATTAAAAAATAATATATTATTGGTGCCGAACCCTTGGCCAACCGTGTCTATTACTGAATGGCCCCTCCCCCGCTGTAATCTTTGTCCCACCCATGCTTTCTAAAGTCACACCCAGAGTCTATCACATTCTAAATGCCCACGTCAGCCACAGAAATTTGAGGAAGGATTGGGAGAGAGCGAGATTTGACAATGCTTATCCGTCTTTAATGCTTGTTATTAAGAATATTTTTCTCGGAGAGTCTGAGATAGTCATAATGCTGTTACAGAAATTACTAGAACATTATATATTATATCTATTAGGTCTGTATTTGGAAAGATAGATTAGACATCTTCAGGTCATTGTGGGTCTCATTGGTTTTCAGTCTATGTGCTTCCTTACCGTTTTTGTTGGAGCTTCCAAAAAATAACTCCTGAAGAAGAAGTTTCGAAATCAAGGACAAGGGAAGACTGGCACCGGTAAGGTACTTTGCCCTTGCTATAGGACTAAGGTGACAAACTGAATTTGAAGGAAAGCCAAGCTCCTTCTTGGCTCGAGTTGTGCTGAGCACATACGATAAAAAATAATTTGTAAAAAAAAGTCTTTAGAGGTATAATAGGACCCCATATTCACTTACGGGGCCTATATGATGACTGTGTACAACTCTTAGGATATGTGGAGCCATAATACCGCCATGTGCATGAAACCTAAATCTCGCAATAAGTGTTTCTTAACATGTTTAATAGCAGTTGAGTTCTGTGCCATAACAAAGAACATGAAAAAGGTCACCTCTAAGGAGCCAAGTTCTGGAGAGCTTCATCGTCAGCCATGTAATTGGATCATATAGGTGGATTTCTAGCCAGATTGCTTTTTTTTTTTTTTTTCTGAATCCTGGCCTAAAGCCACGTGGCAATGAAATGGATCCAAGCAAGGCATTAAGCACTCAAGTAACAAGATATCATTGCATTTTTAAGCTTGACCACTTGGTATAATCACAGTAGAGGAATCAGCTGCATTTCTAATAAAAGATTATTGGGTTCACATATTATTACCTGTCAGTCATCGGTAAAGCTCTAATAATAGAGGTTTGGGATACATATCAGGTAAAAAAAAAAATTTGGAACGATTGAACCCAACATTTTCGTTATGACTGCCATTTAATAAAACAGCGCCCCTCTTCCCTATGGTGGCGTCTGGTATTGCAGCTAAGCTCCATTTACCTGAAAAGGGCTAAGCGGCACTAAGAGAGGCGAATTATCATAAAATACTTTATGCAAATTTCCATTCTGGGACCGGTAAAAATTAAAGACTCTACTGCTCAGTTTTGCTGGCAGGAGAACGGTCTATTATGAGTAAAATTGCCAGAACTAACGAGACTCGATTTAATGTCCGTGTTTGTGTTGTCAATTACGTTAGTTAAAAAAAAAAAAAAACTTTAAAATCTGCAATAAAAGTTTGAAATGTAGACGAGCTTAACGGTGTCTGCACAATCTCACCGGACCGAAGCTTTCAGCGCGGAGCAACATTTCTTTCCAAAGTGTTATCCTAAGAAACATAAACATCAATTTTGACAGTGAAATCGACTTGTGTCCGTGATCATTCTATTTTTTTTTTTAAGTTTTATCTATTTTTTACTTTAAATTTTACTTGTACCGTCTTATGGCCCCGCAACTTTTTTTTTTTAAGGGTATCTGAAATTTTAATTTATTTATTTTTTCTACACGAAAGTATTTGTCTTTCGCTTCCTACCAGTTCAGGCTGTTCTCACAGTTTAGAATCCGATTGTTTTTAGAAGACTATGCCTTGAATTATTATTCAAAAAGGTTCTTCAGCAAAGGTTATCCAAGGACACTCCAGCTTATAAAGCCCAGAAAAGCCGTGAAGAGTAGAACTATCAACAGAACATGGGTGTAACAATAAGGGATGCAGAGTATGCAGTTACATCCGGGCTTAAAAAAATCCAAAAATCTAAAATCTAGTATTATAAAGGTTACATGGTTGGTGGAGACCCGGAAATTCCAATTATGTCTCTGTCTCTGATGGGATGATGGTAAAATCTCAATTTTTGTTTCCAAAGATGGATTAGCACAATTCATACTGATGGTTTCCATCATATCATTAGACTAGGAATGGTTTTGGTTTGCTAAGCTGAGCTACGATGGTTTTCGGAATGGTAAAACTGCAATCTCATATACACGGAATAAAAATTGAGTTTCTAAAATATAAAACCATGGATATAATCAAGGATCAAATCTTTATGTGGCTGTTCCCCTTAGCTGCCGGATGAATACTCGGTCCAGAGCTACTTACGACCTTCCTATATGACCTTCCCATACACATGCACAGTCATTTCAGCTGAGCCTACATGAGAATTAATGTATCAGGCGTTGAAATTCTTCATGTCCTATCTTTCTTTTCCCTATCATCACCTGTTGGGGGAAGAGTTAGGTTGTCCCTTTCCTGCCAAAGTCGGTTGGCATGGTCAACATTACTTCAATGTGTATGGAGGCCTGAAGTAGCTAATTCCTCAACTCCATGGTGAATCTCAAACTGAATTACAAAAGGATCTGGTGATTGTTTCACTCTCCACCTAGTGTCTTGGACCCTTCAAGATTCTCAATGTAGTTTCGCCCTCCCCATACTTTTCTTGACCCTTCAAGAGCCCTAATGAAGTTTCACCCTCCACCTTCTTTCTTTGGCCCTTCAAAACCCCCAATGAAGTTTCACCCTCCACCTTCTTTCTTTGGCCCTTCGAGACCCCAATGAAGTTTCACCCTCCACCTTCTTTCTTTGGCCCTTCGAGACCCCAATGAAGTTTCACCCTCCACCTTCTTTCTTTGGCCCTTTAAAACTCCAATGAATTTTCACCCTCCACCTATTTTCCTTGATCCTTCAAGAGCTCCAATGAAGTTTCATCCTCCACTTACTTACTAAGATTCTTCAAAGGCCCAATTACAATTTCACCCTGCTTCTATTTTCCTTGAACCTTCAAAAACTCTACTATAGTTTTTCATTTTCAGACCAAGACCGATGATTTTTTTTTTTAATGTTTTACCCGGTTTTCCCTGACCCTCAGCACCATATCAGTTAACAATTCATATTTTCTTGGAAGTGGAATCTTTTTCATGAGTTCCAAGCAAAAAGATAAGACCAACCAGAATTTAGCCCCATCCCTTGAAGGACTCATAGTAGCCATATTCTCTGCCTATATGGTATGTACTCACTTCAGAGGATAAAAAAGAGAAAAATTAAAAAATATATACAGTTTATGTACACAAAATTGAATAATTATGGAAAAAGAGCATTTTTTTGCACAGAGGGAATTATTACGCAAAGTGATTTTTTGCTGACAGACCGAAACAAAACTCCCACTTGGACTGGCTAATAGTGCATATTTTCTCAGTGGGCAGAGAGAAGTAAGTCAAAACCGACATCCCATGAGAACAAAGGATGCCCAACATGCCCAATCTTTCTTTCCCCAGGAAAGACAGAGCAAAGCCTTTCCCGATAGACGGTCAATGGCTCGTTTTGGTCAAGGACCATGGAATGTATAGGCACCTAAATGTCCAACGGAGGAGTGAAGATTCCAAGACCAACTCGTACAATTTGTATATAAGGTTTTGTTTGCTTTTTTAAATGAAAATATTTGGAATTTTTTTATGGCTTAAAAAAAAAAAACACATTAAATAAATAAAAAAATATATTTATTTACTTTTTTTAATGTACCGGTAGTTAATCTGGATTTACACAAGGCTTGCATTCAGGCACGATCTACGCCACCAGTCTGATTACTCTCCCTGGCTCTCTGCCGACGTCCTCAATAATTAGGACTTTATGACTATATGACTGCATCTCGTTTTATGGCAAAACGATCATAAATGACGAGTGTATTGCAGAGCTCTGATTCACCTGCGGGCAGGTCACCGTGCATTCGGAAGAGAGTGGAAAGTCTAAGCTGAAATGTCTAATGCCAGGGCCGCTGGTTGCCTGGCTCCTGTCCCGATGGCCTAATATGGCAAAGAGTTTTTACGCCAAACCTAACAACCTTCCATTGTGCCGTGTGCCACGGGCATCTGTTTAGAATACGTTTAAATTAAAATGTCAACCAGTTTACATCAAGTAGACCCTAACTGTACTTTTCATTCTTAACACAATGCAGACCCCCACCCCCACCCACTCGCCCGATCAGGCCCGGTCTTACACAAATAAAACTTTTTTTTTTAATGCTGTCCGACAGTTAATTTGGCAGAACAGACTTAAATCCTAGACACAAATTAACATTTCTTAGGGTCTTGAAAAAAACAACCTACATTTAAAAGGAAAAATTGCAGAACTAAGTTCCCTCCAACCCCCTTCTTTACCTTGACTTTAAAATTACATTAATTTAAATATAATATAATATAATCTACTATATAATTGTCTAAGGGTCACTTCCGTCTGTCTGTCACAGATATTCATTGGTCGAGGCCACTGTCTGTCATGGAATCCAAGTCGCTGATTGGTCTCGCCAGCTGCCTGTCATGGCTGCCGCGACCATTCAACGACGGCCACAGTCCGATTAGTCCCTCCCTACTCCCCTGCAGTCGGCGCCCGCTCCATACTCCCCGCAGTCACCGCTCACACAGGGTTAATGCCAGCGGTAATGGACCGCATTATGCCGCGGGTAACTCAGTCCGTTACTGCCGCTATTAACCCTGTGTGACCAAGTTTTTACTATTGATGCTGCCTATGCAGCGTCAATAGTAAAAACACCTAATGTTAAAAATAATAAAAGAAATTAAAAAATCATTATATACTCACCTTCCGCCGCCTTTCCCGCTCCTGGCTACACTCCGGTGACCGCTCCATTCAAGCTGCAGGTTCCGGTGGCAAGGATGGTATGGGAGAAGGACCTGCCATGACGTCACAGTCATGTGACCGCGACATCATCACAGGTCCTGCGCACCTGCGCGAGAACGACCTGCCATGACGTCACGGTCATGTGACCGATGTACAAGGGGCCCTCGGAAGGTGAGTATATGTTTATTTTTTAACCTTTGACATACGTGGCTGGGCAATATGCTACGTAGCTGGGCAATATGCTACGTGGCTCTGTGCTGTATACTACGTCGCTGTGCAATATACTACGTGGCTCTGTGCTGTATACTACGTCGCTGTGCAATATACTACGTGGCTCTGTGCTGTATACTACGTCACTAGGCAATATACTACATAACTGGGCAATATACTATGTAACTGGGCAATATACTACGTGGCTGGGCAATATACTACGTAACTGGGCAATATACTACGTAACTGGGCAATATACTACGTGGCTGGGCAATATACTACGTAACTGGGCAATATACTACGTAACTGGGCAATATACTACGTGGCTGGGCAATATACTACGTAACTGGGCAATATACTACGTGGCTGGGCAATATACTACGTAACTGGGCAATATACTACGTAACTGGGCAATATACTACGTGGCTGGGCAATATACTACGTGGCTGGGCAATATACTATGTAACTGGGCAATATACTACGTAACTGGTCAATATACTACGTGGCTGGGCAATATACTACGTAACTGGGCAATATACTACGTGGCTGGGCAATATACTACGTAACTGGGCAATATACTACGTGGCTGGGCAATATACTACGTGACTGGGCAATATACTACGTGACTGGGCAATATAGTACGTGACTGGGCAATATACTACATGGCTCGGCAATATACTACGTCACTGGGCAATATACTACGTGGCTGGGCAATATACTACGTGGCTGGGCAATATACTACGTGGCTGGGCAATATACTATGTGGCTGGGCAATATACTACGTGGCTGGGCAATATACTACATGGCTCGGCAATATACTACATCACTGGGCAATATACTACGTGGCTGGGCAATATACTACGTAACTGGGCAATATACTACGTGGCTGGGCAATATACTACGTAACTGGGCAATATACTACGTAACTGGGCAATATACTATGTGGCTCTGTGCTGTATACTACGTCACTAGGCAATATACTACATAACTGGGCAATATACTATGTAACTGGGCAATATACTACGTGGCTGGGCAATATACTACGTAACTGGGCAATATACTACGTAACTGGGCAATATACTACGTGGCTGGGCAATATACTATGTAACTGGGCAATATACTACGTGGCTGGGCAATATACTATGTAACTGGGCAATATACTACGTAACTGGGCAATATACTACGTGGCTGGGCAATATACTACGTGGCTGGGCAATATACTATGTAACTGGGCAATATACTACGTAACTGGGCAATATACTACGTGGCTGGGCAATATACTACGTAACTGGGCAATATACTACGTGGCTGGGCAATATACTACGTAACTGGGCAATATACTACGTGGCTGGGCAATATACTACGTGACTGGGCAATATACTACGTGACTGGGCAATATAGTACGTGACTGGGCAATATACTACATGGCTCGGCAATATACTACGTCACTGGGCAATATACTATGTGGCTGGGCAATATACTACGTGGCTGGGCAATATACTACGTGGCTGGGCAATATACTATGTGGCTGGGCAATATACTACGTGGCTGGGCAATATACTACATGGCTCGGCAATATACTACATCACTGGGCAATATACTACGTGGCTGGGCAATATACTACGTAACTGGGCAATATACTACGTGGCTGGGCAATATACTACGTAACTGGGCAATATACTACGTAACTGGGCAATATACTACGTGGCTGGGCAATATACTACGTGGCTGGGCAATATACTACGTAACTGGGCAATATACTACGTAACTGGGCAATATACTACGTGGCTGGGCAATATACTACGTAACTGGGCAATATACTACGTGGCTGGGCAATATACTACGTAACTGGGCAATATACTACGTGGCTGGGCAATATACTACGTGACTGGGCAATATACTACGTGACTGGGCAATATAGTACGTGACTGGGCAATATACTACATGGCTCGGCAATATACTACGTCACTGGGCAATATACTGTGGCTGGGCAATATACTACGTGGCTGGGCAATATACTACGTGGCTGGGCAATATACTATGTGGCTGGGCAATATACTACGTGGCTGGGCAATATACTACATGGCTCGGCAATATACTACATCACTGGGCAATATACTACGTGGCTGGGCAATATACTACGTGGCTCTGCTATATACTATGTGGCTGGGCAATATACTACGTCACTGGGCAATCTACTACGTCGCTGGGCAATATACTACGTGGCTGGGCAATATACTACGGGGCTGGGCAATATACTACGTCGCTGTGCAATATACTACGTGGCTCTGTGCTGTATACTACGTCACTAGGCAATATACTACGTAACTGGGCAATATACTACGTAACTGGGCAATATACTACGTGGCTCGGCAATATACCACGTCACTGGGCAATATACTATGTGGCTGGGCAATATACTATGTGGCTGGGCAATATACTACGTGGCTGGGCAATATACTACATGGCTCGGCAATATACTACGTCACTGGGCAATATACTATGTGGCTGGGCAATATACTACGTGGCTGGGCAATATACTACGTGGCTCGGCAATATAGTACGTGACTGGGCAATATACTACATGGCTCGGCAATATACTACGTCACTGGGCAATATACTACGTGGCTCGGCAATATACTACGTCACTGGGCAATATACTACGTGGCTGGGCAATATACTATGTGACTGGGCAATATACTACTTGACTGGGCAATAAACTATGTGGACATGCATATTCTAGAATACCCGATGCGTTAGAATCGGGCCACCATCTAGTATATACATACCGTATATATATTTTTTTAACTAAAATTGTATAGCCCCCTCAATTGCGGCCACTCCACTGATTCTGGAACAGTTTTTCTTTTTTTTTGTGCGACCCTCCATTCCAAAGTTATGCCCCTCGGTAATAATTGTGCAAACTGTCCCTTCAACTAAGTGGGCGTGTACTATACTACTTATCTGTGGGCGTGGCCATCTTTTGATTGGACAGGATCAGAAGAGAAAAAGTAAACGCCCAGAGGGAAGTAAATTTGAATCCTTATTATTGGGGGGCATAACTTTGGAACAGAAGGGCACAGAGAAAAAAGAAAAAGTGTTCCAGAATCAGTGGAACAGAGGTAATTGGAGGAGGTACGCAGCCTAAATGTTAAAAGGCCCCCTTTAATGACAGGTCTTTTAAAATTGGCAGGCTAGATTTAATTAAAAGTGCTTCCAATTGAAAAAAAATAAAGATACATATTAGATCCAGCGCCCTTTTTATGAGCAGTATGTTTCTTCATATTACAGAGCATTTTTTTTCCCCCTTGATGGGTTTCTTCTAGTTAATACCATATACAAGGAGAGTATCTGTAGAAGTGGAAAACACACCCTCCAGTCTATCCGATACCAGATTTTAAAGGCTAACCATTGTATTATTATTTTTTATACATAAATTAATAGTAGACATCAAAAGAAGAAACTATATAAATCTTATCTAAGAAATCTGCTTCTTTCTCCTTATGAAGTAATCCGTCATTTTCAAAATTTTCAGTTCACGGGTAAAATGTGTTTTCAGCGAATACAGATTTTCCTATTACTGAGACAGGAGATGACAGTTGGTGCTTATAAAGTTCTATGGAGAGCTGTATCCGTTTCCTGAGATTCTAGCTCCTCCCTCTTCCATTGAATTTTAAAAAGCACCAACTTCTATATTCGCTGAATACAGATTTTATAGTTTTTACACATGAATTGAGAGAAAAAGATCAGTCTAGGAGGAGAAAGAAACAGATTGCTCTCATAAGATATATTACAAAGTTTCGTCTTTTTACGTGTATCATGGATGCATAAAATTAAAAAAATTTAAACGACTTTTTCTTTTTTAAGGGCTGTATATTGACTTACGAAAAACTGGCACTAGAGAGGCAATTTCACAGTACAAAAAACACTCGAGCAACACAAGCTCTCAACTTCCCCCTCTACTTTTGTGAACTTTTATGGACCATCTTACTGTCCACAGTTCTGCTCTTCTTTCCAACAGCTGTAATTTATTAACAGATAGAGAAAAGACTGTCTGTGTACTGGATGATCCACCAAGGAGAACACTTACTAAGTAAAATATGTTGTTTTTTTTAATTTATGGCCCCTCAGTGTGTAATGTACAAGTAGCACATACTTCTCATACAAATGTACCGTACCAGACATCCAATGGAGAGGAACATGTCAACTATCATTCCATACGAACCAAACTAGACCTGAAAACCCGAGTCCTAGAAATGACTTTATCAAGTGCTGTCAACCAGAAATACATTCATTTCCCAAAGAACAAGGGTCAACAAGTGCTAAAGCATCTCTGGGAGCTCCTTCAAGATTGTTGGAAGACCATTCCCGGTGACTACCTCTTGAAGCTCATCAAGAGAATGCCAAGAGTGTGCAAAGCATATGCACCGTTGCAGCTACAGCCCCAAAATTTTGCACAGTCACACGTCTGGACCCCGAGAGTGTCGTAGGCTATGTTGTGAGGCGAAATTTTAACCCCGCGCTTTCCTATTCACCAAACAATTTTGCCCCTATCTACATAATGGGGAAAAAGTGAAAGGAAAAGTGTTGGAGGCAAATTGACAGCTGCCAGATGTGAACAAGGGGGACTTAAAGAGTGAGAGCGATGGCGCCAAAGAGTATATACCGTACAGTTGCTAAGGTGGGGCCCCGACATGGGATACTCACCACACGCATATGAACACACACACAAAATGCGCCACACACTACCACGTGCTTGAACACATATACCACCCTCAGCACACATTTCACCACACATACACCAACTTCGCCACATAAAAGTCGAAACACAAAAGTCGCCGCTCAAAACTCGCCACGCGCAAAATTCACCTCATGGAAAACTCGCCACACGCATAACTTGCACACGTGGAAAAATTGCCACATGCACAAAAGTTGCAACACATGCAAAAGTTGCCTCACACAAAACTTGCACATACTCAAAACGCATCACACATAAAACTCGCCACGCGCAAAACTCGCCATGCCCAAAACTTGCTACACTAACCTGTCACATGCAACTCCACACACAAAAAGTTGCTACCCGCATGTCACCACACAAAACTCATCTCACAAAAGTCGCTACATGTATGTCGCCACACGCAACTCAACACATGAAACTCGCCCTAAAACACACACAAGTCTGGTATTATCCTTCTAAAATAAAAATCTGATTAATAAGCAGACAAACTACAAGAGCAACAAATGTACCATATAGGAAATACGGCAGCTGTCAGTCACATGACCTGTCTATTATGTGTATGTGTGAGCTAATATATACTGCCAGGGGGGAGGGCTTCCTGTTGGCTGGGAATTTATCAGGCTGCCAATTTAGCTTACAAATACTGAGGTAAAAATACTGAGCAAATAACGTGTGAACGAGGTCTAATACAGGAGGAGATGACACAGATATATACTATGTACAGGGGAGATGACACACAGGTATATACTATATACAGGAGGAGATGACCTACAGGTATATACAATATACAGGAGGATATGACATACAGGTATATGTTATATATAGGAGGAGATGACATACAGGTATATACTATATACAGGAGGAGATGACACACATATTGCTATATACTACGTGGGCTGTTACATACTGCATGGGCTCTGTTATGCTGTGCAATACACTACGTGACTGGGCAATATACTACGTGGCTGGGCAATATACTACGTGGCTGGGCAATATACTACGTGACTGGGCAATATACTACGTGACTGGGCAATATACTACGTGGCTGGGCAATATACTACGTGACTGGGCAATATACTACGTGGCTGGGCAATATACTACGTGGCTGGGCAATATACTACGTCACTGGGCAATATACTACGTCACTGGGCAATATACTACGTGGACATGCATATTCTAGAATACCCGATGCGTTAGAATCGGACCACCATCTAGTATACTATATAAAAGAGGAGATGACACATAGGTATATACAGGAGGAGATGACATACAGCAGGTATATACTATATACAGGGGAGATGACATACAGGTATATACTATATACAGGAAATGACATACAGGTATATACTATATACAGGAGATGACACAGGTATATACTATATACAGGAGATGACATACAGGTGTATACTATATATAAGGGAGATGACAAACATGTATATACTGAGGGGAAAATGAGAAGTGTGAGTGCAAAATGAGAGGAGTGAGGGAAAATAGTGGAGTGATCGGAAAATGACAGATGTGAGGTTGAAATGACAAGTGTTAGGGGGGAATGAGAAGAGTGAGGGGGAAAATGAGAGGTGTGAGGGGAAAAAGAGAAGTGAGGTGCTATAACTAATCACAGATATTTACCATGCCCAGGCAACGCCGGGCTCTTCAGCTTATATATATATATATATATATATATATATATATATATATATATATATATATATATATATATTACATTTGGGGAGATTAGAGTATACAGTTTCCACATAGAACGCAATTATAACTTAGTATGCAGTAAGCTCCTTAGCTCCCTCTAGTAGTGGTTCAGGGAATTCCACATCTTATTATTTCAAACTACGTCCATGCAGGGAATTTGGAACACGAAAAGAAATAAACTAATAAAAAATAAATCTGTTTTAATTTAGAAAGCAATGAGGATTTAATTGCACATTACAATAAATTAATTTGTCCTGTGTTACATGCCATTCCATTCTTGCATAGGAAGTAGAAGAAGCCATTTACGGTATGTATACACTTCTTACATCTTTATTGTTCCATATTAAAGGAATGAACTAGCTGGGAAAACAATGTTGTCGTTTACCGACACCCAATTAAACGCATATTTAGGATTCCATAGGTTTACAGTAATAGTAAGGATTGGGTCAGGGTGAAATTCCAGCCCGGTAGCTGAAAAAAAAAACTAGAATTAGTGATATGGAAGATAAAGTCTGCCTGTAAATGCCAGCAGGTATCAAATGGCACAGAATGGAATGTACAAATATCGGAAAGACACGATGACATTGTGTTCCTTCATTTTTTTTTTAATCAAAGATTGTGATTGTGGTCCATATTTCAAAGTTTCGTGGTCTTTGGAAAGCACTTACGGTACTTTAGGTCCAATCTCCGTTCACACATCCCCCGCATGACATTCAGAAATCTGTTTCACAAACTGGTAAATTGGTCGCAACCCATCAAAACGAGATAGAGCAAAGACTTAATCAATCCTTCTGCAGATCATATGGCCCATACTCTTACATAGCATCATATGAAAACTATGTGATCGTACCGGGCAATGTCATAAATTACATCTAGAATTATTGCCTGTTCAATGCAAAGGAACAGGCAGTGTCTAGAATAATCCCCAATTCCTGAAATACCTGAGGTCTCCTGTCATTAAGAACGGCATGTTCGTAACGCTGAGAATTTAGGGATCAGAATGTGGGAATCATTTTATCTAGCACGTAAATCTGCTTTCATGAATAACATGGAGCCTATAAAGCAAGAGCAGTCATACTGTGCAGCCGACCATATGGACATCTGGAGTTCAATCCTAAAAACTAAAGAAATGGGATAGGGGATAACTTGCCGGTTGTTGGGGGTCCAACAGCAGGAATTCCCTTGACCCAGAGAATGAGGTGCTGGAACCCCATGAATAGGGCTCTCCAGTCATCCGTAATGGAATGAAGATGTGAAGACGAAGCCTGGCACCATTCATTGTCTATGTGACTGCGCTATTTCTGTCAGTCCCATAGACAATGAATGCTGCCTGCATATTTGCACCTCTGGGACATGACTGTAGAGTCCAATTCTCCGAGTTCCAGATCCCAATTCCCCAATACCCCCAGAGATCAGGTTTTGTCCTATTCTATAAATAGGGGATAACATCAATTTCTGGGAATAAGTCTTTAAGGATCCCCTATGAGTTAAGTTATACCCTAACATTTATTTGGGCTCCACCCCCAGCGATCATTTTTTCCCCTATCCTATGCTTCATTTTTGGGGTAATAACCCCTTTAGGGATCCTCCAAGTTGGCTGAATGCTCTTTTGGCAGGCAACCATCTCTCCAAACTCCTCCTCCACTTACAAATGCGTGCATGTGTTTTCATTATTGTATTCAAAAGGCCTGTTGGGTGTTGTACACAGGGCCGCCATCAGGGCATTACTGCCCTTACTGGTGTATAGAGGCACTTCTTTGCTTCAGCTCACTGGGCCCCAGGGTATAATAATGTACTGTGTGCTGGCACACCACCATTGGTGCACATCTCGGCACAGGGTGTTTTCCTGGTGCTACACAGCCAACAGAACAGCAGTGCTGCTCCAGGGCTCCCTCTGCCTTTTTTGTGATGCTGCGCTGTGAAGTCTTCGAGTACGCCCACCACTCGCCAGGATACCAGAAGTGGAGCTGCGCCTGCAGGGGATTGCTATCGCTGAAAACAGCAAGAGCAGGCACCACTGATGGGAATATTCATCAGCCGGCACCTGCGCTATACATAAATTTAAAACATTTATGTGGGGTCTCTTCTATTTTTGATAACCAGTGCAAGCAAAAATGACAGCTACAGGCTGCAACCTTCAGCTGTCAGCTTTATCATGGCTGCTTTTAAGAATAGAGGGGTCCCCACTGTTGTGAATTCTGTGGCAGAGCTCCCTCCTGTGGTCACAAGTGGTACTTCGGCTGGTTCTCTCTGTGAGCTTCCGTTGGTGGAGGAAAGTGGTACTGCGGCTTCTGAGTTTCCTTCCTCAGGTGAAGTGGTGAAGTCGTTAGGTGCTGCTCTATTTAACTCCACCTAGTGCTTTGATCCTGGCCTCCAGTCAATTTTCTAGTATTGGACCTGTTTCCTCCTGGATCGTTCCTGTGGCCTGCTGCTCTGCATAGCTAAGTTCCTCTTTGCTATTTGTTTGCTGTTTTTTTTTGTCCAGCTTGTCAATTTGTTTTTTACTGCTTGCTGGAAGCTCTGGGACGCACAGGGTGTACCTCCGTGCCGTTAGTTCGGTACGGAGGGTCTTTTTGCCCCCTTTGCGTGGTTTTTGTAGGGTTTTGTGTTGACCGCAAAGTTACCTTTCCTATCCTCGCTCTGTTCAGAAAGTTGGGCCTCACTTTGCTAAATCTATTTCATCTCTACGTTTGTCTTTTCATCTTAACTCACAGTCATTATATGTGGGGGCTGCTTTTTCCTTTGGGGTATTTCTCTGAGGCAAGGTAGGCTTATTTTCTATCTTCAGGCTAGCTAGTTTCTCAGACCGTGCCGAGTTGCATAGGGAGCGTTAGGCGCAATCCACGGCTGCCTTTAGTGTGGTTGGAGAGGATTAGGGATTGCGGTCAACAGAGTTCCCACGTCTCAGAGCTCGTTCTTGTTTTTTGGGTTATTGCCAGGTCACTGTATGTGCGCTGACCTCTATGTCCATTGTGGTACTGAATTACCTTTCACAACACCCCACTCTGTTTTTTTAAATTATATAAATAAATAATTTAAAAAAAACACAGCTCGCGGCCACTACAGAAAAGGCACGTTTATTAGCCCATAGGTTAGTAATGGAGAGGCATCCATAAGACACCTCTCCATTACTAAACCAAAAGTTTGATTGAAAGAAGACAGAGCCAGAATAAAAGCTTTTATTTGCAAGAAAGACACTGACTCTTTTAGTTGAAATAAAAAAGCACAGTTATACTCACCTTATGCCCATTCCATTGAATCCCTTGTCCCCTGTAAAAAAAAAGAAAATAATAAACAACCATGATACTCACCTTGAGCAAATTCCATTGAACCCCTTGTTCCCTGTAAAACGAATAATAAGAAACAAACCTTATCCCTCACTTGTCTAAAGTGAAGATGTCCAATGCCATAATTCATGTCTGCGATATGTGATTTATAACCTGAACGGTGGCATGATGCGACCGGTCAGGCTGAAAACTGTTGTGAATTCTGTGGCTGAATTCACTCCTGTGGTCACAAGTGGTACTGCAGCTTCTGAGCTTCCTCCCTCAGGTGTTCTGGTGAGCTCGTTAACTGCTTCATTACTTAACTCCGCCTGATGCTGCTATCCTTGCTCCTTGTCAATTTTTCAGTGTTGGATCTGAGCTTCTCCTGATTGTTCCTGTGACCTGCTGCTCTGTATAGCTAAGTGCTCTTTGCTTTTTTGTTGCTTTTTTTCTGTCCAGCTTGTCTTTTGTTTTGCTGGAAGCTCTGAGACGCAAAGGGTGTACCGCCGTGCCGTTAGTTCGGCACGGTGGGTTTTTTTTGCCCCCTTTGCGTGGTTTTGCTTTAGGGTTTTTTGTAGACTGCAAAGTTCGCTTTACTGTCCTCGCTCTGTCCTAGAATATCGGGCCCCACTTTGCTGAATCTATTTCATCCCTACGTTTTGTCTTTTCATCTTACTCACAGTCATTATATGTGGGGGGCTGCCTTTTCCTTTGGGGAATTTCTCTGGGGCAAGTCAGGCCTATTTTTCTATCTTCAGGCTAGCTAGTTTCTTTGGCTGTGCCGAGTTGCCTAGGTAGTTGTTAGGCGCAATCCACAGCCGCTTTTAGTTGTGTTTAGGATAGGATCAGGTGTGCAGTCTACAGAGTTTCCACGTCTCAGAGCTCGTTCTTGTATTTTTGGGTATCTGTCAGATCACTGTGTGCGCTCTGATCGCTAAGCACACTGTGTTTCTGGATTGCCTTCATAACACCTGTCATTAGCAAACATAACAGTACAAGGAGCCTAACTAATGATTCTCAATAGAGGGAAAGAAAAAGTTCTGACATCATTTTTTTTTTTCTGCTCTGTGTTCACTTTTTTTTTTTTTTTCCCCTAGACATTTGGGTGATTCTGGACACAGGTGTGGACATGGATATTCAGGGTCTGTGCTCTTCAATGGATAATCTCGTTATAAATGTACAAAAAATTCAAGATACTATTGATCAGAAATCTATGTTAGAACCAAGAATTCCTATTCCTGATTTGTTTTTTGGAGATAGAACTAAGTTTCTAAGTTTCAAAAATAATTGTAAGCTATTTCTGGCCTTGAAACCTCATTCTTCTGGTAATCCTATTCAACAGGTTTTGATTATTATTTCTTTTTTGCGCGGCGACCCTCAAGACTGGGCATTTTCTCTTGCGCCAGGAGACCCTGCATTGAGTAGTGTCGATGCGTTTTTCCTGGCACTCAGATTGCTGTACGATGAGCCTAATTCAGTGGATCAGGCTGAGAAAAATTTGCTGGCTTTGTGCCAGGGTCAGGATGATATAGAAGTATATTGTCAGAAATTTAGGAAATGGTCAGTACTCACTCAGTGGAATGAATCTGCGCTGGCAGCTTTGTTCAGAAAGGGTCTCTCTGAGGCTCTTAAGGATGTCATGGTGGGATTTCCTATGCCTGCTGGTTTGAATGAGTCTTTGTCTTTGGCCATTCAGATCGGTCGACGCTTGCGCGAGCGTAAATCTGTGCACCATTTGGCGGTACTGCCTGAGGTTAAACCTGAGCCTATGCAGTGCGATAGGACTATGACTAGAGTTGAACGGCAGGAATACATACGTCTGAATGGTCTGTGTTTCTACTGTGGTGATTCCACTCATGCTATTTCTGATTGTCCTAAGCGCACTAAGCGGTCCGCTAGGTCTGCCGTCATTGGTACTGTACAGTCCAAATTCCTTCTGTCCATTACCTTGATATGCTCTTTGTCGTCGTTTTCTGTCATGGCGTTTGTGGATTCGGGCGCTGCCCTGAATCTGATGGATTTGGATTATGCTAAACGTTGTGGGTTTTTCTTAGAGCCTTTGCGGTGTCCTATTCCATTGAGAGGAATTGATGCTACACCTTTGGCCAAGAATAAACCTCAATACTGGGCCCAGCTGACCATGTGCATGGCTCCTGCACATCAGGAAGTTATTCGCTTTCTGGTGTTGCATAATCTGCATGATGTGGTCGTGTTGGGGTTGCCATGGCTACAAACCCATAATCCAGTATTGGATTGGAATTCCATGTCGGTATCCAGCTGGGGTTGTCAGGGGGTACATGGTGATGTTCCATTTTTGTCGATTTCGTCATCCACCCCTTCTGAGGTCCCAGAGTTCTTGTCTGATTATCAGGATGTATTTGAAGAGCCCAAGTCCGATGCTCTACCTCCGCATAGGGATTGTGATTGTGCTATCAATTTGATTCCTGGTAGTAAATTCCCTAAAGGTCGATTATTTAATTTATCCGTGCCCGAACACGCCGCTATGCGCAGTTATGTGAAGGAATTCCTGGAGAAGGGACATATTCGCCCATCGTCATCACCACTGGGAGCAGGGTTCTTCTTTGTAGCCAAGAAGGATGGTTCGCTGAGACCGTGTATTGATTACCGCCTTCTTAATAAGATCACTGTTAAATTTCAGTATCCCTTGCCATTGTTATCTGACTTGTTTGCTCGGATTAAGGGGGCTAGTTGGTTCACTAAGATAGATCTTCGTGGTGCGTATAATCTGGTGAGAATCAGGCAAGGAGATGAATGGAAAACTGCATTCAATACGCCCGAGGGTCATTTTGAGTATCTAGTGATGCCGTTCGGACTTGCCAATGCTCCATCTGTGTTTCAGTCTTTTATTCATGACATCTTCCGTGAGTATCTGGATAAATTCCTGATTGTTTACTTGGATGACATTTTGATCTTCTCAGATGATTGGGAGTCTCATGTGAAGCAGGTCAGAATGTTTTTTCAGGTCCTGCGTGCTAACTCTTTGTTTGTGAAGGGATCAAAGTGTCTCTTCGGTGTGCAGAAAGTTTCATTTTTGGGGTTCATCTTTACCCATTCTACTATCGAGATGGATCCAGTTAAGGTCCAAGCCATCCAGGATTCGATTCAGCCGACATCTCTGAAAAGTCTGCAAAAGTTCCTGGGCTTTGCTAATTTTTATCGTCGCTTCATCTGTAATTTTTCTAGCATTGCCAAACCATTGACCGATTTGACCAAGAAGGGTGCTGATTTGGTTAATTGGTCTTCTGCTGCTGTGGAAGCTTTTCAGGAGTTGAAGCGTCGTTTTTGTTCTGCCCCTGTGTTGTGTCAGCCAGATGTTTCTCTTCCGTTCCAGGTCGAGGTTGATGCTTCTGAGATTGGAGCAGGGGCGGTTTTGTCACAGAGAGGTTCTGATTGCTCAGTGATGAAACCATGTGCTTTCTTTTCCAGGAAGTTTTCGCCCGCTGAGCGTAATTATGATGTGGGCAATCGAGAGTTGCTGGCCATGAAGTGGGCATTCGAGGAGTGGCGTCATTGGCTTGAAGGAGCTAAGCATCGCGTGGTGGTATTGACTGATCATAAGAACTTGACTTATCTCGAGTCTGCCAAGCGCTTGAATCCTAGACAGGCCCGTTGGTCGTTATTTTTTGCCCGCTTCGACTTTGTGATTTCGTACCTTCCGGGCTCTAAAAATGTGAAGGCGGATGCTCTGTCTAGGAGTTTTGTGCCCGACTCTCCGGGTTTATCTGAGCCAGCGGGTATCCTCAAGGAAGGAGTCATTGTGTCTGCCATCTCCCCTGATTTGCGGCGGGTGCTGCAAAAATTTCAGGCGAATAAACCTGATCGTTGTCCAGCAGAGAAACTGTTCGTCCCTGATAGGTGGACTAATAAACTTATCTCTGAACTTCATTGTTCGGTGTTGGCTGGTCATCCTGGAATCTTTGGTACCAGAGAGTTAGTGGCTAGATCCTTCTGGTGGCCATCTCTGTCACGGGATGTACGTACTTTTGTGCAGTCCTGTGGGATTTGTGCTAGGGCTAAGCCCTGCTGTTCTCGTGCCAGTGGGTTGCTTTTGCCCTTGCCGGTCCCAAAGAGGCCTTGGACACATATTTCGATGGATTTCATTTCTGACCTTCCCGTTTCTCAAAAGATGTCAGTCATTTGGGTGGTCTGTGATCGCTTTTCTAAAATGGTCCATCTGGTGCCCTTGGCTAAATTGCCTTCCTCCTCTGATTTGGTACCTTTGTTCTTTCAGCATGTGGTTCGGTTGCATGGCATTCCTGAGAATATTGTTTCTGACAGAGGTTCCCAGTTTGTTTCAAGGTTTTGGCGAGCCTTTTGTGGTAGGATGGGCATTGACCTATCCTTTTCCTCGGCTTTCCATCCTCAGACTAATGGCCAGACCGAACGAACCAATCAGACCTTGGAAACATATCTGAGATGTTTTGTTTCTGCAGACCAGGATGATTGGGTGTCCTTTTTGCCGTTGGCTGAGTTCGCCCTTAATAATCGGGCCAGCTCGGCTACCTTGGTTTCTCCATTTTTTTGCAATTCTGGGTTCCATCCTCGTTTCTCTTCAGGACAGGTTGAGTCTTCGGACTGTCCTGGTGTGGATTCTGTGGTGGATAGGTTGCAGCAGATCTGGACTCAGGTAGTGGACAATTTGATCTTGTCCCAGGAGAAAGCTCAACTTTTCGCTAATCGCAGACGCCGTGTGGGTCCCCGACTTCGTGTTGGGGATCTGGTTTGGTTATCTTCTCGTCATATTCCTATGAAGGTTTCCTCTCCTAAATTTAAACCTCGTTTTATTGGTCCGTATAGGATTTCTGAGGTTCTCAATCCTGTGTCTTTTCGTTTGACCCTCCCAGACTCCTTTTCCATACATAATGTATTCCATAGGTCGTTGTTGCGGAGATACGTGGCACCTATGGTTCCATCTGTTGAGCCTCCTGCCCCGGTTTTGGTGTAGGGGGAATTGGAGTTTATTGTGGAGAAGATTTTGGATTCTCGTGTTTCTAGACGGAAACTCCAGTTTCTGGTTAAATGGAAGGGTTATGCTCAGGAAGATAATTCCTGGGTTTTTGCCTCTGATGTTCATGCTTCCGATCTTGTTCGTGCCTTTCATGCGGCTCATCCTGGTCGGCCTGGGGGCTCTGGTGAGGGTTCGGTGACCCCTCCTCAAGGGGGGGGGGGGTACTGTTGTGAATTCTGTGGCTGAATTCACTCCTGTGGTCACAAGTGGTACTGCAGCTTCTGAGCTTCCTCCCTCAGGTGTTCTGGTGAGCTCGTTAACTGCTTCATTACTTAACTCCGCCTGATGCTGCTATCCTTGCTCCTTGTCAATTTTTCAGTGTTGGATCTGAGCTTCTCCTGATTGTTCCTGTGACCTGCTGCTCTGTATAGCTAAGTGCTTTTTGCTTTTTTGTTGCTTTTTTTCTGTCCAGCTTGTCTTTTGTTTTGCTGGAAGCTCTGAGACGCAAAGGGTGTACCGCCGTGCCGTTAGTTCGGCACGGTGGTTTTTTTTTGCCCCCTTTGCGTGGTTTTGCTTTAGGGTTTTTTGTAGACTGCAAAGTTCGCTTTACTGTCCTCGCTCTGTCCTAGAATATCGGGCCCCACTTTGCTGAATCTATTTCATCCCTACGTTTTGTCTTTTCATCTTACTCACAGTCATTATATGTGGGGGGCTGCCTTTTCCTTTGGGGAATTTCTCTGGGGCAAGTCAGGCCTATTTTTCTATCTTCATGCTTGCTAGTTTCTTAGGCTGTGCCGAGTTGCCTAGGTAGTTGTTAGGCGCAATCCACAGCCGCTTTTAGTTGTGTTTAGGATAGGATCAGGTGTGCAGTCTACAGAGTTTCCACGTCTCAGAGCTCGTTCTTGTATTTTTGGGTATCTGTCAGATCACTGTGTGCGCTCTGATCGCTAAGCACACTGTGTTTCTGGATTGCCTTCATAACACCTGTCATTAGCAAACATAACAGAAAACTATGTGAGAAAGAGATGCTGTGAGCACAGCATCAGTGACTTATGGTGACGTCATCAAGGTTACCACAGGTCACTGAGGCTTTGTTCCCACTAGCACTTCACTGTGAGCTGGGATGATGAACTGCGGTGACCTCAGTGAGATCACCGGGTGCACTTATTTTTCTTCAGATATAGATGGGCCTTTTCTGGGGCAGCTGCGAGCTGATATTTTTAAGCTAGGGGCATTATTCATGTTCCCTTACAAGTCTGAGAATATCATCCACCAGCTGTCTGCATTAGCTTGGCTGGCTGTCAAAAAATGGGGGGGGGGAACCACACGCCGGTTATTTAAAATTATTTCCTGGAGAAGTCCATGTTCAGGGTCCAACATTAAGTTTTCAGTATAGACTCAGAACTTTACTGTTCGGGTTTGCCCATCTCTACTAGAAACGTCACCAGTGGGTCAGTGTTTTACCTGTACACAGACACTATACACTGTAAACTATGTACAGAGCTCCTGTGTATAATGTCTCTGGTGATATCTGTATTACTTGTACACTATATACAGAGCTCCTGTGTATAATGTATCTGTACACTTACACTAAACACTGCATACTATGTACAGAGCTCCAGTGTATAATGGCACTTATGGTAATATTCGTGTTGTGGTTTTTTATTAATGATCATTATTTAATATTCGGTCTCTATATGGTGGTAATATGTGGTCTGGTCACGGTGTGGTGGTATTTGTCCCTTGTATGTGGTATTATTTGGTTACTTGTGGTAATATGTGGTGGTAATGTGTGGTCTGGTCATTGGGGTGGTATTGGTTTCTTGTATGTGATATTATTGGTCATTTTGAGAAATGTATGTGACACATTCCTTTAAAGAAAAATAAATAAAAATATACCTAGAAAAAAGAATTGGATATTTTAATTCTTTTTTTAAAAGGTTAGAGTAGAGTAGAGCATGGCCAAAAGAGTCTACCTTGTCATGGTGGCGGCTGAAAAAATCTTTTGGCCAAAACAAAAGCTGATGGCTGTGTATGCAATGTGGTGTTCGATGGGAATGGTTAATGTGTGATTGGTGAGGATGGAGTGCAGAAGTGGAGTTTTTTTTTTTTTTTTTTAAGAGTGGACGGTGGGGACGGAGGAAGGTTTGAGTAGTGGAGGCGGAGCTGGGTTGGAGGTGGAGTTGGGGTGGAGCCTGGGCAGAGTCTAAAGGGGGCCAAAAATATTGCCAGTATGGGGCCCTGAAATTCAGAGTCCCGTTCTGAGGATCATTGGAGATCTCAGTGGTCGGACACACACCAATGAGCAACTTATCCCCTATTCTGTGGATAGGAGATTACTTACTTCTAAGTCAGTAAGTCTTTAAGTAAAGTAGTTTTCAGAGATAAATTATGTGAAGGGCAAAGGGGCAACTTCCAAGTGGCCTCTATCATCCAGCGCTCTACAGCAGACAGTGGGGTACAGCTATACAGTCATGGACAAAAATTTTGAGAATGAGACAAATATTGATTTTTCCACAGTCTACTGCTTCATTTTTTTCTAATGGCAATTTGCATATACTCCTGAATGTCAGAGTGATCAGCTTAACAGCAATTACTGTACTTGCAAAGTCAATATTTGCCCAGAAAATGAACTTTAACCCCCAAAACACATTTCAACATCATTGCAGTCCTGCCTTAAAAGGAGCAGCTAACATCGTTTTAGTGATTGATCCATTAACACAGGTGTGGGTGTTGATGAGGACAGGGCTGGCGATCAATCAGTTATGATTAAGTAAGAATGACATCACTGGACACTTTAAAAGGAGGCTGGTGCTTGGTATCATTTTTTCTCTTCAGTTAACCATGGTTATCTCTAAAGAAACACGTGCAGCCATCATTGCACTGCACAAAAATGGCCTAACAGGGAAGAGTATCGCAGCTACGAAGTCAACAATCTATCGCATCATCAAGAACTTCAAGGAGAGAGCTTCCATTGTTGTCAAAAAGGCTACAGGGCGCCCAAGAAAGACCAGCAAGCGCCAGGACCGTATCTTAAAACTGTTTCAGCTGCGGGATCGGACTACCAGCAGTGCCGAGCTTGCTCAGGAATGGCAGCAGGCTGGTGTGAGTGGTTCTGCACGCACTGTGAGGCGGAGACTCTTTGAGCAAGGCCTGGTTTCAAGGAGGGCAGCAAAGAAGCCACTTCTCTCCAGAAAAAACATCAGGGACCGACTGATATTCTGCAAAAGGTACAGGGAGTGGACTGCTGAGGACTGGGGTAAAGTCATTTTCTCTGATGAATCCCCTTGTCGATTGTTTGGGACATCTGTAAAAAAGCTTATTCGGAGAAGAAGAGGTGAGCGATACCACCAGTCTTGTCTCATGCCAACTGTAAAGCATCCTGAAACCATTCATGTGTGGGGTTGCTTCTCAGCCAAGGGAATCGTCTCACTCACAGTCTTGCCTAAAAACACAGCCATGAATAAAGAATGGTACCAGAATGTCCTCCAAGAGCAACTTCTCCCAACCGTCCAAGAGCAGTTTGGCGCCCAACAATGCCTTTTCCAACATGATGGAGCACCTTGCCATAAAGCAAAGGTGATAACTAAATGGCTCATGGAACAAAACATAGAGATTTTGGGTCCATGGCCTGGAAACTCCCCAGATCTTAATCTCATTGAGAACTTGTGGTCAATCATCAAGAGATGGGTGGACAAACAAAAACCAACAAATTCTGGCAAAATGCAAGCATTGATTATGCAAGAATGGACTGCTATCAGTCAGGATTTGGTCCAGAAGTTGATTGAGAGCATGCCAGGGAGAATTGCAGAGGTCTTGAAGAAGAAGGGTCAACACTGCAAATATTGACTTGCTGCATTAACTCATTGTAACTGTCAATATAACCTATTGGTACTCATAATATGATTGCAATTATATTTTTGTATGTGATATAAACATCAGACAAACACTAATAAAAACCAGAGGGCAGCAGATCATGTGAAAATATAATTTTGGTGTCATTCTCAAAACTTTTGGCCATGACTGTACATTCCTTTTTTGCATAAGATTATTTTTGGATTTTCAAGACAGACAATGACATGGTCAGTTGCCAAAGGGAGCATCAAATCCATCACCAACAACCTCCACCACCATAATCCAGACCTCATAATCGTCAGATGTTGTCCATGCATGCACTGCTACACTATGCTATGCAGTCAAGAGTCATCTCAACATTTGTCTATTTTGGGCCAGAATGGCCAAATCAAGGACTCATGGGTCCTTGTAAAATGAGCAGAGGTATAGATAGAAGCTACCCCTAATGCAAAAACTGTGCAAGGGTTTCCAAAACTCAACTTCCATGTCCTTGGGCCTCTTTTTAGTCCCAGGTGTCTGGGAATTAAAGTAATTTCTGCATCCCTAAAGATACACCAACATTTGATTGGTCACCTTGATTTTACAGATTTGCTTGTGAATTTTTATATTTGAACCCTTCAACTGGATGGGCCACCACTCAAGGAACCTCTTCACTTGAAACAGTATTGTTCCACTCAAAGCACCACAGTCCACTTATTTAGTGTCTCTGAAAGTGGTGTCCTTGGGTCTCTTGATATCAAGATAACATCTATCTTGTACAAAAGCGTACAAAGTCAACTTATCTGCCAAGGGTTCCACCACCTTTGGTCACCCACATGTTTCCCAATTACTATCTAAACTTTGTCGATCTAAATATGACAGAATTAGACATGTTGTCTGGTTGATGGATCCAACCAATTGTGGTACAGATTAATGACATCTTAATTATTTCTTCAGACAAGGAAAAAGATCCAATCAACTGGTTCTACAAGACATAATCCCGACATACAACGAAAAACATTCCTCCGAGATTTTGTCATGCATTCTTGGACTCCTGCAGTGGGCCAGGAGGCTGCATTTCTGCTTCTGATTAGATAATTGCAATCAGTCCTCATGATGGGAGACGAAAACTGAGATAATGGAGACATGTGCAAAGTCAAAAAGTCTTCGAAAAGTGATAAATAACGAGTAGGGGGCGATGGGCATGACTGGTTTTGTTTATAAACATTCTCTTTGGATGAAATAAGGGTTCCTATGATTATGGATGAGGCGGAGGGGGCAAATACCATGTGGCATCCTCCACCTTGAAGTCTCCATCTCCCATAAATAACCACTAGGGCTAGTATTCGTAGATCAGTTTTTCAGGGCACCTCATTTTTCTCACCACGTTTGGCTTTTAACGGCTCGCTGTTTCCCTTCACATTTGACTTTGATGTAGCCTGTGGTCATACATAAGCGGAGAGAGGGGCTCGTAAAATAACAGGTAAAAGAGTAAGAAACTCTTGTCAGACAGTAAGAATGAGCTTCCTGATGATCCTCCGTTAACTCATTCTGCAGCCAACAATAGACAGTGCAGTACAGGTGCTATAGAAGGCAAACGGAACATTTTTAAAGAAACCTATCTGCAAAAATGATTTTTTACCCCCAAATACATTAATTTGTGCAAAAAAAAAAAAAGGAGTTGTATGGAGAATTTTTATTTTACTTAAAGGGGTTGTCCAGGGTGGGATGAAAGTCTGCAGTTAAACTATGTGACTGCAGACTTCTGACTCCTCACATGCTGTCAGGATTCTTCGGTGCCAGTGGAGAAAATGGGCGGTCCTGTGATCCAAGTATGTGATTTGCATACTGCCAGCCACATTCCGACTAGTCGTTCGCAGCCTCTCTCAATACAAGTGAATTGAGCGAGGCTTAGCAAGTCTAGTCGGCATGTAACCACATGTATGAAATCGCATACTTGCAACCACGTAACTGTCCGCTTTCACTGCCGGCACCAGAGAATCCTGGCAGTGGGCAATATTTCCTGTCCTGGGCGATGCTAATGATAACACATTATTCATATCTATGACCGTCAGATTCTGCTGCGTTATGCGTTTTTGTATGCGTTTGCGGACGATATGCTGCGGACTCAACCGCAAATGTGAAACCAGCCTTATGGATTGCTGGTGGTCTCACTTCTGGATTTCCTACCGATCTTGGAATCAGGGCTCTGGAACGTGAATAACCCGGGTCTGTAGCCCAATCCAGAATAGAGCGGACCTTCATCCACTCATTGTCTCTGTAACTGCTCAGTGCAGCGCTCAGTTATTTCCGTCAGTCCCATAGACAAGGAATGGAGTGGAGGCCGCGCATGCACACTTGCGCTCCACTCTAGACGGATCTGCAGACCCCATTCTAGGGATCTCTGGGGGTCCCAGACGTCAGCTAGTTATCTCTTTGTTAGGTTCCCTGGGTAAAGTGAATCATAAAAGCCCAGAGTCCAGGTGGGCAAACTAGCCATGGGTTTCGGAGCAGCAGGTAGTTGAGGAAGCGGGAAATAGGTAGCAATGGTATGGGAAGTTGCAGACAGGAGTCCCAAAACAGGTAGCATAGGTCCTGGAATCCGCAGGCAGAAAGGAGACACCCTTGAAGCCGCAGGCAGACAGGAGACCACAAACAGGTAGCAAAAGTAATAGAAGATCAGTAACAGGTAGCAGAAGTCCTGAAAGCTTCAGGCAGACATGAGACCAGGAACAGGTAGCGGAAGTCCCGAAAGCTGCAGGTGGACAGGAGACCAGGAACAGCCAGCAAAATTCCTGGAAGACTGGGAACAGACAGCAGATGTCAGGAGACACCCTGGAAGTGGCAGGTAGTCAGTAGACTGGGAACACATAGCATAGGTCAAGGAAGACCGGGAACAGGTAACAGGTTCTGGAAGGCTGGAAACAAGAGGCAGAAGTCCTGGAAGACTGGGAACAGGTTGTAGAGGTCCTGGAAGACTGAGAACTGGTAGCAGAGGTCATGGAATATCGGGAAATGGTAGCAGAGGTCCTGGAAGCCACAGGTGGATAGGAGACATCCTGGTATCCGCAGGCAAACAGGAGACCAGGAACAGGTAGTAGAGGTCTTATAAGACTGGTAACATGTCGTAGACGTCCTGGAAGACAGTAACAGGTAGCAGAAGTCCTGAAACACTAGGAACACGTAGCAGAGGTCCTGAAAGACTAAAAACAGGTCTCGGGAACACTAGAGGTGTGTGTGTCTTCGTAGGAATTTTACAGGCCCTGTTAGGTGATCTCATGGGATCATGCAGGGCCACCTGCAAAGCACCACGTGGAGCACAACACAAGAGAGTTCCGCGGACTATGGTCAGGGGAGTACAGCCTTACTTTTAAGTCTCCTTACATCATCTTGGCCAATTTTTGCCCCGCTGCCCAATGATTTCTCTCATTCTCTCACATATAAGCATCACAGGGAAATATCCGCTTCTTTGCCGAATGCCATAATGATTGTTCCGGCATCAAGAGTAATAATTAAATCCTTGTGTTTTATTCCCCTTTTCACCTCCTTCTATACATTTTTGGACGAGTCCCGTGGCCGATCTTTGACTACTTATTATTGCATCTCATTTCTTGACAAAAATTGGCCGGACACTTGATGAAAATTGAGCAGCGTTATTGAATTCCAGGGAAAATCCATTTTGCTGCATATCCCAGATTCTTTCTAAATTACATTCTTCCAAGTAAATGTGGCCTTTGTGAGAAATCCTTAATTACGCGGCACAGCCAGTGCGATTGATAAGTGAGCTATAGAAATGTCGCCAGCGGCCAGATTCATTCACTGCAAAAGCTAGAACACCCCATAGACCCCATAAACCTACGTCTGTCTACACACGGCATAGTGGGGGATCAAGGACGTACATGCACAAAGCTCTGCCAGCCACAGTCAGTGCCCCCATATTATTTCCAGCCACAGTCAGTGCCCCCATATTATTTCCAGCCAGTCAGTGCCCTCATATTATTTCCAGCCACAGTCAGTGCCCCCATATTATTTCCAGCCACAGTCAGTGCCCCCATATTATTTCCAGCCACAGTCAGTGCCCCCATATTATTTCCAGCCAGTCAGTGCCCTCATATTATTTCCAGCCACAGTCAGTGCCCCCATATTATTTCCACCCACAGTCAGTGCCCTCATATTATTTCCACCCACAGTCAGTGCCCCCATATTATTTCCAGCCACAGTCAGTGCCCCATATTATTTCCAGCCAGTCAGTGCCCCCATATTATTTCCAGCCACAGTCAGTGCCCCCATATTATTTCCAGCCACAGTCAGTGCCCCCATATTATTTCCAGCCAGTCAGTGCCCTCATATTATTTCCAGCCACAGTCAGTGCCCCCATATTATTTCCAGCCACAGTCAGTGCCCCCATATTATTTCCAGCCAGTCAGTGCCCCATATTATTTCCAGCCACAGTCAGTGCCCCCATATTATTTCCAGCCAGTCAGTGCCCTCATATTATTTCCAGCCACAGTCAGTGCCCCCATATTATTTCCACCCACAGTCAGTGCCCCATATTATTTCCAGCCACAGTCAGTGCCCTCATATTATTTCCACCCACAGTCAGTGCCCTCATATTATTTCCACCCACAGTCAGTGCCCCATATTATTTCCAGCCACAGTCAGTGCCCCCATATTATATCCAGCCAGTCAGTGCCCTCATATTATTTCCAGCCACAGTCAGTGCCCCATAATATTTCCAGCCAGAGTCAGTGCCCTCATATTATTTCCAGCCACAGTCAGTGCCCCATATTATTTCCAGCCACAGTCAGTGCCCTCATATTATTTCCAGCCACAGTCAGTGCCCCCATATTATTTACAGCCAGTCAGTACCCCCATATTATTTCCAGCCACAGTCAGTGCCCTCATATTATTTCCAGCCACAGTCAGTGCCCCATATTATTTCCAGCCACAGTCAGTGCCCTCATATTATTTCCAGCCACAGTCAGTGCCCCCATATTATTTCCAGCCACAGTCAGTGCCCTCATATTATTTCCAGCCACAGTCAGTGCCCCCATATTATTTACAGCCAGTCAGTACCCCCATATTATTTCCAGCCACAGTCAGTGCCCCATATTATTTCCAGCCAGTCAGTGCCCCCATATTATTTCCAGCCAGTCAGTGCCCTCATATTATTTCCAGCCACAGTCAGTGCCCCCATATTATTTCCAGCCAGTCAGTGCCCCCATATTATTTCCAGCCACAGTCAGTGCCCCATATTATTTCCAGCCACAGTCAGTGCCCCCATATTATTTCCAGCCACAGTCAGTGCCCCCATATTATTTCCAGCCAGTCAGTGCCCTCATATTATTTCCAGCCACAGTCAGTGCCCCATATTATTTCCAGCCACAGTCAGTGCCCCATATTATTTCCAGCCAGTCAGTGCCCCCATATTATTTCCAGCCAGAGTCAGTGCCCCCATATTATTTCCAGCCACAGTCAGTGCCCCATATTATTTCCAGCCAGTCAGTGCCCCCATATTATTTCCAGCCAGAGTCAGTGCCCCCATATTATTTCCAGCCACAGTCAGTGCCCCCATATTATTTCCAGCCACAGTCAGTGCCCCCATATTATTTCCAGCCACAATCAGTGCCCCATATTATTTCCAGCCATAGTCAGTGCCCCATATTATTTCCAGCCACAGTCAGTGCCCTCATATTATTTCCAACCACAGTCAGTGCCCCCATATTAATTCCAGCCACAGTCTGTGCCCCCATATTATTTCCAGCCACAGTCAGTGCCCCCATATTATTTCCAGCCACAGTCAGTGCCCCCATATTATTTCCAACCACAGTCAGTGCCCCCATATTAATTCCAGCCACAGTCTGTGCCCCCATATTATTTCCAGTCAGTGCCCCCATATTAATTCCAGTCAGTGCCCCCTTATTATTTCCAGCCAGTTAGTGCCCCCACATTTTTTCCAGCCAGTCAGTGCCCCCATATTATTTCCAACCACAGTCAGTGCCCCCATATTAATTCCAGCCACAGTCTGTGCCCCCATATTATTTCCAGTCAGTGCCCCCATATTAATTCCAGTCAGTGCCCCATATTATTTCCAGCCAGTCAGTGCCCCATATTATTTCCAGCCACAGTCAGTGCCCCATATTATTTCCAGCCACAGTCTGTGCCCCCATATTAATTCCAGTCAGTGCCCCCATATTAATTCCAGCCACAGTCAGTGCCCCCATATTATTTCCAGCCAGTCAGTGCCCTCATATTATTTCCACCCACAGTCAGTGCCCTCATATTATTTCCACCCACAGTCAGTGCCCTCATATTATTTCCACCCACAGTCAGTGCCCTCATATTATTTCCACCCACAGTCAGTGCCCTCATATTATTTCCACCCACAGTCAGTGCCCTCATATTATTTCCAGCCACAGTCAGTGCCCCATATTATTTCCAGCCAGTCAGTGCCCTCATATTATTTCCAGCCACAGTCAGTGCCCCCATATTATTTCCACCCACAGTCAGTGCCCTCATATTATTTCCACCCACAGTCAGTGCCCTCATATTATTTCCAGCCAGTCAGTGCCCCCATATTATTTCCAGCCAGTCAGTGCCCTCATATTATTTCCAGCCACAGTCAGTGCCCCCATATTATTTCCACCCACAGTCAGTGCCCTCATATTATTTCCACCCACAGTCAGTGCCCTCATATTATTTCCAGCCAGTCAGTGCCCCATATTATTTCCAGCCACAGTCAGTGCCCCCATATTATATCCAGCCAGTCAGTGCCCTCATATTATTTCCAGCCACAGTCAGTGCCCCCATATTATTTCCAGCCAGTCAGTGCCCTCATATTATTTCCAGCCACAGTCAGTGCCCCATATTATTTCCAGCCACAGTCAGTGCCCCATATTATTTCCAGCCAGTCAGTGCCCCCATATTATTTCCAGCCAGAGTCAGTGCCCCCATATTATTTCCAGCCACAGTCAGTGCCCCAATATTATTTCCACCCAGTCAGTGCCCCCATATTATTTCCAGCCACAGTCAGTGCCCCCATATTATTTCCAGCCACAATCAGTGCCCCATATTATTTCCAGCCATAGTCAGTGCCCCATATTATTTCCAGCCACAGTCAGTGCCCCATATTATTTCCAGCCACAGTCAGTGCCCCCATATTATTTCCAACCACAGTCAGTGCCCCCATATTAATTCCAGCCACAGTCTGTGCCCCCATATTATTTCCAGTCAGTGCCCCCATATTAATTCCAGTCAGTGCCCCCTTATTATTTCCAGCCAGTTAGTGCCCCCACATTTTTTCCAGCCAGTCAGTGCCCCCATATTATTTCCAACCACAGTCAGTGCCCCCATATTAATTCCAGCCACAGTCTGTGCCCCCATATTATTTCCAGTCAGTGCCCCCATATTAATTCCAGTCAGTGCCCCATATTATTTCCAGCCAGTCAGTGCCCCATATTATTTCCAGCCACAGTCAGTGCCCCATATTATTTCCAGCCACAGTCTGTGCCCCCATATTAATTCCAGTCAGTGCCCCCATATTAATTCCAGCCAGTCAGTGCCCCATATTTTTTCCAGCCACAGTCAGTGCCCCCATATTATTTCCAGCCAGAGTCAGTGCCCCCATATTATTTCCAGCCACAGTCAGTGCCCCATATTATTTCCAGCCACAGTCAGTGCCCCATATTATTTCCAGCCACAGTCAGTGCCCCATATTTTTTCCAGCCACAGTCAGTGCCCCCATATTATTTACAGCCAGTCAGTACCCCATATTATTTCCAGCCACAGTCAGTGCCCCATATTATTTCCAGCCACAGTCAGTGCCCCATATTATTTCCAGCCACAGTCAGTGCCCCCTAATTATTTCCAGTCAGTGCCCCATATTATTTCCAGCCACAGTCAGTGCCCTCATATTATTTCCAGCCACAGTCAGTGCCCCCATATTATTTCCAGCCACAGTCAGTGCCCTCATATTATTTCCAGCCACAGTCAGTGCCCCCATATTATTTACAGCCAGTCAGTACCCCCATATTATTTCCAGCCACAGTCAGTGCCCCATATTATTTCCAGCCAGAGTCAGTGCCCCCATATTATTTCCAGCCACAGTCAGTGCCCTCATATTATTTCCAGCCACAGTCAGTGCCCCCTAATTATTTCCAGTCAGTGCCCCATATTATTTCCAGCCACAGTCAGTGCCCCATAATATTTCCAGCCAGAGTCAGTGCCCTCATATTATTTCCAGCCACAGTCAGTGCCCCATATTATTTCCACCCACAGTCAGTGCCCTCATATTATTTCCAGCCACAGTCAGTGCCCCATATTATTTCCAGCCACAGTCAGTGCCCTCATATTATTTCCAGCCACAGTCAGTGCCCCATATTATTTCCAGCCACAGTCAGTGCCCCCTAATTATTTCCAGTCAGTCAGTGCCCTCATATTTTTTCCAGCCACTGTCAGTGCCCCATATTATTTCCAGCCACAGTCAGTGCCCCCTAATTATTTCCAGTCAGTCAGTGCCCTCATATTTTTTCCAGCCACTGTCAGTGCCCCATATTATTTCCAGCCACAGTCAGTGCCCCCTAATTATTTCCAGTCAGTCAGTGCCCCCATATTTTTTCCAGCCACAGTCAGTGCCCCATATTATTTCCAGCCACAGTCAGTGCCCCCATATTATTTCCAGCCAGTGTCAGTGCCCCATAATATTTCCAGCCACTGTCAGTGCCCCCACATTATTTCCAGCCACAGTTATTACCCCATAATAATTCTTACTGCAGTCAGTGCCCCTTTATTATTAGAGTCCCCATAATTTTGTAAGAAACAGCCATTACCCCAGTAACATTGCCATCCACAATCAGTGCCCCCATCATATTGTCAACCATATTTTGAAAACTTAAAAAATTACTAATTTTAGAGGAAAATTTGGAGTCCAGAATTGGAGCAAAACCAAGGAATGTTGCAGCAATTGTCCACCACCCTGATGTAGAGGCGGCGGTCCGCAGTATATATACTCAGGGAATTCAGGGGGACTCGGAGTGTAAAACTCACTGATATTAGAAGGTCACATTTCATGGAAAGCCAGACCTGCTTTACATTAGACAGACGTTGATGGAAGGTTGGTGAGCTGCCCGCAGCAACTGCTTACATAAGAAAACGTCTCCACCGCCATCTAAGGATCCCTGCCTCACACTGGCAAAGTCAGAACTTGTACATTAGGTAAAAGGTGGAAATATATAGGTTATTTATTGAGATGAGTGAATCTTTTGAGACCGGGTCGCCAAATTTATCAAAAAAATTTAATTTGCAGGGAATCGATTCATCATGAATGACAAATACTCCATTTTCACTGACAAAGACGTACGTAACACTCTGAGATCTCACTATCCAGATTCACCACAAAGTGGCCGCTGCGTTCCCTGCCTCGGCTTTTATACAGGCTGAGAACAGAACATTGTGGGTTATAGATATAATTTAGTGACAAAAAGTGTAGAATTGGTGGCGAAAGGTTGAAAAAAAAAAAGACCTAGGTCCATCAAGTTCAACCTATCTATCTTTATATAATCTATTCTGTTTTGCGGTTGTCCACCTTTAAGGACATTTATATATTCCACCTCTCGTGTCTCCCCTTTTCCCCATAGTTTGTAAGCTTGCGAGCAGGGCCCTCACTCCTCCTGGTATCTGTTTTGAACTGTATTTCTGTTATGCTGTAATGTCTATTGTCTGTACAAGTCCCCTCTATAATTTGTAAAGCGCTGCGGAATATGTTGGCGCTATATAAATAAAATTATTATTATTATTATTATTTATTTCTGCAATTAAATGTACGTATTTGGGGTTAAAAATCATTTGTAACACGGAGATCTCCTAGTGCTGTATCCAACCTCAACATATATGTGTAATCGGATGGCAACCGTTCATCACTGCCGTGCTGTCACACAGTAACGGTGCGGTTTACTCTCTGATTTATGGATTTCTCTCCCCATTTGTACCTATGAGCTGTGACGTTTTCTCACTATCCAGATTCACCCCAAACTGGCTGCTGCATTCCCTGCATCAGCTTTTATACAGGCTATGATAATCTAATTGGACAACCTGTAAGAATTCAAGTGTACAGAAATAAATAAAGCAGTCTATGTGCCTACCTTATATATTGGATGCAGCGTGTATTTTATTTTCCAACAGTGCCCCCGCAGGTTATATAGAGTATTACATGGTGTTTATTGAAATCAGCGTAATATATGGTTGTGACTGGTCCTCCGTAGGGTGTTTGAAGTGGAAAAGGAAAGATATAATGGTATCATTCATGCATTACCAGTCTTCAATTGACAGCACTATTAATTAGATGTTTCCTAATGGAAATTAATTAGTGAATAGTTCCCTTATACTATGCTTTGTATAATACTCCGGATCCTGTTCATTCTTTTTATATTGGTCTGTAAAACTTTTTTTTTTTTGCTTCGCCTGCATTATGAAAGAGTCAAGTAAGGTAATTGAAAAAATGGTATAAATAAGTAATTTACGCCCCATACGGAACGTTCCTGCAGCCGCGGTCACGTCGCACCTGTACAAATGCACAGAAAACATCTGGTTCGTAAATCCGTCCTCTCGTATTCTCCAGAGAGCTTCATTTATGTACATTACTTGGGAACAGGATAGAGCAATACGCAGCCTTTATGGCGGCCCCCAGTATACTCCCATCAACTGTCTATCCCCCCCAATTACTCACCTGAGGTTACCGAACTGGGGACGGGGGAGGGGCGGCAATTAAAACGCAAGGTGTCATAGTCACATGGGCTACGATTCCAATTTACATTTGATGGCTCTGATTAAGTCAACAGTACGTTCGCTGAATATCGAGAAGAAAAAAAAAAAGTCCCATTACGCCATCCTGCGCTTAGCGTGCTGGGACTACAAGGTGCGACTGTGCTGGTGTAAATTGGAAAGGTTTCAAAAAAATTAATTAGCCTGGTCTGGATAACCAGGAGAAAAATAAATAAAAATATAATAAGTTTAGGCGGTTTGCAGTACAATACGCAGGCAAATTTCACGGCAGACTGTAACACTCATCACTACCACCGGGTGGCGACATTCAGACACATATTGCATAAACAACTCCTGGCAGAGTATCACAAAATGTTGTTTTCTGGGTTTTTTTTTTTTTAATCAAAGCTGATCGTTTAGGGATGTGTTGGGCTAAAGGAAAACAGTAAGGTAGTATGTTGTGTTTGCAATACATCATATATATCATTCCTTTAATCCAGACTAGAGGGGTCACTTGCAGGCGGCATCCAGGACCATTTTTTTTTCCTGCGGCTTTAATTAAGTCACTCATGCATATAAGATGAAAGTCATCTGAACCTGATGATTTAAGCAAGGTGTGGTGGATCCTGTGCTATCTACTGTATATAGAGGTGTTATCAGTCATTGTACAGGAGGAGGAGGTGAGCTGTGATATCACCTATTGTGAATGGTGGATCCTGTGTTATCTACTGTATATAGAGGTGTTATCAGTCATTGTACAGGAGGAGGAGGAGGTGAGCTGTGACATCACCTATTGTGAATGGTGGATCCTGTGTTATCTACTGTATATAGAGGTGTTATCAGTCATTGTACAGGAGGAGGAGGTGAGCTGTAACATCACCTATTGTGAATGGTGGATCCTGTGCTATCTACTGTATATAGAGGTGTTATCAGTCATTGTACAGGAGGAGGTGGTGAGCTGTAACATCACCTATTGTGAATGGTGGATCCTGTGTTATCTACTGTATATAGAGGTGTTATCAGTCATTGTACAGGAGGAGGAGGTGAGCTGTAACATCACCTATTGTGAATGGTGGATCCTGTGTTATCTACTGTATATAGAGGTGTTATCAGTCATTGTACAGGAGGAGGAGGTGAGCTGTGATATCACCTATTGTGAATGGTGGATCCTGTGTTATCTATTGTATATAGAGGTGTTATCAGTCATTGTACAGGAGGAGGAGGTGAGCTGTAACATCACCTATTGTGAATGGTGGATCCTGTGCTATCTACTGTATATAGAGGTGTTATCAGTCATTGTACAGGAGGAGGTGGTGAGCTGTAACATCACCTATTGTGAATGGTGGATCCTGTGTTATCTACTGTATATAGAGGTGTTATCAGTCATTGTACAGGAGGAGGAGGTGAGCTGTAACATCACCTATTGAGAATGGTGGATCCTGTGTTATCTACTGTATATAGAGGTGTTATCAGTCATTGTACAGGAGGAGGAGGTGAGCTGTGACATCACCTATTGTGAATGGTGGATCCTGTGCTATCTACTGTATATAGAGGTGTTATCAGTCATTGTACAGGAGGAGGAGGTGAGCTGTGACATCACCTATTGTAAATGGTGGATCCTGTGTTATCTACTGTATATAGAGATGTTATCAGTCATTGTATAGGAGGAGGAGGAGGTGAGCTGTGACATCATCTATTGTGAATGGTGGATCCTGTGTTATCTACTGTATATAGAGGTGTTATCAGTCATTGTACAGGAGGAAGAGGTGAGCTGTGATATCACCTATTGTGAATGGTGGATCCTGTGTTATCTACTGTATATAGAGGTGTTATCAGTCATTGTACAGGAGGAAGAGGTGAGCTGTGATATCACCTATTGTGAATGGTGGATCCTGTGTTATCTACTGTATATAGAGGTGTTATCAGTCATTGTACAGGAGGAGGAGGTGAGCTGTAACATCACCTATTGTGAATGGTGGATCCTGTGTTATCTACTGTATATAGAGATGTTATCAGTCATTGTACAGGAGGAGGAGGTGAGCTGTGACATCATCTATTGTGAATGGTGGATCCTGTGCTATCTACTGTATATAGAGGTGTTATCAGTCATTGTACAGGAGGAGGAGGTGAGCTGTGACATCACCTATTGTGAATGGTGGATCCTGTGCTATCTACTGTATATAGAGGTGTTATCAGTCATTGTACAGGAGGAGGAGGTGAGCTGTGACATCACCTATTGTGAATGGTGGATCCTGTGTTATCTACTGTATATAGAGATGTTATCAGTCATTGTACAGGAGGAGGAGGTGAGCTGTGACATCACCTATTGTGAATGGTGGATCCTGTGTTATCTATTGTATATAGAGGTGTTATCAGTCATTGTACAGGAGGAGGAGGTGAGCTGTGACATCACCTATTGTGAATGGTGGATCCTGTGTTATCTACTGTATATAGAGGTGCTAGCAGTCATTGTACAGGAGGAGGAGGTGAGCTGTGACATCACCTATTGTGAATGGTGGATCCTGTGTTATCTATTGTATATAGAGGTGTTATCAGTCATTGTACAGGAGGAGGAGGTGAGCTGTGACATCACCTATTGTGAATGGTGGATCCTGTGTTATCTACTGTATATAGAGATGTTATCAGTCATTGTACAGGAGGAGGAGGCGAGCTGTGACAACTCCAAATAAAAATGGTAATTCCTGTGTTACAGTTAACAGTGGTTTTACCTTTCGCTGTAATCAACACTAGAAGGATAATGAGACTGCTGAAAAGTACATAAACAGAACGGGAAGTAGGAGTCTAGTATTATCCTTAGTAAAAATGTATAATCAATAAATTATCTAATTTGAACATTTGAGAAAAAAAAAACAAATCGACATAAATAAAACATTAAGTTGGACCTAGAAAGCTTTTTTTTTTATTCCATGATCAGACAGGACAGACTTTTTCCTCGCCTGCGCTCCCTTCACTTTTATTACCATTTTTATTTCCTGACGAGTATTTTGGGCAATTTTCGTAAGAATCTGAGCTGATCTGATGGTGGGTGAAGGTGGAAGCTCATCTTATTACACAGGGGTGCAGGATATTTCGGGATAAAACCGTTATCGATTATTACTATATGGCGCGGTTCTTGTGCGCTCGCCGTTTAACCCTTTATGTTTAACCTTTTGCACCGACCCATCTAATCCCAGTCACAGACGTCCGGCAGAACATAACGGAACTGATCTGAGAGGATTAAAGATTGATGGAGCCAAATGTGAGCTACAATAGAGAACTCCCATCTACTAATGGATCTGTGCGGCCAGATCCGCTCCGGCCCTATAAGGAGCGTTATGTGATACGGTGGGACGGAGCGAGCGGGGGGGATTTTTTTTTTTTTCCTGTAAGCTGCTGCCATCTTTCAAACTCAATCGGCCATAATTTATTTCCGCGGTCCTGTAAGGGACCTCTTCCCTATTAGGCAAACTAATGCAGATCTCCTCATACGGCAGGCGATGTCGCAAATGGTTTTTCAAAGATTTAATCTCGCCGGACTAATTGCCAAATCAAAAACATATGACATTTGGACTTCATTAAAAAAAAAAAAAAGCAAAAAAAACAGTTGAGCTTTCAGTTCTAAACTTTACAGACCCCGCGGTATCAGTATCGGCTCATCTGCTGTACTGTACGTGTCCCTACAACTGAGGAGGTGAGCTGTGACATCACCTATTGAGAATGGTGGATCCTGTGTTATCTACTATATATAGAGGTGTTATCAGTCATTGTACAGGAGGAGGAGGTGAGCTGTGACATCACCTGTTGAGAATGGTGGATCCTGTGTTATCTACTGTATATAGGTGTTATCAGTCATTGTACAGGAGGGGGAGGTGAGCTGTGACATCACCTATTGTGAATGGTGGATCCTGTGTTATCTACTGTATATAGAGGTGTTATCAGTCATTGTACAGGAGGAGGAGGTGAGCTGTGACATCACCTGTTGAGAATGGTGGATCCTGTGTTATCTACTATATATAGAGGTGTTATCAGTCATTGTACAGGAGGAGGAGGTGAGCTGTGACATCACCTGTTGTGAATGGTGGATCCTGTGTTATCTACTATATATAGAGATGTTATCAGTCATTGTACAGGAGGAGGTGAGCTGTGACATCACCTATTGTGAATGTTTGATCCAGTATTATCTACTATATATAGAGGTGTTATCAGTCATTGTACAGGAGGAGGAGGTGAGCTGTGACATCACCTGTTGTGAATGGTGGATCCTGTGTTATCTACTATATATAGAGATGTTATCAGTCATTGTACAGGAGGAGGTGAGCTGTGACATCACCTATTGTGAATGTTTGATCCAGTATTATCTACTATATATAGAGGTGTTATCAGTCATTGTACAGGAGGAGGAGGTGAGCTTTGACATCACCTATTGTGAATGGTGGATCCTGTGTTATCTACTGTATATAGAGGTGTTATCAGTCATTGTACAGGAGGAGGAGGTGAGCTGTGACATCACCTATTGTGAGTGGTGGATCCTGTGTTATCTACTGTATATAGAGGTGTTATCAGTCATTGTACAGGAGGAGGAGGTGAGCTGTGACATCACCTATTGTGAGTGGTGGATCCTGTGTTATCTACTGTATATAGAGATGGTATCAGTCATTGTACAGGAGGAGGAGGTGAGATGTGACATCACCTATTGGGAATGGTAGATCCTGTGTTATCTACTGTATATAGAGATGATATCAGTCATTGTACAGGAGGAGGAGGTGAGCTGTGACATCATCTATTGTGAATGGTGGATCCTGTGCTATCTACTGTATATAGAGGTGATATCAGTCATTGTACAGGAGGAGGAGGTGAGCTGTGATATCACCTATTGTGAATGGTGGATCCTGTGTTATCTACTGTATATAGAGGTGTTATCAGTCATTGTACAGGAGGAGGAGGTGAGCTGTGACATCACCTATTGTGAATGGTGGATCCTGTGTTATCTACTGTATATAGAGGTGTTATCAGTCATTGTACAGGAGGAGGAGGTGAGCTGTGACATCACCTATTGTGAGTGGTGGATCCTGTGTTATCTACTGTATATAGAGGTGTTATCAGTCATTGTACAGGAGGAGGAGGTGAGCTGTGATATCACCTATTGTGAATGGTGGATCCTGTGTTATCTACTGTATATAGAGGTGTTATCAGTCATTGTACAGGAGGAGGAGGTGAGCTGTGACATCACCTATTGTGAGTGGTGGATCCTGTGTTATCTACTGTATATAGAGGTGTTATCAGTCATTGTACAGGAGGAGGAGGTGAGCTGTGACATCACCTATTGTGAGTGGTGGATCCTGTGTTATCTACTGTATATAGAGATGGTATCAGTCATTGTACAGGAGGAGGAGGTGAGATGTGACATCACCTATTGGGAATGGTAGATCCTGTGTTATCTACTGTATATAGAGATGATATCAGTCATTGTACAGGAGGAGGAGGTGAGCTGTGACATCATCTATTGTGAATGGTGGATCCTGTGCTATCTACTGTATATAGAGGTGATATCAGTCATTGTACAGGAGGAGGAGGTGAGCTGTGACATTTTTTGTGTGTCTAGCAGTTTTTATATAGGCCCCACATGGTGACATTCTTTGGAGCTCCTAATTCGGAACCATTTTGTAGTCTTAGACAATGTTAGTAATCTATTTGACATGTGGCACTGATATTCAGGCACCATATTGTTTAGCTTTGGTATTTAATAAGTCTATGACATGGGTATGTGCTCATTGTATGGACGTATTATTTGTGCACTATATGGCACAACATATGAAGGCGAGATCCTAACAGACGATCCCACACCGGTCATTTCATTCGTGTTACTATATCTCTTCCAAAATAGATGAGAATCAAACCGCTGACATTTTGTGAGGCCTGAACCGTCCGTCGTCTCCTTTCTCGATACATAAAAGCACAATTCCGTTATAAAATATTCAAATAACTTAAAGCTTAAATTCTGTTCTATTCTCCATTTCCTAAACTGAGAGCAGAGGAACCAGATCGCCGCCCAGATCCTGCGCCCGGAGAACGGGTTTCCTGCTCTCACGGAGATTACTTCAACTGCTGATTAAATCAAGGGAGTTCCCCGTAAAGAAGTGAGAATTAATACTGTAAACTGGCGCTAATGAACAATGAAAGCCAAACACTGGTAAAGCACCACTCCGCCTAGAGCCGGGCTGCTTCACATCACGGGGACATGTATAGGACCGGACCCTATAGGTCGCCTGCACTTATACGGCTCCAACTGCTGGAAATCGGATTTATAATATTGTATGGCTTCGTGTATACAGCTCCAATGCAGATTTATGTGTCTCAATGGTTACAGAATTGTCAATTGGAATAAATGCAAATTTTCACTTTCTTTGAAGCTGGATCGCCGCCAACCTTCATTGTGTAGATAGATAATTAATTAGACGATAGGAAAGATAAGATAAACAGAGGTGTAAATAAATGATTAGAATCAGCAGCTTTTATACTAATAATAATAATGTAATGTAGCATATTTTTCTTGTCGTTCTTTTCACTATATATATCGTTTGTGCTGTTATGTAAATGAATTGCTGAAATAACAGATTCTGACCCTAAAGCTGGGTCTCCGGAGCGGAGGGATGATGACGACTTTGTGGCTCGTCTTGGAATGTGGACACCGGGGTGAATAATATCTCCAGTATTTAATGAATGGAGCGCGGACTGGGCCCTTATATGGAAGAGATTTCTAGTAACCAAGTTGCAAATAAACATTGGAATTTGTCGGAGCCATTTTCTCTTTCCAAAGCTTCACACTTAAAGGAAACAATTCTGATTAATTTGCTTTTATGTTAATCAATGGACCCAGTTTCTGCATTACTAAACATGGAGATAAAGTATTATCATTACTTTCAGATGAAAAAAAAAACCACCTTACTATTAACTAGGACTAAAAACATATCACAGCACCAGGGTGATTTTATCGTTTATTTTTATTGTCACACTTACCGACATTTTAACCCATTACAAATATTAAAAATTATCATAAATCCCTCCTCTTATGCAATCTGATGTGTAAGACAATAGATAGAGCGGCTATGGATCTGTCATGTGTCCAGGGACATGTACACATATATGTATATAATTGTCGAAGGGGTACTTCCGTCTTTCTGTCCCGGAAATCCTGCGTCGCTGATTGGTCTCGCCAGCTGCCTGTCATGGCTGCCGCGACCAATCAGCGACGGCCACAGACCGATTAGTCCCTCCCCTACTCCCCTGCAGTCAGTGCCCGGCGCCTGCGTACTTCCCTCCAGTCACCGCTCACACAGGGTTAATGCCAGCGGTAACGGACCGCGTTATGCCGTGGGTAACGCACTCCGTTATCGCTGCCATTAACCCTGTGTGTCCCTAACTTTTTACTTTTGATTCTGCCTATGCAGCATCAATAGTAAAAAAAATGTAATGTTAAAAATAATTTTAAAAAAACAAAAAACCTGCTATACTCACCCTCCGTAGTCCTCCGAGCCGTACGCAGCTGCCGCCATCTTCCATTCCCAGAGATGCATTGCAAAATTACCCAGAAGACTTAGCGGTCTTGCGATGACAGACACAAAATGACATAAGATGACTTGTGTTTCGACTTTTATGTGGCGAGGTTGGTGTATGTGTGGTGAAATGTGTGCTGAGGGTGGTATATGTGTTCAACCACGTGGTAGTGTGTGGCGCATTTTGTGTGTGTGTTCATATGCCCGTGTGTGGTGAGTATCTCATGTCGGGGCCCCACCTTAGCAACTGTACGGTATATACTCTTTGGCGCCATCGCTCTCACTCTTTAAGTCCCCCTTGTTCACATCTGGCAGCTGTCAATTTGCCTCCAACACTTTTCCTTTCACTTTTTCCCCCCATTATGTAGATAGGGGCAAAATTGTTTGGTGAATTGGAACGCGCAGGGTTAAAATTTCACCTCACAACATAGCCTATGACGCTCTCGGGGTCCAGACGTGTGACTGTGCAAAAGTTTGTGGCTTTATAACATGTTCCAGACTGATTGATCTTGAGTACTTTTGTTTCTCATTTGGACTAGAATTTCTTTGGATTGCAGCATGATGTTTAGCTTTTGAGAAACTTTTAGTCTGCTTTGCTTTGTCAGGCAGGTCCTTTTTAAGTGATTTCTTGATTGAGAACAGGTGTGAAAGTAATCAGGCCTGGGTGTGGCTAGGAAATTTGAACTCAGGTTCCCAAAAATGCAATAAAACACATTTAATTCACCCCTGAAACTAGAGTGCCGCATGGAATGAACCACAGGCAAGATTTAATCCTTCAATATTGAATTTCTAAGATTTTTCATAGAGTCCATTTTCTTGCACCATTATTGTCATGTGTTATTTGGTTTTTTTTTGTTACTTGTCACAAAATGTATGTATTTTTCATTATAACTTGTTTTTATTGGGCGTTAGTATGCTTATACAGCGATATTGTGAGTCCCAGCGTGAATAATTAGTTCTAATGAAATCAGCTGGGAGGCAGGAGGAACTATAAGAATCAGTTTAGTCTGCTAAGCCTTATGCCATGATTAAGACTTATGTCGAAACGTGTTGTAAATGCTGCGTTTAACGCAAAATTGTGCACAGTGTTGCATTTGTCTAGTTCTTAACACCTTTTTGTTGTGTACAATGTTTTTAATACATACAAATAAATGTTGGAATTTTTAATGAAATCCATGTTATCCCACTGGAAGTATTCTGTTTTCTTCATATTGAACTGGTTGATCAACCTTTTTCCGTGCGGGAAGGAATGAGGAGAAATGCATATAGCAGGTGAGCTGACTTTTTTCTTTATACAGTTAATTTATGTTTTAAATGGGGGGGAATCATTTTTTCCACACAGGGCCCTGTAGGTTTGTATTTCTTCTTCCCCTAATAATAAAGACCTGCATTTTGTGTTTACTTGTGTTATCTTTGTCTGATATTTAAATTTGTTTGGTGAAATATTTTAGTGTGCCAAGCATGCAAAAGCATAGGTAATCAGGTAGGGGCAACACTTTTTCACACCACTGGACACATAAGTAAATTAGTTTTTCTCCTTAGTTCCTACTATGATTCTCATATAGAATACATATATATGAAGGTTAGTATGCTTGCAGTGGAGTACAAAGAAGAGATGGGCCCCATTATGGTGCCCCAGGGAACCCATTATGGTACCAAACTATGCATCCCAGACAGAAGGGTCTGCTGTGCAATTTTCTACCTTGTTTGTAAAACAGTACAAGCTATTGATATATCCATGAACGTGTGTAATTTCAACATGTAAATTATATTTTTCTCTTCCAGCCTATACCATATGCTTTCACTTAGATTACATACAGTATACGAAATTTGGCAAGCATGCAGTAGAGTACAAAGAAGAGATTGGCCTTATTGGGGACCCCATTATGGTACCAAATTTTTTCATCCCAGATGGAAGGATCTGGTATGCAATTTTGTACCTTGTTTCAAGACAGTACATGGTTGCTATCGATATATTCTAATATATACAGTATATATCAAAAAGAATGCACACAGTATGTGAAATTTAGTAAGCATGAAGCAAATTAGAAAGAAGAGATCAGCCCTAATGAGGACCCCATTGCAGTACCAAATTCTGTAATTCCAGAGCAAATTACTTTGTATGCAATTCTCTACCACCTCACTTGAGAACAACACAATTACTGGGGGATCGACCAATGTTCGGCCCCCTTTTCTAAAAGGACTCAAGCCACATGATCTGCCTGTATTAATACAACTTTAACATGAAAGAAGTACAGATAAAGACAGATAAAAGTTGCAAACTCCCCAGTTAGCTCATTCTGCAGCCAAGCAGCAATAAACAGTGCATCACGCAGGCTATAGAAGGCAATCAATGACCAATTTTTACTGAAACCCAGTTGTAAAAATTAATTTTAGCATGCTTTTGCAAATTGTCCCCAAAGGTGGTCTAACCCTTTAAGACACGACTGCACAGGCTTTTCTGTTTGTTTTGGGTCTTAATTATTAAAACCTTCCAAAATGATATCCACATCTCATATCACTTAGATTGAGACAAATACTTAGACTATACAGCCCCAACCTATTCAGCTGCAGCTTTTACATATATTGCCTAGTGCAATATTTCGGCTCATTATATCTCATAAACAATTACTGTAATATGATTATTGTGGCGTAAAGTTTATCCTGCAAAAGCAAGGTATAAGGTCTGTGAAGACATGTTTACAAGTTTTTCTGTCGAGACACTTGATAAGTCAGGTCTATTATGTTAATATTAGTTTTTGTCACATTTAAGACCAGTAAATCTGCCTTATAATAATAATAATAAGGGGCCACTAAGCTCCCAAACAAAAACCTGGTATAATAACAGGAACGTAATCCTCCGCTCATCCCTATAATACGGGACTTCATCATGAGCCGTCAGCATTCCACCATGTTCCTCAAGCATCTGGAATACCCTTAAGCCAGTAACATTCCTTAAATATTTTAGGAATGGGCCCGATTGGCTCCAACCCCCTCAATCTCGTCTACATATTAACCAGGGGATCTTCCACCTTTAACCTAAACAGTTCCAAAAAATTCCGCAAGAAATGTTTGAAGGCATGGACAATTCCCCTACAGGCTAGAATCAAATGTCTCATAGTAAGGCTGTGTTCACGTCATTATCCCCATTTTTTACTGCACCTAAAATCATCCTAAGCTTATTTGCTATGACGTGTTTTGATGTAGAGGTGTAGACCACAATATTTACTTTTTTTTACTTATTAAAGACATTTTCCCCCGAATCATCTCTTGCCCACAGCATCACTGGAAGCTCCCCAATTTAGACCCTGCCAATTACAAATACATGAGTCCTAAGAAGTGGCATTTTTTTTTACATTGTCTAAACGCCGCTCTTCTCCTGAATTCGACGATGTTTTTCTTTTTTTTCTGCGCCTCTCCGTTCCCGAGATATGGCCTCCTCTTCTCAGTAAAGAAATCTACTCTTTTAGCCAAGTAGGTATGGTCTTCAACACTTTTCTGTGGGCGGTATTTTACGGAACGCTCCCACTTGGCTAACAAAATAAGATTTATACACAGGGGGAAAAGGGGCGTATCTCAGGAACGGAGAGGCGCAGAAACAAAAGAAAAACATTGCCGGAATCAGGAGAACAGCGGCATTACACCGAGTAAAAAAAAAAAAAAAATACATATTTGTGGCAAGTGATAGGTCTTCTTTAAAGTCTATCTTCGTTTGCCCCTTGGACTTGATGAAGTAGAATAGTTGATGCTCATCAGCAGTTCTATTCAAATGGGGGAAATGGGACCGCTTGTTTATGCCCCCGGCAGTGAGTCTCCCAATGATCAGACTTCTACCATCCTGTGAATGGGTAATGTGATGATTATTGAAAAAAAAAAACCTTTAAGAATGAAGCCTATGGGCTTATATAGTAGAATTTGTCAGAGCCTTCCATCGAAACGGTAAATCCTCCAATGAAATGTATGTATTCACTAGGCCTAGTGACGTTACATCCATAATGACTTATATCACGTCATCCTGTCAGTCAGTAGCAAACCTTCTAAACAAATATAACCCACAAAAGACCCCAGACCAGCGCCCTAAAGTAATACAGATCCTGACCAGCCTCTTAAAACAAATACAGACCCCACATGTGACCGCCTAAAATTATACAGATCCCTGATCAGACCATCTACACAAATACAGACCCAAGACCAGAACCTCTAAGCAACCACAGATCCTAGACTAGACCTCTACACAAATACAGACCCAAGACCAGAACCTCTAAGCAACCACAGATCCTAGACTAGACCTCTACACAAATACAGACCCAAGACCGAACCTCTAAGCAACCACAGATCCTAGACTAGACCTCTACACAAATACAGACCCAAGACCAGAACCTCTAAGCAACCACAGATCCTAGACTAGACCTCTACACAAATACAGACCCAAGACCAGAACCTCTAAGCAACCACAGATCCTAGACTAGACCTCTACACAAATACAGACCCAAGACCAGAACCTCTAAGCAACCACAGATCCTAGACTAGACCTCTACACAAATACAGACCCAAGACCAGAACCTCTAAGCAACCACAGATCCTAGACTAGACCTCTACACAAATACAGACCCAAGACCAGAACCTCTAAGCAACCACAGATCCTAGACTAGACCTCTACACAAATACAGACCCAAGACCAGAACCTCTAAGCAACCACAGATCCTAGACTAGACCTCTACACAAATACAGACCCAAGACCAGAACCTCTAAGCAACCACAGATCCTAGACTAGACCTCTACACAAATACAGACCCAAGACCAGACCTGTGAAGAAACATAGACCACAGATCAGCACCTTAAACTAATACTGACCTGACCAGACCCATAAACAAATATAGACCCCACTGTTGTGAATTCTGTGGCAGAGCTCCCTCCTGTGGTCACAAGTGGTACTTCGGCTGATTCTCTCTGGGAGCTTCCGTTTGTGGAGGAAGGTGGTACTGCGGCTTCTGAGTTTCCTCCCTCAGGTGATCTGGTGAGGTCGTTAGGTGCTTCTCTACTTAACCCCACCTAATGCTTTGATTCATGCTTCCTGTCAATGTTCCAGTGTTGGACTTGTTTTTCCCTGGATCATTCCTGTGGCCTGCTGCTCTGCATAGCTAAGTTCTTCTTTGCTATTTGTTTGCTATTTTTTCTGTCCAGCTTGTCTAATTGTTTTGCTGGAAGCTCTGGGATGCAAAGGGTGTACCTCCGTGCCGTTAGTTCGGTACGGAGGGTCTTTTTGCCCCCTTTGCGTGGTTTTCTTTAGGGTTTTGTGTAGACCGCAAAGTTATCTTTCCTATCCTCGCTCTGTTAAGAAAGTCGGGCCTCACTTTGCTGAATCTATTTCATCCCTACGTTTGTCTTTTCATCTTTACTCACAGTCATTATATGTGGGGGGCTGCCTTTTCCTTTGGGGTATTTCTCTGAGGCAAGGTAGGCTTATTTTCTATCTTCAGGCTAGTTAGTTTCTCAGGCTGTGCAGAGTTGCATAGGCAGAGCTAGGCGCAATCCACGGCTGCCTCTAGTGTTGTTTGGAGAGGATTAGGGATTGCGGTCTGCAGAGTTCCCACGTCTCAGAGCTCGTTCTATTATTTTGGGTTATTGTCAGATCACTGTATGTGCTCTGACCGCTATGTCCATTGTGATACTGAATTGCCTATCACAACACCCCACATCTGACTCCCTAAACTGACACAGACCCCAGATGAGACCATCTAAGCTAATACAGACCCCAGACAAGACCCATTAAACTAATAGAGGCCACAGAACAGACCACCAACACCAACATAGACCCTAGACTAGACTATCTAAACTAAGACAGACCAAACCATATATCAAACTACATTTATCACATAGGCCCCTGAGATGTTTTCTGTTCTTTTTTACCTCTAAATTTAACGCACCCCTTTGTCCATTTGATGGCAACCATTATGACATGTTATTCAACTTCTCCAAGCTCCTGAATGGTAAAGTTTTTGTTTGAACTGCTATAAAAAGCGGTGACGACAGCCTTCTTAGTCGTTACTCAAGTTTAGCAGATATTGTTTCTGGGGAAGGTGAATGTGGCAACCAAAATGGCCGACGTGGCAGTTCCTATTGCGCTGTCTAGTAAGGGATGACTCTAGGGGGAAATAAGAATCTGAAGCCTATAATAACACAGTAATATGTCATAATTATTGGTGGACTCAGACTGTACATGAGTTGCCTACTATTGTAATTATTCTAATTATCGGCCTAATTATTTTATAGGACTGTTGTGTTCTGGGCAGACGTAGCTGGTATCAGCGCCAGTACAGAAAAACGACAGCGAGAAACAAATTAACTCTGTAATATCAAATGCTGCCTTGTAATAGCTCTGCCAGCTTGAGCTTGGCATAAGAAATAGGACATGTAACCACAAGATGCAGCTGTACGAATCTGGCGGAAAGCACAGGGGTGCAGAGGGAACATGGGGTGCAGCGGTAACATGGGGTGCAGAGGTAACACGGGGTGCAGAGGCAACACAGGGTGCAGAGGTAACAGGGTGTATAGGCAACATGGGGTGCAGAGGTAACACAGGGTGTATAGGCAACACGGAGTGCAGATGTAACACGGTGTATAGGCAACATAGGGTGCACAGCTACCACAGGAAAAAGATGAAGCAAACAATGCAGAGGTTACAGAGGTAGCTGAGGGTGCAGAGGTAGCACAGGATGCAGAGGTAGCACAGGATGCAGAGGTAGCACAGGATGCAGAGGTAACAAAGGGTGCAGAGGTAACAAAGGGTGCAGAGGTAACAAAGGAAAAAGATGAAGCAAACAGTGCAGAGGTAACCCAGGTTACAGAGGTAACACAGGCTACAGAAGTAACAGGGCGCAGAGGTAGCACAGGGTGCACAGGTAGCACAGAGTGCAGATGTAACATGCTGCAGAGGTGACAAAGGGCAGAGGTAGCAAAGGAAGCAGATGTAGCACAAAGTGCAGAATTAGCATAGAGCATAAAGGTAGCACATGCAATAGAGGCAACACAGCGTGCAGAGGCAACACAGCGTGCAGAGGCAACACAGCGTGCAGAGGCAACACAGCGTGCAGAGGTAACAGCGTGCAGAGGTAACACAGCGTGCAGAGGTAACAGCGTGGAGAGGTAACACAGCGTGCAGAGGTAACACAGCGTGCAGAGGTAACACTGAAGGCCTTGATCTATAAAAATATACCATTATAAATAGTGCAAGATAATTGGAAGGGGGCCCTGCTACATAATCTGCACTGGGCCCAGGAGCCCTCCGAGCATTGTCCTCTATGACACTGTGCCCCAAACCATGTTTGTTACCACCACATTGTTACAAACATGGTGTTGGCAATTTAGGGACACTTTAGTTTTACTCTTTAGCGCCACCCAAAATCCAGCCTCAAATCACCCAGTAATAGATGCGCATAATGCTGTGTAGACCCCTCATTTTCATCCTGGGACACCACAAATTTTCTGAGACCGTTTCTGAAAATTTGGGACGATTCCAGCAAATTTTTGACAGTGGACGTGTATGGCGATATGAAAAGAAATCTGTGATTATCAGCAATTAGTCAGCCTTGTGGCCCCTTCATTATAGACCCAGGTGTTATTTGAGGTTTTTGGGCCTGATGGTGAATCTGTAATAGGGCCCTCACGATTTATGAGTGGATTTTTGATAATGCGGTTCTCAGGGATATTCCTCAGGGGTGCAGGCAGGGGTGGGGCACCAAGGACGTTGGTCATAGGTTCTGGTTGGGAAAAGGGGCTCCAACAAGACAGTACCTTTGCCTGGGCATTTTGATATAGTGTGAGCTCTGGTGTTTATTGCTATGACCCTTTGGCCAATTTTTCACTTCTTTGTTGGCTAACAGTGCGGTTCCTCAGGGGAGGAGAGTCCTTCACAGGTTCTTGCGACCCAATAGCAATGGGGACGTCACCCAATACCTCACATAAAGAACCCTATAGCAGCTCCATAGTCCATCGCTATGGTAAATACGCCCAATGGCAGACCTTTTTACGGCAGGAGTATCTACAGTTCCTGCAACCCTTAAAGCTCCACCGATGGTCCTAGGATCGGGCCTTGTGAAATATTACTATGACATGTCAGAGGAAAAGCTACCTCCGATTAAGGGTTCAGAGGTCACTTTTTTAAATTTGGGTTTTGGGAGTGAATCTTGTGGGCCTTTAAAGGGCAACCAACACAGGTCTTCAATAGTGTTGTTCTTCTAAAGGGACCTTTTTTGGATCTCCCCTAAGCACGGGCCTAGGGTATATCTTCAAGCCCTGCACCCACTATAATAACGATAATATTCCCAAATTTTCTTAAAAAAAAGAAAAAAGCGAGTCCCCAAATAATGAACCACAGCTGCAGAAAAAGGGGTGTGGGTCTTTACATGTATCTCATCCAAAAACATGGGGACAAATCCGTGGGGACTTTTCTCGGCATCCTGTGGATACAGTCAATACACGTAAACAACAACTCCCACCATTTCAGCTGCGACGTCTCCGATATCATCCCGCGGAGCTCTAGCATTGCCGGGGATCTTTTTTAAGAAATTCTGACTTTGGTACCCGAAGACGGTAAATAAAAATTGATCATGAATCGAAAAAGATAATTTGTTATTTCTAAGAATTGTTTTTTTTATTAAAAAAAGGGTCGATTTCCCTTTAAGGCATAAAACAGTATATAAATAAGATAATAGTAAAAAATGGATAATAGTAAAAAATGAATTTCTAAAAACTTTATCGACATCAAACGAAAGGTACGCTAAGAATCCAGACAAAGGTTATCGGATTTATCTGTGTTATTTCTAAACAGGATTGTGCCGTTAAAGTGTTTTTTTGAGAAATTCCCGCCCACAAATACTATCTCCCTCCACCATCAAGTCGGCCAGAAGTGTCTCAGCATGTCTTCTGCGCTCTCGTTTCCTTTATTCCTGGAATAACTGCGTGACATAAGGACGGCGATGTTCCTCTATTAGGACCCACCCGATTACGCGGTTTTATATTAACGAGGCAAACCATCCTATTAAAACGTGCAGATGTAGCAGAGCCGAGATCGTTGGTAAACTCTGGCTTGTCATTACGGATTATTAACGCATTCTATTGTTCTCTGTTATCTGCTGTTTCCAGGCTGACTGCATTATTCATCGACGGGATGAGTGACAGGAAGTCCAGCACTAGCCCTGCCTTCCTGTTGTCCAATTTTGGGAACCTCTGGAAATGTTCACCCATTGCTGTATTTTAATAAACTGATACGTTATAAGGTGTAGTGCTCCCACTATTAAATGGGTGCATCATTTTAGGGCTTTCATTAAAAGGGGGGTTCATATTTGTGAATTTTTCCTGCAGCATTAAGTGCTCCTGAGCTGAAATTCATGCACAATGTATCCATTGGCTGGTCAGACAGATTGGAACCCCTGTGATGTCAAACATAAATTAATTTTTCCTGCGGCATTAAGTGCTCCGGAGCTGAAATCCATGCACGGTGTATCTATTGGCTGGTTGGGCAGATTGGAACCCCTGTGATGTCAAACATAAATTAATTTTTCCTGCGGCATTAAGTGCTCCAGAGCTGAAATCCATGCACGGTGTATCTATTGGCTGGTTGGACAGATTGAAGCCCCTGTGATGTCAAACATACATGGATTTTTCCTGCGGCATTAAGTGCTCCGGAGCTGAAATCTATGCACCGTGTATCTATTGGCTGCTCAGAAAGATTGAAACCCCTGTGAAGTCAAACATACATAGATTTTTCCTGCAGCATTAAGTGCTCTGGAGCTGAAATCTATGCTCGCAGTATCTATTGGCTGGTTGGACAGATTGGAGCCCCTGTGATGTCAAGCATACACACTTATTTTATGCAGCATTAAGTGCACCAAACAAAATCTATTGGTATTTAATAAGAAGGCAGCAATACTCCAGAGCTGAAATCCTTGCACAATGTAGCTATTTATTCTGTGGACATATTGTACACCCAGTGATCACAAACATATACACTTCTTTTTTCTTGCAGAATTAACTGCACCCATTGAAATCAATGTCTATTTAATAAGAAGCCAGCAGTACTTCAGAGCTGAAATCCTTGAACAATGCCCTTATTTATTCTGTGACAATTTTGTACACCCTGCGATCACATATACACTCATATACACAACTTTTCTGCAGCATTAAGTGCACCCATTGAAAATCAAGGGGTATTTATTATGCAGTTAGTAGTACTCCAGAGCTGAAATCCTTGTACAATGTAGCTATTGGTTGAGTGGACAGATTGGACCCCATGTGGTGCCAAACATACACATGTATTTTTCCTGCAGCATTAAGTGCACTCATTTGAAATCGATGAGTATTAAGCAGCCAACAGTACTTCAGAGCTGAAATCCTTGCAAGATTTAGCTATTGCTTGGGTGGACTGTGGACAGATTGGACTTGACTGTGATCACAAACATATACAATTATTTTTCCTGCAAGATTAAGTGCACCCAATGGGAATTTAATAAGCAGCCAACAGCACTCCAGAGCTGAAATCCTTGCACAATTAAGTAGCCATTCACTGGGTGGACAGATTGGACACCCTGTAATATCACAAACATACACATGTATTTTTTTCTGCAGCATTAACTACAATAAGCAGCCAACAGTACGCCAGCGCTGAAATCCTTGCACGATTTAGCTGTTGGCTCAGTGAACAGAGCGGACCCCTGTGATCATAAACATACACGATCATTTTTCCTGTAGCATTAAGCGCATCCAATGGGAATATAATAAGCAGCCAGCAGTGCTCCAGAGCTGAAATCCTTGCAGAATGTAACTATTCATTGGATGGACAGATTGGACCCCCTGTGATATCAAACACACATGTGTCTCTTTCCTGCAGCATTAAGTGCACTCATTGAAATCAATAGGCATTCAATAAGCCGACAGCAGTACTCCAGAGCTGAAATCCTTACTTATTATTATTATTTATTGTTATAGCGCCATTTGTTCCATGGCGCTTTACATGTGAGGAGGGGTATGCATAATAAAAACAAGTACAATAATACTTAATCCTTAATACGATTTAGCTATTGCCTGGGTTGACAGATCACAAACATACACAATTATTTTTCCTGCAGCATTAAGCGCACTCAATGGGAGTTTAATAAGCAGCCAGCAGTGCTCCAGAGCTGAAATCCTTGCACAATGTATCTATTGGCTAAGAGCAATCAAAGGTGGACTTCCATATTTTACCCCTGTGTGCCCTATAATAAAAAAGGGGGCACCAACAAATAGTGAGCTCCTTCCAAATATCAAAATTTAATAAGAAAAAATAAAAAATTATATATATATATACACACACACACAAATACATATATATTTAATGCATTTTTATTTATTTTCTTCTTTTAGGATTTTATTTCTATTTTTGCATTCAATTTGAATATATATATATATATATATATATATATATATATATATATATATGTGTGTGTGTGTGTGTGTGTGTGTGTGTGTGTGTGTGTGTGTATGTATATACATACACCGGTGTGTGCGTGTGCATGTTTGTATGTATGTATGTATGTATGTATGTATGTATGTATGTATGTATGTATGTATGTATGTATGTATATGTACACACACACACCGGTATATATATATATATATATATATATATATATATATATATATATATACACACACATATATATATATATATATATATATATATATATATATATATATATGTTATGGGTTCAGACTGAATGCACAAGTAAAAATAAAAGAAAAAAAATGAATAAAAATGCATTAAAAAATAATAAAACAATCTACAGCTCTCTTACCTTCCTGATGAAAAGTTTGCAGCTGGAAGGAAGTCACTGGCTGCTTTGCAAAGAGGCAAGAAAAAAAGGCAGGGGCTGCTTAAAACACAGCCCTATTGAATTAAACTTGCAGACTTTCTCAAAGTTCCTCCCCCTCCGAAAGTTAAAAAAAAAAAAAAAAAGAAAAGTCAAAGGCTGGATGAATCCTTATTCCTTATGTTTACAATTGGCAGCCAGTAAAAGCCATTGTCCTCCTCAACATATTCCAATGGGCGACCAATGGGGTCTCGCCTTGCAGGGGGGGGGAAATGGGCTTAGCCCCGGTTAGAAAAAATGCTTGTCATTCCCCAAGCATGCTCAGAGTAAGGATTCATCAGAAAAAGCCCAATTCACGCAGCCTGCCAATTTCACTAACATATCCTTTTTTGGTTATGCTTTTCGGGGCCTCTGTAAGAAAATCCTCTGACATCGAAGATCATAAGGAACCGTAATCTTACAAAAAAAAGGAGGAAGAAAATAAATAAATAAAATGAGACGTCTTGTGGAATGTTGAGAAGTAAGAAAAATTCCTGTGCTTTAAAAACATGCGTACGGTGATGTAGCAGAGCCGAGTTTGCGGCGAGTAACGTTGAAAAGTGAAATTGGCAGATTCGGCTCCGCTACATCCGTAGGTAGGAGAGAGAGCGCGAAGGAAAAGGAGAAAATGGGTTGGGGGTGGGGGGTGTAGTGGAGGGTTAATTTGTTTTAAATGAAAACCACATGTTTTGGGGAATGAGAAAAATTGAATGAGACGCTTTGAAAGACTTGTCTGCCTTCAAGCATCGCCCGGACCGAGCAGTGTTGTAATGTCGTTGCGTTGGCCGCTGGCCCGATAGGTGTGAATGTTTTCGAAACCGCCGTCCTACTACTGTAGGTTCCCGGAGAAGTATCTGCAATACTTTAGCGTTTTGACGTACATCTATATATTCTCGATGTTAGCGACTTACATGACATGAGTTTATATGATCCGGGGAGGCCGGGATCAAGTTTAATCCTCTCGCTGAACGAATGTGTACGACTGGGTAATGTTGGAAGCGGTTTGCGCTATTGTTATGTCATATTAATTAACAATGTAGGAGAAAACGTACTTTGCAGGGAGTCGGAGACGAAAATGTCTCTTTAACTACATTACATAGAATTTAAGGTGTAATACTGCATTTCACCTGCGGGTGTGCTGCAGAGAAAGACAACACTTGGTTCCTCGATCACTCTGATTACAGCTGATCGCTGGGAGTTCCAGCAGTTGGACAACCTGTGATCATCTCATAAAAATATATAATATATAAATCGAAACGCAAGGCACAGACTGGCCAGCGGCTCTCCCGACCCGAGTGTTGAAACTTCATGTATTTCTATGCAGCTGTCACGCTTGGGTTAGTAGAGCCACCGACCAGTCCATGCACTGAGTTACAATCTCAGTCCAATTTATACGGCCGTCTGAAAGAACGAAGTTGTCTGGTTTATTTTACCGGAAGTCAGAGCTGAGAATGAGAGTCTCTTACCTCGGAGGACCCGACACATCCTTGCATTACGTGAATAGAACTGTGTAATACTCCATTTCACCTCTGGGGGTGCTGCAGAGAAATTGAACACTTGCTACCTCAATCACTCACAGATAACAACTGATTGCTGGGAATTCCAGCAGGAGGACAACCTGTGATCATCTAGCATAAAAGGGTTTTTTTTTTTAAAACAAAGTGTTGTCTGGTTTAGAAATCCAGTTTGGAAGGCGTCGGAGCTGGAAGTGAGTGTCTCTTTGCTCTGGAGGACCCGACACATCCTTGCATTACATACAGTCATATGAATACCATGCAATACTCCATTTCACCTGTGGCTGTGCTGCGGAATAATTAAACACTTGCTGCCTTGATCACTCTCAGATTACCGCTGAGTGATGGGAATTCCGGCAGCTGGACTCTTTGAGAACAGATAACAGGTAACCCACCTAGCAAAAAGTGATTGCCTAAACTAAAGGGTTCTCTGGTTTAGAAATCCCAATTGGAGGGTGTTAGAGATGAGATTGAAATGTTTGCTGCCCTGGAGGACCCGGCACATCCTTACATTACACGGAGAGTTATTTGAGAACTGTGTAATACTCTTTTTCACCAGTGGGTGTGCTGCAGTTAACTTGAACACTTGCTGCTTTGATCACTCTCAGATTATAGCTGTTTGCTAGGAGTTCAAGTAGTGGGACACCCCAAGAGCCCATCTAACAACAAGTGATTGTCTAAAACAAAGTTGTCTGATTTAGAAAACAGGGGTTTTGTAAAGCTATTTGTAAGGGGTCCAAGCTGAGAATGAGGTGTCTCTTGCCCTGGAGGACCAACCCATACATTCATAAAGAGTCATATATGAACCGTGTAGTATGTGTAATACTCCATTTCACCTGTGGTTGTGCTGCAGAAAAATTATACACTTCCTGCCTCGATCACTCTCAGATCACAGCCGATCAATGGGAGTTCTGGAAGCCAAACACTTTGGGAACAGATAACAGGTAACCCACCTAGCAAAAAGTGATTATGTAAAATAAAATGTCTGATTTTAAAATCCTATTAGTAGGGTGTCACATCTCAGAATGAAGAGTTTGTTGCCATGGAGGACCAGTCACATCCTGGCATTACATGCACAGTCATATGAGAACTGTGTAATACTCTTTTTCACCAGTGGGTGTGCTACAAAGAAATTGAAAACTTGCTGGTTCGATCACTCTCAGATTACAGCAGATTGCTGAGAGTTTCAGTAGTGGGATACCGCGTGATCCGCTAATAGGTGACTTTGCCTAACAAAAAGTGATTACTAAAACATAAAACAACAGGTTTGACCAACTTCAAAAATAAAAGGGCGGCCTCACTTAAAAAGCTTATTTGCGAGGAGTCAGAGCAGAAAATGAACATCTTTTGTCCTGGAGGACCCAGCACAACCTTGGTTAACCATTACAATGGGATCTGTGTAATACTTCATTTTACCTGTGGTGGCACTGTAGAGAAATCAAACACTGGCTGCCTTGATCATCCGTAGATTAGAACTGATAGTTCCATCTGCTGGAACTCTGTCATGATCCAGTCCGGGTTTTGTTTCTGATTACTCTCTCCCCGGTATGGTCATGCGGGGGTTAATCTTTTCTGCCTCGTTTTGGTATCTGTCTGGCTATTTCAGTCCGCTGTTACCTGTAAGCGGTGTCAGTTATAGTTCCAGTCTCTGGCTTGAGCTGCTGACCCCGTTATACCCTGATTTGTCCTTTGTCCATGTACCTAGGTCCCGTTCCTGTATTCCCCTATGACTTTGCTAGTTGTAGTACTCACTCTCTGTGTTGTGACCTCCTGGTATTTGACTCGGCATGTCCCCTGACCTGATCTGATTGTCTTCCGTCTCTGGCTTTCCTGCTCCCGACTGGCTCTGACTCCTTTGGCTTGTTTCTGACCATGTGTATTTCTGTGACCTCTGGTACTTCGTTCCCTCTCTGTTGCTGATCTGGCTTTTCTGATGACTCTTCTGCCACCTAATGGCTCCTGCCTGCTGCTTTGTGGTTTCTCTGTGAGGTATCTGAGTCGCCCGCCAGTGCCGTGGGGTACTCGGTACCGGGTCCGGTGTTCACAGGGGGATTTCATGGTGGCTGCCCGGTCCGTGGCCCAGGGCGCCCATGTAAAAGGGAATGGTCTTTAAAGGGAATAAAGTTTATGTTCGTGATGCGACCTGTGGTATTCGGTCAGTGGGGACCAACGCTGCTTTAAGGGGTCCTCTGGGGTGATGTTATGGCAGCTAGATGGTATAACTTCCCACAGGTGAAGTATGTCCCCAGGGGTTCCCTATATGTAGATGATAGAATGGTGAGAGGTGCAGTAAGGAACGAGAACACAGGTTTGCAGTCTCTTTACCTCATTTACTGAAGACTTCAGCAGCCACAGTCCAGGGCACCGGCAAACAGGTCCACATAGAAGTCCGGGCAGTCCAGAGACAAACAGGTTCCCCTGGGTAAGTCAGGTGGGAGCCTACCACTCTGCGCTCTCTGTCTCTAAGTCCCTGCTGCCACTAAGTGTCCCAACAAGGTTTTTATTTGTTCTGCTATCCTGGGACAGGTACCTGAATGGCAGGCAGCTCGAGCCTTGTGTTCTGGGGTCCGTTCTAGGTGACTCCAAGCTCCTAGGTGCTGCTGTGCCACAGGTGATTATGGGCAAAGTCTTGGTAGTATAATGCCCTCTGGTTCTGCTCCGTGTCGTAGAGTCCACGTAAGCCTCGGGCTCCCGGTTCCCGGCTCCTTGCGCTGTAGCTCTTCAGAGGCCTGCTCATGGCCTCCTGGAGCTCTCACTTTCCTCTGTGCTACCCTCCTTTCTGTCCTCGCACACAGACTCTCTGCACTAACTGAACTCTCTTCCCCTCCAAAACATGATCTTTATAGAGGGAAGCTGCCCTAAAACAGGGATTTGAGCTCCCCCTCCTGGTCTGCAATTGGAAGGTGTTGTGTGTGTGTAAACCTACCAAAGGGAATCTCACTTGTCTCTGGACATAGCACTATCCTCCCCGAGAGGAAGACAGCACTACTGTGGTACCCGAACTCCTGGGGTGCCACATATCTATTTTCCTTCACCCGAAACCCCTGGTGGAGGTTTTGTGCTACTGCGCTGCAGCAGGCATTACAGACACCTTGCGATCAGCCCTTCTATAGAATTGATAGCTATCCTTAGAGAAGATGTTTTTCATTTACTGACAGCAAGCAGAGGCAGAGATCTTGAACATAGCGGATAAACCGAAACACAATACAGTAAAATTTCAGATTTTGTAGAGATTTTTAGGAGGACTAATGAAAATTTTTTTCCCTAGTTTCTTTCTAGTGATATCATATGCAATAAATCGGAATCTTGATGACAACAGATAACACAGTGAATGTGATGTACACAGCGGAGATGTTGATATTACTATTAATGGAACAGATAGAGTAGAGATGACTCAGAGCTCAGGGCACGGAGTGAGATCATGTTCATGCTCCGCAGCCCTATATAGTACGTGTTCATTTATTGGTCGAGCAAATGGAGACTTTTCTCAATACACAACGAAAATAATGTCTGATTCTCATAAATCATCATAGAATTAAAATATAATTAGTGATGAGCGAACCTGGATAGGGAGAAAACGTCACAGCTTATCAATAGAGATAGCAGAGAAAATTACAAAACACTGAAAAAACATTACAGATAGTGGTAGAGCCAAAAGGTACCCTAAACCTCATGCCTACCTTATCGTAGGTTAATAACACCCACTTTTTTAGGCCACACCTTTTCTTCCTCATTGATGTGCTTCACAAAGTATCCCGGTGTCACGCTCAGGAAACTTTTAACTTACTTAAAGTTTACAAGAGGCTTATGGGGTGCCTGGGAGGTTTTCAAACTCTTCCGTGAGTCCAGGAGGTCTCCCCTTTTTCTGGACTACCCAAGCGTTCCTGAAGCTTTCAAAAGTGATTTGTTGTGAAGTTGAAGGTGTTCTACAACTACGTTTTGCTACATCATTGAAGGCTTTTTCTGGAGACCAGAAGTTGACCACTGTTATGAGCCACCATGTTTGTGGGCTACCAGAATTTTGATTCACATAGGAGTAAATATAAAAAGCTGATGACCTTCCCAACAGTTAAATTCAGGACTTCAGTAGGGTGTTTCTACTATAAATCAGCCTATGAGGCTTGTTTGGAGCCTCTGAAGATCAATGGCTCGTCATGGTTTATTCAACCTCCTTGGCAATTTGGTTCTATGAAGCTATGAAGGACTCTTCCAAAAGCATGATCGCAAAGAAGATAGGGAGATGGAAAGGTCAAAGTCCTTCTACTCTGGTTGGTATCATGAAAAGGGAAGCCATTTTATAATAGCTCTTAAAGGGGCCTTTGTTCCTTTATATATGTCCCTGGTTGCATTATATAAAATTAAAATTCCATCAATTTTTGAGACCTGATCTTCAGCAGTTCATGAAAGTAGAAGTCATTGTTGTTTTAGGTAGCTAAGAACATCTGATGATAACCCTGTGCTGAACCTGGAATCCTTATACCGTAGAATCTTCCCCAGATTGATAAATGGACATGTAGAAAACCTTCATGACTTATTATCTGGAGAACTTCTTTTATGTCTAACACAAGGAAATCACACGCATTTTTAGAGTCAGCTATGTGCCATAACAAACAGTTTAAGACATTCCTTAAAATCTCTCCGGGATTACGGGTTCGAAAGGAAAACAGCCATCAAAATGTTGTACAATTCTGCACAATTGGTCTTTGAAGATAGTTTTTAATATGAGTTGTGTTCTTTGAGGCGATCAAATTAATTTGTAGGACCATAGTCCACCAGCCACATCAGATGGGAGCTCTGCCAACTGCCTAATTACCAGCGCCTCTTCTCGTTAGTGAACCCGGTGTGACGTTGAGTGTGCACCACGCCACAATGATAGCATTGCACCAGGTTGGCTAATTGAAAGAGGAGCCAGGGATGCCGGCAAGTAGGAGGTGGTTCAGGGCTCCATCAGGCAGCCAAGGAATATCTGGCAGTTGGCTGTCAGAATAAAAGCTTAGGCATGTCGAAAACCAAGATGTCCCATTTTTCTTTTTGTCACCATCTGACATTGTAAAAAACTCCTGTTCACTTTATTTGCCAACCTAGGACAACATTCAACTAATGTGTACAGCCATCTTCATTATTTTTGAAAACTTGGGTTGGTAGGCTACAGATTAACACAATATTCCTCTAACGGCAACAATGAGTACAGATTTCGACTCCATAATAGAGACATTAACTACATCACCGATCAAGGATTAGTGGGAAAGTAGAAGACCACATCTGAATGATATCTCTGGCTCCTATGTTATTTGCATACACATTTTCATGGATGACATATCCATGACATACTCTTCTACAGCTTCACCTCTGCTCCTGTAGGTTCCTTAATGTGGAAAAATTCCAGCAATGGTCAACTTTTGGACATCCCAAACAGTTTTTCATCATTCTATCATAGGAGGCAATGCAGGTTCAAAGAAATAACATAGAAAAGGTTGTTAAATCACATCTAGGGCAATTAATTTTACTGGACCATGGATGGTGAATTCACCATGGAGGCCAAACTTGGTCAAATATTCACATTGGTGTCAATGAAGTGAGGAGGTAATAATTAGCAAAACTTGGCACTCAAAAATTGCTGAAGTGATGCGGCGATCTGTCTCTTTGACATATAGGTTAGAGGACACTAGTCCACTCAAATCTTAGAGATAATCTGGTTGTAATCGTGGTGGATAGGGAACTGATGCTCTGGCCAAACTGAGTTTAGATACCAATGAAAAACCCATAGGGAATCCAATGTGCGGCCCTATACGGAAACATATATTGTCAATATATCTTTTCCACAAGATTGTATAGACATACATTTGTTCAAATCATGTCATGTAGCATTTTGCGTAAGGTGGCATCACATTGAACCCCATGACTGTACCTTGCATCTGTAGATAAATGCATAAATGTAGTGATTACATATCTCCATACTAGTTACTTTTTGCCAAAAGATACTAAAAAGTTTGCAAATTTTACGAGAATGACCTGCCAAGGACACTGTAGTGTTTGTAAGAAATAGAAGTTCTTTAACACAAAATCTAATTTTTGCGTATGACTACAAGATTGATTAATATTCCAGGAAATATTAGGTATAAAAATAGTTTTTGACTTTGGCCAAAATTATAAACACCTCCAAAGGGAAAAGATGTGGGTGACTGCCAAACCAAACAATGAAAAGAACAATAGGACACTGGCCAAAGAAAATCCAACATGTCCTACCCCTCTTTTTGTTGATAGTGAAGAGTTTGTGAGATCTGCCAGCATCCAGAATTACATCCTGTTAAAATGTATGCCACCCTAGAGAAGTTGCCATATTTGAGCCACATAAGGCCTACATAATCCTATCGGACCTTTTAATTTTCATCTTTGTACAGAACTGTCTGTCAATCAATTGCTTTGTGCTATTACTTCACAAGTTCACAGCCAGCAAGCCTACACCTGACAATAGAAAATTATAGAGTGAGAACAAGTACTGAATATCATTTGTGACAGCAATGCTTTCCAGCTGAGTCTCGGTCGGCCAAATTATGCATTTGAGCTCCATGGATGTGCCAAAACACTTGCTTATATGTAGGAAAGTTAATTGATTGATTGCAGGTTAATTAAGGAAATCCTACAATTCTGGCCGGCTAGTACCCTATGAGGATAGAGCTGGATAAATCCTAAGAAGAGTAAATAGACGAAGATTATCTCCTTGCTTGCTCCATCTAGAATAGGATTGTCCTTGGCAGAACATTCTCAACGCCTCGCATTACAGTGTTGGGAATTAATGTAGGTCATGAAGGTGAAATCCAGACAGTGATTATATGTTATACGTTAGACTCATTGATGGGTGTTCATATCAACTCTAGGGTGGCCATGGGAAGCAGCTAACGATTAGCATATGAAAATTTTTAAAAAAAGGTCTAAAAAATATATATATGTCCAAAGGTATCTATACACCTTAGATAGCTATTGTCCGAACACTCGATGACTATTTTTCCTAACACTCGCATGCACGCAAATATTTGGCTTTGCGTAGCACCCATTGGTCATCAATAGAGCAAGGGAATCCTTTTGCATATTTGTAGCACCCCAGGTGGCCGGTTGCTGCAGTGATGTTGCTTTTCCTTCGGGGAAGGTGATGTCATGCTCAGAGGCAATGGAGTTCTCTTCACCTGGTAAGGCACACACATGCAACACATTCTGAATCCAGGCCAGGAGGGGGAGCTCAGCACCCAGATTCAGTGGAGTTTCCCTAGGCTTTATGTACCTGACTTGGAGGAGGAGCTAGTTTAGTCTGGGAGAGACACTGAAGTAGAAGGAAGTCTGGAACTGAGTGCAGACAGAGAGGCCTGGCAGCCATGAGGGAGCTGCAGCCTCTGGAAGGAGGAAGAACCTGAAGGGTTGTTGTATGTGGAGTAGCCGGAAGGGAAGGAGCACAGGAGAGGAACAGAGCTCAGAGGTCACCCTCAGAGCTGAAGGGCAGTAGCTGGGAACCGGGTGCCCGAGGCTTTTGTGGGACTCTAGGACACAGAGCAGAACCAGAGGGCACGACACTACACGTTACCTGCCCGCACCACGCCTGAGACGCAGCAGCAACTGAGGAGCCGGGGCATGTTAGAGTCCCTGTAAAAAGGCTCAAGCTGCCCATTGTGCAGGTACCTGTCCCAGGACAGGGGGAAACTGGAGGACCCTGTGGGAAGCTTCAGGCAGCAGGGATCTCACCTTTAATGGCGCTAGTTGGAAAGGCTCGGACTTCTACTGGAGAAGGGAACCCTCTATTGCCTCTGAACCGGCTGGACCACCATCACCCGTGCCTGGTACCCTGGACTGCAAATATAATCAAAGAAGAAAAAGAGCCAAAAAGAACGTGCACACCTGCTACAAAATATATAGCAAAATATAGAATACATTTTATTACAAGCAAAGACACCATACAAATATAAAATCAATAAAAAACTGTACCAAAGTACACAACACCCCCGTAAAACAGCTTATGCAGAAAATACGAAATCTGCAAAAAACACGCTAAATATACTGTACTAATAAACACCTTGTTCACAAGAAATACAATATGAGGTATACCAACATGAATGTTTATAACAAAAGATACACAGACCAAGCCCTCTAAAAAACACACACACACTATAGGCGTCCTATATGTGTCCTAAATGAAAACAAATGAAAGGGCATATAGCGTGTACACATATATAATATGCTGGTGGCCCTGAAAGGGTGAAAGGAATGCTGCAAATCAGTTAAATCTCGCAAAGTACGAGCCTGCAAATAAACCCTGGGAACCACAGAGAGTAGAGAGAAGCTCAAGTAAATCAGGCAATGAATACAACCTGGAGCCAGGTCATGTATCTGGCAAAAAAATGTGGACAACAGAGAGAGCAGGAAACACTGTGCAATGCTGAAAAGTGAAAGCAGCAAGGAAAATAGTCCACAAAACACCCAGGCATATCAGGGCCAAAATGTGGGGTGTGGGAAGATCCTGGTACCCTGGACTGTGGCCAGCAACCTGCAGTAAACCAGGTAAAGACTCGCAACTTGTCTCCTCCATTTATTCATCAGCATACCATCATCTCTGCCGCACATTATAGGATCCCTGGGGACCCCGCTTCACCAGTGGGAAGTGTAACACCCGTGCTGCCTCAACATCCCCCAGGGGACCCCTTCAAAGCAGCATCAGTCCTACTACTGACCGAACTCCACAGGTGGCGTCACGACAAACTTTGAACATTTTCCCTTTTAACGTTGAGGGCCACGAACCAGGTCGCAGCCACTGTGACATCCTCCTTGCGACCGGACCCGGTACCGAGTACCCCACTGCCCTGGGGGCGACTCACATTGAACTAACGACTGAACCCATCTATCTCAAGAGATTCAGACTTGACTGTAATAAGGAGCCCCAACTTAAGTCCGATTTTGGACTGATGATCCTTTTGTTCTGTAAGAAGTAAGCTGCCACCAGAGATGTTTGACAGGGTCTCTCTCATAGAGAGCACAGGAGTGCTTGGAAGAGTATGTTTGAGAGGGTCAGGCAAGATACAGTAGCTACTGGTCGAACGACCAGTGTATGGAGGGACTTAAGCCACTGGTGGCAGATTTTATACAGAAAGAACACAAAGTTATAGGGCTTACATTATACAATCCTTCTGTCCCCCAACATAATATGTCATAATAGAGTCTGAATGCCCCATACATATTAGATGATGGTCTGTACCTACCAAAATCGGGAAGTTCAGCCAACATTAATTTAATGTGTATGGGGGAGTTTAGATGGTCCTGTCCACCATATCACATTTTGCTATGAAGTTGTAGGCTTTTTTCTAATGCAGATCATTCAGGTTTGCTACTACACTGAAGCGTTCCTCTGGAGGTTAAAAGTTGACAACCGATGGCATACATATTAGACACCTATCGGCCACTTTTTGCAATGGCTTAGGTCCCCTGATAACAAAAGATAACAAAAGTATTGGTGACGGGAGGAGTCCAGGGGAGTCCTGAGGAGAGAATTTTCATATTACCATTGCACTCTCGGATAAGCGAAGAGTCTCTGCGAGCTCAAAGAACATTGGATTTTGGACGTTGCAGCTGAAAGGAGGACATCGGTAAACTGCGCGCCGATAGGCACGTTTTTCACCGCTTTCATATCTCTTTAACAGTAAGAACATGGAGGAGGCCATGAGCCATTTGGTGAGCTGCATTTCTTGCTACATGTTCACAGACTACAGAAATGCAAGCTTGTGTCCCTGATGGAGGAAAAGTTGCAAAATCTAGAAGAGAGGTTAGCTACTTTGAAAATCATTAAGGAAGGTGAAGAGTTCTTAGAGCAGAATGATCTCTTCATGTTACAGAAAGAGAAGAAATTCGAAGTGCACCTGAAGAAACAGAGGAATGGAAGCATGTGACACAGAGAAGCAGGAAGATCGGGAGGCAGTCAGGACCCATACTGATCAGGAACCAGTACCAGGCTCTCACGCAGGAGAACAATGAAGAATTACATCAAGATAAGACTTTACCCACAAAGAACAACCTTGTACACCCTCAGAGTCCTCCTGGATGGAGAAAGAAAAATGTTGTGGAGAAGATACGGAAAGTTGTGGTCATGGGGGAGAGGAACAGAGGCCGCTATCTGCAGACCGGATATAACCTCAAGAGAAATGTGCTGTCTTCCAAGTGTAAAAATTAAAGATGTGTCTGACAGGATATCAAGATTCTTCAAACCTACAGATGACCACCCATTCCTGCTAGTACATTTGGGGACAAATGACACTACAAGAAAGGACCTGGAAACCATTTGCAGTCACTTAGGTAAGAAAGTGAAAGAACTGGGAGCACAGGTGGTCTTCTATTCCATCCTTCCAGTGGATATCCATGGAACAAGGAGGTAGAATAAGATTCTGCAAGTGAACAACTGGCTACGTCGATGGTGCTGTCAGCAAGGATTTGGATTTCTGGATCACGGAGTGAATTACCTACACGATGGACTACTTGCTAAAGATGGGGTGCACCTTACAAAAACTGGAAAAAAGGTATTTGGAAGTCGCATTGCTGCACTCATCAGGAGAGTTTTAAACTAGAACAATGTGGGAAGGGAAGCAAAAGGCCAAAAAAAGCCATACACCTGACAAATACAATGGAGAACTCTGCTATTAGAAGTGGAAAGGAAGAACAGAAGACAAAAAATCTAAATAATAAAAATATTGGAGGAAGAAAACCAATCACAAACTAAAATGTTTCTATACACATGCACAAAGCATGGGCAATAAATAAGGAGAATTGGAACTACTAACACAGGAGAAGAAATATGACGTCATTGGAATCACTGAAACTTGGTGGGACGATACACATGATTGGAATACAAGACTAGAAGGATACAACTTATTTGAAAGAAACAGACTTGATAAACGAGGAGGAGGTGTCGCATTGTATGTTAGAAAAGCATATATCTGCACAGAGATCCAAGCTTCAGAGACTGGGAGTTCTGTGGAAACTGTTTGTGTAAGAATACAAGGAGAGAACAACGGAAAGGACACCATTGTAGGCATTTACTATGGGCCACCTGTGCAAGCTGAAGATATGGATGAACTCTTTATGCATGAAATGGCCAAGTTCTCCAAAAAATATGACATAGTGGTCATGGGTGATTTCAACTATCCAGACATTTGATGGGAATCTCTCTCAAACAAAACTAACAGGTAAAGCAAATTCTTATCCTCTCGCTCACAACTTTATCTTCCAAAAGGTAGGGGAGATAACAAAGACTTTAAAGACTCCATAATAACAGGGTCTGTACCACAGGACTGGCGTATAGCAAATGTGGTGCCAATTTTCAAAAAGGGGACAAAAACTGAACTCGGAAATTATAGACCAGTAAGCTTAACTTCTACTGTGGGTAACATCCTGGAGGGTATTCTAAGGCTACGTTCACATTAGCGTCACGTCGCTGTTGCGTCGGCGACGCAGCGGCGACGCACGGAAAAACGCGCGCAAACGCGCGCAAAAACGCGTGCGTTTTGCGACGCGTGCGTCGTTTTTTGCCGAAATCGGACGCAAGAAAAATGCAACTTGTAGCGTTTTCTTGCGTCCGACGCTAGCGTCTAAAACGACGCACGTGTCGCACGCGTCCCCTATGTTAAACATAGGGGCGCGTCGCCGCTGCGTCGCCGCTGCGTCGCCGCTGCGTCGCCGACGCAACAGCGACGCGACGCTAATGTGAACGTAGCCTTAGGGATGCTATGCTGGAGTATCTGAAGAGGAATAACCTCATGACCCAGTATCAGCACGGGTTTACTAGGGACTGTTCTTGTCAGACTAATCTGATAAATTTCTATGAAGAGGTAAGTTCCGGACTGGACCAAGGGAACGCAGTGAACGTAGTGTATATGGACTTTTCAAAAGCTTTTGATACGGTGCCACACGAAAGGTTGATACATAAAATTAGAATAATGGGGATAGGGGAAAATATGTGTAAGTGGGTTAAGAGCTGGCTCAGGGATAGGAAACAAAGGGTGGTTATTAATGGAGCACACTCGGACTGGGCAGCGGTTAGCAGTGGGGTACCACAGGGGTCAGTATTGGGCCCTCTTCTTTTTAACATATTTATTAATGATCTTGTACGGGGCATACAGAGCAGAATTTCAATATTTGCAGATGACACTAAACTCTGCAGGGTAATCAATACAAAGGAGGACAATTGTACAGAATATTACAGGATGATTTATGTAAACTAGAAGCTTGGGCTGATAAATAGTAAATGAGCTTTAATGGGGATAAATGTAAGGTCATGCACTTGGGTAGAAGTAATAAGATGTATAATTATGTGCTTAATTCTAAAACTCTGGGCAAAACCGTCAATGAAAAAGACCTGGGTGTATGGGTGGATGACAAACTCATATTTAGTGGCCTGTGTCAGGCAGCTGCTGCAAAGGTAAATAAAATAATGGGATGCATTAAAAGAGGCATAGATGCTCATGAGGAGAACATAATTTTACCTCTATACAAGTCACTAGACTTAAAGTCTTCCTTCAACCTTAATAACTATGTTACTATGTTACTATGCTACCTTGGATCTAATCCTTATAAACAAGGAGGAAATGGTTGAGGAGGTAAGAGAGGCTGGGACCCTGGGAGGTAGCGACCATGCTAGCTTAGAATTTTGGATAACTAGAGGAGGAAGACCTGTGAAGACTCAGACGTCTAGGTTAGGTTTCAGAAAGGCAGATTTTAAGGGACTCAGAAAGAGAATCGTAGGGATCCTATGGCTGGATATCCTTAAGGGTGAAAATGTCCAGGAAGGATGGGAAATCTTGAAAAATTAGATTCTCAAAGCACAATCATTAACAATTCCAAAAAGAAGGAAGAATACGAAGCATTTAAGGAAACCAGGATGGATGAACACAGAACTTAAACACATGCTAAAAAGGAAGAAAGAAATGTTTATTGAATGGAAAGAGGGAGGTATATCTAAAGAAGAATATAATGCTGTCTGCAGAACCTGCAGGGCACGAATCAGATTAGCTAAAGCTGACAATTAATTAAGGCTTGCAAGAGACGTCAAAAGCAATAAAAAAAGGATTTGGGGGATTTATCAAAAGTAAAAGAAAAGTCAAAGATGCTATAGGATTTTAACAGGATGAAAATGATGAAATGGTAAGAAAGGATGTTGAGAAGGCCAAACTTATACATTCCTATTTTGCATCTGTTTTCTCCCAGAAAGGATATGTAACATAAACTGATCTTCACTGTCCTATTAAATGAATATAAGAATCCAGCATATCTATAAACAGAAAGATAGTGAGGAAACACTTAGCTAACATAAATGAATTCAAGTCTCCAGGTCCAGATGAATTACACCCCGGAGTGCTGAAGGAGATAGCAGAAGAAATGTTTGAACCACTCTCTATAATCTTTGAAAATTCTTGGAGAACAGGAGAAGTCCCAGAAGATTGGAGAAGAGCAAATGTTGTTCCTATCTTCAAGAAGGGGAAGAAGGTGGACCCAGGGAACTATAGGCCGGTGAGTCTGACTTCTATACCAGGAAAGATCTTTGAACAAATTATTAAACAACATGTATGTAAGTACCTGGATAAGAATGAAGTGATTAACCAGATTCAGCATGGGTTTGTAACTAATAAGTCATGTCAGACTAACTTAATTTCCTTCTATGACAGAATCACTGACTGGGTGGATCAGGGAAGTGCTGTAGATATAGTATATCTTGACTTCAGCCAAACATCTGACAAAGTATCTCACACCATCCTTATTGAAAAAATGACTAATTATGGAATGGACAAGGCAATTGTTAGGTGGATTCATAACTGGCTTAGTGATAGGACCCAAAGAGTGGTCGTAAATGGCTGCACATCCAGTTGGAAGAATGTCTCAAGTGGGGTACCACAGGGCTCTGTTCTGGGCCCTGTATTGTTCAACATCTTTATCATGATTTAGATGAAGAAATTGAGGGTACACTGATTAAATTTGCTGATGAGACAAAGCTAGGAGGGATAGCTAATACTAGAGAAGGGAGAGAGAGGATTCAAAAGGATATAAATAAACTGGAGCAGTGGGCAGCAACTAACAGAATGGTTTTTAACAGGGAAAAATGCAAAGTACTACATCTGGGCAATAAAAATAAGAAAAGCATATACAGAATGGGAGGAAAAGGGCTAAGCAGCAGCACATGGGAAAAAGACTTGGGCATACTAATAGATCACAGACTGAACATGAGTCAACAGTGTGATGCCGCAGCAAAAAAGGCAAATGCAATTCTGGGATGCATTAACAGAAGCATACAGTCTAGATCACACAAAGTCATTATTGCCCTCTACTCCTCTTTGGTCAGACCTCATCTGGAATACTGTGTCGAGTTTTGGGCACCACATTTTAAAAAAGACATTAACAAACTCGAGCAAGTTCAGAGAAGAGCGACTAGAATGGTGACCGGTCTGCAAACTATGTCCTATAAGGAATGGTTGCAGGATTTGGGAATGTTTAGCTTGCAAAAAAGAAGACTGAGAGGAGACTTAACAGCAGTCTACAAATATTTCAAGGGTTGTCACAGTGTAGAAGGATCATCTTTATTCTCATTTGCACAAGGAAAGACTAGAAGCAATAGGATTAAACTGAATGGGAGGAGACACAGATTAGATATTAGAAAAAAACTTTTTGACAGTTAGGGTGATCAATGACTGGAACAGGCTGCCACGAGAGGTGGTGAGTTCTCCTTCCATGGAAGTCTTCAAACAGAGGCTGGACAGACATCTGTCTGGGATGATTTAGTGAATCCTGCGTTGAGCAGGGGGTTGGACCAGATGACCCAAGAGGTCCCTTCCAACGCTACCGTTCTATGATTCTATGATTGAAATTCAACAGTACAATCCTTCTCTTCCTCAATTCTTCCATCGGGAGGTTGGAGGTTCCATAAACATCAGATGGTCAGCCGTCCTACCAATATCACCGAGCTTGTTCAAAATTAACCCAATATGTATGTTCAGCTTAAAGTTAGCCCCAGCCAGATAAAAATCATCTGGCAAAAAATTGGCATGTCCCTTACAAAATTGTCAAAAACCTATGAAATGCCTGGTTAATGTTCTGTACAAGACCAGACTTATGAAAGTATCTGATCATGCAATGAAATCATGATGGGCTAAAAAAATAGAGTCTATTTGCCGAGTTTTTGGAGCGTAAGATAAGCAGAAACCCAATGTTTTTGAGGAGTTTTGAGATTCGGAGAGTTTCTGCTCAGTTTTTGTTCCAAAAGGAAGAAAGAATACTGGATTCTTCATCATGCTTCTTTCAGCTATAGAATAACATTTTCAGAAAGGACCATTTTAAGGTAGTCATTGGGTTGCAGAGTGACTGCGGGCTTCACGTGTGTCAAACACGTAACACAACAGACATCATATCTGCTAAGGTTTGCCTAGTGCTGATATTGATCCTCACTTATGGTCTGAAGAAGTTTTTAATAATTGTCTGGCACTTAGCTTCACCACCTTGACTGTTGTCTTAGGTGGCCAAACCAAATATCTCAACTTTCTCCTGAAAATGGAAAACTTTTAGTATAGAAGATTTGAGTTTTGGGATAACGATTTTCCAGCCCGAACTGAATTTTTAATTTATTTGGCTAAAGATTCACATTAAATATTCTGGAGTTGGAGGATGGGAATGCAAAGATGTGCAAATTTGGGAATTAATGATCCAAAAGACTGATTGGTTCTGTCATGCTTTTCGAGACTGGCCAACATGCCATCAATCTACAGACCAGTGTCTAAAAACTCTAAATTATAAATTATACATTCTGGATGTATGGTTAGGTGGAGTCCAAAAACATATTGTACTTCAAAACATTCTCGACCTCAAAGTGTTGGAACGTTTATAACCGATTATATGAAAATGTGGTTTTGTCCAGCATCGGAGGAAACAGACATCAATCCAAAGAAGACGAGAGCTGATGTCATACCGATGCTTCTGCCAATTAATTAATTGGCCAAAACTAGAGATTCTCTCGGCAGTTACTTTTTTGTTTTGTCTGCAAATTCCACCTTCTCTGTGTTTCTAATTGTTCTCAGTCAAAACATTTTTAAGGATCGCTGCTTTAGCAGAAATAAAAGAAAAGAATTAATATCTGATATGTTTTGCCTTTTATATATTTTTTAATTTTTATATTTTTTTTACGTAAAATCATTTCCATTCCAAATCCCAAAAGTTAGGGGTTATTCCTAATTTTAAGATAGTGCGTGAAGCTGTACAAGTTTTTTTTTGACAACTAAACAGGTCATGTTAGGGCTTACCTTTTGAGGTGGATCTTCCAAACTCTTGATCCGGAAGAGCAGTTCTTATGCAGCACAGACAAGTGGCGTTGGTGCAGCAGATTGGAGAAGTAGGTACAATACTAGCAGAGGCGGCACAGCTGGGAAAACAGAGTTGTAATCCACGATATAGCAGAGATGTTGCCATGATGCTGAAGAGTTGTAGCAGTGCTGTGATAATGATGTAGCACAGATGTGGTAGTGCTGAGATAGTGATGTCAGGAATTATAATGTCAATGACCATTTCTTCTAGATCACCCATAATCGAAATCTGATTTTTTTGTGTCTTTTGAACGGTATTTTGAGTGGTTTCCTCGGTCTTTCAGAGGATATCACAAGAACAAGGCCAAGGAGCTCCATATACAATAGATCATTCGATTGGCGGTTCTCTGCCCCAAATTCTCCTCTTTCTCTTTCAAGCACTCTTCTTTTCTTTGTCAGAGACTTCTCTGGTGGCACATTGTTTTGCCAAAAACAGAACAATCGACAGTCTAAAATTGGACATACTAGATACTTACCTCTCCCAACATCATCTGTTAGTGGAGAGTCAGACGACCCTCATACACATTTGACTGTCAGCCAAACCTTCCGATATCGGTGGGTTTGGCTAACGCTAGTCTACTGTAAGTGGGAGTATTTAAGTTTTGGTTGTTTTCTTAGGTTTAGCCTACAGTCAACTCCAAAAGCCAACATCTTTAGGAAGGCCACCTCTAACTGAGACCTGATTGACTTTCAATATACCGAGACACTGGCTTACCAGTCCGGCTGCCCCTCTCTTCCTGTAGCACTGTGTATGTAAGTGGCTTGCATGTACTGGCTCGACAGCTATTTAGCAGGCCAACGAGAGCTAACCACACCAACTCAAGGGTACATCTGTGTCCTGACTTCTGCCTGCTCTTGGCTTTCCACCGAATTCCAACTCAATTCGGAACGTCCAGTCTGTCTTTGTATCATCATTGCTAACAGAGACTACTCCAATGAAGCAACTTTGGGAATTCCTATGGAAAAGTCCATAACTTTTTGTAAGAAATAAAGGATAGACAGTAAACCTGCCTTCTCATGACCAATGACCCCAAGGTAAGTATCAACTATGTCCATCTGCATTGTATGACTGTTGACAAACGTTCAGCTCTGACCTCTATTCCTGATGAGTGCAAGGGTCAAAACTTCCTAGCCCTAAGCAACGTCATTGCAAGGACATCTGTAAATAATATCTTAACAATCCACCATTTTATGCTAATTACATCTTTATTATTAATATTTGTAGGCATATAGGCAGGGCATGGCATTGCTATATGAATTAGGTTGATGGTTTCCTCAAAACTTTAATTACTAAAGAACTTTGGTTACAAATGTTTCTCCAATGGACCCCTCCTGCCTGCATTTTACTCTTGGAGACTTGAAACCATGGAGAGGGTTGGGGTCATTGTAGCACTTAGGATCTATATGTATTTAGAAAAGATGGTTAGTGAAAATAACCAATGCGTCCATCACTACAGTTCCCAAAGGGAATGTTGACTGGCGTTAAAAAAGCAAACCTACCTAGTTATGCAACCAGAGTGCCGAACAAGTATTTGATCAAGTCCCTGGGTCCTAAATGTCCTCATAAAATTGCTAACTTTCCCCAAACATCGAGGGGGATTCTTGGAGAAAGGGGACATCTTCCAAACTACTGGAAAGGTTGGCAGATCTCCCATGGTTTGCAAAAGCCTCCTAGAAACTACAGGTAGACTCCTAGGATGCTTCATAAAGAAACGGAAATCCTAAAATATCCAGGGGTGCTCTAGGAAAAAAGGATGGATCTTCAGGACTACTCTAAAGGTTTGCAGATCTCCGAAAGTTTGCAGAAGCTTCCCAGGCCCAGAATCTTCGAGTTAGCCGCTATGATGCTTCACCATGAATCGGAGATCCAGACTACAAGTGTACAGAAGATGAAGGAGTGCGGCCTTGTAAAGGGAACATAGTTATGGAAAGAACATTCAACGTCGCACCACACTTATGGTCTTCTGCAGGAACATTTCAAAAAGTTGGCAACTATGTCACAATTACTGGTTCTATAACTGCCCAATTGTAGGTGGCAGAGGAAATGTTACAGATTTAGATATTGAAGTTAGGCTTGCAACAAGATAGTCTGAAAAACTGGCTAAAAACACCCGTTCCCCCCTCCGTGTAAACCGTAATGGCGGCCATTTTGACAGTTAGAAAACTTTCTTGGCAACAGATAGAACAAAGAAAATTTGAAATTTAAAATTCAAATTTCAAAAACGTCAGTTAAGTTTTCAGATTCCTGGTGGAAATTTTTCTCGTTCAACTGACGTCTGCAGGAGACAATGAGAGTGAGTTTAGTCGTAGACAAACTCCGGATGGGAATATGGGGCTGAACACCTCTATCCTTTGGATTTATGCTGATCCTAAAGTTCATGTGCCAAAAGTGTTCCTACTCCATTCTTTCCTGATCTTTCAGGGTCGGTAACTATGCCTGTCTTATATGTAATGTTTATATAGAGAGTGGGCGGTTTACAGGAAATGCTACATGATAAGACATGGAGGTTTTTGTCATTTTCTATAATGAGTGAGCAACTTAAAAGGAATGTTTGGTTGTGTTTATGCAGCCTTTATAGTGCATTGCTCCGCTAATCTCGCTAAATGAATTTATGGCAGACAATAAAGCATACGTGATGATGCTCAATTAATCTAGAGTGCTTTGGATACAGAAATGCCTCAAGTGAGGGACTTCAGAAGAAGATAATAGGGGGTACAATCATTTAAAGTGTTAATTCTATCTTAATAGACGCATATTGTTGGAAAGAGCTCATAAAAACAAGCACTTTTGCAATTTACTGCTTATTAAAATTTGCAGCCGTTCTTGAGATATTAACACTTTTCGTTTGTTTACAGCTCGTTGCCTTGGCGACCGACTACCGCTGCTGTCAAGCTTGTAAGCACTGAGCTGAACGCAATCAGAATAATCAGGTAACAGTGCGCTCCTGCCATCTTGGCCAGCTTAAAAAACTGTTCTTACAAGTTACAAGCTTAATAGGAAACAGCTTGTAAGAACTGCGCATGTTCTGCTTTCTAGCAACGGTGGTCGGTCTCTAAGGCAACCAGCTGTAAACATAAGAAAAGTGCTAATATCTCAAGAATGGCTGAAAATTTTAAACAGGAGTAAATTGCGAAATGTATTTAATTTACAAGCTCTATCTGTCAAAACACACATTTATGAAGATGAGACTAACTCTTTAAGGGTTATACATAAATGTTAGGTGGTTGAAAGTCTTGTCTTGGAAAAACGAAGGTGCCCTGTCCCTTCTATCAAGCCACTGCGTGATATAGAGTGTTTCTCAAGATAGGGTTGGGTCCCAGAGGTGGGACCCACATCTAGAAGACACTTATGGAATATTCTATGGTTTGGCCAAAAATGTCTGATATGGTAATACCCCTTTAAATGATTTGGTTTTGGTGACTTGCTGTAAGGTTTCTTCACCGATAACAACAACTGCTAATTCTCCTGGCATCAAAATGTCCTTGATTGAAACTTTTAACAAAAAGTAAGTATCCAAAGTGGACAACCACTTTTCGGAAATGTTTGCACAATTTTTTTTTTTGAGGCAAGAGAAGCCAACAAAATTTTCAAGTAATAACCATTTAAATGAGTTGTCCAGTCTTGGGGCTTGAGTATGCAGTGACTCTTTGACATTTGACTGCCGACTTGGTAATGCTCACAAGGCGCACAGTGCTCATTATAAGGATTCTCTGTTGCCAGCATCAAGAGAGGGCGGTTATGTGAGTGCAAGTATGCGATATGTATACTTCCGGCCACATTCCAACTACACTTGTTCAGTCTGGCTCAATTCATTTGCGGTGAGTGAGGTTGTGCACGACTAGTCTGCACATGACCGCATGTATGCATCGGGGAATCTTGACAGCTGGCACTGTGCGTGCTGTGAGGATTCACAAGTTTGAAGTAACATAGATTGACTACAGACTTCAACCCGAAGTCTGGGCAACCCCTTTACGGAAATGCCAGCATCTTTTTTTTCTGAAACATTCTTGTCTGTTTTTTCCAGGCATTTCTTGAACCGGTTTGTAAGAGTTCCTTGTTGGCGTTTTCTTATGCGTTTTTTGGAGCAATTCGATGGAGTGTTTTTTTTTTAATACAGTAAGCAACCTTCTCATTCACCTCTATGGTAAAGGACGAAGTGTATCCGAGCGGAAAATGGTTTGCGCACTTCTTTTAACCTGCAATTTGCCTCTTCAGAGAGGAAGAGGACTTGAACTCTATTGCGCCACTTGTTGGAAGCAGCGATCCTACAAGTCACTACCGACTCTTTAATGGGTCTTGCAATATCACTGTCCCGGGTGTCAGAGGCTGCAGACAGTCGCACTGCATCTGGCTGCAGAAGGTCTCTGTGGTTGGATTTGTAGACGAATTCCTAATTCTTCTAACTCTTGGACCCAGCGGCAACCTCCCCGTGGCTCTAATTGACACACCTGGACTGGGTGTTTCTAGCCTTCCTGTCTGCTTCTGGGAATCGCCGGTGATATTTCCATTTTCCCCCGTTGAGGCTTGGAGATACAGCAGTCGAATATCTTCCTCTTTGGTGCTGTTGGAGGTCATCTGTGTTACCTCTCTGAGTCTACTCAAGATAAGTGTTCCAGTTGTCTTGAGTTGTAGTGGGGATTGAGTAGTGCTCACTCTGTCCTTCCCTAAGCAGGGCTTATTGCCAGGGTTGGGCAGGGTTTAGGTTCCTGCTCGGCGATAAGTGCAGAACCTTTATAGGAACGTTTAGGGCAAATGGGGTGACTTTAGATCTGCCTAGGGGTCTGCACTCCCCCTTCCCTAGTGTTGGGCTCCCTTCCGATCTTCACTTCGTGTTGCACTTAGTCTTCCCACACTGTGCATGACAATCACTTAGAATAAAAGCCAAATCAGAATCTCAATTTGCAGACACAGTGTTTTGGGGTATTGCCCCTCATCAGTACAAAGTATGAGATATGATTTGGCCAGGTGAGAGGCTGTGACATTTTTGGAAATCTGATGTGGTTAAAAGACCCTCAAAACCTGAACATATGAACAGCAAGTAATTTTTCCATAGAAATAGATAAGAAGAGTCTTTTAGCGCTATTTCAGGTTTTTTTTTCGAGCAGACCCGCTCCAAGCTTGCCTAAAAAGAAAGGTGTGTGAACATACTCTAAGTCTGAAGATCAGGCTTTCTTAGAATCCCAACTTGAATGTTCTGAAGGTAGAGAAGATACATCGATGACATGGATTTGTTGATGGTTCTCTAGATATCCTCAAGCATTTTTCCACTCTCTCTGAGGTTTGTCACCTAATGAAAAAAAGTCCTTCTAGCGGGGGCGTTTTATGATGCCTGCGAGATGAACATCACGGCTAGAGCCGATGCGCTGACCTTTTAATTCTTGCCAAGCCTTTGCTTGGATCAACAGTTTGCCGTTGTCACCCCAGACACTCGTTTCTTTACAAAGAACTGAGCAATGAAGCTTCTTCTTTTGTAAGGATCCGATGATTCACTCTATTTTTCATCGTCTCGTACGGTCATTTGACGCCAAACTGGAGGCACCCAGGGATAGAAACTAAGTTTATTGTTTCAGAATTAAAAACATAGATGTGTGTGTACAGTTAAAGCAAAGCGGGAGGGAAGGGGAATAAACAAGAAAACAGATCTCAACTTCATCTATCTGCGTTGGGTAAGGAATTTATTTATTTGCATATACATCACATGGGAAGCACTCGAACATCCACATTACACATAGGAGGCACTAAGAATGGAGCATCTACATCACATAAGAGACACTGGGCTGGTGCAAGTACATCACGTAGGAGACACTGGAGCTGGAGCATATGTATCACATAGGAAACACTGGGGCTGGAGCATATACATCACATAGAAGACACCGGGGCTGGATCATCCACACAATACATAGGATATAGTTGGGGTGGAACATCCATATTACACATTGGAGACACTGGGGCTGGAGTATCTACATCTCACATAGGAGACACTGAGGCTGGAACATCTACATCACACATAGAAGACACTGGGGAATGAGCATATACATCACATAGGAGACACTGGAGCTGGAACATCCACATTGTACATAGGAGACACTGGAGCTGGAACATTCACATTATACATAGGAGACACTGGAGCTGGATCATCCACACAATACATATGAGATAATGGGGGTGGATCATCCACACAATACATATGAGATAGTGGGGGTGGAACATCCACATTACACATAGGAGGCACTAAGAATGGAGCATCTACATTACAAATAAGAGACACAGGGTGCAGAGCATATACATCACATAAGAGACACTGGGCTGGTGCAAGTACATCACGTAGGAGATACTGGGGCTGGAGCATATGTATCACATAGGAAACACTGGGGCTGGAGCATATACGTCACATAGAAGACACAGGGGAATGAACATATGCATCACATAGGAGGCACTGGAGCTGGAACATCCACATTATACATAGGAGACTCTGGGGCTGGAGCATCTACATTACACATAGGAGATACTCAGGCTGGAGAATATGCATCACACATAGGAGACACTGGGGCTGATGAATCGACATTATCCAAGGAGACAATGTGACAGCTGCCTGAAATGTGACGTAAGCACAGAGCCTGCTAACTCCACAAACAAAAGTGATGCTAGCACTGGCCAGGATCAGGATGTCATTTTTCATTGGATACATTGCAGAAATTAAAGGGAAGTTAGCTGGCAAAACGTGGCCCCCGGCCTCACTGCAGTCCTTAGGAATCTGCCCGAGGACTGGAGGTTCCTAGCCCTTGTAATAAAAGATAACATACAAATACGGTCTACGATGCTTTGCCTCCTAACAAAATAGAGGTACCTTCACGATATTATCACTTAAAGAAGTCCATTCAGACTTCCAGATGGAGCCATCTGTCATCAACTCAGGATTGGTCATCATCCCAATCATGGATTTTCCCCCCAAAGTGACTTACAGGTTGGGTCTGCCACTGGCCATGAACATTACACGCCATGGACAGTTCACCATAAATTCAAACCATATTATAAAAAATAAAAAGATTCTAAACATTAAGACATGTACCAGGTCTACATGTCTCCATGGTAACAGACTACAAACAAACCCTGTGTAGTCTGATGCTGCAGTCACACTCCCACCCTCTTCCTTTCACTAACATATGTTTTATTAGAAGATAGAGTTAGGGTACCGTCACACAGTGGCACTTTGATCGCTAGGACGGCACGATCCGTGACGTTCCAGCGATATCGTTACGATCTCGCTGTGTCTGACACGCTACTGCGATCAGGGACCCCGCTGAGAATCGTACGTCGTAGCAGATCGTCTGAAACTTTATTTTGTCGCTGGATCTCCCGCTGACATCGCTGAATCGGCATGTGTGACGCCGATTCAGCGATGTCTTCACTGGTAACCAGGGTAAACATCGGGTTACTAAGCGCAGGGCCGCGCTTAGTAACCCGATGTTTACCCTGGTTACCAGCGTAAACGTAAAAAATCAAACACTACATACTGCACCGTGTCTGTCCTCCGGCGCTCTGCTTCTCTGCACTGGCTGTGAGCGCCGGCCAGCCGGAAAGCACAGCGGTGACGTCACCGCTCTGATTTACGGCTGACCGGCGCTGGCAGTGCAGAGGAAAGCACAGCGCCGGAGGACAGACATGGAATGTAAGTATGTAGTGTTTGTTTTTTTTACGTTTACACTGGTAACCAGGGTAAACATCGGGTTACTAAGCGCGGCCCTGCGCTTAGTAACCCGATGTTTACCCTGGTTACCAGGGGACTTCGGGATCGTTGGTCGCTGGAGAGCTGTCTGTGTGACAGATCTCCAGCGACCAAACAGCGACGCTGCAGCGATCGACATCGTTGTCGTATCGCTGCAGCGTCGTTTCAGTGTGACAGTACCCTTAGGCGCCAACAGTCTCAAAAAGACCAAATGTCTTCTCGGTGTGCCTCATTATCAAAGAGATGCTAATAAGAAGGTGAAGATAATTGCCCCTGACGTAGACTGAGCGTCTTCAACCCAGACCAAGGACATCAGAGAGTAGCACCATGAAAATATAATATTTCAATGCCAAATTATGGAGATATCTCAGTCATGTTTGTTGCGGTAAGGATGGTAAAAATATGGTCATATTATTTATTTGAATATAATTAGCCATCCTCCTCTCACCTGACCAGTCGGAGTGGTTAGGACCCTGGATTGGACCCTAATCAGTAAGAGCTGTTTTATTTCCCCTTTCCATTGTTGTGATGTTTTGCTATTTCATCTTTTTGTATTTTGTAGGTACTATACCTTTGGTATATGAAGTCTAAAATGTAATACTTTTTTTGCTTGGCTGCTTTAAAAGTACCCACAAGCACGAAAAGGGAAAGTACAGCCTGTGCTTTAAAAGTACCCAAAACTAGAAGAGGGGAAGTATAGCCTGCGCTTTAAAAGTACGCACAAGCTCGAAGAGGGAACGTATAGTCTGTGCTTTAAAAGTACCCAAAACTAGAAGAGGGGAAGTATAGCTTTTGCTTTAAAAGTACGCACAAGATCGAAGAGGGAACGTATAGCCCATGCTTTAAAAGTACGCACAAGCTCGAAGAGGGAAAGTATAGCTTTTGCTTTAAAAGTACCCACAAAATCGAAGAGGGAACGTATAGCCCATGCTTTAAAAGTACCCACAAGCACGAAGAGGGAAAGTACAGCCTGCGCTTTAAAAGTACCCAAAACTAGAAGAGGGAAAGTACAGCCTGCGCTTTAAAAGTACCCAAAGCTAGAAGAGGGGAAGTATAGCCTGCGCTTTAAAAGTACCCAAAGCTCGAAGAGGGAAAGTATAGCCTGTGCTTTAAAAGTACCCACAAGCTCAAAGAGGGAAAATATAGCTTGTGTGTTAAAAGTGCCCACAAGCTCGAAGAGGGAAAGTATAGCCCATGCTTTAAAAGTACCCACAAGATCGAAGAGGGAAAGTATAGCTTTTGCTTTAAAAGTACCCACCAGCTTGAAGAGGGAAAGTATAGCACGTGCTTTAAAAGTACCCACCAGCTTGAAGAGGGAAAGTATAGCCCGTGCTTTAAAAGTACCCACCAGCTTGAAGAGGGAACGTATAACCCATGCTTTAAAAGTACCCACAAGCCTAAAGAGGGAAAGTGTAGCCTGGTTGTGTTGCCCTGTGTATGCCAGAGTGCTAGAACTTTGGTTCAGGAAGGAACGCTGGGTGTGCGGGTATGTTAGTACAGGGTAGGCATCTCATTGGACTAACATAACAGTATGTGGTGGTAACAAGAAGTGTGGTGTGGATGTGTGAACTTGGGAAACCAAGAAATGAGTGAGAACATAAATTGGTTTATGTGCAAAGTATAAGAGAACGTTCACACTGGGGCCATTTAACAGAAAATAGAAATTTTAAGGAATAAATTAATTACGTATATTGAATATTTTTATACACCAAACTATATATCAATCTTCTCAGCTTTTCTCTCTCTATAACATGGTGCCCACAAATAGAAACAGACCCACAATTGATTTCTGGGTGGAGGGGCACCAGGTGCATTGTATATTTTTTTGTCTACCTATTCTTATTTTGCAATATTATTTTGGTCTAACATCACGGTTTTTGCACTTTAGAGTCTTCGTAGCGTAAAAGTCAATTGTCTTCAGAGGAAGCACAGCTTGATGTCACTTCATCTTTGCTATTTCCATTGTTTCCTTGCAGGTTTGACACCTTTATTAACCCCTTAGTGACCGAGCCAAATTTTTGAAATCTGACCAGTGTCACTTTATGTGGTAATAACTCTGCAACGCTTCAACAAATCCCAGTGATTTTGAGATTGTTTTTTCGTGACACATTATACTTTATGATAATGGTAAATTTAGTTCAACATTTTTTGTGTTTATTTATAAAAAATATAAAAAATTTGAGAAAAATGTTAAAAAATTAGCAATTTTCTAAATTTGAATGATTATCCCTTTAATCCAGATAGTCATACCACAGCAAACCATTAATAAATAACATTTCCCACATGTCGGATTTACATCAGCACCATTTGTAAAATGTTATTTTATTTTGTTAGCATTTTAGGAGGTTTAAAAATGTAGCAGCAATTTTTCATTTTTTCAAAGAAATTTACCACATTTATTTTTTTAGGGACTTATCCATGTTTGAAGTGACTTTAGGGGTCCCATATATTGGGAAACCCCCAAACATGATACCATTTTAAAAACAGCACCCCTAAACATATTGAAAACTTCTGTCAGGTAGTTTATTAACCCTTCAGGTGCTTTACAGGAATTAATGCAAAGTGACATGACAGAAATGAAAATGTGTATTTTTACCACCTAAATGTTGCTAACTTCTGAACAGATTACTACAGCCGTCAGACTCTAAGGCCGCTATTTGGTCATGAATTGCCATCGCAAACATCAGGACAACAAAATCATGATCTGAGGGCACCAATTGGGATAAAGAAGAAGCCCCCACACTCTGTTAACCATTTATAATGATGTAGTCACTATTGACAGCAGCATCTAAGGGGTTAAACAGATTTAGAAGGTGCAAATACTGATCGTGGCTGATACAGCAAGTTGTCAGCTATAGTGTACAGCCGACAGATGCTGGATTGTCATCTGTATGGGGAGGCCATTCTCTTATATGTCAGGTCAGTTAAAAGGCGTATTGGCGGTCATTAAGGGGTTAAAGTAATTTGTGGTCAGAAAATTACCTGTTGTTTGACTTACCGTACTTTTTTTGTGTTGTATGTATTTTTAAAACACTTTTTTGCCAATGTTATTTTTTCCATATAACAATCTTTTTAGGCTATTTTAGCCTGAAATAATAGCAATTCCTATCTGTTCAGGAAGAGTTTACAGCAGACTCCTTATCATCAGAGTCAGTTACAATGACAGGTAGCACTGTCAATAGTAAAGAATCCACCAAACATTATAGGCAATGTCACAGCTGTCCCTTCACAATGACCTATGCACACGCTCATTAGAAACATCAATGTAAAAGGAGGCTCTACAAAGTACTGACTTTAGGGGGATGACTAGTTACGCACACTGAAGTTTTCAGTTATTTTGTCCTATTTGTCGTTTGCTTCACAATAAAAAGAAAACCAAATGTTCAGAGTTGTATGCATGCTCTTCGCATAAACTGATGCAAAACCTCCAAAAAAAAAGCGAGATTCTATGTTGTGAAGCACAAAAACAAATAAAATGCCAAGGGGGTGAATACTTTCACAAGCCACTGTATATTACAAAGTTTCCTATATTCGCTTGTACTATTGATTTATGGGTTTGCTGAAATTATGTTGACTCTTTAAGAAACTCAGACGTGAATCTCGTTTTAGAACTATTTTATCGATGCCTAGAAGAAAAAATGGGGCCTGGCTTAGCCAGCCCCCTTCATAAACTGATCACATACTGACACAGGGAGTGTTTTTCTTTTTCCAACCCAATTTGGAAATGGAGCTGCCGGGGCCCAGAATATTTGAACATTAGGATCCTCACACATTAATATATCAGTAAGTTGAATGTATTTATACTGTATGTCTAAGACATGTCAAGATATTTCAATATATACTGTATATTTATTTATGTTTTATTTACTTATTTTTATTTATTTTTTTTTTTTTTTACAATTTATTTGGACCTAGATATGTAATAGGAAATGGGAATATATGGTAGATAGGAACAGGAAACCTATGTATGGGGTCAGAATATAAGTAATTACACATCCGAATATAATGGAGATCATCACAGCTCACAGGAAAAGCAGAGCGTTCTGCACAGAGCACATACATGATCCTTTATGTCATCTCCACGTTTCCTCTGAGCAGGCAAAAAGGAAGTATTAATCTAATTAAAGCCCATAATTGCAATTTTAAAATACTGAATAGCAGCATTCTAAAATTAGAAAAACGTAGACATGTCCTGCCACAATTTTACAGACCACAATACAGTTTCACGCATTCCTCGTTAAGATTTGCTGACGGAAGTCATCTTGTTCATCCTGTGCTACCTGATTCATGAATAAAATGTCAGAACTACGGACTGACACTAAGGTTCTGCTGAGATAATTTCTCATCTGTCAACTAATTTTTATTACAGACAGCATTACAATGTCAGGCAACACCAAGATATAGAATAGCTGGTATCACAGCTCACCTCCTCCTCCTGTACAATGACTGATAACACCTCTATATACAGTAGATAACACAGAATCCACCATTCACAATAGGTGATGTCACAGCTCACCTCCTCCTCCTGTACAATGACTGATAACACCTCTATATACAGTAGATAACACAGAATCCACCATTCACAATAGATGATATCACAGCTCACCTCCTCCTCCTGTACAATGACTGATAACACCTCTATATACAGTAGATAACACAGGATCCACCATATACAATAGGTGATGTCACAGCTCACCTTCTCCTCCTGTACAATGACTGAAACACCTCTATATACAGGAGATAACAAAGGATCCACTATTCACAATAGGTGATGTCACAGCTCACCTCCTCCTCCTGTACAATGACTGATAACACCTCTATATACAGGAGATAACACAGGATCCACCATTCACAATAGGTGATGTCACAGCTCACCTCCTCCTCCTGTACAATAACTGATAACACCTCTATATACAGTAGATAACACAGGATCCACCATTCACAATAGGTGATGTCACAGCTCACCTCCTCCTCCTCTACAATAACTGATAACACCTCTATATACAGTAGATAACACAGGATCCACCATTCACAATAGGTGATGTCACAGCTCACCTCCTCCTCCTGTACAATGACTGATAACACCTCTATATACAGTAGATAACACAGGATCCACCATTCACAATAGGTGATGTCACAGCTCACCTCCTCCTCCTGTACAATGACTGATAACACCTCTATATACAGGAGATAACACAGGATCCACCATTCACAATAGGTGATGTCACAGCTCACCTCCTCCTGTACAATAACTGATAACACCTCTATATACAGTAGATAACACAGAATCCACCATTCACAATAGGCGATGTCACAGCTCACCTCCTCCTCCTGTACAATAACTGATAACACCTCTATATACAGTAGATAACACAGGATCCACCATTCACAATAGGCGATGTCACAGCTCACCTCCTCCCCCTGTACAATGACTGATAACACCTCTATATACAGTAGATAACACAGGATCCACCATTTACAATAGATGATGTCACAGCTCACCTCCTCCTCCTGTACAATGACTGATAACACCTCTATATACAGCAGATAACACAGGATCCACTATTCACAATAGGTGATATCACAGCTCACCTCCTCCTCCTCCTGTACAATGACTGATAACTTCTCTATGTACAGTAGATGGCACAGGACAGAGATCTGGGCAGACATGTTCTAGGCTCTTAGAGTGGGTTTGGCCACAGACCCCTTGAGACCCAATAGGCCATGTAGACTTGGAACCGATCCGATCCTAAGTAATATCAGATGCTGAATTAAAGGAATTTCATAGTATCTACAAAATACTGTTATAAATGTAAAAAAAAAAACATTCTCGTTGAAAATTCCCAAAGTAAAGGGCGGCACCGTGAGTCAGAGCGCGGAGACTGAATTCACAGACCACATGAAGGATTCCTTGTCTGGAAGAGAACAACGGCCTCCCAGATAACACATGAAGCCGACTTACCATAATAAATTGTGAGACCAGACACTTCTATTGTTCCCATTAGTTTTTCATTACCGAATCGTCTAACATTCCGAAAGAAAACCTGATAATCCAGAATGTTTTATAAATGGCAGCTATTTAAGGGACGTTATCATCAGACAATGATCTATTGTTTAATTCACGTTGCTATGATAAGATTATTTTTTTTTAAACTTTTGACAATTTTTCCCATACCAGAATCTTTATTAAAAATAAAAATAGAAATCCTGCAATTCTCACACCGGCCACCGGGGCTTTTTCAGACTCTAACTTCCTGTTGTTTCAGGAAATGCACATGTACATTAGCAGCAATGATCACCCTGATCTTATCTGTTGTATTGACCCAATTAATAAGCGTTTGCAAAGGACATTGTGAATGGAGCGGGAGCAGGGAGCTGTGATATCACCATTTTTGCATGATGGATCCTCTGTTATCACCTGGGTAGAGGTTTTACCCATCATTGTAATCCTGGCTTTGATGATAAGGAGTCTGCTGAAAACTCTTCATAAAAATTCAGGAATTACGCTTCTAAAATCCGTTCTCAAGAAAGAAAGATTTTTATTCCTATAGTTGACTGCTCGTTGCCTATGGTACCGGCTACCACTACAGTCTCAGAGCGACCGGCTTCCTAGGCAAGGAGCATATTTTGCTTGCAAGCTTCATGCCCAATGGAGGCGCAAATGGATTTGTGGACCCATTGTGCCATAGGACCGGGCCTATGCGGCTACCTGGTGTTCACCGGAGCTCCTGATGGTGGAGACAGACTGGGCTGCAGGTAGCCTCTAGGTACCAATCTTGGGCAGATCCCAGAACTCCAGCTGCTGTCCAAGGGGTCGGGTTCACTGACACGGACTAGAGCTATGTTCAGACACACCAGTCTAGGATGCTGGACCAGGGACTGGCCGCACACATAGGAGAGACAACGTCCAGGCTCTGGCCGCTCTATGACCAGGGGACTTCGGAAACAGGACCACAGGGTGAGGTTCAGGACCCTGGCTGCACTTGGACCAGGTGACGAGGTTTAGGGCACTCACTGGCAGCATCTGGACCATGGGATAACATTCAGTCACTAGCTAGACTGGGACTAGGGATTCGGGTTCAGGACACTGGCCGCATCGGGACCAGGGGTTCCACAACTGCCCTGGTCGAACACCAACTACCTAATGACTCAACTCGTTGCTTGGTGATTCCCTAAAAGAACGGGCGTATTTTATACTGGATTGAACTGAGATCTCATCTCCCGAGATCTTGGTGCCGAGATCTCCATCCGCGCATGCGCGCCCCCGGCAGCCATTTTCCCGGAGTCCACCGCAGAGTAAACCATGGAACTGCGAGGGCTCTGGGCTTTCACAAAATGTTGGCAGAGCCCCCACACCACCGAACACAGGCAGCGGCACACATCCGAACATCCCCTCATCCCAGCCTGCGGCCCGCAGCAACGCTCCACTCTTGCCTCCTCCAGCAGCGACCCTGGGACCCTGCTCCACCACAGCCGGTAAGGTATATCCACATTATAAGACGCACCCCCATTTTCCCCAAAAATTTGGGGGGAGGAGGGAAGTGCGTCTTATAATCCGAAAAATACGGTATTACTGGAAGGGACCCAGGATGGGGTACGTTATTAAATCAAGGGCCCAGGATGGGGGGCATTATTATTGGAAGGGCTTAGGATGTGGGGACATTATTACTGAAAGTCTGAAAGTTACCCAGGATAGTGGACATTATTAAATAAAGGGAACCAGGATGAGGGGCATTATTACTGGTAGAACCCAGGATGGAGAACATTATTATAGGAAGGGGTCCAGGATGGGGGACGTTGGACCAGGATGGGGGCATTATTACTAGAAAGGACCAGGATGGGGACATTATTGCTGTAAGGGGCCAGGATGGGGGCACTATTACGGGAAGGGGCACATGATGGGGTACATTATTCCTGGAAGGGGCCCAGGATTGGGGACATTATTCCTGCAAGTGGCCAGATTGGGAGAGATTGTTACAGGAAAGAGCCAACATGGGAGACATTACTACATGGGGGGGGGAGGCAACACGTATGTCTTTATAGAATCTCCATCACTACAAAGGCCCATAAATCTGACCAACATGCAGGTGAGGGCCCAGATCCAAATACTGCTATGGATCCCAACAAACTTTAATTACGCCAATCTCTTCTGACACAGAGGGAATTATCAATTTTTTGTCTATGACGGATTCAGGGAACACAGAGGATATCAAGCTTTTGGAACAAGAATCTAAAGTCTGGTGTGGGGTCTGTATTTATCTGGAGGGTCTGATCTGAGGTCAGCCTTTACTTAAGGTATCTGGTCTGGGTTTTTATAGTTTTTTATAGTTTAGGGCATCTGATCCAGGGTGTGTATTAATTTTGGAGTGTAATGATCGGTCATATGCTCTATCCGAAATTCGTGTACCTCGGGGGCGTGTCTTATACTCATGGGTGGAGCATAAGTTTGAAAAGTGAGAAGGCTGCTTAGTGTATTTCTTTCTATATTCTTCCTGATATCAGTTTTCAGAAAAAAAAGGCCAAATATTCTATTTCAAGTTAAGGCAAGAAAATCTGATAAATTACATAATGGTTATCGGCTCCTCCTAAATTGTAATTGACTCATTGAATTCATTTACTAATTAGGGAAGATGACAATATAATATATGCCAGTGATATCATTATAACGCTCGGGGGCCACCGCCCATGTGATCTAGAAAACACGCAGTGTCTAATTCTCATCTCTATCTATCCCTAATATTTACTTTGCGTTACTAAAACAATGAGGAACGAGCAGGAGAGAGAAATGATAAAAAAAAAACCCTCTACTTCTTTATTTATAGAGCATTTCCTCCTAAAACGTTTGATAAATGCTATCAGATAAATTTTAATTATGGGGTACGGTATCCCTTTAAATGACCCCAATGTAATGACCTATTTGTTAGCACTCTAACTACTATTGAAAGGGTTTTCTAGGAAACAGCGCCATTTCTGCTCATGGGGTAGGTCTGGCATTGCAGCTTAGAATCCATTTTCAATATCAGGTAGAACTCATGAACAAAAGTGGCAATGTTTTAAGGGGAAAAATTTTTTTTCTTTTTAATTTGGAATGGCCCTGTAATTCAGATCCCAGACTTAAGACCTCCTCAAAAAATACAGACCTCCCTTTCGCATTCTTCTCTTTTTTCTCTCTGGAGTACCTGTCAGTTGCATACATTACATTGACATTAATTTCAGTGTGAGTTGTGTAATACTTCATTCCACCTGCGGAGGTGCTGCAGGGAGATTTAACACTTCTCCCACTGATTACAGCAGATCACGGGTTATGATCATGTTAGTATGGAAGACTCACCTAACTCCAATTTTTAAGATTGGACAGGTCAACTAGAATCAAGTTTTTTGGGGGGTAAATAAGTATGTAAATTTTCTTCTGTTTATTTTGATACTGTTTTGCATAAGTTGTATGTCTTTTTATTATCATGTTTTTATACCTTTTTCTTATTGTAAGCATTGAACCTTTTGCTATTAAAGTATAAAACTTCCAAAAAAAAAATTGTAATAATAAAATGTAAAGTATTGACTCAAAGACATTAAAAGGGATTTCTGAACATTTCTGCCCCTAGGAGAAATTTGAGATGAAAAAAACAAACTGCTTTACTCACCCTCCCTGAGTCCAGCGCTGAGTTTCCACTACCGCCCTGGTCTCCCATGCCTTTCCGCAATGCTGACATCACATTGACAGCGCTGCAGCCGATCACTGAGCTTATCGGCTCTGTTAGAGTAGATGGCACGAGCCACTGATCTCATTGGTTGTCTGCAGTGCTGATGCCCTGATGACAGTGCTGCAGACAATCACTGAGCTTATGAACTCTGTTAGAGTAGACGCCACCAGAAATTGACCTCAGTGATTGGCTGTAGTCGTGATATCATGTTGACAGGGCTGCAGTCAATCACCAAGCTCATTGGCTCTGCTAAAATATAATGCAAAATCCGCTGATCTCATTGATTGGCTGCAGTGCTGATGTCATGTTGATAGTTCTGCAGCCAATCACTGAGCTCTGTAAGAGTAGACGCTACAAGCCATTAACCTCAGTGACTGGCTGTAGTCATGATGCCATGTTGACAGCACTGCAGTCAATCACCAAGCTCATTGGCTCTATTAGAGTAGATGGCACAAGCCACTCAGAGCGGCTAAGATCATTGATTGGCTGCAGCGCTGATATCATGCTGACAGCGCTGCAGCCAATCATTTAGTTCAGTTGCTCACGCTTTCCACATCAGCAGAGGAATTGCTGAGCAATTTTCTGAGCTCTGATAGAAATTCATGAGAGCGCAGTCAGCAATTTGAGTCACATGACCCAACGCAGGACGCGATTGTGCAACCGCAACTATAATCTGTCCCTGGCCGAAATTTTCCAGCACCTTCCCATCGCTCCCAGACAAGCTCAGGCTCAGCTCACATATGTTTTGCATGTGAAATAACATTGAACATTTACTAACAGACTCCGCTAAGTAATACCCAGTGGCTGCTCTTTCCTGCTGCCCCCAGGGGCTTAACGTTTAAATATTTACCATCTCCGGAAAGACAGAGTTCTGACTAATGGACGTCTCCCTCGTGACAATCTGACTTTACAAGCTTTCATACACGTTATTGATGCACATTTACCATGCACATGGAGCGCTGGAGAACATTTATTCCATCATTATAAGGATATGCAGGAAAATGTGCTGTATATATATTTATTTATAAAAATTTTGGCGCACTCTTTAGCAAGAAAAAAAATCTTGCTAAAAAGCTTGTGCGTCTTAAAGTTTGCAGTCGTGAGACCAGACTCTCCCCCAACCATTTCTTCAGGCTAATGACTAGTAAATAGGGATGAGTGAAACCGAACTGTAAAGTTCTGGGTTCGTACCGGACAACTAGTGTCTGTTATCAAACCCCCAAATTTTTACCAGATGTCAGATTTACTGTTAAGGTTTGGATGCCGAATAAAGTTTGTTTAAAGGCTGCAGTGCAGTCAATCAACAAGCTTTTAGGTTGTTTGCACTTCCGGAGCCATTACAGTCATGCCAAGTATTGGCATGGCTGTGATTGGCTGGTGCACCACATGACCTGACCTGTATAAATGCCGGATCACAAGAGCCACCGCCATTTTGGAGTGAGGGGCAGTATTAGACTTTGTGTGTACACACTCTGCAAAAAAGCCTCTGTGTGTGTTCTCTGCAGGCGTCTCTTGCTGTACTGTGCCAAAAAGCTGCTGCGTGTACTCTACACCTTTATCTGTGGGTGTACTGTGCAAAACAGCTGCTGTGTGTACTCTGCACCTATATCTGTGAGAGTATTGTCCCAAAAAGCCACTGTGTGTAATCTGCACCCATATCTGTGGGAGTACTGTGCTAAAAAGCCTCTGTTTGTAGTCTGCACCCATATCTGTGGGAGCACTGTACCAAAAAGCCGCTGTGTGTACTCTTGCACCCATATTTATGGGAGTACTGTACCGAAACACCTGTGTATGTACTCTGTATCCTCACCTTTGGGAGTACTGTGTGAAAAAGCCATTGTGTGTACTCTGCACTCATATCTGTAGGATTACTATGCCAAAAAGCCTCTACGTGTACTCTGCATGCCTGTCTGTGGGAGCACTGCGCCAATAAGCCACTGTGTGTACTCTGCACCCCCGCCTGTGGGAGTACTGTGCCAAAAAGTCTCCGTGTGTACTCTGCAACCCCGCCTGTGGGAGTACTGTGCCTTTAAGCCTCTGTGTGTACTCTGCACCCCTGCCCATGGCAGTACTATGTCTTTAAGCAGGCCTCTGTGTACTCTGCAGCCCTGCCTGTTGGAGTACTGTTTCAAAAAGCCTCAGTGTACTCTGCAGGTGTGTTTGTATGAGTAGTGGCCTAAAAATGGAATTATACTCTACCGCTATGGCTTTACAAGTTGTGGCCAGACCTAAAAAATTATTTTACTCTACCGCTGTATCTGTACTATTAGTGTGCCTAAAAAATAATTCTAGTCTGCCACTGTGTCTCTGCCAGTTATGGGCCTGAAAAATATATACTCTGACACCATCTCTGTGAGAGTAGTGTACCTAAAAACCACTTCCAAAAATGAGGACAGCATTAAATTGGACACGTGTACGTGGCGGTGCTGGTGTAGCTGCTGCAGGTGGAGGTTGTGTAGCTGCTGCAGGGAGAGGACGTGGTCATTATGCGCCAAAATTAAGCACCTTCCTCTGGTGCTCGCAGGTGACAGGACGTTCTGCGTCATTTCTTAGGGTCGAATACCACTACACAAATGGTGAGGCCAGAACATGTTGAGGCGATGTTTAGATTGGATGGCTGAGAAAACCTCCAGTACCTTCGTATTAATTTCCACCCGGTCCACTACAGAAAGTTGTCTCCTGAGGACCATGGGTATCCGGCTTCCACCTCACCCTTTGCAAACCAGCCAAGCAGTCTGAGAACCAATTCATGCAGCAGTCTCTTCTGCTTTTTGATGACTCTGCTTGCTGTCGTTCTGTGGCCCAGCCACCTGCCCCTCCCCAGAAGTGGAAGAGACTGAGTGCACTGATGCTCAAGCACTTGTTAGGTTGAAGGATGAGTATGTGGGAGGGCTAGTGCACACGGTCAGTGGACCACCACATTACATCTCAGTGGATGACGAAACACAGTTGCTGCAGCATCTTTCTGCAGTGTGCAGATAGGTAAGGAGGGCAGAAGTGAGGAGTGGGTGGAAGATGATGCAGAGGATGATGAGGTCCTGGACCCCAAATGGAGCGAAAGCCATCCTAGTGATGTGCGCAGTTCGGAAGAAGAGGAGGTGGTCACACGGCCCCAGCAGCACAGCAAAAGAAGAAGCAGGGTGCAAAGGCACAGCGGGTGGCCCCTAGCCAGTATGCTAGCTGCTACTGCCTTCCGTGCTGCTGAAATGACCACATCAAAACCAAATCAAAAGAGCTCCCTGGCATGGCATTTCTTCAGGCAATGTGCTGATGACAGGCGATGTATGGTTTGCACGCTGTACAGTCAAAGCCTGAAGTGAGGCATAAATGTTCTGAACCTGAGCACCACTTGAATGATGAGGCATCTGAATTCCAAGCACAATGCGCAGTGGAGTACGCACCGTCAAAACCATGACACATCTAAGCCTCCTCCTGCTCCCTCTTCTGCTGTGGTCTCGGCCTTTTCTTCCTGAACATCTCCACGCCGTCCCATGAAAGGGTTCAGCTTTCAAGCCCCCCAAACCCTCGAGAGAAAAGGGCGATAACTCCTTAACCCTGGTCCTGAATGACAGCATTTCCAAATTACTGGCCTTTGAAATGCTGCCATTCCGGATGGTGGAGTCGTACAGTTTTAAAAAACTGATGGGGTCCTCTCACCAAGGCTCTTCTCCCACGATTGCTCAGTTTGGTCAGGTCAGGTCTAGGAAGACTTATGCTGGTTCCTAACTTCTTCCATTTAAGGATTATGGAGGCCACTGTGCTCTTAGGAACCTTGAGTACTGCAGACATTCTGTTGTAACCATGGCTAGATCTATGCCTTGCCACAATTCTGTCTCTGAGCTCCTTGGCCAGTTCCTTTGGCCTCATGATCCTCATTTGGTCTGACATGCACTGTGAGCTATGAGGTCTTATATAAACAGGTGTGCACCTTTCCAAATCAAGTCCTATCAGTTTAATTACACACAGCTGGACTCCAATGAAAGAGTAGAACCATCTCAAGGAGGATCACAAGGAAATGGACAACATGTGACTTACATATGAGTGTCTGAGCAAAGGGTCTGAATACTTATGACCATGTGATATTTTCTTTTTTAATAAATTTGTAAAATTTTCTACATTTCTCTTTTTTTCAGTCAAGATGGGTTGTAGAGTGTACATTAATGAGAAAAAAAAACGAACTTTTTTGAAATTACCAAATGGCTGCAATGAAACAAAGAGTGGAAAATGTAAAGGGGTCTGAACACTTTCCGTACCCAGTGTATACTTAAAAGGGTTATCTGGGACAGTTTACCCCTATGGGGCTTAGCCCTTATCAGCGTATTGTGTGCAGTGGGCTATGGGTCCTCCATCATACTGTGTAGGGGGCTGTGGGGTTATCATACTGTGTGTAGTCAGTTATGGGGTCCATCATAAACTGTACATCTATACCTTAAAGGGTTATCTGGGACTTTTTACCTCTAATGGGCTAAGCCCTTATCAGCATACTGTGTGTAGTGGGCTATGGGGTCCATTATGTACTGTACATCTATACTTAAAAGGGGTATCTGGGACTTTTTACCCCTATGGGGCTAAGCCCTTATCGGCAGGTAGTTGATAACTTCTTGCCTGTTTTGCCCTGCAACGATCTCTCCCAGCTCCGAATACTCACAGATCGCTCCTGCCAGCGTTTCTTCTGCTTCCTGTGACATCAATTCAACAGAGCAGATCTTTCTCTTCCACTCTGCTTTGTCAACGGGACATCACTGTTGACATCAGGTTGATTGACAGCCGGCTCTCCCTAATCCATGGATAATGACTGAGACGCAGTCTTGAACACGTAGGGAAAGAACTTAGGCATCTTCATGTATATCCAAATGTCTAAGTTCCTTCCCTACGGGTTTCAGACTAAGGACTGAGTTGATGTCTGAAATGCGTAGGGAAAGAACTTAGAAATTTGGATATTCTTTAAGATGTCTATCTTTTAAATTAGAAAAAAATCTTACCATTTTATTTGGAAAATGGCTGGAGAACTCAATTTTTTTGCACCTCTAGCCCATGACGTGAGATCTAGTCACAAGACCTTACGTGACATCATGTGTCCACATTCGATGTCACGTAAGGATACCCACATTCGAGTAAGTTTGCAGTGCCGAAGCGGACAATATTTTGCTCATCTGTTATAGGGCAAGATGTACTTTTTTCAACCAAATGCCATTTTTCTAACCAACGATAGACCCACTTCGGGCTAATTTTTCTTCCCTGTGAATCTGACACATGGGGCCTAAGGCAGATATATCATCAAGGCTGGTGAGTTATAGGACTATACGAGTCCAGCGCTGAAAATAAGCAGAGTATTAGGTGTTAATCCCATGGTGAAGCCCACATACCTCCGCATTCTCCAGCCAGTTAAGCCCTTAGAGACATCCTTCTTCCCCGGCCCAACAGAGCTGCAGGTATTCATTAGCTCCAGATTTCTTTAGCTGTTGGCATTTTCTCGTACAGTAATTTAAAAGTCATGTCCGCTGTCTTCATCTCACATACGTTCTCGCTACAGAAGGAGGCAGTAATATTTTATAGGCGGAGGACGTACAATTATCTCAGATGTAAACCAGGAGTTGATGAACGATAAGCGGCTTTTGACGTTTATCAGATATCGGATCTTAGGATAAATAAATGTAAATGGGATGAAGTTGTTTTATGTTTTCAACATCTGTCGGGGGGATAAAAAAAAAACATGGCTACTGTCATCATACTATATTTCCTGCTATTTGTTCAGTATGATTTATGGAGCCATGCCTCGGGGCGTTCTATTATAGCGCTATATTGTACGTCCGGATGGCAGAAATAAACTTGTTTTATAAATGTTTTCTCGCAGGGTGTCAGTCGGTAAAAAGAATAGAAAATTGAATGTGAGCCGTCATGTGGACACTCTTTCCACAGTACGTGAATGTTTGCCTGGAGGACTAAAGTATACGAGATTAATTGGTATATAGGGAACGGATTGGGATCCCCATAAAATATCGGGTTGGGGGCCTACCTCTTTGTACATCTGTTCTTAAAAGGAATCTTGTTGGTAATGTCAATTCCCCCCATACTGCATAAATGGGAATGCAGGTCATTCAAAGCCAAATCCATTTACACCTTTATATCTTCTATCTGTTGCTGCATTCCTGATAAATAATTCTTTTAATTCATATACAAATGAGGTATAAAGAGATTTGAGTGTGACAGAGCACTTCCCGAGCAGCTGCCTCCCCAGGCTCTTTGCCACCTAGTGCCAGCCTCTTCAGCTTGATTGATAGATCATGGTCTGATTTCCTTGTCGGGCATCAATCAAGCTGAAAAGGATGATGCTGGGTGGAGGAAAAAAAACCTCAGGAGGCAAAGACATGGGAAGTGCTCTGTCATGCCCAGAGAACTTAACTCCTCATTTACATCATAATTAAAACTCAAATTACTTGAGAATACAACAACAGATAGTAGATGTACTATAAAAGATAGAAGATAGAATGCAACAACAGACAGAAGATGTACGATAAAAGATAGAAGATAGAATGCAACAACAGACAGAAGATGTAAGATAAAAGATAGAAGATAGAATGCAACAACGATAGAAGATGTAAAGATATTGACGGAATAAGCTTTCAAAGATCTACTTGTCCATATACGTGTTTTGAGGCGGTTGATCTTACTGATAGATTCCTTTTAAAGGACTATTGCCAACTCTTTTAAGGGGCTAGTGATCAGTTCCCAATACCACGTGAACAGATTTTGGATGCATTTTTCGGACAAAATCAGTGACAGCGATGCAGGACTTTACCCTTAGGGTTAATGCTGATTTCAAAGAGATGAGCAAATTGATTCCCAGTACATTGGTCCAGTAGCCACATCAGTATTCCTGTATTTTTAACTTTCTTTTCTGGGTTAATTTTTCTTTTTCCTCTTTTGCGTTTTTTTCCCTTCATCTTTTTTCTTTTCTTTCATTTTTGTTGTCTTTTATTGGACTAGTCATCAGTTCTTAATACCACATTAACAGATTTTGGATGCATTTTTTTGGATACATCCTGAACTGTCCAGTGGCAGCTATGTGTGACTTTACCCTTAGCATTAATACTAATTTGAAAGAGATGAGCAGATTGATTCCCAGTACACTGGCCCAGTAGCCACATGAGTATTCAAGTATTTTCTTCTGGGTTATTTTTTCTTTTTACTTTTTTCCGTATTTTTTCTTTTTCTCTATTTTTCTTTTTTTTCTTGTTAGGTTTTTTTCCCCCTAATTTTTTGTCTTTTTTCTTTTCTTCATTTTTGTTGTCTTTTATTGAGCTAGTCATTTGTTCCCAAATCCACATTAACAGACTTTACTCTTACATTCTGACCAGGGTTCCTCAAATGTATTTATCCTCCATTAAGGCTGATTCCAAATAGTTGGTCTCCCATTTTACCAAATCACAATGGTCTAGAGGCCTAGGAGGACATTACGACACTACAATCAAGTTTTCGGAAACAGACAAGTCCTTAAAATATTACCTCTTTACAAGATTATATTTCATCACTCCCTTTATGTGATTTTGGCATTGAGTCTGCAGCATTATGAATGGAACGAAATGGTTAATAATTAGGACAAAGTTTTAGGCGTCTTCCCGATGAGGTTGAACTTAAGTTTTCTATCTTTTGTGCAAGCGTCTCTCCCATCGGAGGTTAGGCTGACATCGACTCAGGTAGCATCCTATCGAATGAGCAAGTCTACGGATCGTTAATAAAAGAGAATTATGAACATAGGTTGAGTTGGACGTCATTTTTACTACAAATATTTATGTTCCTTGGATTGCTAATAATAAAGTACCAGAACGCGTCGTCTCCCGTTGAAGGCCATTAGGAAAAGATCACTAACAGCTGTCAAAATCATGGAGTCAATAGCCCCAGTCTTTTCCAGTGCTCTTTCCATTTGATGCTAAATTCCACTGATATCTCCAATAACAAAGACGGGTCTAGATTATAAATAAAATCTAAATATTATGGCCCTTGATTAGAATCTTCCCTGTCTTTTTGGTATTTCATTCCTTCAGGTATGAACATCTGCATTGCTATCTACACATCTACGATGGGAAACATCCACAATCCCTAAATACACGAAGACTTTTTTCTGAACCCCTGAGATGTTCTACAAGGAAACGTCTTCCTACGGTCATTTTCACACAACTGTGTTCCCAAAAGAAGACTTGTCCGGACCGCCAGGTTTCCCAACTTTGTGGCCCGCTTCATTTATAATGGTAAACCAGTAATCACAGGTCAGAAGACCAGGCGTTTAGGCCAAGTTTTCAGATCTAGCATAGTCCATGCAGTGACGTAGCTTGAAGCTTGTGGCCCCAATGCAAAATCTCCAACAGTGCCCCTATCATGATTCTGTAATAGCATTTTTTTTAATATGGACCAAAGGGATAGTTTGGGCCCCTTAGGTGCCGAGGGGACGACTGCAACCCTTGCTCCTTTTATAATTACTCTTCCGAGTCCATGTTTCACAAATGTGTGAAAGCCACCTTAGGAAGACGGTTCCTTGTCGAACTCCTCACGAGTTTCGAAAACAAAACTACCGTAAGTGTTATTTCGGGGGATAAATTAACTTCTGCAGAGAGTTGAAAAATGGTGGTCTAAAGGTACCTTCACACATAACGATATCGTTAACGATATCGTTGCTTTTTGTGACGTAGCAACGATATCGTTAAGGAAATCGTTCTGTGTGACAGCGACCAACGATCAGGCCCCTGCTGGGAGATCGTTGGTCGCTGAGGAAAGTCCAGAACTTTATTTCGTCGCTGGACTCCCTGCAGACATTGCTGGATCGGCGTGTGTGACACCGATCCAGCGATGTCTTCACTGGTAACCAGGGTAAACATCAGGTTACTAAGCGCAGGGCCGCGCTTAGTAACCCGATGTTTACACTGGTTACCAGCGTAAAAGTAAAGAAAACAAACACTACATACTTACCTACCGCTGTCTGTCCCCGGCGCTCTGCTTCTCTGCACTCCTCCTGCACTGGCTGTGAGCGTCGGTCAGCCGGAAAGCAGAGCGGTGACGTCACCGCTCTGCTTTCCGGCTGCTGTGCTCACAGCCAGTGCAGGAGGAGTGCAGAGAAGCACAGCGCCGGGGACAGACAGCGGTAGGTAAGTATGTACTGTTTGTTTTTTTTACTTTTACGCTTGTAACCAGGGTAAACATCGGGTTACTAAGCGCGGCCCTGCGCTTAGTAACCCGATGTTTACCCTGGTTACCCGGGGACCTCGGGATCGTTGGTCGCTGGAGAGCTGTCTGTCTGACAGCTCTCCAGCGACCAAACAGCAACGCTGCAGCGATCGACATCGTTGTCGGTATCGCTGCAGCGTCGTTGAGTGTGAAGGTTGTCATGATCCCAATGGCAGGGGATCACAAAAAGGACAAGCACAGATACAAACAAGCTCTAGGGCGATGGAACCTGAGCTGACCGCGACCCTGAACCTAACACACAAATAAAAGTAGCCGGGGAACGTGCCTACGATGATCCTAGACGTCTCGCTCCAGCCGAAGATCTAACTTCCCCTATCAGAAGAAACACAGACCTCTCTTGCCTCCAGAGAAATACCCCACAGCAAATAGCAGCCCCCCACATATAATGACGGTGAAATGAGAGGAAAGCACATACGTAGTATGAAAACAGTTTCAGCAAAATGAGGCCCGCTAAAGCTAGATAGCAGAGGATACAAAAGTGAACTGCGCGGTCAGCGAAAAACCCTTCAAAAAACCATCCTGAAATTACTTGAACTCATGTGCCAACTCATGGTACATGAAAAGCAATTTCAGCCCACTAGAGCAACCAGCAGCAGAGAATCACATATCTGCAGGCTGGACTAAAAACCAAATTAAGCAAAACACAAAACAGGAAAATCCAAACTTAGCTTGTCCAGAAGGTTCTAGGAGCAGGGAGCAGAGGTAACAAGACACACTGGATACATTGATAACCGGCGAGGAAATGCCAGCAAAGCCAGGTTAAATAGGAAACTCCCATATGCTGATGGAACAGGTGGAACCCAGAAACCCAGGAAAGACAAGTCACCCAATACCATCAGTAACCACCAGAGGGAGCCCAAAAACAGAACTCACAACAGTACCCCCCCCTTGAGGAGGGGTCACCGAACCCTCACGAGAACCACCAGGGCGACCAGGATGAGCCCTATGAAAAGCGCGAACCAAATCATCAGCATGAACATCCGAGGCAACCACCCAAGAATTATCCTCCTGACCATAACCCTTCCACTTGACCAAATACTGGAGTTTCCGTCTGGAAACACGAGAATCCAAGATCTTCTCCACAACATACTCCAATTCTCCCTCCACCAGCACTGGAGCAGGAGGCTCAAGAGAAGGAACAACAGGTACCTCATACTTCCGCAACAACGACCGATGAAACACATTATGAATAGCAAACGATGCCGGGAGATCCAAACGAAACGACACAGGGTTAAGAATTTCCAAGATCCTATAGGGACCGATGAACCGAGGCTTGAACTTAGGAGAAGAGACCTTCATAGGAACAAAACGAGAAGACAACCACACCAAGTCACCAACAAGAAGTCGAGGACCCACGCGGCGACGGCGATTAGCAAACTGCTGAGCCTTCTCCTGGGACAACTTCAAATTGTCCACCACATGACTCCAAATCCGATGCAACCTATCCACCACCATGTCCACTCCAGGACAATCAGAAGGTTCCACCTGACCAGAGGAAAAACGAGGATGAAACCCCGAATTACAAAAGAAAGGAGAAACCAAGGTAGCAGAACTAGCCCGATTATTAAGCGCAAACTCGGCCAGCGGCAAAAAGGTAACCCAGTCATCCTGATCAGCAGAAACAAAACACCTTAAATAAGTTTCCAAGGTCTGATTAGTTCGTTCAGTCTGGCCATTCGTCTGAGGATGGAATGCAGACGAAAAGGACAAATCAATGCCCATCTTAGCACAGAAAGTCCGCCAAAATCTAGACACAAACTGGGATCCTCTGTCAGAAACGATGTTCTCAGGAATCCCATGCAAACGAACCACATTCTGAAAAAACAGAGGGACCAACTCAGAGGAGGAAGGCAACTTAGGCAAGGGTACCAGATGAACCATTTTAGAAAAGCGATCACACACAACCCAGATGACGGACATTTTTTGAGAGACAGGGAGATCCGAAATAAAGTCCATGGAAATGTGCGTCCAAGGCCTCTTCGGGATAGGCAAAGGTGACAACAATCCACTGGCCCGAGAACAGCAAGGCTTAGCCCGAGCACAAACCTCACAAGACTGCACAAAAGAACGCACATCCCTCGACAAGGAAGGCCACCAAAAAGACCTGGCCACCAAGTCTCTAGTACCAAATATTCCAGGATGACCTGCCAACGCAGAAGAATGGACCTCGGAGATGACTCTACTGGTCCAATTATCCGGAACAAACAGTCTCTCAGGCGGACAACGATCAGGTTTAGCCACCTGAAACTCCTGCAAAGCACGTCGCAAGTCTGGGGAGACAGCAGACAAAATCACCCCATCCCTAAGGATACCAGAGGGCTCAGAATTTCCAAGGGAGTCAGGCACAAAACTCCTAGAAAGAGCATCCGCCTTCACATTCTTTGAACCTGGCAGGTATGAAACCACAAAATTGAAACGAGAGAAAAACAGTGACCAACGAGCCTGTCTAGGATTCAGACGCCTGGCAGACTCAAGGTAAATCAAATTTTTGTGATCAGTCAAGACCACCACACGATGTCTAGCACCCTCTAGCCAATGACGCCACTCCTCAAATGCCCACTTCATGGCCAAAAGTTCCCGATTACCAACATCATAATTCCGCTCAGCCGGCGAAAACTTTCTAGAAAAAAACGCGCATGGCTTCATCACTGAGCCATCGGAGCTTCTCTGTGACAAAACCGCCCTCGCTCCAATCTCGGAAGCATCAACCTCAACCTGAAAAGGGAGCGAAACATCTGGCTGACGCAACACAGGAGCAGAAGAAAACCGGCGCTTAAGTTCCTGAAAGGCCTCCACAGCCGCAGGAGACCAATTAGCAACATCAGCACCCTTCTTAGTCAAATCCGTCAAAGGCTTAACAACACTAGAAAAATTAGTTATAAAACGACGATAGAAATTAGCAAAGCCCAAGAACTTCTGTAGACTCTTAAGAGATGTAGGCTGCGTCCAGTCACAAATAGCCTGAACCTTGACGGGATCCATCTCAATAGTAGAAGGGGAAAAAATATACCCCAAGAAAGAAATCTTCTGGACTCCAAAGAGACACTTTGAGCCTTTTACAAACAAGGAATTGGCCCGCAGGACCTGAAACACCTTCCTGACCTGCTGAACATGAGACTCCCAGTCATCAGAAAAAACCAAAATATCATCCAAATACACAATCATAAATTTATCCAGATATTCACGGAAAATATCGTGCATAAAGGACTGGAAGACTGAAGGAGCATTAGAAAGTCCAAAAGGCATTACCAAATACTCAAAATGGCCCTCAGGCGTATTAAATGCGGTTTTCCACTCATCACCTTGCTTTATTCGTATAAGATTATACGCACCCCGAAGATCAATCTTAGTGAACCATTTAGCCCCCTTAATGCGAGCAAACAAATCAGTCAACAATGGCAAAGGATACTGATATTTTACGGTAATCTTATTCAAAAGACGATAATCTATACAAGGCCTCAAGGAACCATCTTTCTTGGCCACGAAAAAAAAACCTGCTCCCAAAGGGGACAAAGATGGACGGATATGTCCCTTTTCCAAGGACTCCTTAACATAATCCCGCATAGCAGTATGCTCTGGCACTGACAGATTGAACAAACGACCTTTAGGAAATTTACTGCCCGGAATTAAATTTATAGCACAATCGCAATCCCTGTGAGGAGGAAGCGAACTGAGCTTAGGCTCCTCAAAAACATCCCGATAGTCAGACAAAAACACAGGAATCTCAGAAGGAGTAGATGAAGCGATAGAAATCGGAGGTGCATCATCATGACCCCCCTGACAACCCCAGCTTAACACAGACACTGATTTCCAGTCAAGGACTGGATTATGAGTTTGTAACCATGGCAGACCAAGTACTAGAACATCATGCAAATTATACAGTACCAGGAAGCGAATCACCTCCTGATGAACGGGAGTCATACGCATGGTCACTTGTGTCCAGTACTGAGGTTTATTCATAGCCAAAGGTGTAGAGTCAGTTCCCTTCAAAGGAATAGGGACTTCCAGAGGCTCCAGACTAAACCCACAGCGATTGGCAAATGACCAATCCATAAGACTCAGGGCAGCGCCTGAATCCACATAGGCATCGACGGAAATGGATGATAATGAACAAATCAGAGTCACAGACAGAATGAACTTAGACTGTAAAGTACTAATGGCAACAGACTTATCAACCTTTTTTGTGCTTTTAGAGCATGCTGATATAACATGAGCTGAATCACCACAATAAAAGCACAACCCTTTTTTCCGCCTATACTTTTGCCGTTCACTTCTGGACTGAATTCTATCACATTGCATTATCTCAGGTGACGGTTCAGACGACACCGCCAAATGATGCACAGGTTTGCGCTCCCGTAAACGCCGATCAATCTGAACAGCCATAGTCATAGACTCATTCAGACCAGCAGGCGCAGGGAACCCCACCATAACATCTTTAATGGCCTCAGAAAGGCCATCTCTAAACTTTGCAGCCAGAGCGCACTCATTCCACTGAGTAAGTACCGACCACTTCCGAAATTTTTGACAATAAATTTCTGCTTCATCTTGCCCCTGAGAGAGGGCCAACAAAGCTTTTTCAGCCTGAATCTCTTGGTTAGGTTCCTCATAGAGCAAACCCAATGCCAGAAAAAACGCATCTGCATTAAGCAACGCAGGGTCCCCTGGTGCCAATGCAAATGCCCAATCCTGAGGGTCACCCCGCAGGAAAGATATAATTATCTTGACTTGCTGAGCAGGGTCTCCAGAGGAGCGAGATTTCAAAGAAAGAAACAACTTGCAATTGTTCCTAAAATTCAGAAAACGAGATCTATCTCCAGAAAAAACTCTGGGACAGGAATTCTAGGTTCAGACATAGGAGCATGTACAACAAAATCCTGTATATTTTGAACCTTAGTGGCAAGATTATTCAGGCTGGAAGCCAAACTCTGGACGTCCATGATAAACAGCTGAGATCAGAGCCATTCAAAGATTAAGAGGAGGAGGAAGTAGCCAGGCTGCAATAAGGCTAGGCAGCAAACTCTGAGGGGAAAAAAAAAAAAAAACTTCCTCAGACTACTTATCCTCCTACTTCAGCCAATACAATTAACACTTTGTGGGCCGGTTATACTGTCATGATCCCAATGGCAGGGGATCACAAAAAGGACAAGCACAGATACAAACAAGCTCTAGGGCGATGGAACCTGAGCTGACCGCGACCCTGAACCTAACACACAAATAAAAGTAGCCGGGGAACGTGCCTACGATGATCCTAGACGTCTCGCTCCAGCCGAAGATCTAACTTCCCCTATCAGAAGAAACACAGACCTCTCTTGCCTTCAGAGAAATACCCCACAGCAAATAGCAGCCCCCCACATATAATGACGGTGAAATGAGAGGAAAGCACATACGTAGTATGAAAACAGTTTCAGCAAAATGAGGCCCGCTAAAGCTAGATAGCAGAGGATACAAAAGTGAACTGCGCGGTCAGCGAAAAACCCTTCAAAAAACCATCCTGAAATTACTTGAACTCATGTGCCAACTCATGGTACATGAAAAGCAATTTCAGCCCACTAGAGCAACCAGCAGCAGAGAATCACATATCTGCAGGCTGGACTAAAAACCAAATTAAGCAAAACACAAAACAGGAAAATCCAAACTTAGCTTGTCCAGAAGGTTCTAGGAGCAGGGAGCAGAGGTAACAAGACACACTGGATACATTGATAACCGGCGAGGAAATGCCAGCAAAGCCAGGTTAAATAGGAAACTCCCATATGCTGATGGAACAGGTGGAACCCAGAAACCCAGGAAAGACAAGTCACCCAGTACCATCAGTAACCACCAGAGGGAGCCCAAAAACAGAGCTCACAACAGAAAGTACCTTAAGTGTGAAGGTGATAACCAGCAAAATATCCATCCACTTAAATGGTTTCTGTGGGTCTTAGAGGTTTTTTTTCCCACAAGCAAAGTATATTTTAATTAATAGATCTTGGAATAAAAATAAGTTTCACGATTGGATGTGTTAAAAAGAAATGTTCCTGTGCTGAGATAATCTTATAAATGTGCTCCTGCTGTGTAACTGTGTAATGGCTGTGTCTGACCGTACAGGAACATGGCCTGATCATACCACAGGTCCTGGGCAGAGGAGAAAGCAAAAAAGTATACCCATACAGTATGGTACTCCTTTCATGGCTCCACAGAGTACCGTATTTTCCGGCGTATAAGATGACTTTTTAACCCCTGAAAATCTTCTCAAAAGTTGGGGGTCGTCTTATACACCGGGTGTCATCTTATACAGCGTGTGCAGAGCTCTGCAGTCGCCGCATACGGTGAGGGGAGCGGTCTCGATGACGAGGTGCCTCACCGGGAAGATGTAAGTGAATCAAGCCCACCTTTGTATCCTATTACCTCCTTCTTTCACTCATCTGGCCAGCCCTTCTCTGCCTCTCAAGTCTCCGGAGGATGGAAATGAAGCCGCTCCTTCTCTTCCACCCGTCTGGCCAGCCCTTCTCTACCTTTCAAATCTCGCGGGGATGGAAGTGAAGTGGCGCAGGCATTCATGTGCCGCTACACTTCTATCCTTGTGAAATTTGAGAGGCAGAGAAAGGCGGGCCAGACGGGTGAAAGAGAAGGAGCCACTTCACTTCCATCCCCGTGAGATTTGAACGGCAGAGAAGGGCGGGCCAGATGGGTGAAAGAAGGAGAGGCTTCATTTCCATCCTCATGAGACTTGAGAGGCAGAGAAGGGCAGGCCAGACGGGTGAAAGAGAAGGAGGTAATAGGATACAAGGGCGGGCTTGATTCACTTACACCTTCCCGGTGAGGCACCTCGTCATCGGGACCGCTCCCTGCACCATATACGGTGACCGCAGAGCTCACACACAGTACGATGCCCTATGATGTCCCACACACAGTATGATGTCCCCACACACAGTACGATGCCCTATGATGTCCCACACCAAGTATGATGCCCCACACACAATATGATTTCCCCACACACAGTATGATGCCCCACACACAGTATGATGTCCCCACACACAGTATGATGTCCCCACACACAGTATGATGTCCCCACACAAAGTATGATGCCCCACACACAATATGATTTCCCCACACACAGTATGATGTCCTCACACACAATAGGATGTCCCCACACACAGTATGATGTCCCCACACAAAGTATGATGCCCCACACACAGTATGATGTCCCTACACACAGTATGATGTCCCCACACACAGTATATTGTCCCCTCACACAATACGATGCCTCACACACAGTACGATGCCCCACACACTGTATGATGTCCCCACACACAGTATGATGTCCCCACACACAGTATGATGTCCCCACACACAGTATGATGTCCCCACACACAGTATGATGTCCCCACACACAGTATGATGCCCCACACACAGTATGATGCCCCACACACAGTATGATGTCCCCACACACAGTATGATGCCACACACAGTATGATGTCCCCACACACATTATGATGTCCCCACACACAGTATGATGCCACACACAGTATGACGCCACACACAGTACGATGCCCCACACACAGTATGATGTCCCCACACACAGTATGATTCCCCACACACAGTATGATGTCCCCACACAGTATGATGTCCCCACACAGTATGATGTCTCCACACACAGTATGATGTCCCCACACACAGTATGATGTCCCCACACACAGTATGATGTCCCCACACACAGTACGATGCCCCACACACAGTATGATGCCACACACAGTACGATGCCCCACACACAGTATGATGTCGCCACACACATTATGATGTCCCCACACACAGTATGATGCCACACACAGTATGACGCCACACACAGTACGATGCCCCACACACAGTATGATGTCCCCACACACAGTATGATTTCCCACACACAGTATGATGTCCCCACACACAGTATGATTCCCCACACACAGTATGATGTCCCCACACACAGTATGATGTCCCCACACAGTATGATGTCCCCACACAGTATGATGTCCCCACACACACAGTATGATGTCCCCATACACAGTATGATGTCCCCACACACAGTATGATGTCCCCACACACAGTACGATGCCCCACACACAGTATGATGTCCCCACACACACACAGTATGATGTCCCCACAGTATGATGTCCCCACACACATCAGGAACCCTGTTACCATTGTACTAACAATGCTGGGCTACTGACATGCTTGCACCCCAGTAAGTAGTTACCACCACAGCCCTGCTCTCACCACGGTAAATAGCAGTGAGAGCAGGCTCTAGGCTTTAATCTCCCTGAGCTTCTTCCATGCTGCCTCTGCCATCAATATGGGAGAGTACTAAATTCAGACCAGCGGTGCGACCATAGTGCTGGCCTAAATCTTGAGAAGCGCAACACCTCAGGTGAACAGAAAACCTATAGACAGAGGTAAGTGGTCCTTAACCCTTTTTTTTTTTTTGCAAACCACTCATTGACTTATCTAACTCCAACATCTGGCTGAAAATTAAGTCCTGGAGCCTCTTCTTTCAGAACATCAGTTGGATGAAGGTTCCTCAGGGGCATCACCATTGTAGTACGGAATGATGTCAGAATACTCTGATTGATCAAAAAGATTAAATTGCTCCTCTGATATTAGACTGCATCCACAAGTTGCATGGTTTTTTGCCATGATCACAATAGAACCTCAATATTTTTGCTGCAATTTTGAAAATTTTAGCAAATCGATGCACTGTAGCCAAAACATGCGTTGTATCCGCAATATGTGGATGCAGATTCATACAGTACAATAAGGCTTTTCTCCCTTGTGCTGATATTCTTAAAAGTCGGGAACCCTAAAATGAAAAATGACAAACTGGAAGTTCACGTCGGGTACACACTGGAGCCACCATTACTCTCCATTAGCCCTATAGAAGGATATAGAGCTATCTCTGAAACTTCGGCATCATCCTCAGTCGAGTAGAAGCTTTATTTTCCCAGCTGTGAATTTTCAGAAGTTGTGCATAACAGGAATTAAATCTTGGCTTCTCATACTATTATATATTTTGTAGAAATTTTATTTTTGTGCTGATTCAGGTACACTCCCAAAAAAAACATTAACCGATAAGGTAGAAAAGTAGACAGGTCACAGATGTGGAACATCTGTAGAAAACGATCCTGAAAGAGAAATGTCTAGAAAGTGACAAATTCCTGCTCAAATTGATTGTCCCACCACTGAAATCCAACGCGTATTATCGATATACAGTAGGAAACGCAGACGGTAAACCCAAAAAAGAAATTTAAAAACATTCTGATGTCATAAACATTTTTGAACTTTTTCTATTCAAATTTTTTTCTCAAAGAAACAAAAACTAAATACTTAAGCAGTAACAAGTTGAGAAAAATGTTTTTTTGGAGAATTTCTAGAATCTCTGGGCCCTTTTCCTTCTTTTCTTATTGTCAATTTTTCCTATTAACTGAAGACCTGTGTAATTTAAAGACCCCCATACACTTTAGATGGATGTTGTCTGATCTCTTCTGACTCTCGCATACTCAGGAACACTTGGCTTGACTTTGCTTTTCTATGTTGGTTGTAGCGTAAAATAAGTTTACCAAAATTTTTGAAAAAATTGTTTCATCCAAAACCCACTAAAAGAAAGGAATGCTGCTGAATTTTCTTATTCAATGTTTTATTAAGAAAGTATCGGGGGAAGGAAGATGTAAGAGAAATTTGGAGATTATTGACCAGCACAGCTCTTACATTGCAGCAGAAGAATCTGTTGTAATGCTCACCATGTCAGGTGGATCTGCTAAGACCTCCGGGGAATTTGGGGTATACACGGACGGCGTTGGCGCAGCTTCCTAGATGGCACATGGAATCAAGACCTTGGACTATCTGGAATCTCAGAAGCAGTCATACAGATGGGGTAGAACACAGCAGAAATGGATGTTGAAAGTACAAAAAATACAGATAATGGAGCAAACCAGACACAGGAACACTAGAGTCTCACTCCCAAGGCACAAGTGTGTGTACTGATGGGCCTTAAATTGGATAAGGGAGGTGATGTTACTGAGCCATACCGGGCAACCTGCACAACCCAATGTGGAGCACAACAGAAGGCAGCGACCCAAGGTGAAGAAAGCAGAGCCCGGGATACCTGGGGAAGGAGCACAACACTAGCTCTCTTAACAAGTGGCAAACAGGTACCACATCATCTCACTTAAGTGTCCTTATAACCAAATGCTCCAGCTAATAAAAGCAGGTCCTTGGCGGAAGACCCCCAGCTCTACCATGGTGTACATACATATGTGTATATTCATATATAGGCAATCTATGAAGTCTTCAAAGTGAATTAATTAATCTAAACCACCTTGATTTCAGGTGGCAAGAACTTGTTTGGGAATAGTCTATAGAGAGGAACTAAATAGTTGGCAAACAAGAGGGTTAGGAATTGTCCCAACGTTCATGACAAAAGCATGGATGGGGAAACAAACCCTATGGAAAATCGGGGATCACAATGTGAGTCTTTCTCTCAACACAGCCTTTGTGACATCCATATTACCCAAGGGATGTATGGCAGGTGTTTTCTTGATGGAACTACCACTTTAAGGAACATTCACTAGATTCTTTAATTTAAACTGAGTACCTCTCCCGATTGGAGCTGCTCCAATGATTCTGGAACAGTTTTTGTTTTATACCCCTCCATTCCAGAGTTATACCCCCAGGAAATAAAGGTGCAAGTTTTGTCTTCACTTCCTCGTGGGTGTTGTTATTTTTCTCCTCTGACACTGACCAATGAAAACACGGCCGCGCCCACAGACAAGTTCTATAGTATACGCCCAGATGTTTGTCGGGACAAGATGCACCATTGTTATCGGGAGGCATAACTTTGGAACGGAGGAACACAGAAGTAAAAAGAAAACTGTTCCAGAATCAGCAAAACAACAGCTGTTGGTGCAAGAACTCAGTTTAAATAAAAAAAATCCAGTGAAAGGTTCTCTTTAAGGGTTCTTGAGAAAAATGCTATGCATCTGGTGCCGGAGAAATGGAATTTTACCATATCAAGATGTATCTAAGCTCTGCTCACGATTAACCTAAGTGATGCCACATTGCAAGATGTGTGCTGTACTTAGATTTCTTGCAGAAAGGAATGAGCCGTGAGCCATCAGTCATAAATACAAGTGAACAGAAAGTCATTGAAATTTTCTCTAAAAACTGGAAACATTTCAGGAATTTTGCTGATCGCAGCTTCCTTCCCTGAAACAGCATCAGTTCAATAACTTTACCTTTTGCCTTCAAAGACTCAGACAAGAGAAACAAAGGAGGGCGAGGCTGAGATTACGATACCTGAGGTGGTCACGTCTCCCAGCTGCTGTGCATGGCAATCCCACATCTGACGGGTAGAAAGCATTCGGTGAAAAGTGGGGATTGGGGAACATCAGACATTCTCTGGTATAATCTGGGGCTCAGTATCAAAGAAATGTGCTGGTCGGAAGACAAATTTTGAAACAGATGTGAAAAATCACTGAAACCAGTGAAGTCTGGCCAAAACTGGGGTTTTACGCTCTTAGCAACACGCGGGCGTACTACTGTATCCATTTTCTTATTTTTCTCAGATTATTAACTAGACTGAATCTTGGCTCAGATGCTGCATTTCTTCTTTCTTGCATTCCAAGTATATATATTTATATATATATATATATATATATATATATATATATACACTAGATGGTGGCCCGATTCTAACGCATCGGGTATTCTAGAATATGTATGTATGTATTTATGTATAAATATAGCAGCCACATAGCATATAGCAGAGGCCACGTAACACAGACAGCCATGTAGTATATAGCACAGCCATGTAGTATATAGGAGTCACGTAGTATATAACACTGCCCACGTAGTATAAAACACTGCCCACGTAGTATATAGCACAGCCACGTAGTATATAACACTGCACACGTAGTATATAACACTGCGCATGTAGTATATAGCACAGCCATGTAGTATATAACACTGCACACGTAGTATATAACACTGCCATGTAGTATATAACACTGCACACGTAGTATATAGGAGTCACGTAGTATATAACACTGCCCACGTAGTATATAGCACAGCCACGTAGTATATAACACTGCACACGTAGTATATAACACTGCCATGTAGTATATAGCACAGCCACGTAGTATATAACACTGCCACGTAGTATAAAACACTTCGAACGTAGTATATAAAATTGCCCACGTAGTATATAACACAGGCCACACAGTATATAACACAAGCAACACAGTTTATAACACAGCCCACATAGTATATAGCACAGCCATGTAGTATATAACACTGCACACGTAGTATATAACACTGTCACGTAGTATATAACACAGCCACGTAGTATATAACACTGCACACGTAGTATATAATACTGCCATGTAGTATATAGCACTGCGCACGTAGTATATAACACTGCAGACGTAGTATATAAAATTGCCCACGTAGTACAGTTAGGGCCAGAAATATTTGGACAGTGACACAATTTTCGCGAGTTGGGCTCTGCATGCCACCACATTGGATTTGAAATGAAACCTCTACAACAGAATTCAAGTGCAGATTGTAACGTTTAATTTGAAGGGTTGAACAAAAATATCTGATAGAAAATGTAGGAATTGTACACATTTCTTTACAAACACTCCACATTTTAGGAGGTCAAAAGTAATTGGACAAATAAACATAACCCAAACAAAATATTCTTATTTTCAATATTTTGTTGCAAATCCTTTGGAGGCAATCACTGCCTTAAGTCTGGAACCCATGGACATCACCAAACGCTGGGTTTCCTCCTTCTTAATGCTTTGCCAGGCCTTTACAGCCGCAGCCTTCAGGTCTTGCTTGTTTGTTTGTGGGTCTTTCCGTCTTAAGTCTGGATTTGAGCAAGTGAAATGCATGCTCAATTGGGTTTAGATCTGGAGATTGACTTGGCCATTGCAGAATGTTCCACTTTTTGGCACTCATGAACTCCTGGGTAGCTTTGGCTGTATGCTTGGGGTCATTGTCCATCTGTACTATGAAGCGCCGTCCAATCAACTTTGCAGCATTTGGCTGAATCTGGGCTGAAAGTATATCCCGGTACACTTCAGAATTCATCCGGCTACTCTTGTCTGCTCTTATGTCATCAATAAACACAAGTGACCCAGTGCCATTGAAAGCCATGCATGCCCATGCCATCACGTTGCCTCCACCATGTTTTACAGAGGATGTGGTGTGCCTTGGATCATGTGCCGTTCCCTTTCTTCTCCAAACTTTTTTCTTCCCATCATTCTGGTACAGGTTGATCTTTGTCTCATCTGTCCATAGAATACTTTTCCAGAACTGAGCTGGCTTCTTGAGGTGTTTTTCTGCAAATTTAACTCTGGCCTGTCTATTTTTGGTATTGATGAATGGTTTGCATCTAGATGTGAACCCTTTGTATTTACTGTCATGGAGTCTTCTCTTTACTGTTGACTTAGAGACAGATACACCTACTTCACTGAGAGTGTTCTGGACTTCAGTTGATGTTGTGAACGGGTTCTTCTTCACCAAATTAAGTATGCGGCGATCATCCACCACTGTTGTCATCCGTGGACGCCCAGGCCTTTTTGAGTTCCCAAGCTCACCAGTCAATTCCTTTTTTCTCAGAATGTACCCAACTGTTGATTTTGCTACTCCAAGCATGTCTGCTATCTCTCTGATGGATTTTTTCTTTTTTTTCAGCCTCAGGATGTTCTGCTTCACCTCAATTGAGAGTTCCTTTGACCGCATGTTGTCTGCTCACAGCAACAGCTTCCAAATGCAAAACCACACACCTGGAATCCACCCCTGACCTTTTAACTACTTCATTGATTACAGGTTAACGAGGGAGACGCCTTCAGAGTTAATTGCAGCCCTTAGAGTCCATTGTCCAATTACTTTTGGTCCCTTGAAAAAGAGGACGCTATGCATTACAGAGCTATGATTCCTAAACCCTTTCTCCGATTTGGATGTGGAAACTATCATATTGCAGCTGGGAGTGTGCACTTTCAGCCCATATTATATATATATAATTGTATTTCTGAACATGTTTTTGTAAACAGCTAAAATAACAAAACTTGTGTCACTGTCCAAATATTTCTGGCCCTAACTGTATATAACACAAGCCACACAGTATATAACACTGCCCACATAGTATATAGCAGCCTCGCAGTACATAACACTGCCCAAGTACTATATAGCACTGTGGGCACCATATCCCTGTTAAAAAAAGAATGAAAATAAAAAATAGTTATATACTCACCCTCCGGCGTCCATCGAAGCTGTCCCTATGCGCGCGATGCGGCCGCCAGCTTCCATTCCCAGCAATGCATTGCAAAATTACCCAGATGACTTAGCAGTCTCGCAAGACCGCTACATTATCATCTCGCGAGACCGCAATGCATGGCCCGGAGCGTCGCGAGGAGCGGGAAAGGCGCCGGACAGTGAGTATATAATGATTTTTAATTTTTTTAATTATTTTTAACATTAGATATTTCTACTATTGATGCTGCATAATCAGCATCAATAGTAAAAAGTTGTTCACACAGGGTTAATAGCAGCGTTAACGGAGTGCGTTACCCGCAGCATAACGCAGTGTAACGCAGCCATTAACCCTGTGTGAGCGCTGACTGGAGGGGAGTAGGGAGGGGGCACTGACACATTAGGAAGGGGCGAATTCGCGGCCGGACTGTGCCCGTCGCTGATTCATTCATCGACGCGGGATTTCTGTGACAGACAGACAGACAGATGGACGTGCCCCTTAGACAATTATATATATAGATATATATATATATATATATACGGTACTAGATGGTGGCCCGTTTCTAACGCATTGGGTAATCTAGAATATGTATGTATGTATGTACGTCGTGCTGTGAGTGGGGTTAAATTCTACGCCAATATCGCTGATTGGTCGCGCCCGGCTGGCTGATCAGCGAAGCGTGGTTCAAATCTGGCGCCAATTGGCGGCCAGACTGCGCCTGTCGCTGATTGGTCGCGTCTGGCCGGGCACAACCAATGACCGAAGCAGTGTTTAAATACCATGCCCATATCGCTGATTGGTCGCGGCTGGCCGTACGCGACAAATCACTGAAGCGGTGTTTAAATCCCGTGCCAATATCGCTGATTAGTCGCGGCCAGCCGCGACCAATGAGCGAAGCGTGGTTTAAATCCCATGTCAATTCGTGACTGGACTGAGTCTGTCGCTGATTGGTCGCAGGATGTCGGGGGTTCGGGGCGCTGGATGTCGGAGGTTCGGGGTGCAGGATATAGTACAGCCACGTAGAATATAACACAGCCACATAGTATATAGCACAGCCAAGTAGTATGTAGTATATAGCACAGCCACGTAGTATATAGCACAGCAACGTAGTATATAGCAGGCACGTAGTATATAGCACAGCCGGTAGTATATAGCAGCCACGTAGGATATAGTAGCCACATAGTATATAGCAGCCATGTAGTATATAGCACAGCCACGTAGTATATAGCAGCCACATAGTATATAGCACAGCGACGTAGTATATAGCACAGCCACGTAGTATATAATACAGCCATGTACTATATAACACAGACAGCCACGTAGTATATAACACAGCCCACGCAGTAAATAACACAGCCCATGCAGTATATAACACTGCCCACGTAGTATATATCAGTCACACAGTATAAAACACAGTCCACGTAGTATACAGCAGTGTGGGCACATATTTCTGTTAAAAAAAAAGAATTAAAATAAAAAATAGTTATATACTTACCCTCCGGCGTCCACCAATGTGCGCGAGTGGCGAGGCTGCCGCCAGCTTCCGTTCCCAGAGATGCATTGTGAAATTACCTAGATGACTTAGCGGTCTACATGCCTGGTTCCCACTGTGAAGCATGGTGGAGGAGGTGTGATGATGTGGGGGTGCTTTGCTGGTGACACTGTTGGGGATTTATTCAAAATTGAAGGCATACTGAACCAGCAGTCATCAAAGGAAAAGGTGGCTACTTTGAAGAACCTAGAATATAAGGCATATTTTCAGTTGTTTCACACTTTTTTGTTAAGAATATAATTCCACATGTGTTATTTCACAGTTTTGATGCCTTCAGTGTGAATTTACAATTTTCATAGTCATGAAAATACAGAAAAATCTTTTAATGAGAAGGTGTGTCCAAACTTTTGGTCTGTACTGTAGATGAGTCGCCCGTCAGGGTCGTGGGGTACTCGGTACTAGGTCCGGTATTCACAGGGAGATGTCACAGTGGCTGCGACCTGGTCCGTGGCCCTGGGCTCCCTTGTAAAAAGGGAAAGGTCTTTAAAGGGATAAAGTTTATGTTCGTGACGCCACCTGTGGTATTCGGTCAGGGTGACCGTCACTGCTTTAAGGGGTCCGCTGGGGTGATGTTATGGCAGCTAGATGGTATATCTTCCCACAGGTGAAGTGTATCCCCAGGGTTCCCGGTGTGTAGATGGTGGTATGGTGAGAGGTGCAGGGAAGAACTAGGACACAGGATTGCAGTCTCTTTACCACGTTTACTGTTGGTTTCATCAGCCACAGCCCAGGGCACAAGACCACAGAGCAGGAATAGAAGTCCGGGCAGTCCAGAGACAAGCAAGTTCCCCTGGGTAAGTCAGGTGGGAGCCTACCACTCTGCGCTTTCTGTCTCTAAGTCCCTGCTGCCACTAAGTGTCTCAACAAGGTCTTTAATCGTTCTGCTCTCCTAGGACAGGTATCTGTGTGGCAGGCAGCTCGAGCCATAGGTTCTGGGGTCCTTGGTGACTCCGGGCTCCAAAGTGCTGCTGTGCCACAGGTAATTGTGAGCAAAGTTTTGGTTATACAATGCCCTCCGGTTCTGCTCTGTTTTGGAGAGTCCACGTGAGCCTCGGGCTCCCAGTTCCCATCTCTTTGCGCTATAGCTCTTCAGAGGCCTGCTCATGGCCTCCTGGAGCTCTCACTTTCCTCTGTGCTCCACTCCTGTCTGTCCTTGCACACAGACTCCTACTCCAAACTGAGCTCACTCCGCCTTTAAACCAGGATATTTATTGAGGGACGCTGCCCTAAAACAGGGTTTTGAGCTCCCCCTCCTGGCCTGAAATTGGAAAGTGTTGTGTGTGTAAACCTACCAAAGGAAATCCCACTTGTCTCCGGACATAGTACTACCCCCCCCTCCCGAAAGGAAGGCAGCACTACTGTGGTATCCGAACTCCTGGGGTGCCATATTTCCCCCCCATTAAATCCAGTACTCCTGGACTGGGAAAAGAACAACAATACATGTTAAATAATGCAATCAATTTGACAAACATTTGAACCATAATAAAACTTGGGCTTCCCTTTATGGGAGGTGAGGACACTTGAACATTGCAAAAAACAAGTTTTTAAAAGTACATCTGGTCTTACACCAGCGTGTCTTAATTTATAAATGAAAGTACCGATGCGAGGGATACGTCATAAACCCCCAACGTAGGATTGGGCGGGCTTGAAGGCGTATCCTGACCAAGTGTCCGCCGCCCCAGATGGTTTTGTCTTCGGTCTGATGGAACAAACTAGGTCCTACCCATGCTGGCAATGTGGGTAGAACCAAGATGCACCTTGTTGGTGCCAACTATGTACAAATGCAGTTTTTGAGTAATTCAGTGTCCATTACCCTATTGTCCATTTTAAACCTGTAACTAAGATAAGCAAACAATTCAACAAATAACAGTAATTATTGACATTTTTAGTCCCTGTACCTGGCTGGGACAACGAGTAGACCTACGTAATTCCTGGTCTGCTATGTCTGTAGTAGTGTACCCACTAGTGTATGTACTATGTGTAGGTATCCTAGGCAATTGTCTGCGTGGTCTCAGATTCACCATAGGTCTGACAGTTTCACCAATAGCAGAGGGTGGATTTTCGGGTTCTACTGCTGGGGTGACATTGGCTGCTGGAACCTGGTGGTGTGGAGTCTCTTCAGGCTCTGGATGGTTCTGAATCACTTCTTGTATTTCCGGCTGGGGAAAACTTAAGACAGGTATCACGATGGCCTGATGTATTTGAGTCCAATACTGGGGAAAATCTCCAAGAACAGTGTGTATTTTCTTTTCTTCTGACTCTATGGGTGGATATGTTCCTTTGTCTGTTTCTCTGCTCCTCAATTTATCAGGGCATATTTTGAGATGGTCTCTGGATGCTGCTGTCGAAGTTTCTTCTCCATCTTTGCTGATAAGGCAGACTTTCATGTTGTCAACGTTTTAAGGTAGAATAGTGTACGGTTCTGCTTCCCACTGGTCGTCAAGTTTGTGCAATTTCCTTTTACGCTTGAGCACTTGTTCACCTGGTGACAAGAGAATTGCAGGAGCATGTTGGTTATAGTCTCTTTCTTGCTTTTGTCTCACTCGTGATAAACTTTTCTCTACGTATTTTTGCACTTGGCGGTACTTTTCTTGTCACTCAGTTTCCCAATCGGTATCTGGTGAGGTATTTTCTGGGGTTAGGACTCCCATGTCTAGATCAACAGGTAACTTACTGGATCTTCCTCTCATTAAGTACGATGGAGTACAGTTGGTGTAATTTACTGGGACATGGTTGTACAAGTCTATCAAGTCCGGTAACAATTCTGGCCATGAGTTCCTTTCATGTAAAGGCAAGGTCTTCAGTAGATCAATGACTATTTGATTCATTTTCTCGCACATTCCATTGGTTTGGGGATGATATGGAGTGGTTCTAATCTTTTTGCATCCATACAAGTTGCAGAACTCCTGAAATACCTCCGCTTCAAAGGCTGGTCCTTGATCAGTAAGCACTTTTTCAGGATAACCATGAGGTCTACAGAAGTGCAGTTGGAAAGCTCTGGCTGCTGTCCTTGCTGTCAGATCCTTGACAGGGACAACTACCAGAAATCTGTAGTAGTGATAGTCAAAGCGTAGACATAGCCTGACCGGCTGGGAGTTAATTTCACATGGTCTAAGGCCACCAGTTCAAGTGGCTTTTTGGTGACTATGGGCTGTAGGGGAGCCCTTTGGCTGTCACAGTCCTTTCTGCGTAGTTTACATGGGCCACATTCACGACACCACTTTTTGATGGCTTTCCTCATGCCAAGCCAGTAGAATCTTCCATGTAACAGGATCTCCAGCTTCTTCCATCCAAAGTGTCCTGCTCCGTCGTGGTATGCTTCTAGAACCATGGGCGCATCTCATCTTGGGACCACTATCTGCCAGACTAGTTTGTGCGTGCATGGATCAATGTTTCTTCTGTACAGTTTACCATTGTAGATGAATAGCTTGCCTTTTTCCTTCCAGAATTGTTGTGTTTCTTGCGGATCATCTGGACCAGGGTGCGAGTCTGCCTGTGTCAGCAGTTCTTTCACCAGACGGATTGCGGGGTTGCTATCTTGCGTTTCCGCCCATCCATGGTGGGGCAACGGATTCAGCGTGGTTTCGTGTTTGTTTTTCCACCGGTTCCTCACATAATGAGAGTATTGAGTTGCTCCACGGCGATGGAATGCTGGCAGCTCTACTTCTTCAAGTTCCTCTGAATCCTCTCCTGCTGCCACTAAGTGTCTCAACAAGGTCTTTAATTGTTCTGCTCTCCTAGGACAGATGCCTGTGTGGCAGGCAGCTCGAGCCGTAGTGTTGTGAATTCTGTTGTCAAGCTCCCTCCTGTGGTCATGAATGGTACTTCGGCTGGTTCTGTCCATGGGCTTCCTCTGGTGGAGCTGCGGCTTCTGAGTTTCCTTCTACAGGTGACGAGGTTAATTCGTTAGCTGGCTGCTCTATTTAACTCCACTTAGATCATTGCTCCTTGCCACCTGTCAATGTTCCAGTATTGGTCTAGCTCTCTCCTGGATCGTTCTTGTGACCTGTCTTCCAAGCTGAAGCTAAGTTACTGCTTGTTTTTCTCTGGTTTGCTATTTTTTCTGTCCAGCTTGCTATTTTGATTTTGTCTTGCTTGCTGGAAGCTCTGGGACGCAGAGGGAGCGCCTCCGCACCGTGAGTCGGTGCGGAGGGTCTTTTTGCGCCCTCTGCGTGGTATTTTTGTAGGTTTTTGTGCTGACCGCTAAGTTACCTTTCCTATCCTCTGTCTGTTCAGTAAGTCGGGCCTCACTGTGCTAAATCTATTTCATCTCTGTGTTTGTAATTTTCATCTTTACTCACAGTCATTATATGTAGGGGGCTGCCTTTTCCTTTGGGGAATTTCTCTGAGGCAAGGTAGGCTTTGTTTTTCTATCTCTAGGGCTAGCTAGTTTCTTAGGCTGTGTCGAGTTGCATAGGGAGCGTTAGGAGCAATCCACGGCTATTTCTAGTGTGTGTGATAGGATTAGGGATTGCAGTCAGCAGACTTCCCACGTCTCAGAGCTCGTCCTATATTATTAGTAACTATCTGGTCATTCCGTGTGCTCTTACCCACTAGGTCCATTATTGTCCTTACCACCAGGTCATAACACCGTGGGTTCTGGGGTCCGTTCTTGGTGACTCCGGGCTCCTAAGTGCTGCTGTGCCACAGGTAATTGTGGACAAAGTTTTGGTAATACAATGCCCTCCGGTTCTGCTCCGTGTCGTAGAGTCCACGTGAGTCTAGGGCTCCTGGCTCTTTGCGCTATAGCTCTTCAGAGGCCTGCTCGTGGCCTCCTGGAGCTCTCACTTTCCTCTGTGCTCCACTCCTGTCTGTCCTTGCACACAGACTCCTACTCCAAACTGAGCTCACTCCGCCTCTAAACCAGTATCTTTATTGAGGGACGCTGCCCTAAAACAGGTTTTTGAAGAGTCATGGTAAGGGCTGGTAAAAAAAAAAAGTCAGACCCTTCTATCCACATTTTGGATTTTTGCCCTGTAGCCCTATCTTTTCTACATGTGCCGTTATGGGCCTCCAGACTTGAGACCCCTTCTGTGAACTCTGAAAACTCTTCAACAGTTTGTCAAAGCTTAGACAATACCTTTAAGCATAACCCTGAATTAAAACGGTGAGTTCTAATGTGAGTTTTTTTTTGTCTAGGTATTTGGCATCCAGTTTTTCAAAGATCAAAAACAGACCACCGTATCCATTTAAGAACCATATTGATGTGGTTGAATTCGGGTCTTACATCCTCGATCATTACGGGTGGACCTTTTCTATATGTCATGATAAATGACGGGGGCTTAAAAAGACCGTCAAATAACCTGCCTAAGTGACAAATGTAAGCATTAATGCTGACGTGGCAATTGTGTCGTGTAAGGAGACCAAAATGGTCCATCATTTACAGAACAGCCTAAAAATAATAAAAAGAAAAAAAGGTCTGGCGAAGAATGTAAAAAAAAAATACACACACTTTGTGACTCTCTCTACATCCAAATTAGACTGATACCACAAGCCTGGCAGGAAAAGATCTGGAAAATATTAGGAATTCGAATTTGACAAACCGCTTTGGACTTTGGTAGGAAATCAGATACATTAAGGCAGAAATGGTATTTTTAGGGCTATTTTTACAAATGAAATGACTCTGACTAAATAAGCCGTCAAGTGCATGCAAAATAGATTGCAGTATAAACATGAATCCACTCCAAGACTTACAGTTTTACCATCAATATATGCCAAATACCAAGAAATTAGCCCATGCCCTCACCATGGCCCAGATTAAGGGAAACGCTACAGTTTTTATATGATATAATATGCCCTATCTATATATTATACCAAATGGGGGTGGCAATAAAAAACAGATTACTGATAAAAATCTAAAAATCTAAAAATTGTGTCATACAAGAAAAAATAAGCCACAGACGATTTCCATAAAGTGATGGAGTAATGCGTTCTACTTGAGACACTATGTTGAGCCGTATACATAGATTTATGTGAGTAAATGGGTATTTTTTGCCTTTTCTAGGTCTCAAATAGAACCTTTCATTAAGTCACCCATACTCGAATGATGACTCTGCTCCTTCTGTCTCAGTCTGTACGGCAAAGCTAAAAAGTGAGTTGTAGAAACAAGATTTGTCGGCCTGTTGTGAGCACTTCAATAGTGTAAAAAGTGAAATATTTTGAAACCTTAAGGTACCTTCACACATAACGATTTCGTTAACGATATCATTGCAACGTCACGCTTTTTGTGACGTAGCAACGATCCCGCTAACGATCTCGTTATGTGTGACAGCGACCAACGATCAGGCCCCTGCTGGGAGATCGTTGGTCGCTGGGGAATGATCAGGACCTTTTTTTGGTCGCTGATCACCCGCTGTCACCGCTGTGCTCTGCTTTACGGCCGGCGCTGACACAGTCAGTGCGGGAAGCTGACGGCGGAGGACGTGACAGACGTCGGAATGTGAGTATGTACTGTTTTTTTTTTTTCTTTTACAATGGTAACCAGGGTAAATATCGGGTTACTAAGCGCGGCCCTGCACTTAGTAACCCGATGTTTACCCTGGTTACCTGGGGACTTCGGCATCGTTGAAGACAGTTTCAACGATGCCGAAGTAGTTCCCCAGATCGTTGGTCGCTGGAGAGAGCTGTCTGTGTGACAGCTCCCCAGCGACCACACAACGACTTACCAACGATCACGGCCAGGTCGTATTGCTGGTCGTGATCGTTGGTAAGTCGTTTAGTGTAACGGTACCTTTAAGTGTTATTCCCATCAATAAACGTTGTTACTTATCCACAGGAGGTAAGAACCCCACAGGGCTATGAAATTCCTAATCGGAGTGGAGCAGTGCCAGCATTCTATCCATTTGAAGTCCTAACCAAAGGTGTTGGTATGATAAAAGAAGCCCATCAGTTGCTTTGAAACGCTTTACGAGTTGGACTTCAGCTTGGGGTCATTCCAGAACTATGGTAGATGCTTCCCTACTCCAAAAAATGGTGAACATAAACATGAAGGCTATACATCCGAGACATGGGGAAGACAAAGAAAGACTTTCTCCTTCGATCAAGTGTTAGAAGATTTGTTGGTTGTTAGACTAGACCAAGGAGAAACCCGTTTTTAAGATAGTGCCTTGTATCCTCCATCCTTGATCCATTGGTCTGGAAATAAATAATTCTCTATAATTTTTAAGTAGTCCTGAACAAATCAATTTTAGATAAAATCAAGCCAGACAAAGACGCAAAGACCACCAAGCTATGACTTGCCTGCTTTGGACACATCATACCAAGAGAGCAATCACTGGAGAAGGACATCATGGTCGGAAGAATAGAAGAAACAAGGCGAAGAGGAAGACCAGCAACTCGATGGCTTGATACTATTAAGATAACAGTGGAGGAGACCCTGGTGGACCTATCTAGGCTTGCATCTTCCTAAAGATCGTTCATCCATCAAGTCGCCATGGCTCGAGATCGAGCCAAAAGGCGTTAAAAAAAAAGGAATTCTTCAAGAATTTCACAATTCTTATCTAAACATAGAGGATTGAGTGTTTGGTCCAATACAGGATTAGTTTTTGAGGATACCAGGGTTGTAACTATAGTGGGCACAGAGGTAGGAGTCAAACTCAGGTCCTAAAGTCTGGAGAGGACCAAATGGTCACTTTGGCCCATATGAGAAAACAAAATACTATTAAAGACCCTTGATGGTTATGGTTCTGTTCAAGATCCTGGATTTTGGCCCCATTGTAGGTACAATACGTGTATTATAATGCTAATAGTCTACAATCTTATCTATCACATAGAGTGACTGTAGACTTGAGCCCCAAATCTGGACAACCCCTCTAATTTGTCCTGGCTGCAGATCTACCAGCGATACCTTTAAAAATCCACTAAAGATATATAATAAAACTGTAATATAAATTTCCAAAAATGGCAAATTAAGTGTAAATTTTTCATGATTTTTAAGAGATCTGACAATTTTATTTTTAAGCCTCATTGTTGAAATTCTTGTCTTATCTTGTGATCCATCTTGGCTGGAAATTTATTTATAATCTCATTGAATATTGCTAGTTGTAAAATAATGAGGTGTTTAACGTGTCTGGTCTTCTTCCTGCTTGTCCGTGTGACTGATGATGAAAAGAGCCCGCGAGTCTGGCAGAAATTCCAGAATTAAAGTCTTCGTGTCTATGTATACCATGATATTCGATGGATGGAGAGAAAATATTCTAGGAAGGTTATCTATGTTTTATAAATATGCATTGATACAAATTCTTCTTTTACTGTTTATGGCAGTTCTGTATGGGGCAACTGTGACTGGCACTGTTTTGTGGACACTGCCTGGTACTAACAGTGTGTGTTACTGTTATGTTCCCAATATGTGGCAGCACAATATTGTAATGTGACATGCTTATATTTTCATTGATTTGAGTATAATGCAGCCCCTCTCAGAGTGAAATGCAGTCCCCTCATGGAGTTTAATGCAGCCACCCCAGAGTATAATGCAGCCACACCATAAAGTATAATTCAGCCCCTTCATAGAGTAGAATGCAGGACCCTCAAAGAGTATAATGCCGCCTCCTCATAGCGTATAATGCAGCCCCCTCATAGAGTATAATGCAGCCCCCTACACACAGTATAATGCAGCCCCCCACACAGTATAATGCAGCCCCCTCATAGAGTATAATGCAGCCCCCACAGAATAATGCAGCCCCCCACAGTGTAATGCAACCCCCCACACACAGTATAATGCAGCCCCACACACATATACACAGTATAATGCAGCCCCCTCATAGAGTATAATGCAGCCCCCCACACACAGTTTAATGCAACCCCCCACATACACACAGTATAATGCAGCCACACACAGTATAATGCAGCCACACACACAGTAGTATGCAGCCATACACATAAACAGTGTAATGCAGCCCCCACACACAGTATTATGCAGCCACACACACTGTCTAGCAGTATTATAAAAAATAAATAAATGCAATACTTATCTCTCCCGTTCCCTTGCTGCTCTGGCTTCCGCAGTGCATCTCATCAGCTCCACTGCTGGAACAGCATGGCTCAAGATGAAGTGACGTTATCTCACCCCCACTCTGGGGCAGAGGGAAGTGATGAGAGAGGGAGCGGCATCTGACGCTCTCTCCTCCATCATTGCTTTCAACTGTATTGACATCTATAATGCCGATAAGTTGAATGCACGATGCGAGTGGCAGCGCCGGGCCCCCCTTACTCACGGGCCCCATAGCGGCCATGTGGTGTGCCATTGTTAGTGGCACGCCACTGGCTGGGGGCCCCTGTTGTATCGGGGGCCTTAAGCAGATGCCTAGTCTGCCTGCCCCTAATACCCGTCCTGACTGTATGACACTAACATTGTCATGCAAACATGCACATATACAGTATGCAAACATGCACACATACAGAGATGCACACACAGTACGCAGACATGTACGCAAACATTCACACATACACAGACATGCACACATATAGTACACAGACATGCACACATACAGTACACAGACATGCACACATACAGTACACAGACATGCACACATACAGTACACAGACATGCACAAATACAGTACACAGACATGCACACATATGCAGACAAGCACAGATACAGTACATAGACATGCACACATTCGCAGACATGCACACAGACATGCACACTGACACAAACATGCACACATACAGTACACAGAGACGCACACATTCGCAGACATGCACATATATGCAAATATGCACACATACAGTACACTGACATGCACATTTACAGTACATAGACATGCACACATTCGCAGACATGCACACATACAGTACACAGACATGCACACATACAGTACATAGACATGCACACATACAGTACACAGACATGCACACATACAGTACACAGACATGCACATACAGTACACAGACATGCACACATACAGTACATAGACATGCACATACAGTACACAGACATGCACATACAGTACACAGACATGCACACATACAGTACATAGACATGCACACATACAGTACACAGACATGCACACATACAGTACACAGACATGCACACATACAGTACACAGACATGCACACATACAGTACAGTACAAAGACATGCACACATACAGTACACAGACATGCACATACAGTACACAGACATGCACACATACAGTACACAGACATGCACACATACAGTACACAGACATGCACACATACAGTACAGTACAAAGACATGCACACATACAGTACACAGACATGCACACATACAGTACACAGACATGCACACATACAGTACACAGACATGCACATACAGTACACAGACATGCACACATACAGTACACAGACATGCACACATACAGTACACAGACATGCACACATACAGTACAGTACATAGACATGCACACATACAGTACACAGACATGCACACATACTGTACAGTACAAAGACATGCACACATACAGTACATAGACATGCACACATACAGTACACAGACATGCACACATACAGTACACAGACATGCACACATACAGTACAGTACATAGACATGCACACATACATAACACAGACATGCACACATACTGTACAGTACACAGACATGCACACATACAGTACACAGACATGCACACATACAGTACACAGACATGCACACATACAGTACACAGACATGCACACATACAGTACATAGACATGCACACATACTGTACAGTACAAAGACATGCACACATACAGTACATAGACATGCACACATACTGTACAGTACAAAGACATGCACACATACAGTACATAGACATGCACACATACTGTACAGTACACAGACATGCACACATACAGTACACAGACATGCACACATACAGTACAAAGACATGCACACATACAGTACACAGACATGCACACATACTGTACACAGAGACACACACATTCGCAGACATGCACATACAGTACACAGACATGCACACAAATTCACAAAAATACATATAAACAGGCATAAATACATACACAGTCACACACACTGACATACATAGATTTACACATCATACATGCACACACAGACATATAAACACATTAGAAATGTTTTTAATATGGAGAAGCCAGCAACAAGCCTCGCTCACCTCCCCCGGATTGCCTCCCGTCCAGCCTCTCTGGCATGAGGCTGTGCAGGGCGCGCTGCTTGATGGCCATCACTTTGACATGACCGCGCCCAGCGCACTTTGTGGCCGTGTCTGCTCGTAGTGATGCGGCTGGGCCGGCACTGCCCCTTTCCTTTTGCTTGTGTGTCGGCCCAGCCACATCACTACTAGCAGACAAGCCGCACAGTGCACTATACGTGGCCATGTCTGTTAAAGCAACAACCATCAAGCAGTGTTGAAGAAGAAACAGCACATCTGCTAGAGGATCGACCCGGGCACCGACAGCGAGCGGGCCCCCTCGCTCCCCCCCCCCCCCCCCGTTTGTCCAGAGCCCGATGGGGATTAATTAATTAAAGTATATTAGAAAAGCAAATAGATTATTGCATTAAATAGATAGACATTTAAGAGTAAATACAATGTTAGTTTCGGATCACCCCTTTAAGTCAATGACATCTATGACCAGTCCCCATGGAACATGCCCTATCATTAATTCCTTTTTATATATTCCAACCAGTTAGTGTGCATGAACTGGTTTATTGCCACTATGGGACATATCTATTTGTCCCCGAGGAGCAAACGTTGCCTACTCACATTACAAACCCTTACACAGAAGTAAGTTGATCTTGGAGTTATAAGTACAGGCATGTGAATCGCCCCCAGAGTAGGGCAATGGGGTACTCGGTACCGGGTCCCTCGGTTCGGTGAATGGGATGTCACGGTTGCCTGACCCGGTCCGTGACCCTAGGGGAACGTCCTTTGAAAATTAGGGAAAGGTCTTTAAAGGGATAATGTTCATGACGCCACCTGTGGTATTCGGTCAGGGTGACCGACGCTGCTTAGGGGTCCGCTGGGGTGATGTTATGGCAGCTAGATGGTATACCTTCCCACAGGTGAAGTATGTCCCCAGGGCTTCCCAGAGTGTAGATGGTGATGTTGTGAGGTGCAGTGAATAACGAGGACACAGGGTTGCAGTCTCTTTACCTTTTACTGAAGGTTCAGCGTCCACAGTCCAGAGTAGGGACCACAGGGTAGACAGAGTCCAGCCGGTCTGAAGGCAAATCCAGAGTCCCCTTATCCAGGAGGAATTCAATAGCCTTCCCTTTGCGCACAGTAACGTAGTAGGTCCCTACTTGCATAAGCTACCATAAGGTCCTCGCTGTTGTTACTTCTCTCTCTGTCCTCCAGATGGTACGGATAGGACAAAACCTGTATGACTGATGGCCTGAGGCTTGTTTATAGGGACACTAGAGACGCCCCGATCCCCCACAAGTTGCCACTGTGTCTTCTTAGGTATAAAGGTCGGACAGCCAACTTGGAATTAACTGTCCTGCCAGTCTCTGAAGTAACAGCATAGAGCTCTTCACTCCCTCGGTATTCTGGCCACCGGATCTGCGCTTCAGAAGGAGGCAGCCTGCTTCTAGCTGGTCTCCCGCTGATGTTTCACTCCTGTTGCTATGACTTCTTTTCTCACTCACTACAGCACAATTCGTTTCTTGTCTTTTCTTAGGATGCTGCCGCATGGGTTGCAGGCGCAGCTCATTGTCCTTCTTTCCTTCCTCCTCAGACTTCAGTCTGGATCTGACCAGGGATCACCCCAGCCAGCTCGACCAGGAGACCTTTCCTCATCGGTCCCGAGCCAGGAACTCTCCTCTCCTCCTTCTGACTGACTAACTTCCTATCCAACCCTCCAGTTTACCCTATGTGAGGAGTGGCCTAATAGAACCCTTAGCTCCCCCTGGTGGACTGGTGTGTGAAGTGTGTGTGTGGCTGTGATACCTGGACAGCAGATCTCCTTCATTGCCTTCAGACGTAACATCCCTCCCCCTGGTGGAAGAACAACATTACTGCAATGAACCAGGACTCTGGGACCACAGGGTAGACAGAGTCCAGCCGGTCTGAAGGCAAATCCAGAGTCCCCTTATCCAGGAGGAATTCAATAGCCTTCCCTTTGCGCACAGTAACGTAGTAGGTCCCTACTTGCATAAGCTACCATAAGGTCCTCGCTGTTGTTACTTCTCTCTCTGTCCCCCAGATGGTACGGATAGGACAAAACCTGTATGACTGATGGCCTGAGGCTTGTTTATAGGGACACTAGAGACGCCCCGATCCCCCACAAGTTGCCACTGTGTCTTCTTAGGTATAAAGGTCGGACAGCCAACTTGGAATTAACTGTCCTGCCAGTCTCTGAAGTAACAGCATAGAGCTCTTTACTCCCTCGGTATTCTGGCCACCGGATCTGCGCTTCAGAAGGAGGCAGCCTGCTTCTAGCTGGTCTCCCGCTGATGTTTCACTCCTGTTGCTATGACTTCTTTTCTCACTCACTACAGCACAATTCGTTTCTTGTCTTTTCTTAGGATGCTGCCGCATGGGTTGCAGGCGCAGCTCATTGTCCTTCTTTCCTTCCTCCTCAGACTTCAGTCTGGATCTGACCAGGGATCACCCCAGCCAGCTCGACCAGGAGACCTTTCCTCATCGGTCCCGAGCCAGGAACTCTCCTCTCCTCCTTCTGACTGACTAACTTCCTATCCAACCCTCCAGTTTACCCTATGTGAGGAGTGGCCTAATAGAACCCTTAGCTCCCCCTGGTGGACTGGTGTGTGAAGTGTGTGTGTGGCTGTGATACCTGGACAGCAGATCTCCTTCATTGCCTTCAGACGTAACATCCCTCCCCCTGGTGGAAGAACAACATTACTGCAATGAACCAGGACTCTGGGGCGCTGCACATGATTATGACTATCTCCTTCAGATCAGAGCAAATTACATATTTAGTTAAATAGGGAGCTAAGAAAGAAGTGACAATTGCTGTGGGAGTTATTTTGAGGAGCTCAGAGGGGTTGTCATTCCCATTTTCCCATATTGACGAAGACCAAGGATCTTGGCTATAGTCAGACTGACCCACCAAAGTATGAGAAGATCCTCTAGTTGACCTAGCCTGTAACAATAAGGAGTGAGTAGGGGAATTTTCCCAAAAATCCAAACTTTACAACCTATCCACAAGATCGCTGAGGATCACCAGAATGGAGGTCTCATCTCCCCTGTTTGAAAGACGCAACACTCAGAGTCAATAAGGCTGATAGGGTAGTCAAATACAGCCTCATTGGTACCAAACATGGTCTCTCTACTCAAGCTTCATGAAGCAACAGGTGGTATAGTGTGTTGGAATCACTGATGTAGTGACCAGTTTAGGTCCTACTGGTGAGACTTCCAGTGATCAGATATTTATCACCTATTCCTACCTATCCCCTTTAGGGTACAATGTTGAACTACTTGGTAAAATTTGGAGCTTGACTTTAAGATAGGAGCATGGTGAACTACAAGAGGACAATCCACCACTCAATCTGGTCCATAGATAGTGTTTTAGGCCAGTATATGCAACCCTGCTCATTTTCTTAGGAGCTTCTTGAAGGAAATAACTACCTCCCTGGCAGAATATGTTTCGTTCGGTTGGTTCAAAGTTAGAGATTGTCCTCACATTGTCCACCATCATCTATAATAGCCACCTTACAGTCAATCTACCATCTTCTATCTAGTCTATAGGTGGTGTCAGGTACAGACTGGGGCTGATATTCAGCTCTGGCATTTGAAATCACACAGGCCCATGCTGTCCTCGTCCACAAGCCCCATATGGGATATATTACTAATATTCCCCTGGATGGAGGAAAGCAAGATTTACTACCAGACCAATATTTCTAATGATACATGTGGCCTGCTAGGGTAAGTGATGGAGTCAGCGACTTTGTGCTCAATCCCAACTCTTGAGAGTATAAGTGTCTTGACAACACCGATTCTGTTAACAACTTAGCAGACAAGGCAGCCCAAATCCAGACAGGCCCTTTCGGCATTTGCCAGAAGGCCAGTCAAGCCCTGGTTGGTGTTCTCTTGTCAGATATTCAATCACATCTATTTCCGAGGAGCTTCTTGAAGGAGATGACTTCTTTCCTGGCAGAACACGTTTTGTGCAGTTGTTTCAAAACTGGAGATTGCCTTTAAAATAGGTATTATGGGCTACGAGAAGACAACCCACCAACATCTATGTAGTCCATAGACAATGTTCTCTTGCCAGTGTTAGCATATCCAACCTATCTTTTTCTTAGCATCTACTTGAAGGAAATGACTACTTTCCTGGTAGAGCACTTCTTTTTTTTTTAAAGTTGGCTGCAGCTTGAGCGTAAGATTTTGACAAACTTCTCGCTCTTTTGGTTAATTTGGGTTATTTACCACTGAACATTGGATTCGGGAACGAAGAACAACTGTAATTATTAGTGTCAGCGCCACTGTGCTACTGTAGAAACATCTATTTCACTCGTCTGGTTTTAGGTCCAAGTACAACCACAAACTGCAGATACGATGATCCTTCTATTCCTTTACTTGACAGATGTTGGTCAGAGGAGAAGGTGGACACAAAGTGCATCTCTTAATGTAAGATCTTCCGTACTTTTCATTGGCTCATCATTAAAGCGTGCCTGTCATTTTAGGCATCTTTTCAGAATAGGCTGTACATGTGTGTGTACATGAGGAATAACACTATTTTTGTCCATTATATAAGTCATATCCTAAATTTATCACCAGTTCTCCTTCTTGCAGATTATCTCTAATTTTTGGATGTCTCTGAGCTAGTGGATGGAGACCAGTTCCTATAACGACTTCCATAAACAGTACACAAAGACGTGAGGGATTTCTGTTCTCCTGTATCTGCAGCACACTACGATTAGTAACAGAAAAATGGAGGAAATTGTACTGAAGCACTGAGCTGTGTGGCTGTGAATTCAGCACTGGAGAAGGATAAAACAGTTGCTTGAGGCTGCAGCACCATCTGCCTGTCTCTCCCCTTTTCATAGATGATAATAGGAAGTGAAAACTGACACCTCACTGTGCTGGCAGTCTGCTTTGCTTTGACCAAGATGGACTTGGTGGGGGGGAAGGAAGAAATGGCTCATAAGTGGAGAAAGAAGCGCATTTTTCTGAACAGATACCTTACAAAGTTTTATTATCTATGCTTATAATATTGATTTATTCAATATTGACCATGTTAAACAATCAGTTTCAGTCCTTTATATATTATTACACTTTATATAATGTATGGATTCTTCCTCAGGGATATCACATAGTGATAGACCATGCTGCCGCTAGGGAGTCCCAGAAGATATCGGGCAGACCTGGTTACTCTCATCCCTATTCCTCATGGGTGGGGAGAACTGGTGCAGATATCCGCCTCTGCAGAAGAACTGCGTGGGCATGGTTAGAAAACCAGGGGGTCAGTGAATTGGCCCAAGGTTCATGGATAAGGCTATGTGCACACGTTCAGGATTTCTTGCAGAAATTCCTTGAGAAAAACCTGAAATTTTCTGCAAGAAATCTGCATGCGTTTTTTGCGCGTTTTTGGTGCGTTTTTTTTTTGCGGATTTATCCGGACATTTCCCAATGCATAATATAGTGTTAAACCCGCAAAAAATCCGCAAAATTAATGAACATGCTGCGTTTTTTTTACCGCGATGCATTTTTTTCGCGGAAAAAAACGCATCATGTGCACAAAAATTGCGGAATGCATTCTAAATGATAGGATGCTTAATGTGTGCTGGTTTTTTTGCGGTTTTATAGCGAAAAAAAATGCGAAAAATCAGCAACGTGTGCACACAGCTTAAGGGGGGAAAAACATTCCTGGGTGGCAAAACCAACCTAAAAAAATAGGGGGTCGATTTTGATTTTCGCAGTAGCGCCCGCTCTCCTCTCTGTAAGTCGGGGAGTAGGGGGGGGGGGTAGGGGGGCCAGATCCTAATTAACTTGAAGGGATACTTTTGTTGGAGGACTACGCATTTTCCTGTAAAACTAAGTAACCCTTGATGACATCTAGATAAGCCCATGTAGCATGGATAATTGCTGTTCCATCCAGATGACAGCAGAGTTCTTATCTGATGTGGGAAGCGTGTAGTGTGAGGAAGCAGAATTCCAGAACTAGTCCTGGCACAGTCGCAATGTGCTGTTTATGTTTTCCTGGAATGTTCTGCTGTGACTTTTATAATAACATCTGAATTATAGGAGCGACTTTATAGCCGAAAACAAACATTGACACCCATAGCAGCGACAACTCAGAAGGTCTTCGTGGGGTCATCAAAGTCCAGGGGTACAGGTCCAACTGACACTTCTCGTGAGAGCTTCCCATCCTGCTGCTAATCCCAATACTATTCTGAATACGCCCTACACAGTAATTGTGCACCACAAAAAAACCAAGCCCCCATTGGTGCTCCACAAACATATTGTTCTCCTACAGTATTAATTCCCCCGTTATTCCCACCATAAACTGATGATGCCTCCTTTGTGCCCCACAGCAATAGTGCCCACCATGATGACATACACTTTACAAGCATTGTCTTTTCTGCCCCACGATGTAATAGCGCCCTCACAGAGAAATACATTCTTCATTGTGCCCATTACGAAATAATAACACCTCTCTTGTTTTCCACAGTGACAGTGCCCTCCACTGTGCCATGCCCCTTGCTAGTGCCCCACAAAGTACTAGTGTCCACACAAAGTGATAAATCACCCAAAATAATCATGCCTACTTTGTGAATTTTTTGTACTAGTGACCCTCTTTCTGCCCTACAATGTAATAGTGCTCACCACAATATAATGCCTTAAACATTGTGGATCACAAAAAGGGGCACAAGAATAGTGTAGCGTACAAAGGACTAATGTCCCAGTTCCAGCTGCCGACAAAACAGCCTGAAAGTATAATGTTGCCTCCACCATGCCTCACTGTGGGTATGATGTTCATTTGGTCACGTGCCTTGTTATCTTTGCGCCAAACATACCTTTTGGAATTATGGGCAAAAAGTTCAATTTTGGTTTCATCATGTACCTGAATATCTGCATCAGCTGAGGTGTGTATTATGAGGTTCTGCAGTATCTGAGGTGTCCTCAAAATATTTCCATTGAGAATCAGATCATAGGTGTCTATTGCCTGTAGGGGGACCTCATTACATATGGATTGCAGCTAGTATTGATCCCTATAGCTGTTCTACAAATCAATGTGCAGTAAGATCCCTCAAGTGGTGGCTGAAGGGGAAGACAATAACTGAGTGCTTGGCCCGTCATGTAATATAACTGTATGGTACGCCATTAGCCGTAGGCCCTTTATCCCTGATTCACATCTTTTGACTTGCTGTTTTATCATTGTAATGCATTATATACATATTATCTTCCCAAGCACATCTAACAGGCACCTACTTATCCTCCCAAACTGTACGTTCAGTTTTCCATATATATTTGCAGCAGCGGAGGCTCATGGCCGGACTTCAGCACCGCAATACCTAAATCATTGCAGCATTGACCAGCCCCCGCCCTGAACCAGAATCCTGTAATTTCACGTCAGATGTCTCGCCTATGCCACATTCATTTGGTTAACCACAGAAATGTAAAAATTCAAGCTGGCAAATCTGCCTTGAAATGTAATACAGCAATATCCATCCCGTATTATTCTGCACATTCGGGAGTGCCTGACTATTCCCTTATGTCTCCTTTTAAATGAGGCGAGATTAGACATGATTAATTTTGCCTGGTTTGATTTTTTTTTAATGGGATAAATGGCATCATGTCTAATATCTGTGCAGGGGTAGTCCATAGAGCTAAAACACAAATGGGGTAGAGTTTATGCTAACCCTGCCAAAAAATGGGTGTTCCTGATTGATTTGGCATTCCTCAGGGGTGGGACCTAAATGTCACGATTTTGTTCAATACAAGAGCAATTTTTTAAATTCTGTTGGAGCCTTGACTTTTTTTCCAATCACCTACTGTCACGCTGTGACGGTCTTTGGTAAGTATGGGGGGCTTCAAACTGTCCCTGGAACTGGGACGCTAGCTATCTCTGTCTCAGGGGGTACACTAGAAGGTAGAGAGGCCCGAGTCTCCAACCTTACTATGCTCCTGTTAAACCCTGATCTGTCTCCTCCCCCACCCTATGAGGCACGAGACAGAAATGTAAGGTAAACAAGACACAAAGACAAAACAGGGTTAACAGAAAACCTCTATCATACAAAAGCACTAACCTACAATAGTGAGGAGGATAGGGACAGGGAGGACTTAGCTAAATAGGAACAGGGACCAGGAGATAAACACTCACTCACTAACGCAATCCACAGAACCCTACTCCAACAACTCTTCTCCAACCATACTACAACCACCCAGCTTTAGCACACAGCACAGGAAGATGAATCTTTCACCAGCAGGGACAAGAAGGTCTGCCCAGTTTTTATAGGAAGAAGTAATGACCAGATCAGAAGCAGCTGAAATGGAACTGCATGTTTCTGAACAGCATAGAAAGGTTAATTAACCTCTTCAGCACCAGAGGAAACTAAATCAATTTACTATGGGACACAAATCACACCATCTCTAAAGAAGACATGGGATTCATTACCTGATGTGACAGTTAACTCCATGGCTTCTAGGGGTATGTAACAACAACTGTATAATGTGGCTGTTTGTAAAAACTGTGGCCATCACGTGCCATGCAAGTTACTGTCCAATTGACGAAGCCACAACTCCGCACCCTCATATTCCTTGCGCACTGAGTGTACAGTACTGTCATATTAGAAACAGGGTCAACCCCAGCTTTGTGAGGGCCCTTGGACAGACCATTGGGCCCCTCATCGTTTTTAGATTTTCTCTTCCTGGCCTCCCAAGAATCATAACTTTTTTATTGTTCAGTTGATAGTTTTGTAGATTCAGGACTTATTTTATGCGGTACGAGCTGTTGTTTTCATCATGATCATTGTGAGGTCTATATGACTATCTACTTTCTTTTAATTCTGTTTTTTTCAGAGGCAACGTTACCATAAAAAAACGATTTTCCAGTGTAAATTTTTATTTTTTTTGTTTCAGTGCTCAACGTGGAGCGCCCCCACGTCAGGGCAATTGGGTACTCAGTACCGGGCCCTTCTGTTCTCAGTGGGGATGTCACGGTGGCTGACCCGGTCCGTGGCCCTCGGGAGGTCTGTTGATGATGTGGGGAAAGGTCTTTAAAGGGATAATGTTCGTGACGCCACTTGTGGTATTCGGTCAGGGTGACCGACGCTGCTTAGGGGTCCACTGGGGTGATGTTATGGCAGCTAGATGGTATACCTTCCTACAGGTGAAGTGTGTCCCCAGGGCTTCCCAGAGTGTAGATGATGAATGGTGGATGTTGTGAGGCGCAGTGAATAACGAGGACACAAGGGTGCAGTCTCTTTACCTTTACTGAAGGCTTCAGCATCCAAAGTCCAGAGTAGGGACCACAGGGTAGGCAGAGTCCGGCCGGTCTGAAGGCAAATCCAGAGTCCCCTTATCCAGGTGGAATTCAATAGCCTTCCCCTAGCGCACAGTAATACAGTAGATCCCTACTTACGTAAGCTCCAATAAGGTCCTCACTGTTGTTACTCCTCTCACTGTTCCCCGTGGTCGGATAGAACAAAACACGTATGACCGGTGGCCTGAGGCTTTTTATAGGGACCCTAGAGACGCCCTAGCCTCCACAAGTTGCCACCGAGCCTTCTGTGTATGATGGGTCGGACAGCCAACGTGGAATTAACTGTCTTGCCAGTCTCTGAAGTAACGGCATAGAGCTCTTTACTCCCTCGGTATTCTGGCTACCGGTTCTGCGCTTCAGAAGAGGCAGCCTGCTTCTAGCTGGTCTCCCTCTGATGTTTCACTCCTGTTGCTATGACTTCGTTGCTCACTCACTGCAACGCACTTCCTTTTGTGTCCTTTCTTAGGATGCTGCCGCATGGGATGCAGGCACAGCTCCGTATCCTTCTCCCTCTGCAGACCTTCCGTCTGCTCTCCTCTCCTCCTCAGATTGATTCTGCCCAGACTGTTCTAACTTCCTAACCAACCCACCAGTTTTACTAGAACCTTTGCTCCCCCTGGTGGACTGGGGTGTGAAATGTATGTAATTGTTGTGATACCTGGACAGAAGATCTCCTTCATTGCCTTCAGACGTAACATCACTCCCCCTGGTGGAAGAATAACATTACTGCAACGAACCAGGACTCTGGGGCGCTGCACACGTATTGGGTAAATGTTACAATATTTTATTTATTTGGGCGATACCAAAAATGTAAAAAAAATGTAATCTTTTCTAAAAGAAGGGTAATATGAACTTTTACTTTTTTTTAAATAATTTTTTATTGGTTCACCTGGAGGACTGAAACTTTTGACTTTATCGCATGCAGAATGCGCTGCAATACTGTAATGCGTTGGTGTGTTATAAAATTACCAATCTACTAGGAAACCAAGTCAAAGATGGATAAACATGGCAGATACGGGGGTATTCAGTAGGTCCCTGTCTGCCATGACAATGCCATAGTTACCACAGATTCAGGTTGCAACGTCTTTCATATGGGACAAGAAGTAGGCACCTTCCCCAGGCATTATGGCCTCCGGAACTAGTCCCTGTGTGCCGGACGCAGACGTAACCCCCAACTATAAATTTTGTGATTGTGCCAGTTGGCGCAGATTGCTGGAAATTATCTAAAAAGGAAAATGTCTTTGTTCCCTACAGCAACCAATCACAGCTCAGCTTTCATTTTTTAAAAGCACTATCAGACAAGAAAGCTGCATTGTGATTGGTTGCTATGGGTGTCAAACACAGTCTTTCCCCTCTTTGTGTTGACAACCATTTCCCTAATCTAAAAATGTGTTCGCAGCAGTTGTCACTTCTCTTCCGCGGCCCCTCTTGACCTCATACAGACTTAAAACGACTGTTACAACTAAAGTCACACCGTTGGTGCTGTTAAAGGGGCGGTGGATTGACGCTATTAAAAGGCAACATGGCTGGTACAACTACAGTGACCATGTACCATTTACACAGATTTTGAGGATTATAAAAACGTCATCGGTCACGGTTACATATCATCGGTTAGAAATGTTACCGACGGCCACATCTGACATTACGCTCATACACATGATGATCCTGTTACCGGGAAAAAAAAAATTAAAAAAATTAAAGGAATATTCCAAAGCTCGAGGCAAAGCAGGACCAATCCGGAACAAACACATTTCACGGCTCCTGCAGGGGTTAAAAATAAAAAATGAACCTTTCAAGTGCTAAGGCCGAGCGGGTTTCTTTTAGATCTCGGTCTCTGTTCCATCTGACTTGCATTCACACAGTAATAATGAGCAGGACTTGGCGCGGTGCCAGGTACCACATGCAGAATGAGGCGCACATCAAAACTGCAGTATAGCGCTGCCAGTGGGAGAGACGGACAGGGACGGACTGACGGAGTCCTGGGACTTCACACAGCAGGGTCTTCTCACAGCCACGCTATAAAAACGTGACGTGCAAGATGTAGGATACCGCTCGTCTTAGCCCAATTGTCTATAGATGAATTGTGAGCGCCATTGTGGGCGTGGGCTAGCATAGTAACATAGTAACATAGTTAGTAAAGCCGAAAAAAGACATTTGTCCATCCAGTTCAGCCTATATTCCATCATAATAAATTCCCAGATCTACGTCCTTCTACAGAACCTAATAATTGTATGATACAATATTGTTCTGCTCCAGGAAGACATCCAGGCCTCTCTTGAACCCCTCGACTGAGTTCGCCATCACCACCTCCTCAGGCAAGCAATTCCAGATTCTCACTGCCCTAACAGTAAAGAATCCTCTTCTATGTTGGTGGAAAAACCTTCTCTCCTCCAGACGCAAAGAATGCCCCCTTGTGCCCGTCACCTTCCTTGGTATAAACAGATCCTCAGCGAGATATTTGTATTGTCCCCTTATATACTTATACATGGTTATTAGATCGCCCCTCAGTCGTCTTTTTTCTAGACTAAATAATCCTAATTTCGCTAATCTATCTGGGTATTGTAGTTCTCCCATCCTCAATTTTGTTGCCCTCCTTTGTACTCTCTCTAGTTCCATTATATCCTTCCTGAGCACCGGTGCCCAAAACTGGACACAGTACTCCATGTGCGGTCTAACTAGGGATTTGTACAGAGGCAGTATAATGCTCTCATCATGTGTATCCAGACCTCTTTTAATGCACCCCATGATCCTGTTTGCCTTGGCAGCTGCTGCCTGGCACTGGCTGCTCCAGGTAAGTTTATCATTAACTAGGATCCCCAAGTCCTTCTCCCTGTCAGATTTACCCAGTGGTTTCCCATTCAGTGTGTAATGGTGACATTGATTCCTTCTTCCCATGTGTATAACCTTACATTTATCATTGTTAAACCTCATCTGCCACCTTTCAGCCCAAGTTTCCAACTTATCCAGATCCATCTGTAGCAGAATACTATCTTCTCTTGTATTAACTGCTTTACATAGTTTTGTATCATCTGCAAATATCGATATTTTACTGTGTAAACCTTCTACCAGATCATTAATGAATATGTTGAAGAGAACAGGTCCCAATACTGACCCCTGCGGTACCCCACTGGTCACAGCGACCCAGTTAGAGACTATACCATTTATAACCACCCTCTGCTTTCTATCACTAAGCCAGTTACTAACCCATTTACACACATTTTCCCCCAGACCAAGCATTCTCATTTTGTGTACCAACCTCTTGTGCGGCACGGTATCAAACGCTTTGGAAAAATCGAGATATACCACGTCCAATGACTCACCGTGGTCCAGCCTATAGCTTACCTCTTCATAAAAACTGATTAGATTGGTTTGACAGCGATGCGTCCGACATTGCATTCAATGGCGGCGTTGACGGACTACGTTACACCGCGTTATGCCGCGGTTTAACGTAGTCCGTTTAACGGTGTCACTGAACGCAATGTGAACCCAGTATTGACCACGTCACTTTAATTATACCAGCTGTGTTGCCTTTTAATAATATCACCCTACATCCGATCACTGGCTCGCTCTTCTTACCTGCATCTCAAAAACATTTCTAGAATTCGACCTTTTCTTAATTTCGACTCTGCAAAAACTCTGACTGTTTCACTTATTCATTCTCGTCTGGACTATTGTAACTCTCTACTAATCGGTCTCCCTCTTGCAAAACTCTCCCCGCTCCAATCTGTCCTGAATGCTGCAGCCAGGATCATATTCCTCACCAACCGTTACACCGATGCCTCTACCTTGTGCCAGTCATTACACTGGCTACCCATCCACTCCAGAATCCAGTACAAAACTACTACCCTCATCCACAAAGCACTCCATGGCTCAGCACCACCCTACATCTCCTCTCTGGTCTCGGTCTACCACCCTACCCGTGCCCTCCGCTCCGCTAATGACCTCAGGTTAGCATCCTCAATAATCAGAACCTCCCACTCCCGTCTCCAAGACTTTACACGTGCTGCGCCGATTCTTTGGAATGCACTACCTAGGTTAATACGATTAATCCCCAATCCCCACAGTTTTAAGCGTACCCTAAAAACTCATTTGTTCAGACTGGCCTACCGCCTCAATGCATTAACCTAACGATCCCTGTGTGGCCTATTTATAATAAAAAAAAAAAAAAAAGGTTCCTCGCATCATGTTCTCATACACTTTATGCAGTATTAGCCCTCTGTGTCTGTACTGCTACATACTTAGGCAGGTAACTGGTTCATGCAGCTTTACATGAACACCTGAGCCTTACACTATAGCCGGTCCGAATAACTAAAGCAATTGTTACCATCCACCTCTCGTGTCTCCCCTTTTCCCCATAGTTTGTAGCTTGCGAGCAGCAGGGCCCTCATTCCTCCTGGTATCTGTTTTGAACTGTATTTCTGTTATGCTGTAATGTCTATTGTCTGTACAAGTCCCCTCTATAATTTGTAAAGCGCTGCGGAATATGTTGGCGCTATATAAATAAAATTATTATTATTATTATTATTATTATTATATCAGCCAAGCGCCCCTTTAACAGCACCAGCTAGGTGCATCTTTAATTTTGGAAGCTAAATGCCCCTATAACATTATTAAACTAATATCCCTTTATTAGTGCTTGTCAGATTATATGCTGCTTTAAAAGTACCACCTCATGCTCCTTTAGTGGTATCAGCCAAATGCCCCTTTAATTGTACCAGCTATGTGGACCTTTAATAGTAATAGCCCAAACCCCTTTAATGGTACCAGCTATGTGCCACTTTAATACTACTACTAAGAGCTACTTGTCTCTTTATTAATGTCAACTGTCAGCCCCTTTAACAATGCAATACCCCATAGGGCATAACTTGATGATCCCTGTGGGATTGACCTATGGGACCCCCAGTGATCCCAACATCAGGGCTCTTGAATCCTGATCTGCAGACCCATCTTGAATGGAGCAGAATTACACAAGCATGGACTCCGCTCCATTCATTGTCTATGGCATGGGGGAATACCTCAGTAGCATAGCTAGCGGTGGGCAGAGGGTGCGGTCGCCCCAGGACCCCTGCTCTCAGGGGCTCACCCAGAGCTACGCTACTTTTAACTGTATAGGTGTGCATAGCGTGCCGATACAGTTAAACTCTCCGGCAGAGCAGGGAGCCACATTTTTCCTGCACTGCCACGTGGCCACTATCAGGCACCGGACCCCCAGGTTCAACTGTATCAGCATCCAGGAGAGAAAGAGAATCAGCCATCGCTTCCTTTCCCATCATTCAGCATTGGCATCTGATGTCTCAGCGCAGCGGGTGCAATGACATCACCACATGGTACCCGCTGTACTGAGATGTGCGGGCACTCAGAACGCCCATTGCGGAGACCGGAGCAGTGAGGGAACAAGGAGGTGAGTACTGTATTTTATTATGGGGAGTGCATTATATTGTATGGAGGGCTATAGGGGGTGCATTATAATATATGGAGGACTATGGTGGGGAGTGTATTATACTATATGGAGGACTATGGGGAGTGCATTATACTGAATGGAGGACTATGGGGAGTACATTATACTGTATGGAGACTTATGGTGGAGAGTGCATTATACTGTATGGAGACCTATGGGAAGTGCTTTATACTGTATGGAGGCCTATGGTGGGGAGTGCATAATACTGTATGGAAGACTACAGGGGGTGCATTATACTACATGGAGGCCTACAGGGAATGCATTATACTGTTTGGAGGCCTATAAAGAGTGCATTATAATACATAAAGGCCTATGGGGAATGCATTACACTGAATGGAGGCATATGGTGAGTGCACTACATTGAATGGAGGCCTAGTGAGAGTGCATTATAATACACAGTGGCCTATGGGGAATGCATTACACTGAATGGAGGCCTATGAAGAGTGCATTATACTACATGGGGCAGCACGGTGGCGCAGTGGTCAGCACAGCAGCCTTGCAAAGAGTTTGTATGTTCTCTCCGTGTTTGCGTGGGTTTCCTCCGGGTACTCCAGTTTCCTCCCACATTCCAAAGACATACTGATAGGGAAGCTAGATTGTGAGCTCCAATGGGGACAGTGATGATAATATGGAATATGTTAGCGCTATATAAAAGTAAAGATTATTATTATTTATTGAAGCCTATGATGGGGAGTGCATTATACTATATGGAGTATTATGGGGTGCATTATACTGTATGGAGGCTATTTATAGGCTCATCATACGGACGAGGGGGCCATCATACAGTGTGGGGATTACAGTGAGGAGGCCATCATACAGTGTGGAAGTTAATCTGGGGTCTTTGTACAGTGTTTGGTCCCTCAAACAGTTTGGAGGCTAATAAGGGGTCAGTATACTGTGTGGGTGGTACTATACTGTGAGGGGGCATTATACTGTGTAGAGTGGAGCTGTATAGGGGGAGACTCGGGACATTACTAAAGGTACCTTCACACTGAGCGACTTTAGAACGATAACAATAGCGATCTGTGATGTTGCAGCGTCCTGGATAGCGATATCATTGTGTTTGACACGCAGCAGCGATCAGGATCCTGCTGTGAGATTGGTCGGAGCTAGAAGGCCAGAACTTTATTTCGTCGCTGGATCACCCGCTGACATCGCTGAATCGGCGTGTGTGACGCCGATCCAGCGATGTCTTCACTTGTAACCAGGGTAAACATCGGGTTACTAAGCGCAGGGCCGCGCTTAGTAACCCGATATTTACCCTGGTTACCTAAAAAAAACAAACACTACATACTTACATTCCGGTGTCTGTCGCGTCCCCCGCCTTCAGCTTCCCTGCACTGTGTAAGCGCCGGCCGTAAAGCAGAGCACAGCGGTGACATCACCGGCCAGCGCTGACACAGTGCAGGGAAGCTGACGCCGGGGGACGCGACAAACACCGGAATGTAAGAACGTAGTGTTTTGGTTTTTTTTTACATTTACAATGGTAACTAGGGTAAACATCGGGTTATTAAGTGCGGCCCTGCGCTTAGTAACCCGATGTTTACCCTGGTTACCCGGGGACTTCGGCATTGTTGGTCGCTGGAGATCTGTCTGTGTGACAGCTCTCCAGCGACCACACAACGACGAAACAGCGACGCTGCAGTGATCGGCATCGTTGTCTATATCGCTGCAGCGTCGCTTAATGTGATGGCACCCTTAATGTAAAGTGGGCACTTTTTGTTATGGGGGAACTCTGATTATTCTGACTGTCAAAGAGGCACACAGAGGGCATTATTACTTTCTAGGGGGTAAAATGTTTTGTAGGGCACTTGCACAAAGCATTTCTATATTATAGATATTTGTTTTACCATCTAGAGGGCGAATCTCCGGGGTTGGAACCCAGTCAATCTATGAATATTTACTTATCCTGCTGATAAGTACTAATAACTTGTTTTTATTGGACAACCCCTTTAATAGTAGCAATCAAATACCCCCCGCTACATGCCACTCAATTAGTACTATCGACGTGCTCCTATATTATTACCGGCTACATTACCCTTTAAACTTACTATGAGTTTTAATAGTTCCAACTAAATGTCCCTCTAATTGTGCCAGCCTAATTCCCCTTTAACAGCAATAGCCACATATGCCTTTATTAATATTATCCATATGATCCTTTAATGATACCTTTCATAGTACCAGCCATATAGTACCAATAATGTGCTCGTTTCATAGTGCCAATGATCCTCCCCTTTAATAGTAGTAACATGCTATTTTGTCATTACATTGTACCTACCCCTTTATTACTACCAGCTACACAACCCCCGTAGCACCATCATTCATTTGCTTTTTTAATAGTGCCGTTCACATAACCACTTAAATATGTTGTCCAGTGAAGATAAGATATATAAATTATTTATATATTACCAGTAAAAAAAAACAACTTTATCTGTAGTAACCACATACCCCTTTAAAGAAGACTGGTCACTTGCCATAAACATGTACATTTTTAACCCATGTAAACGCTGCTCTTCTCCTGAATCCGGCAATGTTTTTCTTTTGTTCCTGCTCCTCTCCGTTCCTGAGATATAGCCCCTTCTTCCCTGCATATAAATATAGCCTTACTAGTCAGGTGGGCGTGGTCCTCAAGAAAACAGTTGAAGACTACGGTCCCTTGCCTGAAAAAACTAAATTTGTTTACCGGAAAAAGGTGGCCATATCTTGGGAACGGAGATGAGTAGGAACAAAAGAAAAACATCGCCGGATTCAGGAGAACAGCGGCATTTACACCGGGTAAAGAAATAACATAGTTATGGCAAGTCACAGGTCCCCCTTTAAGGCACCGGGAAGGTGGAGAACTAACCCTATGACCCCCCACATGAGCTAATTTCATGCTGAATATGTAACTGGTTCTATGAGATCATGTATTATTTAGGTATGCACTGTACTACACAGATATCTGTACTTTCATGACAACCCCCCATCATTACGGTAATGGCAGCCAACCGTGGTCTGTTATCCGTCATATAGCATTATTATACCCTTCATGTTATATTACAGGATTTTATCTAAGAGGACATCACAGGGACTTATATGGAAATCTAAAATTCTTGAACTATCACTGCCCTTGGGGTTTCTCCCTCCACCCTGCGGAGTCATCCTTAAATTAAAATTATAGTTATTATGTCAATTTGGAGCTAAAAACGCGGTCACGACACCAAATACCAGAACCTCAGCTCTGATCGGCCATGTGCTTTTGATTATGTCCAAGGGGTTTTCTAATTTATTACTACTAGACCAGGTTCACACAACCGACTTTCATGATCCAAGCACGGACCACAATGTCCGGACTGGCCATAGGTCTCCTGACCTGAACTCACCCATCTCATATAGTATATGCACGTAGGAGCTTTGGGACCTGAGATGAAGGCCATATTGGCCACCACTGGGACCCTCACCTATCGGCCAATGCATACTTGTCAAGAGCCCCAATTTTGACGGAATAGTCACAGAGCACAAAAGGAGCTTGGTTTATGCAATCTCTTCCCAGAAATGGTTGTTTTCGGGGGCATTCCTGGGATGGGCTTTACATGTTAAAATTTTGGCAACTAAACAAAACAGGGGCACTCGTTCCTCCTGTCGAATTTAAATGTCACAGTTGACAACATTAATGAATTCGCCACGACTGTCCTGAATTTTCAAAAGCAATTTTACAAATTTAGGTAAGTCTCGGGTCGATAAGGGGCTGGTTTGACGTTAGTTCCTCCCAAAAGGATTAGGTCATGAGCAGTCCTCGGGGGAAGGGCTTAAAGAGCAACCATTGTTTAACCCCTTCACCGGCGGGACCTTTTTTTGCGTTTCTGTTTTTCTCTTCCCTTTTTCCCAGAGCCGTAACTTTTTTTTTTTACTTTTCCATCAATATGGCTTGGATACTTCTGGCTTGGGCTCCAAGTTTCCAGTCACTCTATGTGACTGCAGACTTGTGAATCCTCACAGCGCGCAATGTGCATGCTGTCAGGATTTTGCGGTGGCAGGAGCTGACGTGCGCGTGATCGCAATTTTCAGACATGCGGTCACATGCCGACTAGACATGAATACGAGTGAATTGAGTGAGGCCCGATATGTCTAGTCGGAATGTGACCGGAAGTATGCAAATCGCTCTCTCCGGGCTCTGGCACACGAGAGATCTGACAGCGTGCACTGTGCGAGCTGTGAGGATTTACAAGTCTGCAGTCACATAGAGTGACTACAGACTTGAGCCCCCAAGCCTGGACAACCCCTTTAAGTGACACAATCCCCCTGGGGTGTCTGTGTAAGCGCCCATTGATTCCCCCTGCAATGCAATTAATTGCAGGGTGCCATGTCAGCCTGGGGTCTGCTGAAAACCCCCACTGCGGCCAACATGCTCAGATGTGTTTTATAACAGACGTAATTATCTACTGTAATACTAAAATATTACTGTATATTGTACAAGCAAGTAAATCATCTCAAGTTCAACTGCCCTGGATAAAAAAAAATAAAAAAATAAATTAATTAAAAATTAAGAAAAAATTAAGATAAGTACAAATCGAGTCAAAATAAATTAGTAAGAACGTGAGCATTTTTTTGTATCACTGCATCCTAAAAAGTACAATATATCAGAATATAAAATTATTTAACCCATAACGTAAAAGACAAAATTGTCGTTTCACGATCACGGCACCTTCCTTGTAATAAAAAGCGCTACAAATGTATTTAGTTCAGAATGGTATCAACCAATAAAAGCAATAAAAACATACAAAAAAAAAAGCCCTCACACAGTTACACGATGACAAAATGTAAAAGAAAACAGAAACATAAACCAATTTTAATATTTTTTACAATGTTCTGAATTTTTGAATGCTACTTAAAAAAAATAAAAAATAAAATAATAATAATAAAAAATAAATAAATAAATAAATAAATGACAAAAACTGCACAAAGTTTGGCACTGCCATAATGTTACCGACAAAGAGAATCCTGTTTTCAGGTCCCTTTTACTGCACAATGAATTCTATAAAAGCGGAAACCAAAAAAAAAGCAATGGCGGAAGGTTTTTTTCACTATTTCGCCACACTTTTCTCCGATTTTTAGTACATATGGTATCATCCCGCAAAAAAAAATGCTCTTTTACATCTGTCAACGTAAAAATATAAACGTTTTGGCTTTTGGAACAAGGGAAAGAAAAAAACAAAAAAATAAAAATTGATGAAAAGGGTATCAAAATTGTGTGCACAAATATATTATTGGAGGGGGTCTCAACACTGGGACCCCCACTTAGACTATAATTGAAATGTTTTTGCCAGTGTATTATAATGTATTTGTCGTTATTACATTTTATGACATTATTATGAAGCGGAGGAAAAGGTAACCATCCTTTTTTTTAGTAGGGAATGTTCTGCAAACGCCGATGTCTTCCTGCCGTGATGGAGACATATGAACGTGGTCATCGCCGCTCTATAATCTGCTAATTTAGGGCTGATTACACGGGCCTTGAAATCAACATTACCCCTCTGTTTACCGTAATCCCCTAACTACGGCGTAATGAAATCAGCATGGATTCGGTGTTGTTTACAGTGAGAATTTCAAGCATTCGTTCCTTGTGAGACACAGAACGAGTCTTCCCTAATTTTCCGTGATTATCCTCAGAGGGACGGATTCTTATCCGGGCCGGGAAATGTTTCTTCTGTTAACTGTCTGCATTTAATTCCCCAATTTATAAGAGGATTATCCGCAATCGGAGACATTCACTAGCCTATAGAACAAGGCCTGGATCTTCGGCGTGTTGGGCCTGTTGTGTTCCCCATTCCCTCTTCTTGAGTCCAACATCTATCCCCTATCTCATGGGAGGTTTTGTGAGTTCTCCAGATTTACGGCTGCTGCTCTTCATGCTCTGACTGGCTCCTGATTATAAGCACAACCCCACCACAAAGTCATAATCAGGATTTCCTTTACATGGGACAAAAAAAAGTTTGGGCATTGGACTAGGTCAGTTAATGGGTGGTGAGAACATGAGCAGAGTTCCTCTTCCCTAGTGGTGGTCCTCATCATATAACCACCACTAGGTGATTACTAGATGATAATAGAGACAGCCACAGTTCCCCCATAATAACACTGACATCCACAGTTCCCAATAATAACAGTGACATTCACAGTGCCCCCCATAAGAATGACATCCACAGTGCCCCCATAATAAAAGTGGTCCAAAGTGCCCCTGTGAAGATCTGAGGTTGTGGGTTGTAATAATCATCTAGGCAGGTTAAAAATGCAGCTATTTTTTATTCCTTACATCCATGGTCTTACAGCAATTCCGGGTAGATGGTCACAATGCAATGTCCCCAGTGAGCAAGATCCCATCCTGCCCCCGTACCAGTGGCTCCCAACTTTTGGTTGGCCCACAGCTTTTGCATCTCTCACCAGTATAATCTATAGTCACAGTCCATACTCCATACTACGACCGTAGCACATGTCTCCCTCTCCAGCCGGACACAACGGTCCTTAACATAGTTCCTCACATCCAGATGACACAACCGTAGCAGGTGTATCCAGCCCAGCCGGCAATCGATCTTCAAACTCCATGTGCCATCCATAGATGGGCACCAGGACCTCAGCAATAGATCCTTGCCCCTCCACGTCACTGCACCAACTCGCTCACTAAAAACCTGTGGCTTATTGTTTTCTCTCTCCTGGGATCAGCTCTCTGAATGGGATAAGTGTTCAAACCCTCTCCCCAAAGCTAACTGGTGGAGGTATTTTCCTCAGGCCGAACCCATCACCTTAGACTGCATGTGAGACCCCCTGTGGTGATTTGATGACATTTCCTTAATGTCGTGTTTTTATTTTTTCTCTTGCAGGTTACTATTGGACAGTCGGTGGCCGGATGGGATGGTATCGATATTGGATAGAGGATTATTTATATCCTATAGAATCGATGAATGAATGGATGTTTATTAATATCATCTTTTCCTTCTTTGCCGTCCGACTGTCTCATTGTACTGCTAATATGTAGTGTGTTTTGCTTCTTCACTTCTGTGCCGGCTTTTGTCTCTGTTAATTACCGTATGTTATGGGGATCCAAGGTTTTTTCTATATGTTTTATTGGCATAATGTTAATAGGGATGGAGATCTCTTTTATATATATATGTGCGCCCCTTTTAGGTGGGCAGGTGAAGCCTGCGGTGTCTGCGCTCGCGCGTCCATGCCTTTAGGAGGAGCCCTTTGCTTTTTGGGTTCTGGCTTGGATGCGCCTACGCGTCAGCGCAGTAGCTCCCTGTGCACCTGGTATTAGGGCGCTACATGGTTTGGGAGGTTGCGCTTGCGCATTGGACTACGGGGGCGGGCTGGCATTGCAGTCCTGTGGTGGTGGTTCGTCCCGGACGTTGAGCGCATGCGCTCCTCGGCGGCGCCTATACACTAGGTGGCCGGGAGGGGGCGCATGCGCCCGATGTCGTGGGGGTGGACCTCGGCTGCGGTCATGTGATGGGGGTTCGCCTTGTGTTCTATGCGCCTGCGCTCCCCCATGCCTCTTTGGGTGAACCTTAGTGACCCGGAAGTGATATACAGGGATTGGGATTGTTTAGAATATACAGCACTTTGGATTGGGCGGTTTTGCGGGATAATGTGTACCGGATAGTGTGATAGGGTATTTTCCCCTTTTGGCGCAATGTACCGGGATTGGACATTGGGATGGTCTCATGCAGCTGATTGGCCGATTGTTCCCATGGTGACAGAGATGCAGGAAGCAGCGGCTCGCCGATCCATGAAGAATATATGAAGATCTGTGTATATATATGGTGAAGAGTGGGGCTTTTTATTCATTATATGGGTATATGTTGATAATGTTATTATATGTAAATTACCAATGTCTGTATTTTATGTGATATTTGTTAATTGTTCTATGTGGGCGGCATCTGGTGGTGATTGGTGCACTGTGTGGCATCCACACTACTTAAGACAGCCCCCTATGCTGTATTGTATGCTTGACAAAGACCAAGTGTTGGTCGAAAACGTTGCTGTGTCATGGCTGAATAAAGCTTATTTTGAAGATTTCTACACCTGGATGGAGCGCTGTTCATTATATATTGATTGGTCTGGCTATATCCGGGACGGTTCCCTGGATGTTGAACGGGCACCCCAGTACTGTGAGTGCTGTCAGCTTTTGCTTTTTCGATTCCCCTGTGGTGATGGCGCCGCTGGGTCTACTATCCCCATTCACACAAATGGGACTAGGGGACTGGGAGAACAATGGCTTGAGGCCCCTGTGAAACTAACAAGAGTAATGGAATAATTGCCTTAAGGTACCGTTACACTAAACGACTTACCAACGATCACGACCAGCGATACGACCTGGCCGTGATCGTTGGTAAGTCGTTGTGTGGTCGCTGGGAAGCTGTCACACAGACCGCTCTCTCCAGCGACCAACGATCAGGGGAACGACTTCGGCATCGTTGAAACTGTCTTCAACGATGCCGAAGTCCCCGGGTAACCAGGGTAAACATCGGGTTACTAAGCGCAGGGCCGCGCTTAGTAACCCGATATTTACCCTGGTTACCATTGTAAAAGTATTGTTGTTGTTTTTTTTAACTTTTACAATGGTAACCAGGGTAAATGTCGGGTTACTAAGCGCGGCCCTGCACTTAGTAACCCGATATTTACCCTGGTTACCAGTGAACACATCGCTGGATCGGCGTCACACGCCGATCCAGCGATGACAGCGGGTGATCAGCGACCAAAAAAAGGTCCTGATCATTCCCCAACGACCAACGATCTCCCAGCAGGGGCCTGATCGTTGGTCGCTGTCACACATATCGAGATCGTTAGCGGGATCGTTGCTACGTCACAAAAAGTGTGACGTTGCAACGATATTGTTAACAAAATCGTTATGTGTGAAGGTACCTTTACCTGATTATCAATCTTGGGTCTGGCCTTATGTATGGATAAGATCCAGCCCGAACGTCTTCTTCTGGTTACTGCCACTGAATGGAAACATCGATTCCTGAGGCTGAACTGACGAGTAAGCAAATCTCTAATAAAACACAACAATAAGATTGACGTAACCAGTGCTCCGTTCTGGAAAAAAAGTCTTCATCCCGTAGAGCCGTGGATTCCGCTCTGCTTTGGTCCAATAGAGTTTAGAACAAGGCCGACTCCTTACGCAATAACAGTCTTTCTACTGTAGCTCAGTGCCGTTTTGACCACCCATAGCCCCCCGCCAATTTAAGATCAGCCCCCCCAACCAATCATTGATGTATAAGACCAAGAGAAAACCTTTTTTTTATAGCTTTCGCTATGCACTAAGCTCTATTCTTACTTTTTTTTTCAATATGTAAAAATGTCTTAACGAGTTGATGTCTTCCCCTTTAACTCTGGAATCTCATCTGTGACACCTAGATTTTTTCTTTTTTACACATGACCAGAAATGAGAAATCTCTTTAGCACATTCTTGGAGGATAAAAATGTTTTCTGTAAATTCTGTGAATGGGCTGAAAGCTTTAAAGTCCACTCGGTAATAATAACTTCATCAAAGCCGAAATCTGATAACTGTGAAACGCGTTAATCCTATTCTATTGCAGCTCTAATTACAGGGAATGCTGCCTGCAAGGTTCTCTGCCTATGTAATGTAATGTAAACACCATAGAGGTAATAAAGAGCTCTGCAACTTTCTGATATACTCAATTATTTACCATTGTCAAGATCTCGTCTTGCTGTCAATAACTGTCAACTTCTTTTCCTCCGCAGGCTGAAAATATTATAGGGTTCTGTGGCTGAAAAATGCATCTCTCTTTTTAGAGAACCCAAAATGGTAGTGGGTTACATTTATTTCCACAGGCAACATGCAATTTTTTATTTTCCCTGTGGTGGCGCTGCAGGGGAATTAAACCCTTGATACAATGTTTTTTTACTGATCGCCTATTAGGCTCACTAGGTGAGGTGGATCCTGAAAGCCCAAGGTAGGCACACAGGCCATGGGTGTCGGTGCAGCAGGAAGTTGAGGCACGCGAGTAACTGGTAGCAGTGGTAAGGGACAGGGCTGCCACTAGAAATTTCGGGGCCCCATACTGGCAAAATTTTCGGGGCCCCCTTGAGACTCTGCCCAGGTTCCACCCCAGCCCCGCCTCCAGGCTCCACCCCTCGAACTGTCCACAGTCCCACCGCTCTCTCTTGGAAAATCTCCACTTCTCACCTATCACACATTGACAGTTCCCATCACCAGATCACACATATAGCCGTCAGCTTTTGTTTTGGCCAAAAGATTTTTTAAGCCGCCACCAGAACACGGTTGACACTTTTGGCCGGGCCCTACTGTACTGTAACCTACTAAATATTTGTTAAAATATGCAATACAATTTAGGTACATTTTTATTTATTTTTCAATTTTTAAAATGACCTATAATACTACATACAAGGAACAAATACCACAGCACTATGACCAGATGACATATTACCACCACAGTGACCGAATAATATCAAACACAAGGAACAAATACCACAACACCATGACCAGACCGCATATTACCACCACATAGTGACTGAATACTACAATACTGATCAGTAATAAAAAAAAAACCCACAATACTATCACCATCAGTGCCATTATACACAGGAGATCTGTAATTAGTAAGCAGTGTCTGTGTACAGGTAATACAGTGATCACCGGTGACATTATACACAGGAGCTCTGTATATAGTATACAGTGTATAGTGTCAGTGTATAGTTAACACTGACTCACCAGTGACGTCTCTAGGTGAAGTCCTTCATCTTTCATCCAGCACAGACCGCCATCATTTCTTCCAGCCAGGACTTGTCTCTGCAGGAAATAACACAGTTATCTCGAGTTCCACTTGCAGAATACATTACTTAATTTTCACAGCCTCTACATTACACCACATAAAGAAGGTGACATAGTATCACTCTGCACAGTAACAGGACCTCCCCCCATTTAAAACAGTATCCTCAAAAAATAAAATAAATACATCACTGCAATAATAATATCCCTTAATTAGCCCCTATGGTAATATTCGCCATCCTAGCCCCCGTGTGTCTCATTGCAGGCTCCAGCCATATAATCTCTCCATCCTGCCCCATCTGTCTCCATCGTATCCATCCTGCCCCATCTGTCTCCAATCCTGCCCCATCTGTCTCCATTCTGCCCCATCTGTTTCCAATCCTGCACCATCTGTGTCCAGCACTCTGTCTCATCTGTGTCCAGCACTCTGCCCCATCTGTTTCCAATCCTGCCCCATCTGTGTCCAGCACTCTGCCCCATCTGTGTCCAGCACTCTGCCCCATCTGTGTCCAATCCTGCCCCATCTGTGTCCAGCACTCTGCCCCATCTGTGTCCAATCCTGCCCCATCTGTGTCCAGCACTCTGCCCCATCTGTGTCCAATCCTGCCCCATCTGTGTCCAGCACTCTGCCCCATCTGTGTCCAATCCTGCCCCATCTGTGTCCAGCACTCTGCCCCATCTGTGTCCAATCCTGCCCCATCTGTGTCCAGCACTCTGCCCCATCTGTGTCCAATCCTGCCCCATCTGTGTCCAGCACTCTGCCCCATCTGTGTCCAATCCTGCCCCATCTGTGTCCAGCACTCTGCCCCATCTGTGTCCAGAACTCTGCCCCATCTGTGTCCAGCACTCTGCCCCATCTGTGTCCAGCACTCTGCCCCATCTGTGTCCAGCACTCTGCCCCATCTGTGTCCAGCACTCTGCCCCATCTGTGTCCAATCCTGACCCATCTGTGTCCAGCACTCTGCCCCATTTGTGTCCAATCCTGCCCCATCTGTGTCCAGCACTCTGCCCCATCTGTGTCCAATCCTGCCCCATCTGTGTCCAGCACTCTGCCCCATCTGTGTCCAGCACTCTGCCCCATCTGTGTCCAGCACTCTGCCCCATCTGTGTCCAGCACTCTGCCCCATCTGTGTCCAGCACTCTGCCCCATCTGTGTCCAGCACTCTGCCCCATCTGTGTCCAGCACTCTGCCCCATCTGTGTCCAATCCTGCCGCATCTGTGTCCAGCACTCTGCCCCATCTGTGTCCAATCCTGCCCCATCTGTGTCCAGCACTCTGCCCCATCTGTGTCCAATCCTGCCCCATCTGTGTCCAGCACTCTGCCCCATCTGTGTCCAGCACTCTGCCCCATCTGTGTCCAGCACTCTGCCCCATCTGTGTCCAGCATATCTGCCCCATCTGTGTCCAGCACTCTGCCCCATCTGTGTCCAGCACTGAGTCTGCCCCATCTGTTTCCAATCCTGCCCCATTTGTGTCCAGCACTCTGCCCCATCTGTGTCCAATCCTGCCCCATCTCTGTCCAGCACTCTGCCCCATTTCTGTCCAGCACTCTGCCCCATCTCTGTCCAGCACTCTGCCCCATCTCTGTCCAGCACTCTGCCCCATCTCTGTCCAGCACTCTGCCCCATCTCTGTCCAGCACTCTGCCCCATCTCTGTCCAGCACTCTGCCCCATCTCTTCCCAGCACTCTGCCCAGCACTCTGCCCCATCTCTTCCCAGCACTCTGCCCCATCTCTGTCCAGCACTCTGCCCAGCGCTCTGCCCCATCTCTGTCCAGCACTCTGCCCCATCTCTGTCCAGCGCTCTGCCCCATCTCTGTCCAGCGCTCTGCCCCATCTCTGTCCAGCGCTCTGCCCCATCTCTTCCCAGCGCTCTGCCCCATCTCTGTCCAGCACTCTGCCCCATCTCTGTCCAGCAGTCTGCCCCATCTCTGTCCAGCACTCTGCCCCATCTCTGTCCAGCACTCTGCCCCATCTCTGTCCAGCACTCTGCCCAGCACTCTGCCCCATCTCTTCCCAGCAATCTGCCCCATCTCTGTCCAGCACTCTGCCCAGCACTCTGCCCCATCTCTGTCCAGCGCTCTGCCCCATCTCTGTCCAGCGCTCTGCCCCATCTCTGTCCAGCGCTCTGCCCCATCTCTGTCCAGCGCTTTGCCCCATCTCTGTCCAGCGCTCTGCCCCATCTCTTCCCAGCACTCTGCCCCATCTCTGTCCAGCACTCTGCCCCATCTCTGTCCAGCACTCTGCCCCATCTCTGTCCAGCACTCTGCCCCATCTCTGTCCAGCACTCTGTCCAGCACTCTGCCCCATCTCTTCCCAGCACTCTGCCCAGCACTCTGCCCCATCTCTTCCCAGCACTCTGCCCCATCTCTGTCCAGCACTCTGCCCAGCACTCTGCCCCATCTCTGTCCAGCACTCTGCCCCATCTCTGTCCAGCGCTCTGCCCCATCTCTGTCCAGCGCTCTGCCCCATCTCTGTCCAGCACTCTGCCCCATCTCTGTCCAGCACTCTGCCCAGCACTCTGCCCCATCTCTTCCCAGCACTCTGCCCCATCTCTTCCCAGCACTCTGCCCCATCTCTGTCCAGCACTCTGCCCCATCTCTGTCCAGCACTCTGCCCCATCTCTGTCCAGCACTCTGCCCCATCTCTGTCCAGCACTCTGCCCAGCACTCTGCCCCATCTCTTCCCAGCAATCTGCCCCATCTCTGTCCAGCACTCTGCCCAGCACTCTGCCCCATCTCTGTCCAGCGCTCTGCCCCATCTCTGTCCAGCGCTCTGCCCCATCTCTGTCCAGCGCTCTGCCCCATCTCTGTCCAGCGCTTTGCCCCATCTCTGTCCAGCGCTCTGCCCCATCTCTTCCCAGCACTCTGCCCCATCTCTGTCCAGCACTCTGCCCCATCTCTGTCCAGCACTCTGCCCCATCTCTGTCCAGCACTCTGCCCCATCTCTGTCCAGCACTCTGTCCAGCACTCTGCCCCATCTCTTCCCAGCACTCTGCCCAGCACTCTGCCCCATCTCTTCCCAGCACTCTGCCCCATCTCTGTCCAGCACTCTGCCCAGCACTCTGCCCCATCTCTGTCCAGCACTCTGCCCCATCTCTGTCCAGCGCTCTGCCCCATCTCTGTCCAGCGCTCTGCCCCATCTCTGTCCAGCACTCTGCCCCATCTCTGTCCAGCACTCTGCCCAGCACTCTGCCCCATCTCTTCCCAGCACTCTGCCCCATCTCTTCCCAGCACTCTGCCCCATCTCTGTCCAGCACTCTGCCCCATCTCTGTCCAGCACTCTGCCCCATCTCTGTCCAGCACTCTGCCCCATCTCTTCCTAGCACTCTGCCCCATCTGTGTCCAGCACTCTGCCCCATCTCTGTCCAGCGCTCTGCCCCATCTCTGTCCAGCGCTCTGCCCCATCTCTGTCCAGCACTCTGCCCCATCTCTGTCCAGCACTCTGCCCCATCTCTGTCCAGCACTCTGCCCCATCTCTGTCCAGCACTCTGCCCCATCTCTGTCCAGCACTCTGCCCAGCACTCTGCCCCATCTCTTCCCAGCACTCTGCCCCATCTCTTCCCAGCACTCTGCCCCATCTCTGTCCAGCACTCTGCCCCATCTCTGTCCAGCACTCTGCCCCATCTCTGTCCAGCACTCTGCCCCATCTCTTCCCACCACTCTGCCCCTTCTGTGTCCAGCACTCTGCCTCATCTCTGTCCAGCGCTCTGCCCCATATCTGTCCAGCGCTCTGCCCCATCTCTGTCCAGCCCTCTGCCCCATCTCTGTCCAGCGCTCTGCCCCATCTCTGTCCAGCCCTCTGCCCCATCTCTATCCAGCACTCTGCCCCATCTCTGTCCAGCACTCTGCCCCATCTCTGTCCAGCACTCTGCCCCATCTCTGTCCATCACTCTGCCCAGCACTCTGCCCCATCTCTTCCCAGCACTCTGCCCCATCTCTTCCCAGCACTCTGCCCCATCTCTGTCCAGCACTCTGCCCCATCTCTGTCCAGCACTCTGCCCCATCTCTTCCCAGCACTCTGCCCCATCTCTTCCCAGCATTTTGCCCCATCTCTGTCCAGCGTTTTGCCCCTGTGTCCAGCGTTCTTCCCTGGGCCCCCGGATCGCCGCTCTCAAGAAAAAAAAAAAGAAGTTCTTCTTACCTGCCGCGCTCCTGCGGCGGGCGAAGTCTCCACGCAGCTGCAGCGTGCATGCACTCGCCGGCGACTGACAATGATGTCAGACGCCAGCGACATGCACGCACGCTGCGGCTGACGTCAGCGCCTGCCAGCCTCAGATTGGCTGGCGGCGCCGCGGCCCGCTGCGGCCCGCGCCCGCACGTCAATAGCTTTAAACAGCTGCAGCGTCGGCGCTAAGGGCCCGGTTCAGCCTGCGGCTGCCGGTAGGGGCCCGGTGAGCAGATAAGACGGGGCCCGATGCGGGCCCCCTCTGCTCACCGGGCCCCATACGCCAGTCACGGCCGTCATGCCCTGATGGCGGCCCTGGTAAGGGATGTCGTAGACAGGCGAGAGCCCAAAAACAGGTAGGTTCTGGAAGCCACAAACAGGTAGCAGAGATCTTGGAAATCGCAGACAGGTAGCAGAGGTGCTGGACACCGCAGACAAGTAGCACAGGAAATGGAGACCGTAGACAGGTACCAGAGGTAGTGGAAGCAATAAATAGACAGGAGACATCGTGTAAGCCACAGGCAGACACATAGTAGGAGTCCTAGTGGATCGGGAATAGGTAGCAGAGATCCTGGATGCCACAGGCAGAAATGTAGCAGAGATCCTGGAAGACCGGGAACAGGTATCAGTGGTACTGGAAGCCGCAGGCGGAGAAGAGATGTCCTGGTAGCTGCAGGCAGACACGTAGCAGAGGTCCTGGAAGACTAGGAGCAGGTAGCGCAGGTACTAGAAACTGTAGGCGGGTCGGAGATGCCTCTACAAACCGCAGATGGACACATAGTAGAGATCCTGAAATACCAAGAACAGGTAGCAGAGATACTGGAAGCCACAGGCTGGCAAGAGATGTATTGGAAGCCACAGGAGGACATGTAGCAAAGGTCGTGGAATACCGGCAACTACAGGGTCAAAATACCAAGAAACAGGTGTGTGTTTTGATAGGCCTTATGGGTTCATGTTGGGCCATCTGCAAAAGCCTGACGTGCAGCACAACTGAGTTCTGAGTACTGGAGTGAAGGGAGCAAAGCCTGGATCTGGGTCAGGTGTATTTATTTTATGATCAGACTTCTTAGATAATCAAGAGGGGGGGCTGGAGGAACGGAGTTAACGAAAGCCCCCCATGACTGCGTTGCCAAGGGAACGCAGGGGAGCAATTTTTAAATAATAAGGCAGGGAAAAGGGATTGGTTCAGGGGATGGGGAGGAGTAGAGGGGTGGCCTAGTGGGGGTGGGGGCGGGTCGTGGAAAGTGCGGGAAAGGGGCCATTACTGTTTGAGCATCTGACCTGAGAAGACGTGACAGCTGACCGGGTGCAGGATGGCCTCCGTAGACGCGATCATGGGACAGCTGCGGGAGATGGCGAGATCGCGGCGGGGAGGCTGGCTGGAGGACCAGCTGGCGTCGTTGCTGGGCAGCCCGGGAGCCCAGGGGACCAGATCCAGGAGGACCCGTCCCCCAGAGAGACTGTCGCCGGAGATCGGAGGGCGCGGCAACCGCCGGCCACGGAGCCCCTCCAGGGACCCTGCGGAGCGTTCGGGCCGGCGGTCACCTACCCCCTCCGGCCCGTCCTCCGGCAGGAATCCACCGGCCGGCGTTGCGGGCGCTGGACGGCGGCGGGGAGCAGCGGCGGCACAGGCCCAGGGAGGAGAGCAGGCCGCACCGGAAGTGCCCGGAGGACTTCCGGTTCGCGGCACCAATATGGCGGCGCCCAGCAGGAGCGGTACCCGGCGGGCAGCGGCGGTGTCTGCGGCGCCGGCGACATCACCGGCGACGAGGAGCAGGACTCAGGGAGCGGTGGGACAAGAGAGCAGCAGCGGAGTGGCGGCGGGTACCTCGGGGTTTGGATCACCCCGGGTGCCTGGCAGAGGCGGCGCGGCAAGAGGCAGAGCGACGGGCAGGCGCACCTCAACCCCGCAGCCTGGCCCAGCACGACGTGGAAGAACGTCGGCTGCTGCCGGGGCTCGTGGGAGAGCCCGGCAAGAAGACAGGTTCGGAGTCGGGCTGGTGGCGGCCAGGTCCAGGTCACCCAGAAGGTCCAGGGAAAGTTCCAGCTCACCTGCTCCGGTCCCCCCTGGTGACGTGGAGGCCAGGGGCGCGGGCCTGGAGCAACACAGCGGCGCGGAGGATTCCGGTTCCAGGAGCGACCCGAGGGAGTTCGGTGATCGCACGGCTGGCGGGGACACAGCACCCGCGCAGCTTGGTGAGTATGAAAATGATTCTGTTGCGGGGTGGGATAGTGGTGCTCGGGTCGGGGATAGTTGGTATGGTGGGGTCGATTTGGCGGGGAGTGGTGGGCCCAGCACCGCGAGGGTCCCGCGGGTTAGAGAGCTTTTGGCGGGTATGTCTCAGATTTTGAGGAGATTGGATGGGGAGGGCCGGGGTAGTGGGCGGTTGTCTCCGTTGGGGGCTTGGTTGCCGGTTTCTGGTACGGGTTCGGGAGGGGGAGTCGGATCCGATAGGGTGAGTGGTGTGGAACAGGCGTCATCGGCGGGGGTGTCGGTGTCGGTACAGACGGATAAGGAAAAAGGGGATAGAATCAAGTTGGATGATAGAGCTAAGGGGGAGGTTTACGTGTGTTTTGAGGGGCCGTTGGGGGCTCATTTAAAGAAAGAGGTTAAGGAGAAAATATGGAAGGACGAATATGTAGAGATTTTTTCCCTGTTGCCCCTGGAGAAGTTTAATTTGGATAAGGGTAAGAAAGAGGATAGCAAAAAGGAGGAGGAGGAGAAGAGGCGTTGGCGATTGATACCGCAGACGTTTGCGAATTGGCAACAGGCGTTTTTTATTTTGGCTGGAGTTATAGGCGAAAAGTTCCCGGAGAACTGTACAGGTTTGTTCTGCTATGTCGATGCGATAGGGGAAGCATACAGGGCGTATGGGGGCCAGGCGTGGTTACGGTACGACGAGCAGTTTCGGCAAAGGAAGGCGATTAGACCCGAGATAAAGTGGGAACAAAAAGATATAGGTTTGTGGTTGAAGGTAATGGCTCCGACGAGGTTTGGGCAGCCCTTTCATGGGGGTGGAGGGAGTAGCGGTCAGCAGTCGGGACAGGGAAGTGGAGGACAGGGGTCACAAGGGGTTAAGGACAAAACAGGGACGTGTTGGCAGTTCAATGACGGCCAATGCAAATATGGCAGCACATGCAAGTTCAAGCATGCCTGTTCCCACTGCGGAGGGGCCTCACATGGAGCGGCCAAGTGTTTTAAGAAAGCGAGGGGTAAACCAGGAGTGGGAGGCGGTCATGGGGGTGACACCGGTGAAGGTTCTAAGGATGGCCCCTTATCTAAGTAGGTATCCGGATAGGGAAAAGTCTAGGTTGCTGTGTGATGGGTTTTCTGAGGGGTTTAGAATTCCTCATCCGGCTCATGCTATCCCCTTTTCTAAGAAGAACCTGAGGTCGGCTAACTTGCAGCCGGATGTGGTTACGGCAAAATTGGCAAAGGAGGTTGAGTTGGGGCGCATGGCGGGGCCGTTTAGTGATTTACCTGTAGAGGGGGTGGTTGTTTCGCCGCTTGGGGTGGTCCCTAAAAAAGAGCCCAACAAGTTTCGCCTTATTCAGCATTTGTCTTATCCGAAGGGCCAGTCAGTTAATGACGGGATAGCGGATGATCTCTGCTCTGTGGTTTATACCTCTTTTGATACGGCCGTGCAATGGGTGCGTAGGTATGGCACAGGCGCGTTAATGGCTAAGACAGATGTTGAATCGGCTTTTCGTCTGCTTCCGGTTCACCCCGATAGTATCCCGCTGTTGGGATGTTTTTGGAATGGGGGGTTCTACTTGGATAGGTGTTTGCCGATGGGTTGTTCAATTTCCTGCTCGCTGTTTGAAGACTTTAGTACTTTTCTGGAGTGAGTCGTTCGGGATGTTTCCCAGGTTCCGTCGGTTATTCATTACTTAGACGATTTTTTGTTCGTTGGCCCCCCGGATTCTTTGTTGTGTGGCAATTTGTTGGCTACGATGGAGTGGGTAGCAGGACAGTTTGGTGTTCCCTTAGCGCGTGATAAAACGGAGGGACCTGTTACGGTGTTGAGTTTTTTAGGAATTCTCATAGATTCGGAGAGGATGGAGTGTCGCTTGCCTGAGGAGAAGTTGGTAGCCTTAAGGCAAGAGGTAATGAGATGTGAGAAGCTGCGCAAGGTTACGTTGAAAGAGCTTCAGTCACTGTTGGGGCGGTTAAACTTTGCGTGCCGGATTATGCCGATGGGCAGGATATTTTGTAGGAGATTGTCGAGAGCTACGGCCGGAGTGCGGTCCGCGCATCATTTTGTACGCTTGAAAAAAGAGCACAGAGAGGATTTGGTGGTTTGGAGGCGTTTTTTGGACAACTATAATGGCAGGTCCCTGATCCAACAGGAGGATTTGAACGATTTTGATTGCGAAATTTTTATGGATGCGGCTGGTAGTGTTGGATACGGGGCTTATTGTGCTGGAAGGTGGAGCGTTGGGGGATGGCCGGATTGGTGGCGCGAAGCGGGGTTTACAAAAAATTTGGCGTTGTTGGAGCTGTTTCCAATTGTGGTTTCGGTGTTCATTTGGGGCAGTACGTTTCAGGATAGGCGGATACGTTTTCATTGCGACAATTCGAGTGTAGTGTCGGTGATCAATAGTCTGTCTTCTTCATCCCCTCCGGTAATCAAATTGGTTCGGGAGTTAGTTTTGCGGTGCTTGGAGTTGAATGCATGGATTTCAGCTGTACATGTTCCTGGCGTGCAAAACTCTATAGCCGATGCTCTGTCTCGTTTGCAGTGGGAGCGTTTCCGGGAGTTGGCTCCAGAAGCGGAAGATGCAGGAACGACATGCCCTTTTCATTTGTGGCAGATTGTTGCGGACGAGGAGGTCGGCTGATACAGTCGTCAGTGTCGGGAAGGACGTGGTCAGGTTATGAGGCGTCATGGCATTTGTGGGAAGGGTGGTTGGAACAGTTGGGTTCAGTCGAATCGGATGGTGATAGGGAGATGGCATTGTTGCTTTTAATTGGTTCGGCGGAGGAATGGGGTTGGTCCGTATCAAAATTGAATAAATTTATAGCTGGTGTTGCTTTTGGTTTTAAGCTTCAGGGTTCCGTTGATGTTACTAAGAATTTTCTGATTCGGCAGGCATTAAAAGGTTTTAGAAGGGGTTTTTCAACGTGCGATACTCGGCGGCCCATATCTTTCGGGATGTTGGAGCGTTTGGGGGTAACTTTGGGGGAGGTATGTAGTTCTGATTACGAGGCTGTTTTGTTTCGACTGGCTTTTTCGCTAGCTTTTTTCGGGGCTTTGAGAATAGGGGAGTTGGTTTCCCCTAGCAGGTTCACAGCTGGGGGTTTGTTGGCGGAGGATACTGAATTTTGGTCAGGTGGGGTTGCTTTTTGGATTCGGCGGTCGAAGACTGATCAGTTGGGGAAAGGTAGGCGTGTGGTTTTAGGAAAAGTGATTGGGGGGGCGATGTGCCCTCATAGGTGTTTGGAAGATTATTGGGGTCTGGAGCCGGATAGGTCGGGCCCACTTTTGCGGCACCGTCAGGGCGAATTTTTATCGCGGTTTCAGTTTACGGCAGTTCTGAGACAAGCGTTGACAAGTTTGGGCCTGGATCCGTCGTTATTTGGGACACATTCCTTTCGAATTGGGGCAGCATCTGAGGCTGCTGGTTTAGGGCTGGGTCCGGAGGTTATTCAGCGTATTGGTAGGTGGTCGTCGAATCGTTATTTATCTTATGTGCGTAATTGATTTGTTATTTGTTTAGGGGGGGGTATTAATCATTATTGTATTTTGCAGGACGGACCCCACTTCTGGCGTGGATTTTCGGACATTCTTTCGTGCATTGGGGGGCGATTCGTGCCGATGTTAGACACGATGGTAGGCAATTGGGATTTCAGAGGGAGGCGGTGGTGGTCCGTTGGTTGGGTTTTCGGGGCATGTCGTGGCGCGGGTTTTTGACCGAATTTTCCCGATCGGTTAGTTTGGATCGTTCTCCGGATATTGTTGTTGTACATTTGGGTGGTAATGATTTGGGGTCTAAGCCGGTGAGAGAACTAATTCGAGATATACGGTATGATCTTTTGCGATTGTGGGTATCCTTTCCAGGGATGGTTACGGTGTGGTCCGACATTGTGCCCAGGAAAACGTGGAGGGCAGCACGCTCTTTGAGGGGTATCAATAGGGCCCGGGTGAAGCTAAACAGGGCTGTGGCGAGTTTTGTTTCTCGTAACGGGGGGATGGCGGTTCGCCATTTTGAGTTGGAAGCTGGTGTGGGAAATTACTGGAGGAGTGATGGCGTTCATTTGAACGATATCGGTTTGGATTTGTGGATGTTGGCAATACAAGAAGGGGTGGAGAGGGCCATGGCGGTGGTGGGGCACTCGCGAGCCTGAGGTGGTCAGTGCTGCTCGTGGTTGGCGGGGGGCGGGGTTCTTGGAGTTGGTTTCATGGGGCTGATCTGGCTGGTTTACTGGCTCTGGACGGGGATTTGACCTCGGGAGCTTTGGGGTTGGTTTGCCCGGTAAACGGGTTACATGGTGCCCTCGAGCTGGTGGTTACGGCTGAGGGTAAAGAAGGGGTTTTTTCCATGTTGGTTTTGGGCTTTGCCTATTAGGTGCCAGATTTATTAGCTCCAAGAACCCTCCCCTCAAGTTTTTATACAAATGTATAAATGGTTGTTATGTTGGTTATTTAATAAAATGGCCGCTGTGGCCAAAATTATCCAAAGAAATTAATTGTTGCGTTTTATTTCAGGGGGCATTAATTGGTCCTGGCAGGGGGGTACAAGGATCAATGTGGTAAGAGAGGCCTGGTAGCTCGGAGGTCCCATTTTTGGAATACGCAGTCAAGTGCAGGATTATATAGATGTGACTCCAAACAGGTTGCAATTTCCAAGCCATAAATTTAATGCTACCCACTGAGCCACCATGCTGCCTACCTTGACTTTACAAGTGATAATTTGGGAAAAGCACATTGTTTGGGAATAGGAAAAAAAGCGTGTTTGATCCAGTATGGATAGATCTACAAGATATATGTTAACATTTAATCTCACCCAGAAGGAAGTATTTTCTAAGCAGTCCTTGGGGGAAGGGTTTAAAGAGTAACTGTTGTTACAAACTGCTGTTACTATTGTTTCATAAATCAATAGTACAGGCGAATAAAAGAAACGTAATGTATCTTATTATAGAAATATTCTTCTTTCTCCACTTATGAGTCATTTCTTCTCCTCCCGCTTTTCCTCTAAATTCTTAAAATCTGTCTTACTCACTTAGAGATCATATTACAGGTGCCTATTGTAGTCTATAGAAGGAATGAGCAGTATTAGAGAACAAGTACCGGTAGCTTTCTAGTAAGTGTTTTATCTCACCACAGAGATGGATTCACAGCTACACTGCTGAGTATTGCTGTAAAATGTCCTCCGTGCTGCTGATTCTTATTAAAATGTGGAATAAAGAGAAAGGACAGCAGGAATTGCTCATGTCTGTGTATGGGAGACATCTTAGCAGCTAATCTCCACTCACTAGAGCTGGAAGAGTGGGAAAAAGTGGTGAAAAATGCAGGAAGCAAGACATGTAATGGCCAGAAATAGTGTTATTCCTCATGTAGAAATGAAAATTTCCTTTATATTTCTATATAAAGTGGAGCCCGAGGGAAATGTCGCGGGGCCACGCTGTAATCCGCCAGTTGTGTTTTCCTCATTCTGAGAAGGAATGTCTTTGGACACCAACCAGAAACACAAAAAAAATGGCTTGTAATAGATTTATTTAAAGCACAAAGTCAAATTCCATCTTGAGTTTTCTCCCTTCTCATCCAGTTTGCGCGGAGTCTGCCCTCTAAATATAAACGGTGCTGCTCTCCTGTGGGAAAGGTCATTAGGAATCTCGTACATTCCTCGCAATGAATAAAATTGTGGGCCGGCAGCTGTGTTATGCCGGCTCAGAAGATTGCCGATTTTCCCACTGGGCTGCTGTGTTTGATTTTAAAATATCGCAGGTATTCATATTCCGAAATATGCAAAAAAAAAACTATAAATTGAAAACCGATGTGAAGGGAAGAGGCCGTGACGTCCATCAGAGAGTGAGAAACTACAATAGTTAGAAGCATCCACCAGAAACAGTGTTCTGTTAAATTATGAAATTCTTCCTTTCGCCACTAGGGGCAATACACATCAATGTACACATCTCCATGCAGTGAGCTCCCCCTAGTGGCGGCTGATAGAGACAAAAATGTATTATTAAACCCCTTCCAAACTTACGACATACATGTACATCACATGTAGCGTAAAATTGTGTAGGTAATAACTACAGCTCGGGATGCAAAAAAAAACAAACGCTCCATTGCTAGAAAAATAAAACGGGTGTCATGATCCAGTCTGGGTTTTGAATCCTGTCTGCCCTTTTCCCAGGCTGATCATGTCAAGGGTTAACTTTGCTCTGCCTCATTCTGGGTTCAGGTTTGCAATTTAGCTCTGCTGCATCCTGCAGGCGGTGTCAGTTATAGTTTCTGCCTATGGCGTGTGTAGCTGACTCCGCGTACCATGATTCGTCCTGCTGCTTTGCTGACTGTACCCATGTCTGTCTATTCCCCCCTTACCGTCCTGACTCTGTGTTCCCTTTTCGTGTTTGGATTCCCTGGTACCTGACCTGGCTTGGACTCTGACCTGCTGTTTTGTTTCTTGTCTTTGGCATATCTGCTCCTGACCGGTATTGACCCATTTGGCTTGTTTCTGACTCTGTGCTTGGTTATTCCTTTGGTACTGTGCTACAGACTAATATCGACCCGGCTTGTTTTACTATTCTGCTGCCACCTGGTGGTGGCCCCGCTGCTGTGCTGCACGTCTGCTCCTACAGTGTGCAGTCCTCCCTCCACTCTATTGCCATCTAGTGGAGCTGCATCTACCTGCATAGCAGCAGCGTGACAACAGGTCTCAGAAAATAGTGACACAAATCGAAAACTATCACCGTGTACTGCATTTTTGCCTATTGAAGTGAATGTGAGCTGAGCTGCAGTACACAAGAACGGTCACTACATGGTGTATAGAGCTGTGCTGTTTCGGCTCTGAACCCTGTGTATGTCCAGCTGCCATGGGACATAGTAGGAGCTGATGGGTTATGTGGCAGACCCCCCCTCCAATTTTTTATTTAAGACCTATCTTAAAAATAATCCATTAATATGGCATTTCCTTTCATTTATATGTATAGATAATGTTCTTTAACCTCTTCACACAAATTACTACTTTGTAGGTCACCGGGATTATAAACCCCAACATCTTTGATGTCTGGAGGTTACCTTTTAAAAATTTTAGATTTGTGTCTATACTGGAACCCCTTGGGATCAGCTGTAATTTGCAACCAAGTGTTCAATTCTCCTGCAGCGCCACCACAGGTGATATAAAGTATTACAGGTAAAATATTGAAATCCTGTTAGATTCACTAGACAAAGAAATGCTGCTCTCAGCTCCGGCTATTTAATGAAGTTCCTGAGTGAGTGAAATCCTCACCCCTGAAAATTAACTGAAAATGTACTAATAAAGTGTTAAAAATGAGTTTAATGATACATAACAAGAAAATTCACAATTTACTACCATATTATTATGAAAAGATTGGTCATGTCTCCTGGAATTCTCCATTAAAGAGGACCTTTCATCAGTTCAAATGTGTCCAGTTTTACACTTATTTTATTCCTGCTGATCCCCTGACTATGGTGATTTTCGTTTTGCTGAAATCCGCCATACGGTTCCAGAGATATGGGCCTTTTTATTTAGTGCTATATAATACAGTCATTGGCAAGGGGGCGTGATTTATAAGCTCCTCTGGGGCGTGTCTTTAGGCTCTGCATAATTACCTAAAAAAATAGCACTAACTAAAAAGGCCCATATCTCTGGAACCGTATGACCGATTTCGGAAAAACAAAAAATGGATTACTCAAGAGATTCCTGGGTAAAAAATAAGAGCAAAAACTGGCTACTTTATGACTGTTGACAGGCCTTCTTTATATAACATTTCAAGGGCATTTTATCATTCCTCTGTTGTTCTTCCTGGAAAAAATTATGAATAAATTGACAATTAGATGTTACCTTACTATGGCTCTTAATGAATATTGTAAGGATATTCATCATTGAAAGGGAAAAATTAAAAACCAGGTCTCCATCTTTTTATAGATTTCCAAGAGGAACAACAGGAATGGCAAATTGCAGAAATGTTATTACAGTTTGTAGAGAGAAAAAAAGAAAAAAAATGCTTAGCGACCAATATAAATGTGTTTTGTTTTACTTATGAATTCACATTTCATCCATTTCTAATAAATTCTGACCACACTGAGTTTGTCCCTGCTGCAGAGTTTGGCTTACACAATGAAATAATGGTGCAACTTTTCACAATTTAATGTTCACTTACATCTTTTAGTTCCTTTTAGCTTCAGTATTTATTTCCAGCTTATAGAGTTACCCTTATTACAAGACTCCCATCTTGTCTATTTATGTCCATGACAAACTCAATATGGCCTGTGTTTTATGGCTTGAATAGCCCGCCACCTAGTGGTGAATCTAGAACTGCAGCTATATTACTACTAAAAGACATGGGGAGGCTTTAAAGGGGTGAAAAATAAGTTATCATGTATCCGATGGATAGGTTCGGCCAATGAGACCTGCACTAATTGGAAGATTGGGGAATTTTTATCCCTGACATTTTTATCCTTGAACTGCAAAATCGAGTGACAGGTTGGATGCCCGATCGCCACTAAATTCACTCTATATGAGGCTGCCGTAAAAAGCAGAGAACAGAATTTGACAGACCCATGGGGAATGAATGAAGCAGCAATCGAGCATTAACCCCTTAGTGACGGAGCCAAATTTTTGAAATCTGACCAGTGTCACTTTATGTGGTAATAACTCTGCAACGCTTCAACAAATCCCAGTGATTTTGAGATTGTTTTTTCCTGACATATTATACTTTATGATAATTGTAAATTTAGGTCAATATCTTTTGTGTTTATTTATAAAAAATATCAAAAATTTGAGAAAAATGTTAAAAAATTAGCAATTTTCTAAATTTGAATGATTATCCCTTTAATCCAGATAGTCATACCACAGCAAACCATTAATAAATAACATTTCCCACATGTCGGCTTTATATCAGGACCATTTGTAAAATGTTATTTTATTTTGTTAGCATTTTAGGAGGATTAAAAATGTAGCAGCAATTTTTCATTTTTTCAAGGAAATTTACAAAATTTATTTTTTTAGGGACTTATCCATGTTTGAATTGACTTTAGGGGTCTCATATATTGGGAAACCCCCAAACGTGATACCATTTTAAAAACAGCACCCCTAAACATATTGAAAACTGCTGTCAGGTAGTTTATTAACCCTTCAGGTGCTTTACAGGAATTAATGTTAAAGTGGCATGATAGGAATGAAAATGTGCATTTTTACCACCTAAATGTCGCTAACTTCTGAACAGATTACAACAGCCGTCAGACTCTAAGGCCGCTATTTGGTCATGAACTGCCATCGCAAACATCAGGACCACAAAATCAAGACCTGAGGGCACCAATTTGGTTAAATAGGAAGCCCCCACACTCTGTTAACCATTTATAATGATGTAGTCACTATTGACAGCAGCATCTAAGGGGTTAAACAGAGTTGGACGGTGCAAACACTGATTGTGGCTGATGCAGCAAGTTGTCAGCTATAGTGTACAGCCGACAGCTACTGCATTGTCACCTCTATGGGGATGCTAGTCTCTTATATCTCAGGTCAGTTAAAAGACGTATTGGCGGTCATTAAGGGGTTAAAACTGCCGCACCATTCTAACATGGATAAAAGTTCCCCATTCTGAGAATCACTGAGGGTCTGAGAAGTCGGACCGACAGCAATAAACAAGAAATACAAGGTGGACAGCAGTGTGAGCAGCCTCTTCTTACCTCAGTACCCCTGGTTTCTCCAGTATTAGATCAGATAGACAGGGTGGACAGCAGGAGAACAGCCTCTTCTCACCTCAGTACCCCTGATATCTCCAGTATTAGATCAGATAGACAGGGAGGACAGCAGTCTGAGCAGCCTCTTCTTACCTCAGCACCTCTGGTATCTCCAGTATTAGATCAGATAGACAGAGTGGATAGCAGTGTGAGCAGCCTCTTCTTACCTCAGCACCCCTGATATCTCCAGTATTAGATCAGATAGACAGGGTGGACAGCAGTGTGAGCAGCCTCTTCTTACCTCAGCACCCCTGATATCTCCAGTATTAGATCAGATAGACAGGGTGGACAGCAGTGTGAGCAGCCTCTTCTTACCTCAGCACCCCTGATATCTCCAGTATTAGATCAGATAGACAGGGAGGACAGCAGTGTGAGCAGCCTCTTCTTACCTCAGCACCCCTGATATCTCCAGTATTAGATCAGATAGACAGGGTGGACAGCAGTCTGAGCAGCCTCTTCTTACCTCAGCACCCCTGATATCTCCAGTATTAGATCAGATAGACAGGGTGGACAGCAGTGTGAGCAGCCTCTTCTTACCTCAGCACCCCTGATATCTCCAGTATTAGATCAGATAGACAGGGAGGACAGCAGTGTGAACAGCCTCTTCTTACCTCAGCACCCCTGATATCTCCAGTATTAGATCAGATAGACAGGGAGGACAGCAGTGTGAGCAGCCTCTTCTTACCTCATCACCCCTGGTTTCTCCAGTATTAGATCAGATAGACACGGTGGACAGCAGTGTGAGCAGCCTCTTCTCACCTCAGTACCCCTGATATCTCCAGTATTAGATCAGATAGACAGGGTGGACAGCAGTCTGAGCAGCCTCTTCTTACCTCAGCACCTCTGGTATCTCCAGTATTAGATCAGATAGACAGAGTGGATAGCAGTGTGAGCAGCCTCTTCTTACCTCAGCACCCCTGATATCTCCAGTATTAGATCAGATAGACAGGGTGGACAGCAGTGTGAGCAGCCTCTTCTTACCTCAGCACCCCTGATATCTCCAGTATTAGATCAGATAGACAGGGAGGACAGCAGTGTGAGCAGCCTCTTCTTACCTCAGCACCCCTGGTTTCTCCAGTATTAGATCAGATAGACAGGGTGGACAGCAGTGTGAGCAGCCTCTTCTTACCTCAGTACCCCTGATATCTCCAGTATTAGATCAGATGTACAGGGTGAACAGCAGTGTGAGCAGCTTCTTCTTACCTCAGTACCCCTGATATCTCCAGTATTAGATCAGATAGACAGGGTGGACAGCAGTGTGAACAGCCTCCTCTTACCTCAGCATCCCTGGTATCTCCAGTATTAGATCAGATAGACAGGGTGGACAGCAGTGTGAACAGCCTCTTCTTACCTCAGCATCCCTGGTATCTCCAGTATTAGATCAGATAGACAGGATGGACAGCAGTGTGAGCAGCCTCTTCTCACCTCAGTACCCCTGATATCTCCAGTATTAGATCAGATGTACAGGGTGAACAGCAGTGTGAGCAGCTTCTTCTTACCTCAGTACCCCTGATATCTCCAGTATTAGATCAGATAGACAGGGTGGACAGCAGTGTGAACAGCCTCCTCTTACCTCAGCATCCCTGGTATCTCCAGTATTAGATCAGATAGACAGGGTGGACAGCAGTGTGAACAGCCTCTTCTTACCTCAGTACCCCTGATATCTCCAGTATTAGATCAGATAGACAGGGAGGACAGCAGTGTGAGCAGCCTCTTCTCACCTCAGCACCTCTGGTACCTGCAGTATGAGATCAGATACGTAGATTGGATGGATATTTATCTATTTTATTTCTACTCCTGGAGAACCCTTCCAGCGTAGTGGATTAGTGGGTGAGACTTGAACAGCTGAGTTTATTTTTTCTTGTATTTAAGCCCATAGTACAAATGCATTTACCACGCTAGCAGTCAACGTAGATACTATGGGGTCCAACAACTAAGGAGATGTGGTAATTTCTAATGATTGTAGATCATAAAATGGACTGTTGTATTACTATTTGTATAATTTCTGTGCTGAATGCTGTATCTTTGCATTAGATATTTCACTGTGTGCATTATGCCTGAATTGTGACATCACTGTGTACATTATTCTTGAACTATTATCATGTGTGCACCGTTTTTGTACTGTGACATTACTGTGTGAATTATCCCTGAAGCATGACATCACTGTGTGCATTATCCAGATACTATAACATCTCTATGTGCATTATCCCTGTACTGTGATATCTCTGTGTGCATTATCCCTGTACTGTGACATCACTGTGTGCATTATCCCTGTACTGTGACATTACTGTGTGCATTATTCCTGCACTGTGACATCTCTGTGTGCATTATCCCTGTACTGTGATATCTCTGTGTGCATTATTCCTGCACTGTGACATCTCTGTGTGCATTTTCCCAGAACTATGATACTATTATGTGCATTATCCCTGTACTGTGACATCACTGTGTGCATTATCCCAGTACTGTGACATCACTGAGTGCATTATCCCTGTTCTGTGACATCACTGAGTGCATTATCCCTGTACTGTGACATCACTGAGTGCATTATCCCTGTACTGTGACATCACTGTGTGCATTATCCTTGTACTGTGACATCACAGTGTGCACTATCCCTGTACTGTGACATCACTGTTTGTATTATTCCATTGCTGTGACATCACTGTGTGCATTATCCCTGTACTGTGACATCACAGTGTGCATTATCCCTGTACTGCGACATCACTGTGTGCATTATCCCTGTACCGTGACATCACTGTGTATTATCCCTGTACTGTGGCATCCCTGTGTGTATTATCCCTGTACTGTGACATCACTGTGTGTATTATTCCTGTACTGTGACATCACTGTGTGCATTATCCCTGTACTGTGACATCACAGTGTGCATTATCCCTGTACTGTAACATCACTGTATGTATTATTCCTGTACTGTGACATCACAGTGTGCATTATCCCTGTACTGTGACATAACTGTATGTATTATTCCTGTGCTGTGACATCACTGTGTGCATTATTCCTGTACTGTGACATCACAGTGTGCATTATCCCTGTACTGTAACATCACTGTATGTATTATTCCTGTACTGTGACATCACTGTGTGCATTATCCCTGTACTGCGACATCACTGTGTGTATTATTCCTGTACTGCGACATCACTGTGTGCATTATCCCTGTACCGTGACATCACTGTGTATTATCCCTGTACCGTGGCATCACTGTGTGTATTATCCCTGTACTGTGACATCACTGTGTGTATTATCCCTGTACTGTGACATCACTGTGTGTATTATCCCTGTACTGTGACATCACTGTGTGCATTATCCCTGTAGTGTGACATCTCATTGTGCATTATCCCTGTACTGTGACAACTCCCTGTGTGCATTATCCCTGTACTGTGACATCACTGTGTGTATTATCCCTGTACAGTGACATTACTATGTGCATTATCTCTGTACAGTGACATCACTATGTGCATTATTCCTGCACTGACACCATTGCCTGAATAGCTCTGACATTATTGTGTTTACTATAACATCGCTTTGAGCATTATAAAAAGGCATATAACAGAGTGGAGCCCTATTCTTAAAACATTGAAAAAAAACCTTAGAAAATAATCTTTATTAATATTTTTATGTAGTGCGACTCCCGGGATGACCCTCGTTTCTAATGTTAAGTGAATGGAAACCTTCTTGTATGTAGCAGATGTATTGGGGAACATCAGACAGGGAATATTTCCATATCAGCTGGGTTTATCCTGCTGGGAAGGTCCTGGGACGAATCCATCTTACATGTTCCCCGCTCTCTTTCCTTATATTCCCTCCAGTCCCCTATAAAACAATATTAGTGGCGGCAGCAGAACGTTTGATATAGACCATGCCGCTTTTATAACCTTGTAAAGATTGCATCTGCAGGGCCTGTAAATCAACGTCGTGTATCTGAGGAAGAATTTTTGCCTTTTTCAACCAAACAAAACCTCGGGTTTATCCAATAAAACTTAGGACATTCTTTCAGGCTTAAGAAACCATAAAAATAGAAGCAAATTGTAATCAAACGTACAAATTTCTAAAACATAAAAGAAAGAGTCAACATGAATATGGGAAAATTCCATTAATCCTACATCCAATAAATAGGAATATTCCAATACGGTGTCGACAGGCGTGGCCGGACATTAGTGTTTTATTTTATTTCCAATAGCCTTTATTCTGGACCCCCGGATAAAGAAGAAATTAAGGTCTGTATCAAGGGTGGTCGAGGGCAGTGAAAGTGTTAGTGCCATTATCTCTGGCGGTCTAGGGAGTAAAGAGGCTAAGGTCAGGAAACCTGGTGTCTAGGGCAGCGAAGGTGTTAATACCAGTGCCATATGGAAAGGATTAATATCCAACTGGTCAAAGGGGTCGAAAGGATTAATGCTAGAAAATCTGGTGGTTTAGGGGGTCCAAGGGATTACTGTCCAATTGGTCTAGGGAGCATCGAAGGGATTAATGTCCACCTCATCTAGGGTGTCGAAGGGATTAATGCTATAAAATCTGTTGGTCTAGGGTGTCGGAGGGATTAATGTCCAACTGGTCTAGGGGTTTGAAGGGATTAATGCTATAAAATCTGGTGGCCTAGGGTGTCCAAGGGATTAATGTCCAACTGGTCTAGGGGTTCAAAGGGATTAATGCTAGAAAATCTGGTGGCCTAGGTGTCGAAGGGATTAATGTCCAACTAGTCTAGGGGTTTGAAGGGATTAATGCTAGAAAATCTGGTGGCCTAGGGTGTCCAAGGGATTAATGTCCAACTGGTCTAGGGGGTCAAAGGGATGAATGCTAGAAAATCTGTTGGTCTAGGGTGTCCAAGGGATTAATGTCCAACTAGTCTAGGGGTTCAAAGGGATTAATGCTAGAAAATCTGGTGGCCTAGGGTGTCCAAGGGATTAATGTCCAACTGGTCTAGGGGTTCAAAGGGATTAATGCTAGAAAATCTGGTGGCCTAGGTGTCGAAGGGATTAATGTCCAACTAGTCTAGGGGTTTGAAGGGATTAATGCTAGAAAATCTGGTGGCCTAGGGTGTCCAAGGGATTAATGTCCAACTGGTCTAGGGGGTCAAAGGGATGAATGCTAGAAAATCTGTTGGTCTAGGGGTCTAAGGGATTAATGTCCAATTGGTCTAGTATGTCGAAGAAATTAATGTCCAACTGGTTTAGGGGTCAAAGGGATTAATGCCAGAAAACCTGGTGGTCTAAGGTGTTGAAGGGATGAATGCTAGAAAATCTGTTGGTCTAAGGCAGTAATGGGGTTAATCTCAGGGCACACGATAGTTTAGGGCACTGAAAAGATTGATTACTGTATCCCTAGTGCTCTAGGGTAGTAATAGTCATTATCAATGGTGGTCTAGGGAAGTGAAGGGATTAATGTCCGCCTCACTGGAGGTATCGGGCATTAAATGGTTTCCACTACTGATCTAGGGTACTAATATCAGTAAATCTGGTGGTCTTGAGCAGTGAAGGGGCTAAAGTCCATATATTTGATAGTAGACAGTTTTAAAGGAATTAATATTAACCCCTTCAATACCCTAGACCAGCAGGTACAATAACATTTGGGGAGAGTAGTGTTGGGAAGTGAAGCGGTAATGGCGGTATTCCTGCCAAAATTCATGAACCACGTGAGCCATTTTGAAGGATTTGGAGCAAACAAACGGCAGCGAGTAATACTTCAAGACAAAAAGAGAAAAGTGCCTTCAATAAATTGCAAATACTGAATTTGTCTTGTCTGTTCTCGGAGCTCAGCGCTTAGTTGTTGACTTCGGACCTTTCATTTTAGCGCTCAGCAGCGGTCTAGGCATCTGATCAAAACTTTTATCACAACGCTGACATATCAAACGTTTTCTAAAAGTGCAGTTACACTGGAAATGTTTTTCACCCCCCAAAAAAATATACAAAAGCCCTTCAAGTAACATCACTAGTCCAACTTTGGAGGAAATGCTGGGAATTGTAGTATTGCAACAGCTGGTGAGCGACAGTTTGGAGATGAAAACTATATTGTTTTTCAGCCTGGCCTGGAACTCTGCTCCAACCCTATCACTTCTGAGAACAGATTTTGTGGTTTTAAGCCTTTTAGACAACTGATTAAAGGGATTGTCGTCCCGCCTTAAGCTACAAGTCTGCGGTCACTCTATGGGACTGCAGACTTGTGAAGCCTCACATTGCGCACATTGCTCGGTGTCAGGATTCTCCAGTGCCGAAAGCAGGGGGCATAAGACCAGGAGTTTCCGATTTGCATACATGCGGTCACATGCCAACTAGACGTGCACAGCCTCACTCAATGCAAGTGTATTGAGAAAGGCCGGACACGTCTAGTCAGAATGTGGCAGGAAATATGCAAATAGAATCCTCACAGCACAAATAAATCTATAAAGAGAACATATCATAACTAGATGGTGGCCCGATTCTAACGCATCAGATATTCTAGAATATGCATGTCCATGTAGTATATTGCACAGCCCACGTAGTATATTGCCCAGCCACATAGTATATTGCCCAGTTACATAGTATATTGCCCAGTCACGTAGTATATTGCCCAGCCACGTAGTATATTGCCCAGTCACGTAGTATATTGCCCAGCCACGTAGTATATTGCCCAGCCACGTAGTATATTGCCCAGCCACGTAGTATATTGCACAGCGACGGAGTATACAGCACAGAGCCACGTAGTATACAGACTTAAAATAAAAAATAAACATATACTCACCTTCCGAAGGCCCTTCCGGTCCCAGGGTTGGTATGAGCGCAGGACCTGTGATGATATCGTGGTCACTTGACTGTGACGTCATGGCAGGTTTTTCTCGCAGGACCTGTGATGATGTCGCGGTCACATGACCGTGACGTCATGGCAGGTCCTTCTCGCATACCATCCTTGCCACCGGAACCTGCCGCTTGCATGGATCGGTCACCGGAGCGTTGCGAGGAGCGGGAAAGGCGGCGGAAGGTGAGTATATAATGATTTTTAATTTTTGTATTATTTCTAACATTAGATCTTTTTACTATTGATGCTGCATAGGCAGCATCAATAGTAAAAATTTGGTCACACAGGGTTAATAGCAGCGTTAATGGAGTGCATTACAGAGCGGCATAACGCAGTCCGTTAGTGCTGCCATTAACCCTGTGTGAGCGCTGACTGGAGGGGATAATGGAGCGGGCACTAAATGCAGGGAGGAAGGATCGGCCATTTTGGCGCTGGACTATGCCCGTCGCTGATTGGTCGTGGCTGTTTTGCTGCGACCAATCAGCGAGTTGGATTTCCATGACAGACAGAGGCCGCGACCAATTAATATCCGAGACAGACAGACAGACGGAAGTACCCCATAGACAATTATATAGTAGATAAAATTATACCTTTTTTGTGTGAATATTGAAGAAAGAAAACATGCTGAAATATTGCAGTTTATACACTACTAGCTGGTGGCCCGATTCTAACGCATCGGGTATTCTAGAATATGTATGTATGTATGTACGTCGCGCTTAGCACAGCTACGTAGTATATAACACAACCACGTAGTATATAACACAGCCACGTAGTATATAGCACAGCTACGTAGCATATAGCACAGCCACGTAGTATATAGCAAAGCCACGTAGTATATAACACAGCCACATAGTATATAATACAGACAGCCACTTAGCATATAACACAGACAGCCACGTAGTATATAGCACATCCACGTAGTATATAGGACAGCCACGTAGTATATAGCAGCCACATGCTATATAGCACAGCTGACGTAACAAAGACAGCCACGTTGTATATAGCACAGCCACGTAATATAAATAACAGCCCACGTAGTATATAACACAGCCCATGTGTTATATAGCACAGCCCACGCAGTATATAACACAGGCCACGCAGTATATAACACTGCCCACGTAGTATATAGCTGCCAAGCAGTATATAACACATCCCACGTGATATATAGCACAGCCCACAGAGTATATAACACAGCCCACGTAGTACATAACACAGGCCACGCAGTATATAACACAGCCCATGTAGTATATAGCAGCCAGGCAGTATATAACACAGCCCACGTAATATATAGCACAGCCCACATAGTATATAACACAACCCACATAATATATACAGTAAAAATACACAAATCTTAATCAGGGTAAAAGTATATTATATTAAAAACAATTTCTATAACTATACCCAATTGTGTGTTATAAAATAACCCCTGAGAGATGATGTATAAATGTTGTAGTGAGACACTACAAAGAGTTAAATAATTTCAAGCCCATCCCATGGAAAAAAAATTCAAGAAAATCAATCTGGACAAAGATATAATCATATAAAATATAATTTTTATTGAGTTCCACATATAAAATTAATAAGAAAAAAGATAACAATAATTAATACTATATATATGTAAACGATATATTACAACATGCCCCAAAGTTCCTGGCTATTATAATCTAGATCTCTGTAAAAACTCTCAATCTTACTGCCTCCTGAAAAAACCAAAATGTATATAAAAATGTTAAAGTTGAATAAAAAGTGCAATGTGCAAAAAGTGCCAAGGTGTATGTTTATAAGTGGAATACCGATAATATATAAAAGGACAAAAAGGTGCTATATAACAGTGCAGATGCAGGAAGGATATACAGATAGAGGTAAGAGAACACTTACTCAGATCAATATTTGCAATATAGTCCACAGTGGGCAGCCAGGAAGAATTGGGGGCACCCAATATATAGCACAGCCCACGTAGTATATAACACAGCCCATGTAGTATATAACACACCCCACGTAGTATATAGCACAGCGACGTAGTATATAACACAGCTCACGTAGTATGTAACACAGCCCATGTAGAATATAACACAGCCCACGCAGTATATAACACAGCCCACGCAGTATATAACACAGCCCATGTAGTATATAACACAGCACACGCAGTATATAACACAGCCCACGTGTTATATAGCACAGCCTACGCAGTATATAACACAGGCCATGCAGTATATAACACTGCTCACGTAGTATATAGCTGCCAAGCAGTATATAACACATCCCACATAATATATAGCACAGCCCACATAGTATATAACACAGCCCACGTAGTACATAACACAGGTCATGCAGTATATAACACTGCCCACGTAGTATATAGCAGCCAGGCAGTATATAACACAGCCCACGTAATATATAGCAAAGCCCACATAGTATATAACACAGGTCACATAATATATAACACACCCCACGTAGTATATAGCACAGCAACGTAGTATATAACACAGCTCACGTAGTATGTAACACAGCCCACGTAGTATATAACACAGCCCACGCAGTATATAACACAGCCCACGCAGTATATAACACAGCCCAGGCAGTATATAACAGCCCACGCAGTATATAACACAGCCCACGCAGTATATAACAGCCCAAGTTGCATATAGCAGTGTGGGCACAATATCCCTGTTAAAAAAAAAATTAAAATTAAAAATAGTTATATACTCACCCTCCGGCGTCCAACGAAGCTGTCCCGATTCGAGACCGCTAAGTCATCTGGGTAATTTCGCAATGCATCACTGGGAACAGAAGCTGGCAGTAGCATCTCGCGCATCGGTGGATGGCGGAACGTGAGAATAGCACAATTTTTTATTTTTTTTAATTATTTTTAACATTATATTTTTTTACTATTGATGCTGCATAGGCAGCATCAATACTAAAATGTTGGTCCGAGATGGGGCGACACACTGGCACTGACTGGAGGGGAGTAGGGAGGGGGAACTGACTGGAGGAGAGTAGGGAGGGACCAATTCGCGGCCGGACTAAGCCTGTCACTGATTGGCCAATCATTGACGCGGGATTTCCGTTACAGACAAACAGACAGACAGACGGAAGTGACCATTAGACGATTATTTAAATAGATAGCACACACAGCAGCCCGAGACTTTTCAGCTTAGCTGTGTAGACTTGGGAAGAATGAGCAGAGTCATCTCATTATTATTAGAGGGGAGTGGATTTAATGCCTGCACTATTATAAAACTGAAGTACAATACCACAGATTAAGCCCTGTATGCAGCTTGCCTGTCGCGCCCTGATTTCGGTTGGAAATACTTATTTCCTCTTCCTGAACACTGTATTCATGTATTAACATTTTTCTATACATTAAAGGGAATCTGTCAGCAGGTGTTTGCTGTGTAATCTGAGAGCACAGTGATCTAGCAACCTGATTCCAGCGATGTGTCACTTACTAGGCTGTTTCAATGCAATCAGCGTTTTATCAGCAGGAGATTATCACTACAGGACTACTTGTGTAGTGCCTTCTAGTTCATCCCTGACCCAGCACTGATTGGCAGTTTTCTGTCAATATACAGGGTACTCAGAAGGCGGCCAATCAGTGGTGTGGGCGGGGTTATACATAGCTCAGCATTTGAGCTCTGCTAGATCTGCAGCAGAGAAAACTGTGATTCTTTCACAACTAGTGCACTCATTAAAATAAGTGATACATCACTGGAATCAGGGTTTCTGTCCCTACATCAAGCTGCTGTCAGATTACATGGCAAAAATCTGCAGACCGACTACGTTTAAGGGCCAGATTAATTATTGCATTTCTGCCTTTTTTTCCTAGTTTTTGAGCCACTACTCCTCTTTTTTCCTCCTGAACTTATTGTTAACATTGAAAACCAGTTAAAATCCCTGCCAGCTCAATTATGGATTAGATTACAGCTGCCTGTTGAAGTCTATGGAGAGGAAGGAGCAGAGAGAAGCACAGGAAGACCGAAATCCTGCAGCAGCTTTTTAATGTATGGATTCACAGCAATGCTGCTCAGTACTGCTGTACTATGTCTTCCATGCAACTGCTGATTCTGAACATGTGCTACATCATAGTCTATGGAGAGGAAGGAGCAGAGAGGAGCACAGGAAGACAGAGATCGTGCAGCTGCTTTCTACTGTGATGGATTCACAGCAACGCTGCTCAGTATGGCTATACTATGTCCTCCATGCAACTGCTAATTCTGAACATGTGCTACATAATAGTCTATGGAGAGGAAGGAGCAGAGAGAATCACAGGAAGACAGAGATCGTGCAGCTGCTTTCTACTGTGATGGATTCACAGCAACGCTGCTCAGTATGGCTATACTATGTCCTCCATGCATCTGCTAATTCTGAACATGTGCTACATAATAGTCTATGGAGAGGAAGGAGCAGAGAGAATCACAGGAAGACAGAGATCGTGCAGCTGCTTTCTACTGTGATGGATTCACAGCAACGCTGCTCAGTATGGCTATACTATGTCCTCCATGCAACTGCTAATTCTGAACATGTGCTACATCATAGTCTATGGAGAGGAAGGAGCAGAGAGGAGCACAGGAAGACCAAGATCATGCAGCAGCTTTTTAATGTGATGGATTCACAGCAATGCTGCTCAGTACTGCTGTACTATGTCCTCCATACAACTGCTGATTCTGAACATGTGATACATCATAGTCTATGGAGAGGAAGGAGCAGAGAGAATCACAGGAAGACAGAGATCGTGCAGCTGCTTTCTACTGTGATGGATTCACAGCAATGCTGCTCAGTATGGCTATACTATGTCCTCCATGCAACTGCTAATTCTGAACATGTGCTATCCTAGAGAAGGAGGGGTGTCAGAGGCACACCCATTAGAAATACATGACCAAGTACAGGAAAATTAATGCGTTTTAGCTTTTCTAGGTCCGCATTCACACAGGAGCTGCAGAAGATTCAGAAGGATAGTTTATCGTTTGTTTAAATTATTGATGCCCACACCTCCGAATTTCACTGTGGATCTTCTTTTAATAAACAGCATTAATTAGAATTTCCCTTCCATATAAACGGAGCTTCCTGCAACATTATTGGTGCGTTATAATTATATACTATTTTTACAATATGACAGCATACTACATGTATACTATATGGCGGCATTTTTTATTTTTATAGTATGACTGTTGTATGAATGTACTGTAAGGTGGGATGATTTATTTGCACACCATTTATGTGTGTGTATTTTATGGTGCCATTATTTGAGCAGTATAACGGTGTAGACTACGTGTACTCTCGGGTGGTATTACTTATTTGTACAGTGTGTCAGCATTGCACATGGGTGCATTTTGCATCACCTTTGCGAGAAAATCACATTACAAATGTTGGTTGTTATGGTGGCGTTGGTGTACAGTATGACCATATTATATTTTGTGTATGATGGCATATGTTATGTGTACAGAATAGCGGCACTATGTACAATATGGCATTATTCATATGACAGGTATCAGATCTGTGTGCAGTACGATAGCAATTAATAGTTACACTCCATAATTGTATTTATGTGTTAAGTATAATAGCATTATTGAAATGTATAAGATAGCAGTATTAGCTCAGTATACAATATGGCAACATTATTTATATGTATGATATGGTGGTATTAGATCTGTGTACATCATGATAACAATAAGTCACACTGCATAGTGGTGCTTATGTATACAGTATAGTAGCATTATTTAAATGTATCAGTTTGGTGTATGTAATGGCAGCATTAGTCATATGTATGGTATAATGGTATAAAATCTGTGTACAGTATGATAGCAATAAGTAGTTACACTGCATAGTGTTTATGTACAGTATCATTATTGAAATGTATATAATAGTATTAGTTTGGTGTATGGTCTGGCAGCATTATTTATATGTATGGATAGCAGTAAGTATTACACTGCATGATGGCATTTATGTCTACAATATGTAAGCAATAAATATTACACTGCATGATGGAAGTATCCTTATTGAAATGTACATAATACTATATAATAGTATTAGTTTTGTGTACAGTATTGCAGCATTATTTATATGTATGTTATGATCACCACACGTTCTACACAGCACAGCCCACGTAGTATATAGCTGCCAGGCAGTATATAACACATCCCACGTAATATATAGCACAGCCCACGTAGTATATAACACAGCCCACGTAGTACATAACACAGGCCATGCAGTATATAACACTGCCCACGTAGTATATAGCAGCCAGGCAGTATATAACACAGCCCACGTAATATATAGCACAGCCCACATAGTATATAACACAGTTCACATAATATATAGCACAGCCCACGTAGTATATAACACAGTTCATGTAGTATATAACACACCCCACGTAGTATATAGCACAGCAACGTAGTATATAACACAGCTCACGTAGTATGTTACACAGGCCACGTAGTATATAACACAGCCCACGTTGCATATAGCAGTGTGGGCACAATATCCCTGTTAAAAAAAAATTAAAATAAAAAATAGTTATATACTCACCCTCCGGCGTCCAACGAAGCTGTCCCGATTCGAGACCGCTAAGTCATCTGGGTAATTTCGCAATGCATCACTGGGAACAGAAGCTGGCAGTAGCATCTCGCGCATCGGTGGACGGCGGAACGTGAGAATAGCACAATTTTTTATTTTTTAAAATTATTAAATGTATCTACAATATGGCAGCATTATTCATATGTAGGTTATGATCGCAATACGTATTACACTGCATGATGGCATTTACGGTAATATGCGTACAATATGGCAGCATTATTCGTATATAGGATAGCAACAAGTATTACACGGCATGATGGCATTTAATATGTGTACAAAATGGCAGCATTATTCATATGTAGGATGGCAACTAGTATTACACTGCACGATGGCATTTATGTGTACAGTGTGGCAACTTTATTCATATTTAGGATAACAACAAGTATTACACTACATAACAGCATTTATTATGTGTACAGTGTGGCAGCATTATTCATATTTAGGATAACAACAAGTATTACACTACATAACAGAATTTATTATGTGTACAGTGTGGCAGCATTATTCATATGTAGGATAGCAACAGGTATTGCACTGCATGACGGCATTTAATATACGTACAATATGACAGCATTACTCATGGTATGATAGCAATAAGTAGTTTCATTGCAGGGCAGTATTTTATGTGTACACTATAGTAGCATTAATGAAATCTGTAGCATAGTCGTAAAGGTCAGCCTGACAGTATAATTCCGCATACATATAGTGTCACTTTATAAGGATTTCTATAGGAGTGTGTGGATTATATACGTGGGTGTTGCATACCAGCAATCATACCCGACCCGACTCCCTAGCCAGACTCCCATCTACAATACTAATTTTTTCATCAGCCGTCAGTTTCAGCACTTAGTACGTGTCTATATATAGAGAAATTGACCATAATACTACATTATTAAGCTGTTTGATTGGTGAAAATCACACTTCCAACCTCGTGCACAATTGCAAAAATGTCCCAAAAAAGCGTCGCCTCCTATGTACTTAGGAGGAAAAGAACCGCTGGCCAAGGAAGCCCTCACTGGCGGTCTCGGTGTACATGTCGCAGATCACGTCTCAACACCTTTGGTGTACAGGTATAAACCCGCGGACGATTTATGGCGGGTGCTGAGAGCTGCACACTGAGAAGAACAAATGTTCTTCTGCTTTACCTCAAAACATTCTCCTTCCAGCTCATGAAATGTCGGTAGTATCTTGTTTTTTTTTCTCTTATGTATGGCTTAACAAAAAAAAGTATAATAAAAGGCCAAAAAAAAAAAAAAAGAGTACAGGGTAATGATTATACCACTTGTAAGCCCCCTTAATTTACTCATAAGGACAGGATAATTTCTGAAGCGGTCATGCAGATTTTGATCTTATTTTATTCCTGTTTCTCCCCTAAGGAATCCATTGAGGTTTTTTTTCCGTGGGGCATCGCTCGCAGGATCCTCTGGGGCGTGTCTTTAGGCTGCTCTGCATAATTACTCTGTAATTATCAGTGATCAAAATTAACCAATAGGAAAAATCTCCTATTGTTGCCGGGTGCCGTCCGGCAGATCTCGACGGGCACACTGCGCATGCGCCCGCCATTTTCTTCCAGAAAATTACACGGAGAGCAGGAGGGTCCAGGGATGCAGAAGGTACTAGGGGTGCTCGGGGGACCCCATTTCTCTCTCCTTTGGTATGCTAGATCATATCAGAGGAAAGAGAAATGAATGGAAAATCGGATTTTTATTTTTTCTTGCGATTGCCGTTATTCGAATCATGTTCTCCGAGACCCCAGAGATTTTCTGACGCTGGGGGGCGCTTTAAAAAGCGGCGCTGAGTAGCAAGACCCCTTAACTGCCGCCGTTAAAAGGCGTATCGGAGGTCGCTAAGGGGTTAAAAACTAAATTTAAAAACTCAGTAGAGCAGGGGAAATAAAGGTAAAAAAAAAAACCAAATCCTCCACTTTTGACCTGGTAACAGCTCTTCATTAAAGAGTCAGTACCGTTTGTGTATATGGAGTTTTTAGATGAAAGGTCATAAAAGGGGCACGTACCCCACACTTATTGGACATTTATGGCACAGCCGAATATTTTTGGGCACAATAATATAGGGGGAAAAAAAAATCCTATTATATACTACCAAGTGTAGTAGAAGAACACTGGTGGCCTCTAGTGATAACTCTGTTCATGGCATGAAGTCTGAGAACGTGCCATTGTTTGATGTATGACAACAATTAATCCCTTTAAATGCCTGTAACAATTATAGTGGAACACTCAGGAATCTCTTGGCTTGAGACAAATAAGCAGCAGAACCAAATATAGTGATAAGTCTGTATTATTCAAAGCAAACACTGGTGCAAAGCGTGAGCAAGTTCAAAACACAGCAAATAAGGTGAAATCAGGATAAGTTCCTCGCAGCTCGGCTGCAGGCAAAGTCAATATTCAAACGCACCAACGTGGGTGCAGCATGTGCACAACAGTTCAAGTGGACGGCAAACTCGGTCCTTCTTAGGCCGGTGTCACACTCAGCGTATGAAAATACGGTCCGTTATTTACGGCCGTAATACGCAGAAAAGTCCCCAAAATAGTGGTCCGTAGCTCCTCCGTAGGCAGGGTGTTTCAGCGTTTTTTGCGCATGGCATCCTCCGTATGTAATCCATATGTCATCCGTACTGCGTGTTTTTATCGCAGGCTTGCAAAACCGACATACGGCTATACAAGGGATCCATGTGTAAAAAAAAAAAAAAATACTGTCAATATATATATATGTCAGTAGACGTATATATATTAATATTTCATCCAGCGCGATATAGCAGAAAGCCGGTAATTCAATTGCCGGCTTTTGCTTTATCCTTCCTAAACCCGACATGATATGAGACATGATTACATACAGTAAACCATCTCATATCACCATTTTTTTTGCATATTCCACACTACTAATGTCAGTAGTGTGTATATGCAAAATTTGGCCGTTCTAGCTAGCAAATTAAGGGGTTAAATGGCGGAAAAAATTGGCGTGGGCTCCGGCGCAATTTTCTCCGCCAGAGTAGTAAAGCCAGTGACTGAGGGCAGATATTAATAGCCTGGAGAGGGTCCACGGTTATTGGCCCCCCCCCTGGCTAAAAACACCTGCCCCCAGCCACCCCAGAAAAGGCACATCTGGAAGATGCGCCTATTCTGGCACTTGGCCACTCTCTTCCCATTCCCGTGTAGTGGTGGGATATGGGGTAATGAAGGGTTAATGCCACCTTGCTATTGTAAGGTGACATTAAGCCTAATTAATAATGGAGAGGCGTCAATTATGACACCTATCCATTATTAATCCAATACTAGTAAAGGGTTAAAAAAATACACAAACACATTATTTAAAATTATTTTAATGAAATAAAAACAAAGGTTGTTTTAATATTTTATTGAACGCCCAATCCAATCACTGAAGACCCTCGTGTAGTAACAAAAAAACCATAATAAACCAACAATATCCTTACCTTCCGCAGATCTGTAAAGTCCAACGATGTAAATCCATCTGAAGGGGTTAAAATATTTTGCAGGCACGAGCTTTGCTAATGCAACGTTGCTCATGTCTGCAAAACCCCGGAGAATGAAGGTAAAGTAGGTCAATGACCTATATTTACCTGCATTTGCGGTGAGGCGCCCTCTGCTGGCTGTTCCTAGATCGTGGGAACTTTCCTAGAAAGCTCCCTGGCTCGAGTTCATAAGAGGCGCCCTCTGCTGATTGTCCTCATATGAACTCGAGCCAGGGATCTTTCTAGGAAAGTTCCCACGATCTAGGAACAGCCAGCAGAGGGCGCCTCACCGCAAATGCAGGTAAATATAGGTCAATTACCTACTTTACCTACATTCTCCGGGGTTTTGCAGACATGAGCAACGTTGCATTAGCAAAGCTCCTGCCTGCAAAATATTTTAACCCCTTCAGATGGATTTACATCGTTGGACTTTACAGATCTGCGGAAGGTATGTATATTGTTGGTTTATTATGTTTTTTTTGTTACAGAACGAGGGTCTTCAGTGACTGGATTGGGCGTTCAATAAAATATTAAAACAACCTTTGTTTTTATTTCATTAAAATAATTTTTAATAATGTGTTTGTGTATTTTTTTAACCCTTTACTAGTATTGGATTAATAATGGATAGGTGTCATAATTGACGCCTCTCCATTATTAATTAGGCTTAATGTCACCTTACAATAGCAAGGTGGCATTAACCCTTCATTACCCCATATCCCACCGCTACACGGGAATGGGAAGAGAGTGGCCAAGTGCCAGAATAGGCGCATCTTCCAGATGTGCCTTTTCTGGGGTGGCTGGGGGCAGATGTTTTTAGCCAGGGGGGGGGGGCAATAACCATGGACCCTCTCCAGGCTATTAATATCTGCCCTCAGTCACTGGCTTTACTACTCTGGCGAAGAAAATTGTGCGGGAGCCCATGCCAATTTTTTCCGCCATTTAACCCCTTAATTTGCTAGCTAGAACGGCCAAATTTTGCATATACACACTACTAACATTAGTAGCGTGGAATATGCAAAAAAATGGAGATATGAGATGGTTTACTGTATGTAAACCAGGTCTCATATCATGTCAGGTTTAGGAAGGAGAAAGCAAAAGCCGGCAATTGAATTACCGGCTTTAAAGCTGTCTAGCGCTGGAAGAAATATTAATATATATACATATATGTGTCTCACTGACATTATATATCTATATATATATACTAGCTATTGAACCCGTTCTACGCCCGGGTGGCGAGCATTTATATTAGTATATGGTCTCCATCCTGTCATGTGCTGCTCCCATCTGCGCCCCCATCCTGTCATGTGCTGCTCCATCCTGCGCCCCCGTCCTGTCATGGGCTGTTCCCATCCTGCACCCCCATCCTGTCATGGGCTGCTCCCATCCTGCGCCCCCATTCTGTCATATGCTCCCATCCTGCGTCCCCATCCTGTCATGTGCTCCCATCCTGCGTCCCCATCCTGTCATGTGCTCCCATCCTGCGTCCCCATCCTGTCATGTGCTCCCATCCTGCACCCCCATCCTGTCATGTGCTCCCATCCTGCACCCCCATCCTGTCATGTGCTCCCATCCTGCACCCCCATCCTGTCATGTGCTTCCATCCTGCACCCCCATCCTGTCATGTGTGCGCCCCCATTCTGTCATATGCTGCTCCCATCGTGCACCCCCATTCTGTCATGTGCTGCTCCAATGGTGCGCAACCATTCTGTCATGTGCTGTTGCCATCCTGTGCCCCCATTCTGTTGTAATGTGCTCTACCCATTCTGCCTGTTCCTGTTTCCATTCTGCCATATGTTGCTCCCATCTTTCTCTCTCCGGCTCTACTGCCTGAGTGCGGGTGGCTGTGCTGGGGGCGGCTGTGCGTGGCTGTGCTGGGGGCGGCTGTGTTGGGGGCGCTGTGTGTGGCTGTGCTGGGGGAGGCTGTGCGTGGCTGTGCATGGGGCGGCTGTGCGTGGCTGTGCATGGTTCGGCTGTGCGTGGCTGTGCTGGGGGCGGCTGTGCGTGGCTGTGCTGGGGGCGGCTGTGCGTGGCTGTGCTGGGGGCGGCTGTGTTGGGGGCGCTGTGTGTGGCTGTGCTGGGGGAGGCTGTGCGTGGCTGTGCATGGGGCGGCTGTGCGTGGCTGTGCATGGTTCGGCTGTGCGTGGCTGTGCTGGGGGCGGCTGTGCGTGGCTGTGCTGGGGGCGGCTGTGCGTGGCTGTGCTGGGGGCGGCTGTGCGTGGCTATGCTGGGGGTGGCTGTGCGTGGCTGTGCTGGGGGCGGCTGTGCTTGGCTGTGCTGGGGGCGGCTGTGCGTGGCTGTGCTGGGGGCGGCTGTGCGTGGCTGTGCTGGGGGCGGCTGTGCGTGGCTGTGCTGGGGGCAGCTGTGCGTGGCTATGCTGGGGGCGGCTGTGCGTGGCTGTGCTCGGGACGGCTGTGCTTGGCTGTGCTGGGTGCGGCTGTGCTTGGCTGTGCTGGGTGCGGCTGTGCGTGGCTGTGCTGGGGGCGGCTGTGCGTGGCTGTGCTGGGGGCGGCTGTGCTGGGGGCGGCTGTGCGTGGCTGTGCTGGGGGCTGCTGTGCGTGGCTGTGCTGGGGGCGGCTGTGCGTGGCTGTGCTGGGGGCGGCTGTGCGTGGCTGTGCTGGGGGCGGCTGTGCATGGCTGTGCTCGGGGCGGCTGTGCTGGGTGCGGCTGTGCGTGGCTGTGCTGGGGGTGGCTGTGCGTGGCTGTGCTGGGGGCGGCTGTGCGTGGCTGTGCTGGGGGCAGCTGTGCGTGGCTGTGCTGGGGGCGGCTGTGCGTGGCTGTGCTGGGGGCGGCTGTGCGTGGCTGTGCTGGGGGCGGCTGTGCGTGGCTGTGCTGGGGGCGGCTGTGCATGGCTGTGCTCGGGGCGGCTGTGCTGGGTGCGGCTGTGCGTGGCTGTGCTGGGGGTGGCTGTGCGTGGCTGTGCTGGGGGCGGCTGTGCGTGGCTGTGCTGGGGGCAGCTGTGCGTGGCTGTGCTGGGGGCGGCTGTGCGTGGCTGTGCTGGGGGCGGCTGTGCTAGGGGCGGCTGTGCGTGGCTGTGCTGGGGGCGGCTGTGCGTGGCGGGGCGGCTGTGTGTGGCTGTACTGGGGGCGGCTGTGCGTGGCTGTGCTGGGGGCGGCTGTGCGTGGCTGTGCTGGAGGCGGCTGTGCGTGGCTGTGGCTGTGCTGGGGGCGGCTGTGCGTGGCTGTGCTGGGGGCGGCTGTGCGTGGCTGTGCTGGGGGTGGCTGTGCGTGGCTGTGCTGGGGGAGGCTGTGCGTGGCTGTGCTGGAGGCGGCTGTGCGTGGCTGTGGCTGTGCTGGGGCGGCTGTGCATGGCTGTGGCTGTGCGTGGCTGTGCTGGGGGCGGCTGTGCGTGGCTGTGGCTGTGCTGGGGGCGGCTGTGCGTGGCTGTGCTGGGGGTGGCTGTGCGTGGCTGTGGCTGTGCTGGAGGCGGCTGTGCTGGGGCCGGCTGTGCGTGGCTGTGCTGGGGGCGGCTGTGCTGGGGGCGGCTGTGCGTGACTGTGGCTGTGCTGGGGGCGGCTGTGCTGGATGCGGCTGTGCTGGGGGCAGCTGTGCGTGGCTGTGGCGGCTGTGCGTGGCTGTGCTGGGGTGGCTGTGCGTGGCTGTGCTGGGGCGGCTGTGGCTGTGCTGGAGGCGGCTGTGCGTGGCTGTGCTGGGGCGGCTGTGCGTGGCTGTAGCTGTGGATGTGCTGGGGTGGCTGTGCTGGAGGCGGCTGTGCGTGGCTGTGCTGGGGGCTGGGGGCGGCTGTGCTGGGGGCAGGTGTGCGTGGCTGTGCTGGGGGCGGCTGTGCGTGGCGGGGGCGGCTGTGCGTGGCTGTACTGGGGGCAGCTGTGCTGGGGGCGGCTGTGCGTGGCTGTGCTGGAGGCGGCTGTGCGTGGCTCTGGCTGTGCTGGGGGCGGTTGTGCGTGGCTGTGCTGGGGGCGGCTGTGCGTGGCTGTGCTGGGGGGCGGCTGTGCGTGGCTGTGCTGGGGGAGGCTGTGCGTGGCTGTGCTGGAGGCGGCTGTGTGTGGCTGTGCTGGGGGCGGCTGTGCGTGGCTGTGCTGGGGTGGCTGTGCGTGGCTGTGGCTGTGCGTGGCTTTGCTGGGGGTGGCTGTGCGTGGCTGTGCTGGGGGCGGCTGTGCGTGGCTGTGGCTGTGCTGGGGGCGGCTGTGCGTGGCTGTGGCTGTGCTGGGGGCGGCTGTGCGTAGCTGTGGCTGTGTTGGAGGCGGCTGTGCTGGGGTCGGCTGTGCTGGGGGCGGCTGTGCGTGGCTGTGGCTGTGCTGGAGGCGGCTGTGCGTGGCTGTGCCGGGGGCGGCTGTGCGTGGCAGTGCTGGAGGCGGCTGTGCTAGGGGCAGCTGTGCTGGGGGCGGCTGTGCGTTGCTGTGGCGGGGCGGCTGTGCGTGGCTGTGCTGGGGTGGCTGTGCGTGGCTGTGGCTGTGCTGGAGGCGGCTGTGCTGGGGGTGGCTGTGCTGGGGGCGGCTGTGCGTGGCTGTGCTGGAGGTGGCTGTGCTAGGGGCAGCTGTGCTGGGGGCGGCTGTGCGTGGCTGTGGCGGGGGCGGCTGTGCGTGGCTGTGCTGGGGTGGCTGTGCGTGGCTGTGGCTGTGCTGGGGCGGCTGTGCGTGGCTGTGCTGGGGCGGCTGTGCGTGGCTGTGCTGGGGCGGCTGTGCTGGGGCGGCTGTGCTGGGGGCGGCTGTGCGTGGCTGTGGCTGTGCTGGGGCGGCTGTGCGTGGCTGTGCTGGGGGCGGCTGTGCGTGGCTGTGCTGGGGCGGCTGTGCTGGGGGCGGCTGTGCGTGGCTGTGCTGGGGCGGCTGTGCGTGGCTGTGGCTGTGCTGGGGGCGGCTGTGCGTGGCTGGGGCGGCTGTGCGTGGCTGTGGCTATGCTGGGGCGGCTGTGCGTGGATGTGCTGGGGCGGCTGTGTGTGGCTGTGGCTGTGCTGGGGGCACCTGTGCGTGGCTGTGGCTGTGCTGGGGGCGGCTGTGCGTGGCTGTGGCTGTGCTGGGGCGGCTGTGCGTGGCTGTGGCTGTGCTGGGGCGGCTGTGCGTGGCTGTGCTGGGGCGGCTGTGCGTGGCTGTGGCTATGCTGGGGCGGCTGTGCGTGGCTGTGCTGGGGCGGCTGTGCGTGGCTGTGGCTATGCTGGGGCGGCTGTGCGTGGCTGTGCTGGGGCGGCTGTGCGTGGCTGTGGCTGTGCTGGGGCGGCTGTGCGTGGCTGTGCTGGGGCGGCTGTGCGTGGCTGTGCTGGGGCGGCTGTGCGTGGCTGTGGCTGTGCTGGGGGCTGCTGATGTGCGTGGCTGTGGCTGTGCTGGGGCGGCTGTGCGTGGCTGTGCTGGGGCGGCTGTGCGTGGCTGTGGCTGTGCTGGGGCGGCTGTGCGTGCCTGTGCTGGGGCGGCTGTGCGTGGCTGTGGCTGTGCTGAGGGTGGCTGTGCGTGGCTGTGCTGGGGTGGCTGTGCTGGGGCGGCTGTGCGTGGCTGTAGCTGTGCTGGGGCGGCTGTGCTGGGGGCGGCTGTGCGTGGCTGTGCTGGGGCGGCTGTGCGTGGCTGTGCTGGGGCGGCTGTGCGTGGCTGTAGCTGTGGCTGTGCTGGGGCGGCTGTGCTGGGGGCGGCTGTGCTGGGGGCGGCTGTGCGTGCCTGTGCTGGGGGCGGCTGTGCTGGGGGCGGCTGTGCGTGGCTGTGCTGGGTGGCTGTGCTGGGGCGGCTGTGCGTGGCTGTGCTGGGGCGGCTGTGCTGGGGGCGGCTGTGCGTGGCTGTGGCTGTGCTGGGGCGGCTGTGCTGGGGCGGCTGTGCGTGGCTGTGCTGGGGCGGCTGTGGCTGTTCTGGGGCGGCTGTGCTGGGGCGGCTGTGCGTGGCTGTGCTGGGGCGGCTGTGCTGGGGGCGGCTGTGCGTGGCTGTGGCTGTGCTGGGGCGGCTGTGCTGGGGCGGCTGTGCGTGGCTGTGACTGTGCTGGGGCGGCTGTGCTGGGGCGGCTGTGCGTGGCTGTGCTGGGGCGGCTGTGCTGGGGGCGGCTGTGCGTGGCTGTGGCTGTGCTGGGGCGGCTGTGCGTGGCTGTGCTGGGGGCGGCTGTGCGTGGCTGTGCTGGGGCGGCTGTGCTGGGGGCGGCTGTGCGTGGCTGTGCTGGGGCGGCTGTGGCTGTGCTGGGGGCGGCTGTGCGTGGCTGTGGCTGTGCTGGGGCGGCTGTGCGTGGCTGTGCTGGGGCGGCTGTGCGTGGCTGTGGCTATGCTGGGGCGGCTGTGCGTGGATGTGCTGGGGCGGCTGTGCTGGGGGCGGCTGTGCGTGGCTGTGCTGGGGCGGCTGTGCGTGGCTGTGGCTGTGCTGGGGGCGGCTGTGCGTGGCTGTGCTGGGGGCGGCTGTGCGTGGCTGTGGCTGTGCTGGGGCGGCTGTGCGTGGCTGTGGCTGTGCTGGGGCGGCTGTGCGTGGCTGTGGCTGTGCTGGGGCGGCTGTGCGTGGCTGTGGCTGTGCTGGGGCGGCTGTGCGTGGCTGTGGCTATGCTGGGGCGGCTGTGCGTGGCTGTGCTGGGGCGGCTGTGCGTGGCTGTGGCTATGCTGGGGCGGCTGTGCGTGGCTGTGGCTGTGCTGGGGCGGCTGTGCGTGGCTGTGGCTGTGCTGGGGCGGCTGTGCGTGGCTGTGCTGGGGCGGCTGTGCGTGGCTGTGCTGGGGCGGCTGTGCGTGGCTGTGGCTGTGCTGGGGCGGCTGTGCGTGGCTGTGGCTGTGCTGGGGCGGCTGTGCGTGGCTGTGGCTGTGCTGGGGCGGCTGTGCGTGGCTGTGGCTATGCTGGGGCGGCTGTGCGTGGCTGTGCTGGGGCGGCTGTGCGTGGCTGTGGCTATGCTGGGGCGGCTGTGCGTGGCTGTGGCTGTGCTGGGGCGGCTGTGCGTGGCTGTGGCTGTGCTGGGGCGGCTGTGCGTGGCTGTGCTGGGGCGGCTGTGCGTGGCTGTGCTGGGGCGGCTGTGCGTGGCTGTGGCTGTGCTGGGGGCGGCTGTGCGTGGCTGTGGCTGTGCTGGGGCGGCTGTGCGTGGCTGTGCTGGGGCGGCTGTGCGTGGCTGTGGCTGTGCTGGGGCGGCTGTGCGTGGCTGTGGCTGTGCTGGGGCGGCTGTGCGTGGCTGTGGCTGTGCTGAGGGTGGCTGTGCGTGGCTGTGCTGGGGTGGCTGTGCTGGGGCGGCTGTGCGTGGCTGTAGCTGTGCTGGGGCGGCTGTGCTGGGGGCGGCTGTGCGTGGCTGTGGCTGTGCTGGGGGCGGCTGTGCTGGGGGCGGCTGTGCGTGCCTGTGCTGGGGGCGGCTGCGCTGGGGGCGGCTGTGCGTGGCTGTGGCTGTGCTGGGGTGGCTGTGCTGGGGCGGTTGTGCGTGGCTGTGCTGGGGCGGCTGTGCTGGGGGCGGCTGTGTGTGGCTGTGCTGGGGCGGCTGTGCTGGGGCGGCTGTGCGTGGCTGTGCTGGGGCGGCTGTGCGTGGCTGTCGCTGTGCTGGGGCGGCTGTGCTGGGGCGGCTGTGCGTGGCTGTGCTGGGGCGGCTGTGCTGGGGGCGGCTGTGCGTGGCTGTGGCTGTGCTGGGGCGGCTGTGCTGGGGCGGCTGTGCGTGGCTGTGCTGGGGCGGCTGTGCGTGGCTGTGGCTGTGCTGGGGCGGCTGTGCGTGGCTGTGCTGGGGCGGCTGTGCTGGGGGGCGGCTGTGCGTGGCTGTGGCTGTGCTGGGGCGGCTGTGCGTGGCTGTGCTGGGGGCGGCTGTGCGTGGCTGTGCTGGGGCGGCTGTGCTGGGGGCGGCTGTGCGTGGCTGTGCTGGGGCGGCTGTGCGTGGCTATGGCTGTGCTGGGGGCGGCTGTGCGTGGCTGTGGCTGTGCTGGGGCGGCTGTGCGTGGCTGTGCTGGGGCGGCTGTGCGTGGCTGTGGCTATGCTGGGGCGGCTGTGCGTGGATGTGCTGGGGCGGCTGTGCTGGGGGCGGCTGTGCGTGGCTGTGCTGGGGCGGCTGTGCGTGGCTGTGGCTGTGCTGGGGGCGGCTGTGCGTGGCTGTGGCTGTGCTGGGGGCGGCTATGCGTGGCTGTGGCTGTGCTGGGGCGGCTGTGCGTGGCTGTGGCTGTACTGGGGCGGCTGTGCGTGGCTGTGGCTGTGCTGGGGCGGCTGTGCGTGGCTGTGGCTGTGCTGGGGGCGGCTGTGCGTGGCTGTGCTGGGGCGGCTGTGCGTGGCTGTGCTGGGGCGGCTGTGCTGGGGCGGCTGTGCGTGGCTGTCGCTGTGCTGGGGCGGCTGTGCTGGGGCGGCTGTGCGTGGCTGTGCTGGGGCGGCTGTGCTGGGGGCGGCTGTGCGTGGCTGTGGCTGTGCTGGGGCGGCTGTGCTGGGGCGGCTGTGCGTGGCTGTGCTGGGGCGGCTGTGCGTGGCTGTGGCTGTGCTGGGGCGGCTGTGCGTGGCTGTGCTGGGGCGGCTGTGCTGGGGGGCGGCTGTGCGTGGCTGTGCTGGGGCGGCTGTGGCTGTTCTGGGGCGGCTGTGCTGGGGCGGCTGTGCGTGGCTGTGCTGGGGCGGCTGTGCTGGGGGCGGCTGTGCGTGGCTGTGGCTGTGCTGGGGCGGCTGTGCTGGGGCGGCTGTGCGTGGCTGTGACTGTGCTGGGGCGGCTGTGCTGGGGCGGCTGTGCGTGGCTGTGCTGGGGCGGCTGTGCTGGGGGCGGCTGTGCGTGGCTGTGGCTGTGCTGGGGCGGCTGTGCGTGGCTGTGCTGGGGGCGGCTGTGCGTGGCTGTGCTGGGGCGGCTGTGCTGGGGGCGGCTGTGCGTGGCTGTGCTGGGGCGGCTGTGGCTGTGCTGGGGGCGGCTGTGCGTGGCTGTGGCTGTGCTGGGGCGGCTGTGCGTGGCTGTGCTGGGGCGGCTGTGCGTGGCTGTGGCTATGCTGGGGCGGCTGTGCGTGGATGTGCTGGGGCGGCTGTGCTGGGGGCGGCTGTGCGTGGCTGTGCTGGGGCGGCTGTGCGTGGCTGTGGCTGTGCTGGGGGCGGCTGTGCGTGGCTGTGCTGGGGGCGGCTGTGCGTGGCTGTGGCTGTGCTGGGGCGGCTGTGCGTGGCTGTGGCTGTGCTGGGGCGGCTGTGCGTGGCTGTGGCTGTGCTGGGGCGGCTGTGCGTGGCTGTGGCTGTGCTGGGGCGGCTGTGCGTGGCTGTGGCTATGCTGGGGCGGCTGTGCGTGGCTGTGCTGGGGCGGCTGTGCGTGGCTGTGGCTATGCTGGGGCGGCTGTGCGTGGCTGTGGCTGTGCTGGGGCGGCTGTGCGTGGCTGTGGCTGTGCTGGGGCGGCTGTGCGTGGCTGTGCTGGGGCGGCTGTGCGTGGCTGTGCTGGGGCGGCTGTGCGTGGCTGTGGCTGTGCTGGGGCGGCTGTGCGTGGCTGTGGCTGTGCTGGGGCGGCTGTGCGTGGCTGTGGCTGTGCTGGGGCGGCTGTGCGTGGCTGTGGCTATGCTGGGGCGGCTGTGCGTGGCTGTGCTGGGGCGGCTGTGCGTGGCTGTGGCTATGCTGGGGCGGCTGTGCGTGGCTGTGGCTGTGCTGGGGCGGCTGTGCGTGGCTGTGGCTGTGCTGGGGCGGCTGTGCGTGGCTGTGCTGGGGCGGCTGTGCGTGGCTGTGCTGGGGCGGCTGTGCGTGGCTGTGGCTGTGCTGGGGGCGGCTGTGCGTGGCTGTGGCTGTGCTGGGGCGGCTGTGCGTGGCTGTGCTGGGGCGGCTGTGCGTGGCTGTGGCTGTGCTGGGGCGGCTGTGCGTGGCTGTGGCTGTGCTGGGGCGGCTGTGCGTGGCTGTGGCTGTGCTGAGGGTGGCTGTGCGTGGCTGTGCTGGGGTGGCTGTGCTGGGGCGGCTGTGCGTGGCTGTAGCTGTGCTGGGGCGGCTGTGCTGGGGGCGGCTGTGCGTGGCTGTGGCTGTGCTGGGGGCGGCTGTGCTGGGGGCGGCTGTGCGTGCCTGTGCTGGGGGCGGCTGCGCTGGGGGCGGCTGTGCGTGGCTGTGGCTGTGCTGGGGTGGCTGTGCTGGGGCGGTTGTGCGTGGCTGTGCTGGGGCGGCTGTGCTGGGGGCGGCTGTGTGTGGCTGTGCTGGGGCGGCTGTGCTGGGGCGGCTGTGCGTGGCTGTGCTGGGGCGGCTGTGCGTGGCTGTCGCTGTGCTGGGGCGGCTGTGCTGGGGCGGCTGTGCGTGGCTGTGCTGGGGCGGCTGTGCTGGGGGCGGCTGTGCGTGGCTGTGGCTGTGCTGGGGCGGCTGTGCTGGGGCGGCTGTGCGTGGCTGTGCTGGGGCGGCTGTGCGTGGCTGTGGCTGTGCTGGGGCGGCTGTGCGTGGCTGTGCTGGGGCGGCTGTGCTGGGGGGCGGCTGTGCGTGGCTGTGGCTGTGCTGGGGCGGCTGTGCGTGGCTGTGCTGGGGGCGGCTGTGCGTGGCTGTGCTGGGGCGGCTGTGCTGGGGGCGGCTGTGCGTGGCTGTGCTGGGGCGGCTGTGCGTGGCTATGGCTGTGCTGGGGGCGGCTGTGCGTGGCTGTGGCTGTGCTGGGGCGGCTGTGCGTGGCTGTGCTGGGGCGGCTGTGCGTGGCTGTGGCTATGCTGGGGCGGCTGTGCGTGGATGTGCTGGGGCGGCTGTGCTGGGGGCGGCTGTGCGTGGCTGTGCTGGGGCGGCTGTGCGTGGCTGTGGCTGTGCTGGGGGCGGCTGTGCGTGGCTGTGGCTGTGCTGGGGGCGGCTATGCGTGGCTGTGGCTGTGCTGGGGCGGCTGTGCGTGGCTGTGGCTGTACTGGGGCGGCTGTGCGTGGCTGTGGCTGTGCTGGGGCGGCTGTGCGTGGCTGTGGCTGTGCTGGGGGCGGCTGTGCGTGGCTGTGCTGGGGCGGCTGTGCGTGGCTGTGCTGGGGCGGCTGTGCTGGGGCGGCTGTGCGTGGCTGTCGCTGTGCTGGGGCGGCTGTGCTGGGGCGGCTGTGCGTGGCTGTGCTGGGGCGGCTGTGCTGGGGGCGGCTGTGCGTGGCTGTGGCTGTGCTGGGGCGGCTGTGCTGGGGCGGCTGTGCGTGGCTGTGCTGGGGCGGCTGTGCGTGGCTGTGGCTGTGCTGGGGCGGCTGTGCGTGGCTGTGCTGGGGCGGCTGTGCTGGGGGGCGGCTGTGCGTGGCTGTGGCTGTGCTGGGGCGGCTGTGCGTGGCTGTGCTGGGGGCGGCTGTGCGTGGCTGTGCTGGGGCGGCTGTGCTGGGGGCGGCTGTGCGTGGCTGTGCTGGGGCGGCTGTGCGTGGCTATGGCTGTGCTGGGGGCGGCTGTGCGTGGCTGTGGCTGTGCTGGGGCGGCTGTGCGTGGCTGTGCTGGGGCGGCTGTGCGTGGCTGTGGCTATGCTGGGGCGGCTGTGCGTGGATGTGCTGGGGCGGCTGTGCTGGGGGCGGCTGTGCGTGGCTGTGCTGGGGCGGCTGTGCGTGGCTGTGGCTGTGCTGGGGGCGGCTGTGCGTGGCTGTGGCTGTGCTGGGGGCGGCTATGCGTGGCTGTGGCTGTGCTGGGGCGGCTGTGCGTGGCTGTGGCTGTACTGGGGCGGCTGTGCGTGGCTGTGGCTGTGCTGGGGCGGCTGTGCGTGGCTGTGGCTGTGCTGGGGGCGGCTGTGCGTGGCTGTGCTGGGGCGGCTGTGCGTGGCTGTGGCTGTGCTGGGGGCGGCTGTGCGTGGCTGTGGCTGTGCTGGGGCGGCTGTGCGTGGCTGTGGCTGTGCTGGGGCGGCTGTGCGTGGCTGTGGCTGTGGCTGTGCTGGGGCGGCTGTGCGTGGCTGTGGCTGTGCTGGGGCGGCTGTGCGTGGCTGTGCTGGGGCGGCTGTGCGTGGCTGTGGCTGTGCTGGGGCGGCTGTGATTGGCTGTGGCTGTGCTGGGGCGGCTGTGCGTGGCTGTGGCTGTGCTGGGGCGGCTGTGCGTGGCTGTGCTGGGGCGGCTGTGCGTGGCTGTGGCTGTGCTGGGGGCGGCTGTGCTGGACGTGTAAAACACGTACCGCACACGGACATTGTCCGTGTGCAGTCCGTGTGCCGTGCAGGAGACAGCGCTACATTAAGCGCTGTCCCCCCCACTGGTGCTGAAGCCGCGATTCATATGTTCCCTGCAGCAGCGTTTGCTGTAGGGAACATATGAATATTAGTGTTTAAAATGCAGATCCAGGTCCCCCCCCCTCTCTGATTAAAATACTCACCTAGCTTCCGGATCCCTCGCCGCAGCGTCCTCTTCTGGCCGCAGCCTCTCCTGTATGTGGTCACGTGGGGCCGCCGATTAAAATCATGAATATGTGGCTCCGCCTCCCAAAGGGGCGGAGCCGCATATTCAGTACTGTAATCGGCGGCCCCACGTGACCGCATATAGGAGAGGCTGCGGCCAGAAGAGGACGCTGCGGCGAGGGATCCGGAAGCTAGGTGAGTATTTTAATCAGCGGGGGGGAAGGCACACGGGGGGGGCGCACAGGAGGTGGGAGGGGGGTGCGCACAGGGGGTGGGAGGGGGGTGCGCACAGGGGGTGGGAGGGGGCTGGAGCCCCCACGGCCGGTATATTATGGGGGGGATAATTAAGTTCGGCTGCGTCACTCTGGTCCAGACTGCGCAGGTGCTGTGCGTCGCGCCTGCGCAGTCTATAAAGGCTTCGGACAGAGTGACGCTCCCACCGTTATATTATAGATACCTATTCTATGTGTACACATTTATTCTACCTATTCTACTGGAAGCTGTCAGTGTGATTTTACTGTACACCGCAATGAATTACCGGCTTTTCTCGCTAACACCGCTGCGTATTTCTCGCAAGTCACACTGCTAGTCCGTGTGTGATCCGTATTTTTGGAGCTTCCATAGACTTTCATTGACGTTTTATTTGCGCAATACGGTGACAAACGCAGCATGCTGCGATTTTCTACGGCCGTAGAATGCCGTATAATACTGATCAGTTTAATATGGCAGATAGGAGCAGGGGCATAGAGAATAATTGTGCCGTATGTTTTGCGAGTTTTACGGACGTAGTTTCTGCGCTCTTACGTCCGTAAAACTCGCAAGTGTGACGGTGGCCTTAGGAATAGTTTTTTTGCAGCTTGACTGCAGGCAAAGTCTTATGGGCGTAGCACTTTCTGGGGAAATGCAGATCATAAGACACAGTTCATACCAGGGTTGGCAGTATTAGCAAAGAGTCCAGAAGCAGTGCATAGCTTTGAGTCCAGAAACAGTCAAATAAACCAGCAGTGGAAATCAAACAAGCTTAGCTGTAGCAGGATGAGCTTACATGTCCCAGCAGGTAGGAGAAGAATGCAGAGTAATGCAGGAGAACCTCTGAGAGCTGAGGTTAGCTGAATAGGTGGAGCCGGAGTATCTGGAGAGGGGAAGTCTCTTGCAGCACAAGCCAGGTATTCAGGCAGAATACACCAGCAAGGAGTATGAAGCAAGCCAGGCTTATAAAGACAGGGAAGTCAGATCACATGAGCAGATTTGAGGCAGCAGACACCATCTTGGAAAATGGCAATAAAACACCACAGATAAACAAGGAATCCAGAGTCCTTACAATGCCATTGTTAGAGAGGTACAGCGGCCTTAAAAAAAAAAAAATGGTGAAACAGCAGCAAATTGGAGCTCGCTCCGGTCACTGCTATTACAAGCAGAAGCCAGCTGTACAACTTGGTTGGCATCTGCTGATTATCTCATGAACCTGCTCCGTACATGCTGACCCAAAGTAGGTCATACTATCCTGTAATAAGAGCCATAAAATCTCCAGGAGAAAGAGCTGACAATCCAAACCACCTTTTGAAGTATGTCCATGGGAAGAGAATTATGTATAGCTCAGAAGTAAGGAAAACTAATCAAAATTCTCCTTGAAGCAACATCTTCCTGCAATGCTCAGGTGATTGAAACAGGATATCTATTGTGGGAAACAAACATAAAGTCTAAGATTTGTAGATTCAAGAATCAGAAGCTGCGATGATGAAAGAATTTCTCCAGTTTGGTGTCTTCATTGTCCAGATAAGAATATTGAATTCTGATCCGTCTGATATTTAGGAGATATAGATTTTCAGCCTCGTAGCAAAGGATCGGACATGAGTCCATGACGCATTACCTCACATCAGTGTAGAATCCCTCCAATTGAATAACAGACTGATAGATGGAGCTATACCTGTCATATTTTGGGTCTATGGAACCGTAAAATCATGATAAAAAAATGTGACGGCAATGTCTAACATCGGGGGGAGCTTCAGCTATGAATATATGTTGTGAGTTAATGATTTCATAAAATCCTAAAAGGCTGAGAACATCCGACAAATACACCTAACGTAAGGTCATCAAAGGTGGTAAATGGGCGTAACATAGGAGCTAATAAAAAGCCAATGTCAATTATGATCTGGTTTTCAATGCCGGAAGATACATAGCTGTGTAGCCTTGACCCACGTTTCACGGGACTTTTTTTCTTTTCGCTAAGCTTTGAGCCTTCTCTGGTAACCAGTATTTAGCAAGTTTCTTTTGTTAATCCTTTTCATTTTATGTAATTGTATTTATCTTATTGTTTTGTTCCCATTTTTTATCATCTTGTATATTTTTTTTTCATAAACACTGCCTATCTTTCTAATTATAAAATTTAATAGTTCTGCTCCTCTTGCTCTGAAAACCGCAACCCTGAAAGCTAAATGTTACCTATAACGTGCGTCCAATCAGCCTGTAAAACGAATGGTGGTGGCGGCTAATAGTCTTGGGTCACTGTGGAGATGGCAGTGACTGTACCAAGGTATATACATATATTTCATGCATTGGAATCAGTATATATATGTATATATATATATATATATATATATATATATATATGTGTGTATATTTACGCACACATATACATACATACATACACACAGGTGCTTCTCACAAAATTAGAATATCAAAAAATTAATTTATTTCAGTTCTTCAATACAGAAAGTGAAACTATAGTCATTACAAACAGAGTGAACTATTTCCAGTGTTTATTTCTGTTAATGTTGAGGATTACGGCTTACCGCCAATGAAAACCCAATAGTCATTATCTCAGTAAATTAGAATAATTAATAATTAACACCTGCAAAGGCTTCCTAAGCATTTATAAAGGTCCCTTAGTCTGTTTCAGTAGCTCCACAATCATGGGGAAGACTGCTGAGTTGACAGATGTCCAGAAGGTGTCATTGACACTCCGCAAGGAGGGGAAGCCACAAAAGGTCTTTGCTAAAGAAGCTGGCTGTTCACACAGTGCTGTATCCAAGCATATTAATGGAAAGTTGAGTGGAAGGAAAAAGTGTGGTAGAAAAAGTTGCACAAGTAACCGGGATAACCGCAGTCTTGAAAAGATTGGTAAGAAAAGGACATTCAAAAATGTGGCGGAGATGCACAAGGAGTGGACTGCTGCTGGAGTCATTGCTTCAAGAGCCACCACACACAGACGTATCCAGGACATGGGCTACAAGTGTCACATTCCTTGTGTCAGCTTCTCATGGCCAATAGACAACGCCAGAAGCGTCTTACCTGGGCGAAGGAGAAGAACCGGACTGTTGTCAGTGGTCCAAGGTGTTGTTTTCAGATGAAAGTAAATTTTGCATTTCATTTGGAAATCAAGGTCCCAGAGTCTGGAGGAAGAGCGGAGGCCACAATCCAAGCTGCTGGAGGTCTAGTGTGAAGTCTCCACAATCAGTGATGGTTTGGGGAGCCATGTCATCTGCTGGTGTAGGTCCACTGTGTTTTATCAAGACCAAAGTCAGCGCAGCCGTCTACCAGGACATTTTAGAGCACTTCATGTTTCCCTCTTCCGACAAGCTTTATGGAGATGGAAATTTCATTCTCCAGCAGGACTTGGCACATGTCCACACTGCCAAGAGTACCAATACCTGCTTTGCAAACAACAGTATCACTGGGCTTGATTGGCCAGCAAACTCGCCTGACCTTAACCCCATAGAGAATCTATGGAGTATTGTCAAGAGGAAGATGAGAGACACCAGACCCAACAATGCAGACGAGCTGAAGGCTGCTATCAAAGCAACCTGGGCTTCTATAACACCTCAGCAGTGCCACAGGCTGATCTCCTCCATGCCACGCCACATTGATGCAGTATTTGATGCAGTAATTGATGCAGAAGGAGCCCCAACCAAGTATTGAGTGCATTTTCTCATTCTTGGGTCCTCTACCAGAGGCCTGGGAATTGAGGGTTCTGTGCAGGATCTTAGCTGTTCCCAGCATTGCGCTTTTCTGGACCGAGTTGAGAAGTTGCTCCTGGGATCTGTTGTAGCCATTTTCCCAACTTAGGGGTCACTGCTCCACGTGCTCCTATCACCACTGGAATCACTGTTGCCTTCACCTTCCACATCTTCTCCAGTTCCCCTTTGAGGCCCTGGTATTTCTCAATCTTCTCATATTCCTTCTTTCTGATCTTTCTGATGTTACTGCCACATCTATTATCATTGCTGTCTTCTGATCCTTGTCTATGATCACAATATCTGGTTGCTTATCCATCTGCATGTTGAAGTCCCACAGGATTTTAGCAATTTCATTCTCCACCCCTTTTTCTGGGGTCTCCCACTTGGACGTAGGGGCACTTTGCCCATATGTTGTGCAGATGTTCATGTATATGTGACGCCCAGGAGACCGGGGTACCCAGCACCGGACCAATGGGGTCTGTCTCTTGAGGGAGATGTCACGGGTGGCTTGACCCGGTGCTGTGGCCTCAGGCAATGCACAGTGTAAGGGGTATCATGAGGGAACAGGCACTTACTTGATCAGCAGCAGGTTCTCTCAGCGGTGATGATCCTGATCCTGGATAGATAGCTATTGTCCAAATGAAAGTCTGAGGCACTGAAACGTTTAACCAGTTTACTTCAACATAAAGGGATTTACAACCAGTCCTGTCACCGGAGTCTGTATGGGAACTCTGAGTTACTTTGACCCTGCCGGGGTCTTCGCCTCTTATTGTACGCAGTTTCTGTGTGGCCCTGCTGCTGTATGTGAACTGGCTGCCGGCCCAATCTGTCCCCTCCGGGTCCTGGTTCGACGGGCAACCCGAGTCCTTTTATCGGCTTACCCCCTCCGGGAGTACCGCTGAACTCTGTGTCTGTTGCTGCGTCCGGCCGTAGTGAAGCTGATATCACCTCACGTTTTTTCCGGTTGCTGTATTATATATAATGAATAAAGCCACGGATCCGGTATCCGTCTTTGCGCCTGTTCTGGGTAGTGATTAATGCTACCCGGTTCTCACAATGTCCTTTTTCTCCGTCCCTTTTCTCCTCAGGCCGGTGATTTGGGCCTGGAAACCGTCATAGGACTGGTAGAAATTCAGTTGTATGACCTCTAACTTTCAGCTCCTTAGCCCAACTGCCAGTTCTTCTCTCAGACCAGAATGGATCAAGGGGAGTCTCTGGAGCTCCCCCTTCTGGCCGGAGGTGGTAGTGAGGTCTTGCTATTTTAGTATTTGTATTTAGTGTCAGTAACTGTTTTTGTGGCAAATACCCCTAGGGGTGCCACATATACAATTCCCGCTACTTGGTTGTGGCGTTCGGTATACGCTGTTCTTGCACTTGGCATCCTGTCACTATGTTGGACGGTTTCTGAGGTTTCTTTGCATTGTCTGCACCTTGGGTCTTGTCTTCTGTGGTGGATTCCTGCTTCTATTGATTTGGTACTTAGTGCTTGATTTTGTGCCGCCATGATTAGTGCCTCTGTTGTTATGACCTGGTGGTTAGGAGCACCAGGAATGACCTGATAGTTAAACCTCAAACAGGACAAGCTCTGGGATGTGGGAGCTCTGCTGACCGCAATCCTTAATCCTATCACACACACTAGAAATAGCCGTGGAGCGCTCCTGACGCTCCCTAGGCGCCTCGTCACAGCCTAAGAACTAGCTAGCCCTAGAGAAAGAAAGTAAAGCCTACCTTGCCTCAGAGAAATTCCCCAAAGGAAAAGGCAGCCCCCCACATATATTAACTGTGAGTTAAGATGAAAGTCACAAACACAGAAATGAAACAGGTTTTAGCACAGGGAGGCCAGACTAACTAAATAGACAGAGGATAGGAAAGGTATCTTTGCGGTCAGCACAAAAACTACAAAAGACCACGCAGAGTGTGCAAAAAGACCCCTGCATCCCAGAGCTTCCAGCTAGCAAGACAAAATAATGAAAGCAAGCTGGACTAGAAAACCATGAACAGAAAATAACAAACGGGGACTTAGCTTCTTGCAGGAAGAGACAGGTCTCAGAAAGATCCAAGAGCGAACTGAAGCAATGCAGAAACATTGACAGCTGGCATGGAGTAACGATCTAAGTGGAGTTAAATAGAGCAGCCAACCAAAGGATAAACCCCGTCATCCTGTGTAAGGAACCTCAGAAGCAGCAGCTCCACTCACAGCCACCAAAGGGAGCCCACGGACAGAACTCACCGAAGTACCATTCACGACCACAGGAGGGAGCTCAACAACAGAATTCACAACAGTACCCCCCCCTTGAGGAGGGGTCACCGAACCCTCACCAGAGCCCCCAGGCCGATCAGGATGAGCCAAATGAAAGGCACGAACTAGATCGGCAGCATGAACATCAGAGGCAAAAACCCAGGAATTATCCTCCTGACCATAACCTTTCCACTTGACCAGGTACTGGAGTTTCCGTCTTGAAACACGAGAATCCAAAATCTTCTCCACCACATACTCCAACTCCCCAACTCCCCCTCGACCAACACCGGGGCAGGAGGATCAACGGAGGAAACCATAGGCGCCACGTATCTCCGCAACAACGACCTATGGAACACATTATGGATGGCAAAAGAAGCTGGAAGGTCCAAACGAAATGACGCAGGATTAAGAATTTCAGAAATCTTATATGGCCCAATGAAACGAGGCTTAAACTTAGGAGAGGAAACCTTCATAGGAACATGACGAGATGACAACCAAACCAAATCCCCAACCCGAAGTCGGGGACCAACACAGCGCCGGCGGTTAGCGAAACGTTGAGCCTTCTCCTGGGACAATGTCAAATTGTCCACCACATGAGTCCAAATCTGCTGCAACCTGTCCACCACAGTATCCACACCAGGACAGTCCGAAGGCTCAACTTGCCCTGAAGAGAAACGAGGATGGAAACCAGAATTGCAGAAAAAAGGAGAAACCAAAGTAGCCGAGCTGGCCCGATTATTAAGGGCGAACTCAGCCAAAGGCAAGAAGGACACCCAATCATCCTGATCAGCAGAAACAAAGCATCTCAGATATGTTTCCAAAGTCTGATTAGTTCGTTCGGTTTGGCCATTAGTCTGAGGATGGAAAGCCGAAGAAAAAGACAAATCAATGCCCATCTTAGCACAAAAGGCTCGCCAAAACCTCGAAATAAACTGGGAACCTCTGTCCGAGACGATGTTCTCCGGAATGCCATGCAAACGAACCACATGCTGGAAAAACAATGGCACCAAATCAGAGGAGGAAGGTAATTTAGACAAGGGTACCAAATGGACCATCTTAGAGAAGCGATCACAAACCACCCAAATGACCGACATCCTTTGAGAAACAGGGAGATCAGAAATAAAATCCATGGAAATATGCGTCCAGGGCCTCTTCGGGACCGGCAAGGGCAAAAGCAGCCCACTGGCACGAGAACAGCAGGGCTTAGCCCGAGCACAAGTCCCACAGGACTGCACAAAAGAACGCACATCCCGTGACAAAGAAGGCCACCAAAAGGATCTAGCCACCAAATCTCTGGTACCAAAGATTCCAGGATGACCAGCCAACACCAAACAATGAACCTCAGAGATAACTCTACTAGTCCATCTATCAGGGACAAACAGTTTCTCCGTTGGACAACGGTCAGGTCTATCAGCCTGAAACTTCTGCAGCACGCGCCGCAAATCAGGGGAGATGGCAGACAAAATTACCCCCTCTTTAAGAATACCCGCCAGCTCCGGAACACCCGGAGAGTCAGGCACAAAACTCCTTGACAGGGCATCAGCCTTCATATTCTTAGATCCCGGAAGGTATGAAACCACAAAATCAAAACGGGAGAAAAAGAGCGACCATCGAGCCTGTCTAGGATTCAACCGTTTGGCAGACTCGAGATAAGTCAAATTCTTGTGATCCGTCAAGACCACCACGCGATGTTTAGCTCCTTCAAGCCAATGTCGCCACTCCTCGAATGCCCACTTCATGGCCAACAACTCTCGATTGCCAACATCATAATTGCACTCAGCAGGCGAGAATTTTCTAGAAAAGAAGGCACAAGGTTTCATCACCGAGCCATCAGAACTTCTTTGCGACAAAACAGCCCCTGCTCCAATCTCAGAAGCATCAACCTCGACCTGAAACGGGAGCGAAACATCTGGCTGGCACAGCACAGGGGCAGAAGAAAAACGACGCTTCAACTCCTGAAAAGCCTCTACAGCCGCAGAGGACCAATTGACCACATCAGCACCTTTCTTGGTCAAATCAGTCAACGGTTTAGCAACACTAGAAAAATTAGCGATGAAGCGACGGTAAAAATTAGCAAAGCCCAGGAACTTCTGTAGGCTCTTCACCGATGTCGGCTGAGTCCAATCATAAATGGCCTGGACCTTAACAGGGTCCATCTCGATAGTAGAAGGGGAAAAAATGAAACCCAAAAACGAAACCTTCTGAACTCCAAAGAGACACTTAGACCCCTTCACAAACAAGGAATTCGCACGAAGGACCTGGAACACCATTCTGACCTGCTTCACATGAGACTCCCAATCATCCGAAAAGACCAAAATGTCATCCAAATATACAATCATGAATCTATCCAGGTACTCACGGAAGATGTCATGCATAAAGGACTGAAACACAGATGGAGCATTAGAAAGCCCGAATGGCATAACCAGGTACTCAAAATGGCCCTCGGGAGTATTAAATGCTGTTTTCCATTCATCGCCCTGTTTAATTCGCACAAGATTATACGCCCCTCGAAGATCTATCTTGGTGAACCAACAAGCCCCCTTAATCCGAGCAAACAGATCAGACATCAGCGGCAAAGGGTACTGAAATTTGACTGTGATCTTATTAAGAAGGCGGTAATCAATACAAGGTCTTAAAGAGCCATCCTTCTTGGCCACAAAAAAGAACCCTGCTCCCAATGGTGACGACGACGGGCGAATATGACCTTTCTCCAAGGATTCCTTTATATAACTCCGCATAGTAGCGTGCTCTGGCACAGATAAATTAAACAGTCGGCCCTTAGGAAACTTACTACCGGGAATCAAATTAATAGCACAATTGCAATCCCTATGAGGAGGTAGGGCACTGGATTTGGGCTCCTCAAATACATCCCGGTAATCTGATAAAAACTCAGGGACTTCAGAAGGAGTGGAAGGCGAAATTGACAACAATGGAACATCACCATGTACCCCTTGACAACCCCAGCCGGACACAGACATAGATTTCCAATCCAATACTGGATTATGGACCTGTAGCCATGGCAACCCCAAAACGACCACATCATGCAGATTATGCAACACCAAAAAGCGAATATCCTCCTGATGTGCAGGAGCCATGCACATGGTCAAATGAGTCCAGTACTGAGGCTTATTCTTGGCCAAAGGCGTAGCATCAATTCCTCTCAATGGAATAGGATACTGCAAGGGCTCCAAGAGAAAACCACAGCGCCTAGCAAACTCCAAGTCCATCAAATTCAGGGCAGCGCCTGAATCCACAAATGCCATGACAGAATAGGACGACAGAGAGCAAATCAGAGTAACGGACAAAAGAAATTTAGACTGTACTGTACCAATGGTGGCAGACCTAGCGAACCGCTTAGTGCGCTTAGGACAATCGGAGATAGCATGAGTGGATTCACCACAGTAAAAACACAGTCTATTCCGACGTCTGTGTTCTTGCCGTTCAGCTCTGGTCAAAGTCCTATCACACTGCATAGGCTCAGGCCTATTCTCAGAGAACACCGTCAAATGGTGCACAGCTTTGCGCTCACGCAAGCGCCGACCGATCTGAATGGCCAAGGACATAGACTCATTCAGACCAGCAGGCGTGGGAAATCCCACCATGACATCCTTAAGGGCTTCAGAAAGACCCTTTCTGAAAATTGCCGCCAGGGCACATTCATTCCACTGAGTAAGCACAGACCACTTTCTAAACTTCTGACAGTACACCTCCGCTTCATCCTGACCCTGACACAATGCCAGCAAGATTTTCTCTGCCTGATCCACGGAATTTGGTTCATCATAAAGCAATCCAAGCGCCAGAAAAAACGCATCAACATCACGCAATGCAGGATCTCCTGGCGCAAGGGAAAATGCCCAGTCTTGAGGGTCACCACGCAACAAAGAAATAATGATTTTTACTTGTTGAGCGGGGTCACCAGAGGAGCGGGGTTTCAAAGCTAGAAACAGTTTACAATTATTTTTGAAATTCAGAAACTTAGCTCTATTCCCAGAAAATAAATCAGGAATAGGAATTCTAGGCTCTAACATAGGATTCTGAACCACAAAATCTTGAATGTTTTGTACCCTTGCAGTGAGATGATCCACACAAGAGGACAGACCTTGAATGTCCATCTCTACACCTGTGTCCTGAACCACCCAAAGGTCTAGGGGAAAAGAAAGACAAAACACGGTGCAAAGAAAAAAAAATGGTCTCAGAGCTTCTCTTATCCCTCTATTGAGATGCATTAATACTTTTGGCCAGCTGTACTGTTATGACCTGGTGGTTAGGAGCACCAGGAATGACCTGATAGTTAAACCTCAAACAGGACAAGCTCTGGGATGTGGGAGCTCTGCTGACCGCAATCCCTAATCCTATCACACACACTAGAAATAGCCGTGGAGCGCTTCTGACGCTCCCTAGGCGCCTCGTCACAGCCTAAGAACTAGCTAGCCCTAGAGAAAGAAAGTAAAGCCTACCTTGCCTCAGAGAAATTCCCCAAAGGAAAAGGCAGCCCCCACATATATTAACTGTGAGTTAAGATGAAAGTCACAAACACAGAAATGAAACAGGTTTTAGCACAGGGAGGCCAGACTAACTAAATAGACAGAGGATAGGAAAGGTATCTTTGCGGTCAGCACAAAAACTACAAAAGACCACGCAGAGTGTGCAAAAAGACCCCCGCACCGACTCACGGTGCGGAGGCGCCACCCTGCATCCCAGAGCTTCCAGCTAGCAAGACAAAATAATGAAAGCAAGCTGGACTAGAAAACCATGAACAGAAAATAACAAACGGGGACTTAGCTTCTTGCAGGAAGAGACAGGTCTCAGAAAGATCCAAGAGCGAACTGAAGCAATGCAGAAACATTGACAGCTGGCATGGAGTAACGATCTAAGTGGAGTTAAATAGAGCAGCCAACCAAAGAATAAACCCCGTCACCTGTGTAAGGAACCTCAGAAGCAGCAGCTCCACTCACAGCCACCAGAGGGAGCCCACGGACAGAACTCACCGAAGTACCATTCACGACCACAGGAGGGAGCTCAACAACAGAATTCACAACACTCTGTGCTGTCTCGGACTCCAGCTTTCTCCAGCCATTGGTAGGATTTCTCCATGTCAGCCACCTACATTATCTGTCCATGGTACATCTCATGCAGCGGCTTGTCTTGCCATGGCGCTTCATGTTCCTGCTCTTCCTTCCAGATCTTTTGCTGCCTTAGGCTTTATCTCAGCATCTCATCTTTTGGTGCCATTTTCCTGATGTATTACTGGATACTCCTTGTTTTATCCGTGATGGTGGCTTGGATGCTTATCAAGCCTCGACCACCCTCCTTTCTGTTGGTATACAATCTTTTTGTGTTACACTTAGGGTGGAGACCTCCAAGCATCGTGAGGAGCTTTCATGTCTTCACATCTTCAGCTTCCATCTCTTCTTTTGGCCAGCACACTAAACCAGCAGGGTATATGATAACTGGCAGGGCTTATGTATTGATGGCGCGGATTTTATTCTTCCCATTGAGCTGGCTCTTAAGGACCTGTCTTACCCTTTGATGGTATTTGGATGTTGCTGCTTTCCTTGCCTCCTCATCATGGTTACCGTATCCCTGTGTGATGCCGAGGTACTTGTAGCATGTCTGTACATCTGCCACGCATCCTGCAGGTAATTCCATTCCATCAATCTTGACTACCTTGCCTCTCTTTATTAACGATCGGCAACACTTCGAGTGCGAAGGACATCCCTATGTCTTCACTGTAGATCCTTGTCAGGTCGATCAGTGAATTGATGCCTCGTTCATTTTTCACATACAGCTTGATGTCATCCATGTAGAGGAGGTGGCTGATGGTGCTTCCACTCTTGAACTTGTATCCATAGCCATACTTTGTAATGATCTGATTGAGGGGGTTCAAGCCTATGCAGAACAGCAATGGGGATAGTGTATCACCTTGGTATATGCCGCATTTGATGGTCACTTGTGCTAGTTGTCTTGAGTTGACTTCCAATGTTGTTCTCCATTGCCCCATTGAGTTTCTGAGGAAGGTTCTTAATTTCCTGTTGGCACCGTAGTGAGCCAAGCATTCACAGATTCATGTGTGAGACATTGAGTCATAGGCTTTCCTGTAGTCAATCCAGGCTGTGCTGAGATTGGTCTGTCTGGATCTTGAGCGACTGCTCTATCTACTAGGAGCTGGTGCTTAGAGCCTCTGGTGTCGATCTCAATGCCTTTCTGAGCTGGATTCATGTACTGGTTAATATGGTTCTGTAGCTTGGTTGCTATGATGCCTGACAGGAGTTTCCATGTAAGGCAGGTTATTGGCCGGTAGTTGGATGGGACTGTTCCTTTGTGAGGATTCTTCATGATAAGCACTGTTCTACCTTGTGTTAACCAAGCTGGATGGTGGCCTGCTTCTAGCAGTTGGTTCATCTGCTTTGTCACGCGTTCATGTACTCATGTTCAGTTAATTTCTTTAATCAGTAGGTGTAGAACATGTCTGGGCAAGGTGCTGTCCGGCTCTTCGTGTTCTTGACCCACTGTTGGATGTTTGCTTCTGTAATGGTGACTGGTTCTTGCCCTAGGTGGTTGCTGTGTTTCAGTCTTAGATCTTGCAGCCACATTGCACTGGTGTTGTGTTTTTTCCTTCTCCCATGTTACTCCAGTATTGTTCAGTCTCTGCTATTGGTGGAGTTGCTGCCTTTGTGCTGTTAGTGTTAGGAGCCTTGGTATATTATATATTGTGCTTTCACACTCGTGGTAGCACGAGATGGTCTCTACAACCCAGACAAGTAGCTCAGGTAGTGCAGCTCATCCAGGATGGCACATCAATGCGAGCTGTTGCAAGGTTTGCCATGTCTGTCAGCGTAGTGTCCAGAGGCGCTACCAGGAGACAGGCCAGTACACCAGGAGACATGGAGGGGGCTGTAGGAGGGCAACGACCCAGCAGTAGGACCGCTACCTCAGCCTTTATGCAAGGAGGAACAGGAGGAGCACTGCCAGAGCCCTGCAAAATGACCTCCAGCAGGCCACAAATGTGCATGTGTCCGCACTGTTAGAAACCGACTCCATGAGGATGGTCTGAGTGCCCGACGTCAACAGATGTGTTTGTGCTCACAGCTCAACACCGTGCAGGACACTTGACATTTGCCACAGAACACCAGGATTGGCAAACTCGCCACTGGCGCCCTGTGCTCTTCACAGATGAAAGCAGGCTCACACTGAGCACATGTGACAGATGTGAGAGTCTGGAGACGCCGTGGAGAGCGATCTGCTGCCTGCAATATCCTTCAGCATGACCGGTTTGGCAGTGGGTCAGAAATGTTGTGGGGTGGCATTTCTTTGGGGGGCCGCATAGCCCTCCATGTGCTCACGAGGGACCCTGACTGCTATTAGGTACCAAGATGAGATCCTCAGACCCCTTGTGAGACCATATGCTGGCGAGGTTGGCCCTGGGTTCCTCCTAATGCAGGACAATGCCAGACCTCATGTGGCTGGAGTGTGTCAGTAGTTCCTGCAAGATGAAGGCATTGAAGCTATGGACTGGCCCGCCCGTTCCCCAGACCTGAATCTGATTGAGCACATCTGGGACATCATGTCTCGCACCATCCACCAATGTCACGTTACACCACAGACTGTCCAGGAGTTGGCGGATGCTTTAGTCCATGTCTGGGAGGAGATCCCTCAGGAGACCATCCACCGCCTCATCAGGAGCATGCCCAGACATTGTAGGGAGATCATACAGACACGTGGAGGCCACACACACACACACTACTGAGCATCATTTCCTTGTCTTTAGGCATTTCCACTGAAGTTGGATCAACCTGTAACTTCATTTTCCACTTTGATTTTGAGCCTCATTCCAACTCCAGACCTCCGTGGGATATTAGTTGTGATTTAGGTTGATTATTATTTTGTTGATTATTTTTAGGTTTTATTGTTCTCAACACATTCTACTATGTAATGAATATTTACAACAGGAATATTTCATTCTGCGATATCTAGGATGTGGGATTTTAGTGTTCCCTTTATTTTTTTTCGGAGCAGCGTATATATAATTTTTACGTAATTGTCCTGACGATAGGGAGCAGCAGAGGGCTGTTTGTAAAAAAAAAAAAAAAAAAAAAGTTAACGGCCAGGAGGATCGGCGCATCCCACCCCGGCTATGTGATCTTTGACATATCCCATCACCATATCAATAAGGGGGGCTCCTTGATAAGAAATCAACCACAAAAACGGTCTTCCTGCTCGAAACTCTAAAAATGAGCTGTAATTTTTAGGAAGGTAAAATGCTCAGTTTAGCTGTAGCGCCTCCACAGGGGAAACCAAGCGTTACACACTGTTCAATTAAATCAATAGGCTGTCTATAAAATGCAGACCAGGACTGGTCCTCCAGAGCGAGAGTCACCCTCAAGGTCATGAGATAACCCCAACCTCTGTCCATACCGTAAAAAAAAAAAAAAAAAACACACACAAGAGAGTCAAAAAACTTCATATACAGTAGTTTTGCACTTTTATTACACAAATCAGGACAGCAGGAAAAATAAACCTATGTATGCAAATTCCATTAATTCTAAACCCCAAAGAAAGCAAACCAATAAAAAACAGCCTACAACAATGTAAAATGCTGCAAAAAAATATATATAAATAGTAAAAACAAATAATGCTATGCATTCAGGATTATTCAACTAATCTGTCAACATACCCTTAAATGTACATCATCAATAAATACAATTCTAAACCTTAAAATTCTGCAATACTTTCTTATAGAATGCTACATTAGGAGTTGACCTACTTTTTTTTCCCCCTAAATTTGGAAGGCCACCTTCTGCACAGGATTTAAAGCAAGAAAGCGAAAACAGAGGTCTGTGTCATTAAAGGGATTATCAGTAGGATCTGCCCACCTAAGCCGCCTACGCGGAATAAAATGATACCTTGACATCCGTGATCCAGTGTTTTATTCCAGAGAAATCGCATTTTTTATTAATATGTAAATGAGCAGTTAGGATCTATGGGCGGGACATAGATCTCACTGAGCTTATTTTAAATGAAAAGGGAGCATTACCAGTGTGAGACATGTAGATAAGGAGAGCAGACTGTCAGTCATTACATGTCTCACACTGGTAAAACTCCCTGTTATTTAAATTAAGCTCTGGAGGCAGATTCTTAGGGAGATCTATGTTCCGCCCATAGATCTTAAAAGCTCATTTACATATTAAGAAAAACATGGATTTCTCTGGAATAAGACATCGGACTACAGATGTCAAGGTATCATTTTATTCAGCTTCCTGTGACCTACATTTCCATATGGACGGCTTAGGAGGGTTAATCCTACTGACAGAATCCCTTTAAGAACTTGTCTGGTAAAAAAACATTAAAGTAAATAAATCCCACCTCTAGAAAGAAGAAAAAAAAAAAATAATGAAGAAAAATAAGAAAAAAATAAAAAGAAGATGTGCCACGTCTTGAGGTCACGTCGTACTAATGAGAGGAAGTGCTGGCAGATTGGTGCAAGTTTACAGGGTTCTGATCTGGCAGCCATAGACCAAGGCCCTGTGAATTTCTTGGCGCAAATCTACCCAAAATAAGAAGACAGATTGAAAAAAAAAAAAAAAAAAAAAAAAAACACAACACTATACAAAAATATATTTTGTTCAATTTTGGCAGATCAAAATCTACAACTATTTTTTTTTTTTTTTGGAATTTATATATGGATAAAAATATATTTTTTTGGTATCCTATATGCTTAAGAATGTACCCCCAAAAAGTAAATAAAAATTTCAACAAAAAAAAAAAAAAAAAAGGGAAGAAGGAGCATAACATTTTTATGAAACAGAAATCCAAAATACTTGACAAGGAAAAAAATAAATTCTATATATTTAAGGTGCAAAAATTGAGCTTGCCATATAAGTGCCTGCTAATAAAATATTGACGGGAAATCTCACTGCACATTACAATCTGCTATTATATAGGTTAAAAAAAAATAAAAATTTTGTTCGACATTTGTGCCGACGGAAGGAAAAAAAATCTATTTACAAAGCCTGTTACAAATAAGGAGCAAATTCCTGGTTAATGGGGTTCCCACACGTATCCGTCCACAGGGAGTTTGAGAGATTACAGCTCGGCTCCATTCACTTCAATGGAAAGGAGCTGCAATACCCCATACAACCTGCGGGACAGGAGTGGCGCCATTTGGGGATTCATCTAAATCCGGTGGAGGAGTAGAGATACCAGGAAGCATCTTAATTCTTAACGGGTTTAACTTTGCCTTGGTCTTCCACTTTCTTTATAGCAGCCTGGATAGCTTGTTGGTCGCCCAAAAATTCATGAGGCTTGACAGCTCGCAGGTTCTCATCCAGTTCAAGCAGCACGGGAACCCCAGTGGGAAGCGAAATATTTATTATGTCGTCGTCGGAGATCCCTGGAAAGAAAAAAAAAAAAAAAAAAAAAAAAAATGAATGGTAAGGAATATATTAAAAAAAAAAATAATAATAATCAATCGCACTTCTGTAATTCTTCATTTCTCCTGTGGAGGCACTGTTGGAAAATGGAACACTTGCTCCTAGGTTCTTTAGACAAGTTAGAGCGGAATCCTGAAGATTCCGGAAACAGGATGTTAATGTAACTAGCGTAATGTCAAGGACTAAGGATTGCGCAAAGCGGACAATCCCTTTTAAAGGGGTAATTTAGATTAACGACCTATCGTTAGGATAGGGCACCAATATCAGATCTCGGGGGGGAGCCACCTGACACTTGCACTGAACAGTTGCGTAGCAGCTCCTTCCTCTTTCAGGTTTGTAGTTGTTGCTGCTGGGTACTGCAGATCCACTTTTTTTTTTTTTTTTTTTTAATTGGAATGGGGGCAGATCTGCAGTACCCGGCAGTGGCCACTACTCTGTTGACGGAATAGTCGTCCGGGCTGAGCAGCACAGTTCTGTCAGAGTAGTGGCCACTGCCGAATACTGCAGATCTGCCCCACTCGAAAGAAGAGGGAAAAAAAAAGAAAAAAAAGAAAAAAGAAAAAAAAGTGGATTTCCAGTACCCAGCAGCGGCAACTACAAAGCTGAAAGAGCTGTGATGCTACACAACGGATACATATTTGAGGAGTATTTTTGACATTCGTTTGTACAGGGGGGGGAAATATACAAAAACTAAATTGTAGTTTCATAGAATAACGGGAAGAACTCAAGCTTACATTTTTTTTTTTTTTTTTTTTTTTTTTTTTACAGGATGCAATAAATGTAGCTTCTTGCTTTTTTCTTTCTCTACATGAAAAAGGAGCAAGAAGCTACATTTATTGCATCCTGTAATAAAAAGAAAAAAATAAATGAGGAAGAAATTATTTTTTTTTTTTTAGAGCATTGCAGTCTGTGGAAGGGTATTGTCACATTTGCATCCATTTTTTTAATGCATTATTTTCCCCCCAGAAAAAAAAAAAAAAAAATATATATATATATATATATATATATATATATATATATATATATATATATATATATATATATATATATATATATATATATATATATATACATACACACACAAAAAAAAAAACATTTTTCTTTAAAAAAAATAATGATATTTTGGGGGGTATAGGAGGGGAAAAAAAAAAATAGATGAGAGGGCGTTGGGCCGATGAAGGGACAGAGATAGAAAAGCAGAGAACTAGTAAAGGTTCACTTAGTAAAGGTCACTTGGGAGGGGATGGAGTAGACAGAGATCCGGTTACACCTTGAACTTTTCTTGCTAGTCCTGACACAAGGATAGAGGTCACTCCTACGCTACGGCCTAGGTCAGGCACAGCCAAGAAAGCGCACAAGACACTCACAGATCGGCACTTTTAATCTTATTTCCCCAGTTGGAAGAATGGCTTTGTAATGTAACAAGAGGAGAATCGAGGAGATTTTCCTCTGTTGGTAGAAAGATGTGCCCGTCAGGAGTTTAGGAAAGGTGGGTATTATTAGTATTTGATACACTGCCATATTAGCTAGTTTTCCCACCTACAAAGAATAGAGAGATCTGCATTTTTTATCGTAGGTACTCTTGACCTGTGAAACAATCTTAAAAAAAAAAAAATCCAGAAAAATCACATTGTACAATTTTTACATAATTAATTTGAATTTTATTGCAAGAAATAAGTATTTGATCTCCGACCGATCAGCTCTCACCAACCTGTTTCCTTTTCTTTAAGAAGCCTCCTACTCTGTGTTCATTACCTGTATTAATTGCACCTGTTTGAACTCGTTACCTGTCCACTCAACCAATCACACCCCAACCTCTCCACCATGGCCAAGACCAAAGAGCAGTCTAAGGACACCAGGGATAAAATTGTAGAGCTACATTTGTCCACAATATCTTGGGCTGGTGCATTAATTTTTCTCTTCAATGGGTCTAGAGGGGCCGAGGCCGACCCCTTAAGAAGCAGCTCATAGTATTATCCTCCACCACACTGTACAGCGGGCACAATTCCGTTCGGGAGGGTAACGTTCTCCTGGCATTTACCAAACCCAGACTCCTCCATCAGATGCCAGATAGAGAAGTGTGATCTGTCACTGGAGAGAACGTATTTCCTCCAGAGTCCAGTGGTGGCGGCTTTACACCACTCCATCTGACGCTCGGCATTGTGCTTGGTGATGTACGGCTGCATGTAGCTGCTCGCCCATGAAGCTCCTGGTTGGGGAACAGTGTTTGTGCTGATGTTATTACCAGAGGGGGTCTGGACTCTGTAGTTATGGATTCAGCAGAGTGTTGGTGAATTTTCTTCCCTCCGCTCTCCAGCACTCGGTGACCCCGCTGTGTAATGTTATGGGGTCTCCACTTCGTAGCCGAGTTGCTGCAGTTCCTTCCACTTCTCAATAAAACCCTCACAGGTGATGGAGGGAAGAAGGAAGATTTAGGGACAAAATGTCTTGAACGGACTTGTTACTACCGGACTGGAATCAGGTAGCTCCGCACCACCGGCCATTCTGTTACATGTTAGTAAGTAAATACAGACGGCACTGGGAACCGGACAGTACACACTGGGAGGACCAGACGTTGTACACCGGGGGAGTGAGGGGGCCGGATATTTTACACCATGGGCAGTGGGACTAAAGATAAAATCTGAAGTCAATGATTAAAACTTTTGGATACAGGAAAACAAAAACCCTCATACATATGATCCATCATGTATATATTTATCTAGAGGTCTCCGATCTATATCATATTACTGGGTTATATATAGAAGTGTATGCGTTGGGTCGCTCACCTTGTTCGCACAGCACCAAGAAGCTCGTTTCAGAAAGTTATTTCTACCTCCCGAAACCAGGAACATGACGGTGGGATTCCCTGGGTCTGCCTACAATCAGCTTTCCCACCCTCCCCCCCCCCCCCAAAAAAAAGGCAAGGCATGAAAGTAGAAAAATCGGGGCGATGTGAAACTCAGGACTCAACTTTCCACCCCTGGAAAAAATAAATAAATAAAAAATCTGAATGAAAACGAGGACAGAGAGGAAATGTTGTGATCCATAGTAAGGATGCAAAATAACGCGTGAGGCACCGACGGGCTCAGGAGTTCCGTCATCTGTCAGGTCAAGGTCACCGGCTCTTTCCTCACAGGATTTTCTTTGTAGAGTTAGCAGCGTTTATGTGATCTGAATGAGGGGGCAAAAGGATTCTGGGACGCACTGGGCAACGATTCGTCTTCCTAGAAAAACAGGATAAAGGGGGCGCACAGCAGGCCTTCCTGTAGGAGGGGACTTCACAGCTGCAGACATCCATTAGTAAGAAATCCCAAGGGGAGGGTGACTTGTACAGGAGTATAAATGATAGATCGGACCAGCTTAATTATTGCGCCTCTTTTTAATAGTTACCGTATATACTCGAGTATAAGCCGAGATTTTCAGCCCATTTTTTTGGGCTGTAAGTCCGCCTCTTGGCTTATACTCAAGTCATACCCAGGGGTCGGCAGGGGAGGGGAAGCGGGGGCTGTCTAATTATACTCACCTGCTCCTGGTGCGGTCCCTGCACGTCTTTTACCCGACGCTGACTGCTTCTTCCTGTACCGAGCAGTCACATGGTACCGCTCATTACAGTAATGAATATGCGGCTCCACCTCCCATAGGTAACGGTGACCGCTCAGTACAGGATGAAGCTGCCGGCGCCAGGGAACAGATGTGCAGGGACTGCACCAGGTGAATATAACGGGGAGCGCAGCGCTGCGCGATATTCACCTGCTCCTCGTTCCGCCGCCGCTCCGTCTTCAGCGGTGACGCTCAGGTCAGAGGGCGCGGTGACGTGGTTAGTGCGCACACTCTGCCTGAACGTCAGTGGAGGAGACGCCTGAACGAGGAGCAGGTGAATATTGAAAGTGCCGGAGGCCTGAGCGACGAGTGGCGAGTATGTGATTTTTTTTTATCGCAGCAACAGCAAATTGTGCAAGTGTCTGTATGGAGCATCTATGGGCCTGACCGCGCTCACTAGAGGTCTTCTTCACTACCGAAGAGGATCTCTAGGGTGAGGTGTAATATCCTCTCCGCCATCATGTCCCTGTCCATCTTTGTAGGGTCACTCAGGAGAATTCTCTTATATAGAAGATCTCCACTGAGAGGATCCGATATTGTAGGGACCTCCACCTGCAGAGCCGCACACCACATATATATGAATGGATGGATAGGGACAGGGACAAGATGGCGGAGAGGATATTACACCTCACCCTAGAGATCCGTAGTGAAGAAGACCTCTAGTGAGCGCTGTCAGGCCCCTGTGTCTGAGGGATTGGGAAGACCCCTGAGCCCAATCACAGAGCCTCCACCTCACCTCCTGATACATGAGGACATCAATGACCAGAAGATCCTAGAACTCACCTACAAGATGATTGAGCTGCTGACTGGAGAGGTTCCTATAAGGTGTCAGGATGTCGCCGTCTATTTCTCCATGGAGGAGTGGGAGTATTTAGAAGGACACAGATCTGTACAAGGACCTCATGGTGGAGGTTCCCCAGCCCCTCACATCACCAGTTCTATCCAGTAAGAGGACAACACCAGAGATGTCCCCGTCCTCCTCTTCCACAGGACTGTAAACAAGAAGATCTCTATGTTCCTCAGGATCATCAGGCTGAAGATCGCATCTATGGGGCCATAATGTTTGTGCAGCACTATATGGGGCAAATATCTTTATGGAGCATCTTATGGGGCCATAATCAACGTTTGTGCAGCATTATATGGGGCAAATGTGTCTATGTAGCATCTTATGGGGCCCTTATTAACCTTTATGCAGGATTATATGGGGCACATTTTAATATGGAGCATCTTATGGGGCCATCAAACTTTATGCAGCATTATAGGGGGCTCCTGATTCAATATGGATATTCAAAAACACTTAACCTACTGATGTCTCAATTAATTTTACTTTTATTGGTATCTATTTTTACTTTTGGCATTTACTGGTAGCTGCTGCATTTCCCACCCTAGGCTTATACTTGAGTCATTAAGTTTTCCCAGTTTTTTGTGTGGCAAAATTAGGGGGGGGGGGTCGTCTTATACTCGAGAATATATTTATATGTATTCGTCCGTGTTTTTTTCCCCCTCTCTCCTTTTGTTCGCCACTCTTAAGATTTCCTGGATATTTCCCGAGATTTAATACAACTTTTTGATAAGATGGTAAATTTGACACAAATTTACTCCGTTTTCTTCCCTCACCTCATAGTAATCTTTTTTTTTTTTTTTTTTGTTAAAAAAAAGAGGAGAATCCAGCTTCTAACATTTACAAAGCTTATTTAGTAGAATAAAAACCTTAAATGGCAAGATTACATGGTGTGATCAGTGACCAACGCTCTCTGACCTTCTCTTTCTCAAAGCTAAAGGCAAAGATATGAGGTTTTAAAGGGAACCTGTCACCCCCAAAATGGAAGGTGAGCTAAGCACACCGGCATCAGGGGCTTATCTACAGCATTCTGTAATGCAGTAGATAAGCCGCCGATGTATCCTGAAAGAGGAGAAAAAGAGGTTAGATTACACTCACCCAGGGGCGGTCCCGCTGCGGTGGGCATCGTGGTCCGGGGCCTCCCATCTTCTTACGATGACGTTTTCTTCTTGTCTTCACGCTGCGGCTCCAGGGCAGGAGTACTTTGTCTGCCCTGTTGAGGGCAGAGCAAAGTAGTGCTGTGCGCAGGAGCCTGGAAAGATCAGAGAAGCCCGGCTCCTGCGCACTGCAGAACTTTGCTCTGCCCTCAACAGGTCAGACAAAGTACGCCTGCGCCAGAGCTGCAGCGTGAAGACAAGAAGATAGGAGTCGCCGGACCGGACTGCGACACCCATCGTACCAGACCAGGACCGGGACCGCCCCTGGGTGAGTATAATCTAACCTCTTTTTCTCATCTTTCAGGATACATCGGGGCTTATCTATAGCATTACAGAATTCTGTAGATAAGCCCCTGATTGGCTTACCTCACCTTCGATTTTGGGGGTGACAGGTTCCCTTTAAACATTGTGGAAGCCGATGAAAAACATTAGAATTGCCATCTATGGTGTCACAGTTGTTCTGGTATGGCAGATATGTAGACGACTTCCTCTTCATTTGAAGAAAAGATTTGTCTGCCATACCAGAATTTGTTAAATTTTTGAATATGAATCATTGTAATTTAGCTTTTATCCAATTCTCTAATTAATCATCCATTTCATTTTTTTAGATTCGCAATTGGAATGTATAGGTGACCGCCTCATTTCTACATCCACGTTTTCTAAGCCTCTGTCAGGGAACAGCCGTAACAGATGAAGGATCTCCCCCCCCCCCCCCCCGAGCACAATGAAAATACTCGATTAGGACATGATCTTGATCGGATAACACTGTGTCCAAGCTCGACAGCTCATCACTATAGGTAACCTGCCAGTTACCGTTCTTCCCCGGCTACCGAGGATTCCGTTCCTTTGCTGATGTGACGGGAATTCCAAGGTCATTCTGACTGACAGACGGCTCCCCCAGGAAGGCAGCGGTGATCCAGCTGTCAATTAGCATGACCTCGGAAGTCCGGCCTCGTCAACACAGCAGACCGGAGAAGAAGCCTCCGTTCAGTAACCATGACATCAAAGGAGGCTTCCAAAGTCCTGGAAGGAGCGGTCTGTGCCGGGGAAGAACGGCGCCAGACACAACAGACAGGTAAGTAGCAACTACCTGCCTGTTAGTGCCTAGATACATATATGATCAAGTGTAGTTTCATTTATATAGGTTGCAGTACAAGGAAATTGCAAATTCGGATTTCATAACATCCGACAGATATTTTCTCTCTAGTTCCAACCGTACAGTCTCACACACATCTAAACATTTCGTCACCTGTCGAGAACGCCGCACTACTGCTTTTAAGGTCCGGGGGTTTTGAAAGAATTTTGAAACCACCTAGAGGCGGAGGTTCCAGGAGACGCCTCCTGACCGGGGAGGGATTCTGGATCTATTGTCTCGGCACCTGCTTCCCCGCAGGTTTAAATGCCGGCAAAGAAATTATGTTACATTATTACATTTGCTGTCCCACTGTTTGGCACATGTAAGTTTTTTTTTGTTTTTGTACCTTGATGGCCGTCCCCATAATCCAACACAAAACATCAAAAATAAATTCAGATAAGTGAAATAAAAAAAAAAATAAAAAAAAAAAAAAAAATTTGAGAATATCTATATACATAATTGTTTAAGGGTCACTTCTGTCTGTCTGTCCTTCTGTCACGGTTATTTATTCGCTGATTGGTCTCGGCAGCTGCCTGTCATGGCTGCCGCGACCAATCAGCGACGGCCACAGTCCGATTAGTCCCTCCTCTACTGCCCTGCACTCACTGCCCGGCGCCCGCTCCGTAATCCCCTCCGCTCACACAGGGTTAATAGCAGCGGTAACGGCCTGCGGTGTAACGCACTCCGTTACCGCTGCCATTAACCCTGTGTGTCCCCAACTATTTACTATTGATGCTGCCTATGCAGCATCAATAGTAAAAATATGTCATGTTAAAAATAATTAAAAAAAAAACCTGCTATACTCACCATCCGCCGCCTTTGCCGCTCCTCGCAACGCTCCCGGGACCGCTCCATTGCAAGCGGCAGCTTCTGGTCCCAGGGCTGGTGTGCGACAAGGGCCTGCCGTGACGTCACGGTCATGTGACCGCGACGTCATCATAGGTCCTGCTCACACCAGCCCTGGGACCGGAAGCTGCTGCTTGCAATGGAGCGATCCAGGGAGTGTGGCGAGGAGCGGCAAAGGCGGCGGATGGTGAGTATAGCAGGACTTCCAACGGGCCTTCGGAAGGGGAGTATATGTTTATTTTTTTTTTTTAAGTCTCTATACTACGTGGCTGTGTGCTGGGCAATATACTACGTGGACATGCATATACTCGATGCGTTTGAATCGGGCAAATAAATATATATTACCTGGATCCGTGCATTCCACCTCCTACTCTCTGGCACCCCTCCAATCCATCCTAGACTCTGCTGCCCGACTAATCAACCTGTCTCCCTGTTATTCCCCGTCCTCTCCTCTCTGCCAAGCCCTTCACTGGCTTCCTATTGCCCAGAGGCTACAGTTCAAAGCCGTCCACAACCTGTCTCCTTCGTATATCTGTGACATGGTCTCCCGGTACTTACCTACACGCAACCTCCGATCCTCACATGATCTCCTTCTCTACTCCCCTCTCATCTCTTCTTCCCACAACAGCATCCAAGACTTCTCCCGTGCTTCCCCCATACTCTGGAACTCTCTACCCCAACACATCAAGCTCTCACCTACCACGGAAACCTTCAAAAGGAACCTGAAGACCAACCTCTTCCGACAAGCCTACAGCCTGCAGTGATCCCCAGTCTACTGAACCACCACATGACCAGCTCTATCCTCACCTAGTGTATCCTCACCCATCCCCTGTAGATTGTGAGCCCTCGCGGGCAGGGTCCCCTCTCCTCCTGTACTTGTGTGTGCCTTGTTTTACGCATGTTTATTGTACTTGTCTATAATTGCCCCGTTCACATGTAAAGCACCATGGAATAAATGACGCTATAAAAATGAATAATAATAATAATATATATTTTTTTATTTATATTTTCAGTATGTAGGTTTAATTATTTAAAAAACAAAACAAAACGAAACAAAAAAAAACAAACACACACTGCTGGGGATACATTACCTTTAATTCTGCAAGACCCTCACCCTGGCATTTGTTGTGCAATCTTCTAAGGAATTCCAGTTTTTTTACTTTATGGGCAATGCAGTTATTTCCTATAAACGCTCCCATGCATGAAGACTGGCTCAGAGTTGGGGATAATTATGCCCCGAGGAACGGCTTTTTACCTTCAATAGAAAATTATTTCCTTTTTATGCAAGGCATTACCACCTCTGGTGTCACGTAGACATCCAAGCCAATGCCAGGAGGATGGACATAGAAGGCAATGTATTCACCAAAAGAAATCTCTTGGCAAAATTACCATTTTTTTTTTTTAACAAGCATTAAGAATAAAAAGGTCGATCTTGTCACTAGTAGAAAGCAAAATCTAAGTGTTCGCCCAAGCCAAAGGGCAACTCGGCTTTGGGAAAATGGCCGCCGCGATCTCTAATGCGCACGCGCGGCATCCCGCGGCCATTTTCCTGAAGCCCCGTGCAGCAGAGCACTCGATCTGCGCACGCGCGGCCCCAGGAAGATGGCCGCCCCCACCGATGCAAGGGATCACAGCGCAGATCGCGCGCTGCTTCTTCACCACTACGCCACCAACGTAAAGCTGAGGAAGACCCAGCGATGTCACCACGCCCTCCCGACCTGACCAGCCTGATTGACAGGCGAAAACGGCGACTTTGGTAAGTTATATCTCAGCATAGGTGGGGAATCGGGGTACACTACATACACTATAGGAACACACAGCGCAGGCCCTATTTAACAGTATTTATAGCTCAATCTCAAAAAACGGGGTGACAGGTTCCCTTTAAGGTCTGTGCTGTAATGCTGTTCTTCTACTCCAGGGATAAGGGGAGAAAAGGAAAAAAAAAAAAAAAAAAACACATCCTCATCATCACTGACCAAATCCAAGCTGGCAAGACTGTGCCTGTTGGACAGAGGCATGATGTTATTTGAATTCTCTAAACTATCACAATCAATTCAATGGCTCCAAATAGGAGGGCTTCTCTAAAAGACCATATTAGGATTAAAGAGTTTTTTTTTTGTCCCCGGCCAGGATCACACAATAGAAGCGATCTGTCAGCATTTGTGGTCTGCTGCCTGCTCGGAATGTGCGCATGGTCTGACTCCAAATTATTCCAAGTGATCACCCAAGCTTAGACTTGTGTCATGCTGCCAACCGGAACAAAAGGGGCATTAAACATAAAAAAAAAAACAAAAAAAAAAAAAACGCCCGTCCAAGGATCCGAGACAGCTGCTGCCAACACTGCAGCCATTGGACTAATCTGCAAAAACAATCTAGTACTTGGTAAAATTACGGCCCCTGTACTACGTAGGGGTGTGTATACTTTTTTTTTTTTTTTATATAAAAGTTTTTAATAAATCTACCATATTGTGTACACAGCTCCTATGTAGAACTAAGTGTCTCCATGGTAACAGACTACACGTCAACCTTGTGCAGTCTCAATCAGCAACATTACACCGGTCGTCGTCTATACGATTGGGGGATAAAAGACAAAGTGGGGGAGAATCGAAGGTAAACAGGTTTTTCTGATAGATCGGGGTCCAACTGCTAAATCTATGGGACTGACAGAGATAACCGAGTGTCGAAACTGGCTTTCACCCTACGTCTATAGACTTTTAGTGGATTATTGTGTAGTAAGAAGGAACAGAGTGCTCCAATTACCCATTCTAGCAAATGTGAGGTCCAAACGGTGGGCTCAGCAGCTATCAGACATTTATCATATATCTATTCTTCACCCCCTTAAAAAGGCGTTATTCTCATTTTCATCAATGAGCGTTATCGGATAGCGATTGTAAAAACAAGCACTTTTGCAATTTACTGCCTATTAAAATTGTTAGCCGTTCTTGAGATATCAATGCGTTTTTTTGTTTACAGCCCGTTGCCTAGGAAACAGACCAGTGCTGTGGTCGATCTCCAAGGCAACTAGCTGTAAACAAAAAAAGTCTTATCTCAAGAACGGCTGAAAATGTTAATTAGCAGTAAATTACAAAATTGCTAGTTTTTAGAAGAACTATCCAAAAACAATGCCTATTCATGAACATGAGAATAACCCTTTAAGTAAGTATTTTGTCAACGTACATTGCTAGGTTATTCATGTACCCATCTAATTTTGGGGGGAATTATTACAAAAATTTAGGGAACTGGACATATCACAGATTTTGAGATATTCCAGATTAACAGACAGTCATAGAAAAAATAAATACATATATATATAAAAATAATCTAATATAAAATTTGAGTTTAGATGAATTTCCAGATTGGTATTATCTAAATTATCAGATGCCAGATGAAAGGAATTTTACAAAATAAAGTAAAGCCACCGTACCTTCCAAATGTTTTAATAAAGCTCTTGTGCTGTTCCCATGCGCCGATATGAGGACGCTTTTCCCTTTCCTGATTTCAGGTGCGATCTCCTCGTTCCAGAAGGGAAGGAGCCGTTCCAACACTTGTTTCAGACTCTCCGATTTCGGCAGCTTGTCCTTCTGTATGTCACAAAACGTGTACCTTCGATCCGTATGGATCTCCTGATAATAAGGGTGACTCCCATCTATGGGGGGAGGCGCGACGTCGTAACTCCTTCTCCAGATCTTCACCTGCTCTTCTCCGTGGTTTAAGGCCAGCTCGGCCCGGTTGAGGCCGATGAGCGCCCCGTAATGTCTCTCGTTGAGCCGCCATGAACTCCGTACCGGGACCCATTCTTGACCCAGTTCTTGCATTACAAGCCAAGCCGTCTGGATGGAACGGCTTAAGATTGACGTGAAGACCAGGTCAAACTCGAATCCCAAAGATTTTAGATGCTTCCCGCACGCTTCGGCTTCTCGCAGTCCGTCCTCGCTCAACTTTTGGTCAACCCAACTGCAAAATCGGTTCTCGATGTTCCAGGCGCCCTCCCCGTGCCTCAGCATTACCAGTTTATATTTGGACATGTTGGGTTGTGGTCACTTCTCCACGGCAGAAGGTCTGACTGAAGGTCTTCACCTAATTGAGAACAAGATATTTCATTATTCCCTAGACTCAAACATCAAAATTCCTACAACCACCTCCCAAGTCCCGTAAAATGCTCCTCACCCACTATGAAACATCCAAAACTGTGAACCAGGAAACGTTGGGGGTCAACTAAACATCAAGAGATGACAGATTAACTTTGAAGTTCTACGGAGTAATTTTAAAAAAAAACGTGTAGCAGATGTTCAATTTCTCTGCAGAGCCTCCGCAGGACAGACTAAGTATTACACCCTTGGGACCTCCAGGAGGTGAAATTTTTTTTTTTTAAGTTGGTTTTTCTGACTTGTTAAGGTTCTAAATACCACTGCAGCCTGGAAATAAGATTTTCTACATCAAACAACCCTTTAAATTTTTAAAGAGCTAGGCGATTATGCAAAAAAAAAATAAGTCGAGGGGACCAAAATCCAACCACCCCTCCAGATCATAAAAGGTATAGTATAACGGGATGGGCATAAGTACGTGAAGATGTATTTAAAGTAACAGAACGTCCATATTGTATACGTGCAGCCGTGGCTCCCTCTTAATAGTGTCTGACATTTGTGAATCCGGAATATCAAGTCACGCGAATAAATGCCTGAGGCCGAATTGTGCCGCAGCCAACACGTTCCATACATAAAGTCAATATCTAAAATCTCCTCTACAGGGTACAGTAAAGCTGGGTGTACGGAGAGGGTGTAGCCAACACCACACACCCATATAAACAGCAGAAATACACGGACAGATGTAGCAGAGTGGAATTTGTTCCTTAGTTCTTATTCACGGCCTTTATGATGATGTGATGGTAGAGGGGTAAACCACCGGCGTAGGGAACAGTCCAAGAATCAACACTGCATCAAACCCTCCCTCTGGAAGTCCATAAGATTGTGGGTCTTAAAGGGTTATTCCCCATCACTAGGATAGGGGATAACTTGACGATCTGTGGGACCCCCCAACAATCCATTTTTTCCAGACAAAACAAAAAAAAAAATAAAAAAATAAAAAAAGATCCAGCATGTCCGAACTATGTTATGATTGTTAATGAACATTCATAGGTCGGTCATCGATCTAACGGAACAATCTGGTCACTGACACAAATGGCGATATGAAGTCTACATGCCCAGTGGGCGGCCATCTTTTCTGCCAGGAGACCATGAGGGGGCGCAAGAGGCATGAGATCATTAGTGACCGACTAATGTACAAAGGGGTCTTGTAGAAGATTTGGGAAAAGGGGTCTCATGGGAGATTCAGTCGGTTTCATCCTCTCATTCTCCCAGAGTCTGGTAGCGGTGGTGTACTGATATTTATGGCCGGCTTAAAGGGGTATTCCATTGGGACAAGTGGTCACCTACTCACCGGAGAGATCGGTGGGGGGTCCGACAACTGAGATCTGCACTGATCACTAGAAAAGAGCATCAATTCAGTGAAAATCCCATATCTCGGACCCCAACTGATCACTAAGTTAGCACCTGCCCCTTTAAGTGCATCACCACAACTTAGAAACTTCCCCCCAACTGGGCCACGATCAGCAAAAATCCTCATGACTCAGAGGAACATAAGAGAACAGAACGCGCGTCGCCGACATTTCCTGTTTAATCACCAAGAAAAAATCATAACAATAATAAAGAAAACGTGTGCAGAGGTGACAGCGAGGAAGTGACCCCAACCAGAGGGGGATGAGATGGGGGGAGAGGAGCACAGGGGGCTTATAGGGAACTGGGAGGAGGAAGAAGACGCAGCAGAGATGGGGTTGTCACAGGGGGCTTATAGGGAACTGGAAGGAGGAAGACGCAGCAGGGATGGGGTTGTCACAGGGGGCTTATAGGGAACTGGGAGGAGGAAGAAGACGCAGCAGGGATGGGGTTGTCACAGGGGGCTTATAGGGAACTGGGAGGAGGAAGATGACGCAGCAGAGATGGGGTTGTCACAGGAGGCTTATAGGGAACTGGGAGGAGGAAGAAGACGCAGCAGAGATGGGGTTGTCACAGGAGGCTTATAGGGAACTGGAAGGAGGAAGACGCATCAGAGATGGGGTTGTCACAGGGGGCTTATAGGGAACTGGAAGGAGGAAGACGCATCAGAGATGGGGTTGTCACAGGGGGCTTATAGGGAACTGGAAGGAGGAAGACGCATCAGAGATGGGGTTGTCACAGGGGGCTTATAGGGAACTGGAAGGAGGAAGACGCATCAGAGATGGGGTTGTCACAGGGGGCTTATAGGGAACTGGAAGGAGGAAGACGCATCAGAGATGGGGTTGTCACAGGGGGCTTATAGGGAACTGGGAGGAGGAAGAAGACGCAGCAGGGATGGGGTTGTCACAGGAGGCTTATAGGGAACTGGGAGGAGGAAGAAGACGCAGCAGAGATGGGGTTGTCACAGGGGGCTTATAGGGAACTGGAAGGAGGAAGACGCAGCAGGGATGGGGTTGTCACAGGGGGCTTATAGGGAACTGGGAGGAGGAAGATGACGCAGCAGAGATGGGGTTGTCACAGGAGGCTTATAGGGAACTGGGAGGAGGAAGAAGACGCAGCAGAGATGGGGTTGTCACAGGGGGCTTATAGGGAACTGGAAGGAGGAAGACGCATCAGAGATGGGGTTGTCACAGGGGGCTTATAGGGAACTGGAAGGAGGAAGACGCATCAGAGATGGGGTTGTCACAGGGGGCTTATAGGGAACTGGAAGGAGGAAGACGCATCAGAGATGGGGTTGTCACAGGGGGCTTATAGGGAACTGGAAGGAGGAAGACGCATCAGAGATGGGGTTGTCACAGGGGCTTATAGGGAACTGGAAGGAGGAAGACGCATCAGAGATGGGGTTGTCACAGGGGGCTTATAGGGAACTGGAAGGAGGAAGACGCATCAGAGATGGGGTTGTCACAGGGGGCTTATAGGGAACTGGAAGGAGGAAGACGCATCAGAGATGGGGTTGTCACAGGGGGCTTATAGGGAACTGGGAGGAGGAAGAAGACGCAGCAGGGATGGGGTTGTCACAGGGGGCTTATAGGGAACTGGGAGGAGGAAGATGACGCAGCAGAGATGGGGTTGTCACAGGAGGCTTATAGGGAACTGGGAGGAGGAAGAAGACGCAGCAGAGATGGGGTTGTCACAGGGGGCTTATAGGGAACTGGAAGGAGGAAGACGCATCAGAGATGGGGTTGTCACAGGGGGCTTATAGGGAACTGGAAGGAGGAAGACGCATCAGAGATGGGGTTGTCACAGGGGGCTTATAGGGAACTGGAAGGAGGAAGACGCATCAGAGATGGGGTTGTCACAGGGGGCTTATAGGGAACTGGAAGGAGGAAGACGCATCAGAGATGGGGTTGTCACAGGGGGCTTATAGGGAACTGGGAGGAGGAAGAAGACGCAGCAGGGATGGGGTTGTCACAGGGGGCTTATAGGGAACTGGGAGGAGGAAGATGACGCAGCAGAGATGGGGTTGTCACAGGAGGCTTATAGGGAACTGGGAGGAGGAAGAAGACGTAGCAGAGATGGGGTTGTCACAGGAGGCTTATAGGGAACTGGGAGGAGGAAGAAGACGCAGCAGAGATGGGGTTGTCACAGGGGGCTTATAGGGAACTGGGAGGAGGAAGAAGACGCAGCAGGGATGGGGTTGTCACAGGGGGCTTATAGGAAACTGGAAGGAGGAAGACGCAGCAGGGATGGGGTTGTCACAGGGGGCTTATAGGGAACTGGAAGGAGGAAGACGCAGCAGGGATGGGGTTGTCACAGGGGGCTTATAGGGAACTGGGAGGAGGAAGACGCAGCAGGGATGGGGTTGTCACAGGGGGCTTATAGGGAACTGGGAGGAGGAAGACGCAGCAGGGATGGGGTTGTCACAGGGGGCTTATAGGGAACTGGGAGGAGGAAGACGCAGCAGAGATGGGGTTGTCACAGGGGGCTTATAGGGAACTGGAAGGAGGAAGACGCAGCAGGGATGGGGTTGTTATGTTCACAACAGAAATGGAGTAAAGTTTCACAGAGCTGCACACACATCACACGGAGGCGCACAGACGTCATGGGGAAGCTCAGCTCTGCTGCATCTATGTGGTGTAGTGGGGCTGAAGTTTATTTGGTGCAAGAGAGTGGAGGCGATAAGTCTTACTTGGGACTGCAGATAGATACACACAGATGGAGATATCCATCGTCCATCAGTGTAACCATCTACACAGGCACGCAGAGGCGGATACGGAGGCAGACGCGCACACACACGCAGAGGCGGATACGGAGGCAGACGCACACACACGCGGATACGGAGGCAGACGCACACACACGCAGAGGCGGATACGGAGGCAGACGCACGCACACGCGGATATACGGAGGCAGACGCACGCACACGCAGAGGCGGATACGGAGGCAGACGCACACACACGCAGAGGCGGAGGCAGACGCACGCACACGCAGATACGGAGGCAGACGCACGCACACGCAGAGGCGGATACGGAGGCAGACGCACGCACACGCAGAGGCGGATACGGAGGCAGACGCACGCACACGCAAAGGCGGATACGGAGGCAGACGCACACACACGCAGAGGCGGATACGGAGGCAGACGCACGCACACGCGGATATACGGAGGCAGACGCACGCACACGCAGAGGCGGATACGGAGGCAGACGCACACACACGCAGAGGCGGAGGCAGACGCACGCACACGCAGATACGGAGGCAGACGCACGCACACGCAGAGGCGGATACGGAGGCAGACGCACGCACACGCAGAGGCGGATACGGAGGCAGACGCACGCACACGCAGAGGCGGATACGGAGGCAGACGCACGCACACGCAGAGGCGGATACGGAGGCAGACGCACGCACATGCAGAGGCGGATACGGAGGCAGACGCACACACGCAGAGGCGGATACGGAGGCAGACGCATGCACACGCAGAGGCGGATACGGAGGCAGACGCATGCACACGCAGAGGCGGATACGGAGGCAGACGCATGCACACGCAGAGGCGGATACGGAGGCAGACGCATGCACACGCAGAGGCGGATACGGAGGCAGACGCACACACGCAGAGGCGGATACGGAGGCAGACGCACACACGCAGAGGCGGATACGGAGGCAGACGCACACACGCAGAGGCGGATACGGAGGCAGACGCACACACGCAGAGGCGGATACGGAGGCAGACGCACACACGCAGAGGCGGATACGGAGGCAGACGCACACACGCACAGGCGGATACGGAGGCAGACGCACACACGCACAGGCGGATACGGAGGCAGACGCACACACGCAGAGGCGGATACGGAGGCAGACGCACACGCACAGGCGGATACGGAGGCAGACGCACACACGCACAGGCAGATACGGAGGCAGACGCACACGCAGAGGCGGATACGGAGGCAGACGCACACGCACAGGCGGATACGGAGGCAGACACACGCACAGGCAGATACGGAGGCAGACACACGCACAGGCAGATACGGAGGCAGACACACACGCAGAGGCAAATACGGAGGCAGACGCACACACGCAGAGGCGGATACGGAGGCAGACGCACACACGCAGAGGCGGATACGGAGGCAGACGCACACGCAGAGGCGGATACGGAGGCAGACGCACACACGCAGAGGCGGATACGGAGGCAGACGCACGAGCGCAAATACACACACAGCGAGTCGGACTTATCACTATACCGACACATTGCAGCCCCCGCGTCACGCACACATCCAGCTCAGCTCCATCTCGCAGCTCGCCCCGCACACAGCCCGCGCACATCCTCTCCCGGTGCGGGTCTCGGGCTCTCACCTCCTGCAGCCCCGGACAGGTGGAGCGGTGCTGTATTGGCCGCAGGTATCAGTGCGCGGTTCCCGGCGGGGGTGCAGCAGAGCCCTCCGAGGTGTTGTTGTGGCGCTGCAGGCTCTGCGCTTCCTCCTCCTCCAGGCTCTGCAGCCTCAGCGTCTGCTCGGCTTGTCCTACTTGCTGCTCTAGCCACGCCCAACTCTACCTTTGATTGACAGCGCAGTCGACCAATGGCGTGAGGGGGCCGCGCGTTCAGGAAGATGATAACGGCTGAGGGTTGTTGTTGTTACTAAGTTCAATGGAGGCTCCTGAGCAGAGAGGAAGCGGCGAGCGGCAGCCGACGGGACCGAGCACTGACGGGTGTGACCCCCCACACCGGGCCAATGCACAGACCCCTACAGAGTGCAGACCCCGGGGGCAAACCCCTGACTGACCACAGGGCCCAGAACAAAACCCTAAACTAATGGGAGACCCCCCAGACTAGAATCCATAACGACAGGGTCCAAACCAGAACCCCTAAATGGATACAGACCCCAGACCAGAACCCCCAAATGGATACAGACCCCAGACCAGAACCCCCAAATGGATACAGACCCCAGACCAGAATGTCTCAAATGTGGACCCCAGACCAGAACCCCTAAATGGATACAGACCCCAGACCAGAACCCCCAAATGGATACAGACCCCAGACCAGAACCCCTAAATGGATACAGACCCCAGACCAGAACCCCCAAATGGATACAGACCCCAGACCAGAATGTCTCAAATGTGGACCCCAGACCAGAAACCCTAAATGGATACAGACCCCAGACCAGAACCCCTAAATGGATACAGACCCCAGACCAGAACCCCCAAATGGATACAGACCCCAGACCAGAACCCCCAAATGGATACAGACCCCAGACCAGAACCCCCAAATGGATACAGACCCCAGACCACAATGTCTCAAATGTGGACCCCAGACCAGAACCCCTAAATGGATACAGACCCCAGACCACAATGTCTCAAATGTGGACCCCAGACCAGAACCCCTAAATGGATACAGACCCCAGACCACAATGTCTCAAATGTGGACCCCAGACCAGAACCCCTAAATGGATACAGACCCCAGACCAGAATCCATAACGACAGGGTCCAAACCAGAACCCCTAAATGGATACAGACCCCAGACCAGAACCCCCAAATGGATACAGACCCCAGACCAGAACCCCTAAATGGATACAGACCCCAGACCAGAACCCCCAAATGGATACAGACCCCAGACCAGAACCCCTAAATGAATACAGACCCCAGACCAGAACCCCTAAATGGATACTGACCCCAGACCCCCTAAATGGATACAGACCCCACACCAGAACCCCTAAATGGATACAGACCCCCTAAATGGATACAGACCCCAGACCAGAACCCCTAAATGGATACTGACCCCAGACCCCCTAAATGGATACAGACCCCACACCAGAACCTCTCAATAATTGTGGAACCCAGATCAGAACCCCAAAATTAATATACATAGTTACATAGTTATTAAGGTTGAAGGAAGACTATATGTCCATCTAGTTCAACCCATAGCCTAACCTAACATGCCCTAACATGTTGATCCAGAGGGAGGCAAAAAAAACCCATGTGGCAAAGAGTAAGCTCCACATTGGGGAAAAAAATTCCTTCCCGACTCCACATACGGCAATCAGACTAGTTCCCTGGATCAACGCCCTATCAAGGAATCTAGTGTATATACCCTGTAACATTATACTTTTCCAGAAAGGTATCCAGTCCCCTCTTAAATTTAAGTAATGAATCACTCATTACAGCATCATACGGCAGAGAGTTCCATAGTCTCACTGCTCTTACAGTAAAGAATCCGCGTCTGTTATTATGCTTAAACCTTTTTTCCTCCAACCGCAGAGGATGCCCCCTTGTCCCTGTCTCAGGTCTATGATTAAAAAGATCATCAGAAAGGTCTTTGTACTGTCCCCTCATATATTTATACATTAACATAAGATCACCCCTTAGTCTTCGTTTTTCCAAACTAAATAGCCCCAAGTGTAATAACCTATCTTGGTATTGCAGACCCCCCAGTCCTCTAATTACCTTGGTCGCTCTTCTCTGCACCCGCTCCAGTTCAGCTATGTCTTTCTTATACACCGGAGACCAGAACTGTGCACAGTATTCTAAGTGCGGTCGAACTAGTGACTTGTATAGAGGTAAAATTATGTTCTCCTCATGAGCATCTATGCCTCTTTTAATGCATCCCATTATTTTATTTGCCTTTGTAGCAGCTGCCTGACACTGGCCACTGAATTTAAGTTTGTCATCCACCCATACACCCAGGTCTTTTTCATTGACGGTTTTGCCCAGAGTTTTAGAATTAAGCACATAATTATACATCTTATTACTTCTACCCAAGTGCATGAACTTACATTTATCCCCATTAAAGCTCATTTGCCATTTATCAGCCCAAGCTTGTAGTTTACATAAATCATCCTGTAATATAAAATTGTCCTCCTCTGTATTGATTACCCTGCAGAGTTTAGTGTCATCTGCAAATATTGAAATTCTACTCTGAATGCCCCCTACAAGGTCATTAATAAATATGTTAAAAAGAAGAGGGCCCAATACTGACCCCTGTGGTACCCCACTTCTAACCGCTACCCAGTCCGAGTGTGCTCCATTAATAACCACCCTTTGTTTCCTATCCCTGAGCCAGCTCTCAACCCACTTGCACATATTTTCCCCTATCCCCATTATTCTCATTTTATGTATCAACCTTTTGTGTGGCACCGTATCAAAAGCTTTTTAAAAGTCCATATACACTACATCTACTGGGTTCCCTTGGTCCAATCTGGAACTTACCTCTTCATAGAAACTGATCAAATTAGTCTGACGAAACCCAAGAACAGAACCCCTAACGTAATACAGACCCCAGATTAGAACCCCTAAATGGATACAGACCCCACACCAGAACCCCTAAATGGATACAGACACCAGACCAGAACCCCTAAATGAATACAGACCCCAGACCAGAACCCCTAAATGGATACAGATCCCAGACCAGAACCCCTAAATGGATACAGACCCCAGACCAGAACCCCTAAATGAATACAGACCCCAGACCAGAACCCCTAAATGAATACAGACCCCAGACCAGAACCCCTAAATGGATACAGACCCCACACCAGAACCCCTAAATGGATACAGACACCAGACCAGAGCCCCTAAATGAATACAGACCCCAGACCAGAACCCCTAAATGGATACAGATCCCAGACCAGAACCCCTAAATGGATACAGACCCCAGACCAGAACCCCTAAATGAATACAGACCCCAGACCAGAACCCCTAAATGAATACAGACCCCAGACCAGAACCCCTAAATGGATACAGACCCCAGACCAGAACCCCTAAATGAATACAGACCCCAGACCAGAACCCCTAAATGGATACAGACCCCAGACCAGAACCCCTAAATGGATACAGACTCCAGACCAGAACCCCTAAATGGATACAGACCCCAGACCAGAACCCCTAAATGGATACAGACCCCACACCAGAACCCCTAAATGGATACAGACCCCAGACCAGAACCCCTAAATGGATACAGACCCCACACCAGAACCCCTAAATGGATACAGACCCCAGACCAGAACCCCTAAATGGATACAGACCCCAGACCAGAATGTCTCAAATGTGGAACCCAGATCAGAACCACTAAATGAATATAGACCCCACACCAGAACCCTTAAAGTAAAACAGCAGACACGTTAAATACGTATAGACCCCTGAACTAATAAAGTCCACAGACCAGAACCTCTAAGCAAACATAGACCGTAGACCCCCTAAAATATTGCAGGTCACAACACGCATCCCTAAGTTGATACAGACTGAAAACCAGACCCCTTAAATAAACCCAGACCAAAGCCCATAATAAAGACTAGTAATACAGACCCCTTTAAAAATACAGAGTCCCCCCATAAACTAATCTACACCCACCAACCAAGTGCAGATCCCTTTAACGAAGACCCCACACAGACTAAATATGACCCCAGAAAAGCGTAAACCCCCGTAATAAATCCTAAACTGATACTAACCAACAATTAGACCCCTTTAATAAACCCAGACCTCCTATAAGGTAAATCAGACTTTAGACGAGACCCCGTAAACTATTGCAGACCCTCTAAACTTCGCAGATGATTCCTAACCCCATAAATAAATACAACCTCCCTCAAAGGAAAATAAACCAGACCCCCTTAATAAATACAGATTAGACCCTACAAATAAATACAGACTCCAGAATAGACCCCCAGAGAAAATGCTGAGGTCAGTGTTGGCATTGGTGCACAAATAATACCGCCATACACTTCCAAAATAATAACCACCATATGCAGCTAATAAAACATAATAGGTAATACAGCCACATGGTGCAAGACACAAATGCCACTATATAGTGCCAACGTATGGCTCGGATTACATCAGAGCCGGAGGTTTTGTAGAAAAGTGACATTATTCTGTTATGTTTTTTTTGTAATTGTCCTAGGGAAAAAAACGATTTAGTGAAATACTGCCACATTGTACAACGCATTCTAAATAATACTGTAGGTGACTCGATGATCTCGTCCTGTGCAGTATGTCCGAATTATTTATATAAATCCTTCGTTGGTATTAGATATCTGTTCAGTATGGCACTATTATTTATATTGATGCTATATTGATATGTGCACAGTATGGCAGCATTTATGAATGATATATTGATATATATGTGTACAGTGTGGCAGCATTATTTCTATGAATATGTTGGTATTAGATATGTGTACAGTATGGCTGCATTATTTATATGAATATGTTGGTATTAGCTATGTGTACAGTATGGCAGTATTATTTATATGAATGCTATGTTGGTATTAGATATGTGTGCAGTATGGCAGCATTATATGAATGATATGTTGGTATTAGATATGTGTACAGTATGGCTGCATTACTTATATGAATGATATGTTGGCATTAGATATGTGTACAGTATGGCTGCATTACTTATATGAATGATATGTTGGCATTAGATATGTGTACACTATGGCTGCATTATTTATATGAATGATATGTTGGTATTAGATATGTGTACAGTATGGCTGCATTATTTATATGAATTATATGTTGGCATTAGATATGTGTACACTATGGCTGCATTATTTATATGAATGATATGTTGGCATTAGATATGTGTACCGTATGGCTGCATTATTTATATGAATGATATGTTGGCATTAGATGTGTACAGTATGGCTGCATTATTTATATGAATGATATGTTGGCATTAGATGTGTACAGTATGGCTGCATTATTTATATGAATGATATGTTGGCATTAGATATGTGTACAGTATGGCTGCATTATTTATATGAACGATATGTTGGCATTAGATATGTGTACACTATGGCTGCATTATTTATATGAACGATATGTTGGCATTAGATATGTGTACCGTATGGCTGCATTATTTATATGAATGATATGTTGGTGTTAGATATGTGTACACTATGGCTGCATTATTTATATGAATGATATGTTGGTGTTAGATATGTGTACACTATGGCTGCATTATTTATATGAATGATATGTTGGCATTAGATATGTGTACAGTATGGCTGCATTATTTATATGAATGATATGTTGGCATTAGATATGTGTACCGTATGGCTGCATTACTTATATGAATGATATGTTGGCATTAGATATGTGTACAGTATGGCTGCATTACTTATATGAATAATATGTTGGCATTAGATATGTGTACAGTATGGCTGCATTATTTATATGAATGATATGTTGGCATTAGATATGTGTACAGTATGGCAGCATTATTTATATGAATGATATGTTGGCATTAGATATGTGTACAGTATGGCAGCATTATTTCTATGAATGATATGTTGGTATTAGATATGTGTACACTATGGCAACATTATTTAAATACTATGTTGGTATTAGATATGTGTACAGTATGGCAGCATTATTTCTATGAATGATATGTTGGTATTAGATATGTGTACACTATCGCAGCATTATTTAAATACTATGTTGGTATTAGATATGTGTACACTATGGCAGCATTATTTAAATACTATGTTGGTATTAGATATGTGTACAGTATGGCAGCATTATTTCTATGAATGATATGTTGGTATTAGATATGTGTACAGTATGGCAGCATTATTTCTATGAATGATATGTTGGCATTAGATATGTGTACAGTATGGCAGCATTATTTATATGAATGATATGTTGGTATTAGATATGTGTACAGTATGGCAGCATTATTTAAATACTATGTTGGTATTAGATATGTGTACAGTATGGCAGCATTATTTATATGAATGATATGTTGGTATTAGATATGTGTACAGTATGGCAGCATTATTTCTATGAATGATATGTTGGTATTAGATATGTGTACACTATGGCAGCATTATTTAAATACTATGTTGGTATTAGATATGTGTACAGTATGGCAGCATTATTTCTATGAATGATATGTTGGTATTAGATATGTGTACACTATCGCAGCATTATTTAAATACTATGTTGGTATTAGATATGTGTACACTATGGCAGCATTATTTAAATACTATGTTGGTATTAGATATGTGTACAGTATGGCAGCATTATTTCTATGAATGATATGTTGGTATTAGATATGTGTACAGTATGTCAGCATTATTTCTATGAATGATATGTTGGTATTAGATATGTATACAGTATGGCAGCATTATATATATGTGATATGTTGGTATTAGATATGTGAAGTATGGCAGCATTATTTAAATACTATGTTGGTATTAAATATGTGTATAGTATGGCAACATTACTTATATGAATGACATGTTGGTATTAGATATGTGTGCAATATGGCAGCATTATTTATATCCACAGTATGGTAATATATTTATAAATAATGATGAAGAACTAAATTAAAGGGGTTGTCCAGTAATATATACCATTAATAAGCCTTACTAATAGCAATAGAAAAGCACAATGACCCTTCGGCTCCTGACAACTTTGGTTGCTTTTTTTTTAGGGGGAAGGCTTCATGGTTGATTATACAGGGACCCCATAGAAGATCTTATGAGGAGAATCATGAAGAAAAAAGGATCCCATCTTTTATTTTATTTTGTATTCCTCTTTGTTTATGGAACACTCCGCGGTTTTGTCACATACCCTGTCTTGTTGACCAGTGCTCCCCATTGCTAAGACAGTAAGATTCAAATCAATCCTGGCATAGTATCTAAACCCGGTGACGGCCTCCTAACCTCAGTGTTCTGTTTCTGGATCCTGCTTTATCCCCAATTATTCTTCCGCAGCCTGCGCTATGTTCATCAGTTTCTCGTCTTTGGACTCTGCCTTTAGCCTTGCACCTACATTTTACACTCTCTGTTTGCTACATGGGTTTCATCACCGGTTTGGACTTCTGACTCTTCTCCTTCATTGACGACTGTTCTGAGTTGTTTCGCTTCGTGGATGTAAGGTGATGGGTAAAGGCCGCGTAACGTGAAGACCCAGAAGTGATAGTGATCAGAGGTGCAGTGTGAAAAGCAACGGGGTATTGTCTTGTTCCCCCAATATTGCACCAACGTGTAATGACTCACAAATCTGCAGTATTCATGGGTCCATTGTGTTCCCATATATATTTTGGTGTTTGTTCTTTTGGTGCTAATATTTAAGTGTTCAGTATAGCAGCATTATTTATATTTACTGTATGGTGGTATTAGTTATGTGTACATTATTGTAGCATTATTTATATTTACTGTATGGTGGTATTAGTTATGTGTACAGTATAGCGGCATTATTTATATTTACTGTACGGTGATATTAGTTGTGTACAGTATAGCGGCATTATTTATATTTACTGTATGGTGGTATTAGTTATGGTTACAGTATAACGGCATTATTTATATTTACTGTATGGTGGTATTAGTTATGGTTACAGTATAACGGCATCTATATATATAATTGCCTAAGGGTTTTTCTTTCTGTCTGCCTGTCTGTCTGTCTGTCTGTCCTGGAAATCCCGCCTCTCTGATTAGTCGAGGCCACCAGGCCTCGACCAATCAGCGACGGGCACAGCGACGATGATGTCATAAAGGACGTAGACATCCCGCGTCTGATTGGTCGAGGCCGCCAGGCCTCGACCAATCAGCAACGGGGACAGTATCGACGTAGATGTCATAATGGTTGCCATGGTGACGATGATGTCATAAAGGTTGCCTCGACCAATCAGCGACGGGCACAGTCTACCGCGAATTCTGGAATCATCATTGTCCATATACTACGGGGACATGCATAAACTAGAATACCCGATGCATTAGGCCTGGCGGCCTCGACCAATCAGCGACGGGCACAGCAACGATGATGTCATAAAGGACGTAGACATCCCGCGTCTCTGATTGGTCGAGGCCGCCAGGCCTCGACCAATCAGCAACGGGCACAGCGACGATGATGTCATAAAGGACGTAGAAATCCCACGTTTCTGATTCAGCGACGGGCACAGTATCGACGTAGATGTCATAATGGTTGCCATGGCGATGATGATGTCATAAAGGTTGCCTCGACCAATCAGCGATGGGCACAGTCTGCCGCGAATTCTGGAATCATCATTGTCCATATACTACGGGGACATGCATATTCTAGAATACCCGATGCGTTAGAATCGGGCCACAATCTAGTTATTTATATTTACTGTATGGTGGTATTAGTTATGTGTACATTATTGCGGCATTATTTATATTTACTGTATGGTGGTATTAGTTGTGTACAGTATAGCGGCATTATTTATATTTACTGTATGGTGATATTAGTTGTGTACAGTATAGCGGCATTATTTATATTTATACGGTGGTATTACTTGTACAGTATAGGGGCATTATTTATATTTACTGTACGATGATATTAGTTGTGTACAGTATAGGGGCATTATTTATATTTACTATACGGTGGTATTACTTATGTGTACAGTATAGGGGCATTATTTATATTTACCGTATGGTGATATTAGTTATGTGTACAGTATAGCGGCATTATTTATATTTACTATATGGTGATATTAGTTGTGTACAGTATAGCGGCATTATTTATATTTACTGTATGGTGATATTAGTTATGCGTACAGTATAGCGGCATTATTTATATTTACTGCATAGTGATATTACTGCATAGTTATGGGTACAGTATAACGGCATTATTTATATTTACGGTATGGTGGTATTAGTTATAGGTACAGTATAGCAGCATTATTTATATTTACTGTACGGTGATATTAGTTATGGGTACAGTATAGGGGCATTATTTATATTTACTGTATGGTGATATTAGTTATGGGTACAGTATAGGGGCATTATTTATATTTACTGTATGGTGATATTAGTTATGGGTACAGTATAATGGCATTATTTATATTTACTCTATGGTGGTATTAGTTCTGGGTACAGTATAGCAGCATTATTTATATTTACTGTATGGTGATATTAGTTGTGTACAGTATATCAGCATTATTTATATTTACTGTATGGTGATATTAGTTGTGTACAGTATATCGGCATTATTTATATTTACTGTATGGTGATATTAGTTATTATTATTATTATTTGTTATAGCGCCATTTATTCCATGGCACTTTCCATGTGACGAGGGGTATACATAATAAAAACAAGTACAATAATCTTAACCCCTTAGTGACAGAGCCAATTTGGTACTTAATGACCAGGCCAATTTTTGCAATTCTGACCACTGTCACTTTATGAGGTTATAACTCTGGAACGCTTCAACGGATCCCGCTGATTCTGAGATTGTTTTTTCGTGACATATTGTACTTCATGTTAGTGGTAACATTTCTTCGATATTACTTGCGATTATTTATGAAAAAAACGGAAATATGGCGAAAATTTTTAAAATTTTGCAATTTTCAAACTTTGTATTTTTATGCCCTTAAATCAGAGAGATATGTCATAAAAAATAGTTAATAAATAACATTTCCCACATGTCTACTTTACATCAGCACAATTTTGGAAACAAAATTTTTTTTTGTTAGGGAGTTATAAGGGTTAAAAGTTGACCAGCAATTTCTCATTTTTACAACACCATTTTTTTTTAGGGACCACATCACATTTGAAGTCATTTTGAGGGGTCTATATGATAGAAAATAATGAAGTGTGACACCATTCTAAAAACTACACCCCTCAAGGTTCTCAAAACCACATTCAAGAAGTTTATTAACCCTTTACGTGCTTCACAGGAACTGAAACAATGTGGAAGGAAAAAATGAACATTTAACTTTTTTTTGCAAACATCTTCATTCAGAACCATTTTTTTTATTTTCACAAGTGTAAAAACAGAAATGTAACCATAAATTTTGTTATGCAATTTCTCCTGAATACGCCAATACCCCATATGTGGGGGTAAACCACTGTTAGGGCGCACCGCAGAACTTAGAAGTGAAGGAGCGCCGTTTGACTTTTTCAATGCAGAATTGGCTGGAATTGAGATCGGACACCATGTCACGTTTGGAGAGCACCTGATGTGCCTAAACAGTGGAAACTCCCCACAAGTGACACCATTTTGGAAACTAGACCCCTTAAGGAACTTATCTAGATGTGTGGTGAGCACTTTGAACCCCCAAGTGCTTCACAGAAGTTTATAACGTAGAGCCGTGAACATAAAAAATCACTTTTGTTTACACAAAAATGATCTTTTCGCCCACAAATTCTTATTTTCACAAGGGTAACAGGAGAAATTAGACCACAAAAGTTGTTGTGCGATTTCTCCTGAATACGTCGATACCCCATATGTGGGGGTAAACAACTGTTTGGGCGCACCGCAGAGCTTGGAAGTGAAGGAGCGCCGTTTTACTTTTTCAATGTTGAATTGGCTGGAATTGAGATTGGACGCCATGTCGCGTTTGGAGAGCCCCTGATGTGCCTAAACAGTGGAAACCCCCCACAAGTGACACCATTTTGGAAACTAGACCCCTTAAGGAACTTATCTAGATGTGTGGCGCGCACTTTGAACCCCCATGTGCTTCACAGAAGTTTATAACGTAGAGCCGTGAAAAAAAAAAATCGCATTTTTTCTACAAAAATGATCTTTTTGCCCACAAATTTTTATTTTCACAAGGGTAACAGGAGAAATTAGACCACAAAAGTTGTTGTGCAATTTCTCCTGAGTACGCTGATACCCAATATGTGGGGGTAAACAACTGTTAGGGCGCACCGCAGAGCTTGGAAGAGAAGGAGTGCCGTTTTACTTTTTCAATGTAGAATTGGCTGGAATTGAGATTGGACGCCATGTCGCGTTTGGAGAGCCCCTGATGTGCCTAAACAGTAGAAATCCCCCACAAGTGACCCCATTTTGGAAACTAGACCCCCCATGGAACTTATCTAGATGTGTGGTGAGAACCTTGAATGCCCAAGTGCTTCACAGAAGTTTATAATGCAGAGCCGTAAAAATAAAAAATATTTTTTTTTTCCACAAAAAAGATTTTTTAGCCACCAAATTTTTATTTTCACAAGGGTAACAAGAGAAATTGGACCCCAAAAGTTGTTGTCCAATTTGTCCTGAGTATGCTGGTACCCCATATGTGGGGGTAAACCACTGTTTGGGCGCACGGCAGAGCTCGGAAGGGAAGGAGCGCCTTTTTGGAATGCAGACTTTGATAGAATGGTCTGTGGGCATTATGTTGCGATTGCAGAGCCCCTGATGTACCTAAACTGTAGTAACCCCCCACAAGTGACCCCATTTTGGAAACTAGACCCCCCAAGGAACTTATCTAGATGTATGGTGAGAACTTTGAATGCCCAAGTGCTTCACAGAAGTTTAGAATGCAGAGTCGTGAAAATAAAATTTATTTTTTTTTTCACAAAAAAGATTTTGTAGCCCCCAAGTTTTTATTTTCACAAGGGTAACAAGAGAAATTGGACCCCAGAAGTTGTTGTCCAATTTATCCCGAGTACGCTGATGCCCCATATGTGGGGGTAACCCACTGTTTGGGCACACGGCAGAGCTCAGAAGGGAGGGAGCACCATTTTACTTTTTGAGCGCAAAATTGGCTGTCGTGTTTGGAGACCCCCTGATGTACCTAAACAGTGGAAACCCCCCAATTCTAGCTCCAACCCTAACCCCAACACACCCCTAACCCTAATCCCAACCTCATCCATAATCCTAATCACTAACCCTAACCATAATCACAACCCTTACCCCAAAACAACCCTAATGTCAACCCTAACCATAACCCTAATCAAAACCCTAAATCCAACACACCCCTAATCCTAATCTCAACCCTAACCTCAAACCTAACCCTAATCCCAATACACCCCTAATCACAACCCTAACCTTAACCCTAATCCCAAACCTAACCCTAATCCCAAGCGTAACCCTAATGCCAACCCTAACCCTAATACCAACCCTAATCCAAACCCTAACCCTAATCCCAGCTCTAACCCTAACTTTAGCCCCAACCCTAACCCTAGCCCTAGGGCTACTTTCACACTTGCGTCGTTTGGCATTCCGTCGCAATCCGTCGTTTTGGACAAGAAACGGATCCTGCAAATGTGCCCGCAGAATGCGTTTTTTGCCCATAGACTTGTATTGCCGACGGATCGTGACGGATGGCCACACGTCGCGTCCGTCGTGCACTGGATCAGTTGTGTTTTGGCGGAGCGTCGGCACAAAAAAACGTTCAATGAAACTTTTTTTGTACGTCGCATCCGCCATTTCTGACCGCGCATGCGTGGCCGTAACTCCGCCCCCTCCTCCCCAGGACATAGATTGGGCAGCGGATGTGTTGAAAAACTACAGCTGCTGCCCACGTTGTGCACAATTTTCACAACGTGCGTCGGTATGTCGGGCCGACGCATTGCGACTGCCCCGTACCGACGTAAGTGTGAAAGAAGCCTAACCCTAAGTTTAGCCCCAACCCTAACCCTAAATTTAGCCCCAACCCTAACCCTAAATTTAGCCCCAACCCTACCCCTAACCCTACCCCTAACCCTACCCCTAATTTTAGCCCCAACTGCTGTTCTCCTGCCGGCCGGCAGATGGAGACAGATGGCGGGCGCACTGGGCATGCGTCCGCCATGTTCTGCTGCCGGCGGCCAGGAGGAGCAGCAAGAGGATCCAGGGACCTAGGTGAGTATTGTAGGGTCCCCGAATCCCCCTATTTCTCTGTCCTCTGATGTGCGATCACATCAGAGGACAGAGAATTACACTTTACTTTTTTTTTTTTTTTTGCGGTCGCCGGTAAACAGTTAATTACCGGCGATCGCAAAACAGGGGTCGGTAATACCGACCCCGATCATGTTCTTTGGGGTCTTGGCTACCCCCGGCAGCCGAGACCCCAAAGATTCTCCCGGTGCCGGCCGGCGGGCGCACTGCGCATGCGCCCGCCATTTTGAAGATGGCGGCGCCCACCGGGAGACACGAGGAGCATCGGGGGAGCTAGGTGAGTATTGGGGGGCCACCTGGGACCCCTTTTCTCTGTCCTCCGATGTGCGCGATCACATCGGAGGACAGAGAAATTAAAAAGAGATCGCTTTTTTTTTTTTTTGCGATCGCCGGTAAACGGTTAATTACCGGCGATCGCAAATGCGGGGTGGGTTAAAAAACCCCCGAATCATGTTCTCTGGGGTCTCGGCTACCCTCGGCAGCCGAGACCCCGGAGAAAATCGGCCTCTGGGGGGCGCTATGGACTTATTCCACAGCGCCGTTAATTAACGGCGCTGTGGTTTAAGTACCCTTAGCGGCCGCCGTTAAAAGGCGTATCGGCGGTCGCTAAGGGGTTAAACAATACAGGTCATAACTGGTACAGGAGGAGAGAGGACCCTGCCCGCGAAGGCTCACAATCTACAAGGGATGGGTGAGAATACAGTAGGTAAGGATAGAGCTGGTCATGCAGCGGTTTGGTCGATCGGTGGTTACTGCAGGTTGTAGGCTTGTCGGAAGAGGTGGGTCTTCAGGTTCCTTTTGAAGGTTTCGATGGTAGGTGAGAGTCTGATATGTTGTGGTAGAGAGTTCCAGAGTAGGGGTGATACGCGAGAGAAATCTTGTATGCGATTGTGGAAGAGGAGATAAGAGGGGAGTAGAGAAGGAGATCTTGTGAGGATCGGAGGTTGTGTGCAGGAAAGTACCGGGAGACGAGGTCACAGATGTATGGAGGAGACAGGTTGTGGACGGCTTTGTACGTCATGGTTAGGGTTTTGTAGTGGAGTCTCTGGGCAATGAGGAGTCAGTGAAGGGATTGAAAGAGGGGAGAGGCCGGGGAATAGCGGGGGGACAGGTGGATTAGTCGGGCAGCAGAGTTTAGAATAGATTGGAGGGGTGCGAGAGTGTTAGAGGGGAGGCCACAGAGCAGGTTACAGTAGTCAAGGCGGGAGATGATGAGGGCATGGACTAGGGTTTTTGCAGATTCTTGGTTGAGGAATGAACGGATTCATGAAATATTTTTGAGTTGAAGTCGGCAGGAAGTGGAAAGGGTTTGGATATGTGGTTTGAAGGAGAGATCAGCGTCAAGGATTACCCCGAGACAGCGAGCTTGTGGGACTGGGGAGAGTGGGCAGCCATTTACTGTAATGGATAGGTTCGTTAGGGGGTCACGTGAGATGGGGAAAGACGATGAATTCTGTTTTGTCCATGTTAAGTTTTAGAAATCTAGCGGAGAAGAAGGATGAAATAGTGGACAGACATTGAGGGATTCTGGTTAGTAGGGAGGTGATATCTGGTGCAGAGATGTAGATCTGTGTGTCGTCAGCATAGAGATGATACTGAAAGCCATGAGATTCTACGAGCTGTCCCAGGCCAAAGGTGTAAATGGAGAAGAGCAGGGGCCCTAGGACTGAACCTTGCGGGACTCCGACAGATAGGGGGCGAGGTGAGGAGGTGGTGTGTGAGTGGGAGACGCTGAATGTCCGGTCTGTTAGGTATGATGAGATCCAGGATAGGGCCAAGTCTGTGATGCCAAGGGATGAGAGGGTCTGTAATAATAGGGAATGGTCCACTGTGTCAAAGGCAGCCGACAGGTCCAGGAGGAGGAGGACAGAGTAGTGTCGCTTGCTCTTGGCGGTTAATAGGTCATTGGTGACCTTAGTAAGGCCAGATTCAGTGGAGTGATGTGACCGGAAGCCTGATTGTAAGCAGTCAAAGAGGGAGCAAGAAGAGAGATGGGAGGACAGTTCAAGATGGACGTATTGTTCCAGTAGTTTTGAGGCATAGGGGAGAAGTGATATAGGGCGATAGCTAGATACAGAGGATGGGTCAAGAGAGGGCTTTTTGAGGATAGGTGTGATGGAGGCATGTTTAAAGCTTGAGGGGAAAACACCAGTTGTTAGTGATAGGTTGAAGAGATGGGTTAGGGTTGGGATAATAATAATAATAATCTTTATTTTTATATAGTGCTAACATATTCCGCAGCGCTTTACAGTTTTGCACACATTAACATCGCTGTCCCCGATGGGGCTCACAATCTAGAATCCCTCTTTGGAGTGTGGGAGGAAACCAGAGTGCCCGGTGGAAACCCACGCAAACATGGAGAGAACATACAAACTCTTTGCAGATGTTGTCCTGGGTGGGATTAGAACCCAGGACCCCAGCGCTGCAAGGTTGCTGTGCTAACCACTGCGCCACCGTGCTGCTGTTGGGATGAAGACTGTGGTGAGGTTTATTTATATTTACTGTATGGTAGTATTAGTTGTGTACAGTATAGCGGCATTATTTATAATTACTGTATGATGATAGTTATGGGTACAGTATAGCGGCATTATTTATATTTACTGTATGGTGGTATTAGTTATGTGTACAGTATAGCGTCATTATTTATAACTAGATTGTGGCCTGATTCTAACGCATCGGGTATTCTAGAATATGCATGTCCCCGTAGTATATGGACAATGATGATTCCAGAATTCACGGCAGACTGTGCCCATCGCTGATTGGTCGAGGCAACCTTTATGACATCATCGTCGCCATGGCAACCATTATGACATCTACGTCGATACTGTGCCCGTCGCTGAATCAGAAACGTGGGATTTCTACGTCCTTTATGACATCATCGTCGCTGTGCCCGTTGCTGATTGGTCGAGGCCGCCAGGCGTAATGCATCGGGTATTCTAGAATATGCATGTCCCCGTAGTATATGGACAATGATGATTCCAGAATTCGCGGCAGACTGTGCCCGTCGCTGATTGGTCGAGGCAACCTTTATGACATCATCGTCACCATGGCAACCATTATGACATCTACGTTGATACTGTGCCCGTTGCTGATTGGTCGAGGCCTGGCGGCCTCGACCAATCAGAGAGGCGGGATTTCCAGGACAGACAGACAGACGGAAAAACCCTTAGGCAATTATATATATAGATTACTGTACAGTGGTATTAGTTATGGGTACAGTATAGCGGCATTATTTATATTTACTGTATGGTGATATTAGTTATGGGTACAGTATAGCGGTAGGTTTAGTGACTCCTGCATTGAGCAGAGGGTTGGATACGATTACTCTGGAGGACCCTTCCAACTCTAACATTCTATGTTTTCCCACATTTGTCTCAAGACCGTCGTTCACCAGAAATATTGCCAACAGACCAGGCACCTACCAAGTGCATCCACAGCTCAAACCACTTTTTCGTGTGTATTCCCTAAAACACACGTTAGTGCAATAAAACTAGTAAGTAATATATATTCAAGAACAATATCGGCCAAAATTACCAACAGCGACTAGCACCAACATGGTGGAACATTGAAAAACACGTAATATTAGTGGGGTCCGGGCCTAGAACATGTTAGACCATTTCTGACACTCTTACAGCTATTGCCAGCGTGTAATGGACCAGACGAGGGTGCTCAGACCATTGCTGAGCAGGTAAGCACCAGAATAGGACCTGCAAGGGATCGGTGCAGGTGAGTATCAAATTGTGGTTGGTCTGAGGACTTTAAGCCATCATTCTTGTTTGCTGGACCTTCCTTGCAGAGGTCTCTGGTAAAGAGTGGGAAGATTCCCGAGACTCCACACGTCACTTTACTCCCATCCAGAGTGATTGCAGTCCCAAGAGCTCACTTTTGTAGGTTCACCAGATTATGATGCATAAGAGGCATAGAAATGATTAGCAGGTAAGAAGGTGCTTACTGATGTACTATTTTAAAGGAGTTTTTCAAAACTCGAGAACTTGAATAGATTTTTATTCCAAAATAAAGAAATTTTATTTTCCACCAAAATTCCTTTTTGTAGTACAGTGTTCTTTGCTGAGACCGGAACTGATAATGTCATTCGGTCACCTGACCATATGAGGCCACCAATTGGCTGTACGGTCAGGTGACTGATGGACAGGATGTTGTTCCTCCCGTGAGTGTGGTCAGGTGACTGATGGACAGAATGTTGTTCCTCCCGTGAGTGTGGTCAGGTGACTGATGGACAGGATGTTGTTTCTTCCGTGAGTGTGGTCAGGTGACTGATGGACAGAATGTTGTTCCTCCTGTGAGTGTGGTCAGGTGACTGATGGACAGAATGTTGTTCCTCCCGTGAGTGTGGTCAGGTGACTGATGGACAGGATGTTGTTTCTTCCGTGAGTGTGGTCAGGTGACTGATGGACAGGATGTTGTTCCTTCCAGTTCATCAGTCACCTGACCACTGCAGGTGAATGGCCTAAGTAGGGTGACAATGGTGGCACACTTATTTCTTTATTTTACAAGGATCCATTTTATCTCTAAAAGTTGTAAAAGTTTTGGAAATTACTTTATCTTATATTGGAAGTTAGGTTCCTGCCAACATGGCAGTACTCAAACCCACCAAATAAATATATAACATTAATGTACAGCACTCAAATTACCTGTAGAACAGCCAAATCCAGGTCTCCACCACTAAAGGTCTACATCCCTGATGGTTTAGAGCAGTGAGGGAGCTGATTTAAGTTTTCATGGTGGTATGGGACAGTTAAGGAATTGGTTTAGGTACTCCTAGTGTTCCAGGACTGTGAGGTACTCTTGGTGGTCTAGGGCAGTTACAAAGTTGATTTAGTTATTCCTAGTGGTCTCTGTCATTGAGGGAGTTGATTTAGGTTTTCCTGGTGGTCTAAGAGTGATGAAGTTGATTCATGAGTTACTGGTAGTCTAGGGCAGTGAGGGAGTTGATTTAGGTTCTCCTGGTGGTCTAGAAATGAGGCAGTTGATTAAGGAATTACTGGTAGTTTACAGCAGAGATTTAAGTTTCCTGATGGTCTAGGGCAGTGAGGGAGTTGATTTAGGTTTTCCTGGTGGTCTAGAAGTGAGGGAGTTGATTAAGGAATTACTGGTAGTTTAGGGCAGAGGTTTACGTTTCCTGATGGTCAAGGGCAGTGAGGGAGTTGATTTAGGTTCTCCTGGTGGTCTAGAAGTGAGGGAGTTGATTAAGGAATTACTGGTAGTTTAGGGCAGAGGTTTAAGTTTACTGGTCTAGGGCAAAGAGAGAGTTGATGTAGGTTTTCCTGATGGTCTAGGAGTAAGGGAGTTGATTTAGTCTAGAGCAGTGAGGGAGTTGATTTAGTTTATCCTGGTTGTCTAGGGCAGTAAAGGGTTTAATTAAACAAATATATATTGTGGTTCATCCAAGAGGTTAATTCATCAATCCTGGTGGATGAAAGTGGAAGGCTTAATGCTTCATACTTGGAATCCAGTGGGTTACTAAACCTTTCAGGCCTTCCAGCATTTTCCTGTCATTATCCTGGATAGAGGGAATGGAGAGAACTGTGCAGCTGTAACTATATGGCTGCACAGTTCTCTGTATTTTCTGACAGAGCAATTCCGGAGCTCTTTATTTTATTGTTAATAGGAGCCTACATAGGAGTATTTTTCCCAGAGAGGGGAAGGTAGGATGGAATGGTGAGGAAGGACAAGGATCAAGTGTGTGACAAACAAGATACCCATAGAGGTAGGTAGTAGGAAGACCCCAGAACGCTGGAGAGCAAGCTGAGCTTACCCGAGTAAGTAAATCTACAGTTACTGCAACTGATAACTTGGGAACACAGGCTGGTTTTCATTTTTTTTGGCCTTGGATACGATTTCAGGAAGAGATCTGCCCTTTGTATTTGGCATAAGTTTTTTTCCTGGTGAATTAATGAGATAGTTGTGTAATAAGTTTGTAAACAGGTCGAAGCAGCCAAGACTCTTTCAACATAGCATGTATTATCTTCCTGGCTCTTCTCTATGTCTTGCACAAACCACGGGCATGTAAGTACACAGACATCATATATGTATATATATTTGTAAAGTAATACATCATTTCTTAATACAGAGTTACAGTACTTGCTACTAAATTGATAGGTTGTGCTTTTCTTGCAGATTTTTCTTGACGGTTAGTGGAGGTAAAATCCGCAGAAGATCACAGTACCAAGCAAAGCTGATCCGTATGCTGTAGATATTTGCCACCCTACCCTTCCCTAAGCAGCCTCAGATACAAAGAAAGGAGCAAATGTGCACACTCTTGACCTCCATTCTGTTCACATGGGACTGTTTTTTTTGTTTTTTTTTTAATTGTGTGATCTGCGGAGGTCTATACACCCGGAATCGGCAGATGTTGGAACTTACAGTGCTAAATGGAATTATCTAAAACGGAAATAATGATATCTCATAGTAGCACAGCAGAAATAAATTTTAATTGTTGAGGGTTGTCACTCTGGTGGATCGTGGGCCCAGCGTGTCACGGACAGGGCTTGCCCTAGAGTGTGTCTGAGCTGCTACCTGGTTTTCACTAGCGTTCCTGATGGTGGAGTTAGGATTGAGATGCAGGTAACTGCCAGGTACCACTCCAAGAGCAGTCCCCAGTGCTGCAGAAGCTGACTCCAAGAGTCAGGATCTCAGTCAAGGACTCGGAGTCACTGGCAGGTCAGGATTCGGTTCAGACGGAGCTGGTTCAGAAGGAATGTAATCAGGTTCGGATAGAACAGGATGTTCAGACGAGACAAACTCAAGAATAGGTTCAGATTCAGACAGGACAGGTTCAGTGACAACAGACTAGCGAGTACAAACACTAACTTGAACTAAAGGGGTTGCTCAGGCACCTCCCTACAGGTGAGGGTGCCTTAAGTACCTTATGTCTTACAGCTAGTGGCTGGGAACACATCAGGAGTGCACACGCAACCTCTTTAAGAAGTGTGCGCAGGTCCTGGGAGCAGGAAGCTGCGGCAGGGGAAGGAGATGCTGCCAAGTGGTCGTGGGTGTGAGTATGTCGACATTAGAGTACCCCTTACATCCCCGCTTCTTCAAGCCCGCAAGAAATTTCTGCAGAAGAAGTGGAGCATGAATATTTTCCTTGGACTCCCATGGCAGAACTTGCCTCCTATCAGATTCTGACACTAATGCCTTACTTGGAAGGCAAGTTTACTGGTACTTCAGTAATCACCTTGGAAGAATCGAAGATCAATTGGAATTCTTCCTATCGAAGAGGTCAGCACACGATCATTAAGCGGATGGCAGACCCAGCGGACATACAGGGAACACACACTGTCCTCAATGAAGCACCTCATTAGACCTCCAGTTTAGGATGGGCTCACGGGAAAGTAAGCCATGGATGGTCCAGGAGAAGTGGATGCAACAGACCAGGCAGCACATAAAAAATGATCTTCTCCATGCAGCTTTCCTACCCGAAGCCCTCGACTGACGACACCATCAAAGAACTCTGGAAGCGTCGGACGGGATCTGACACCGATCCACCACAGCATGCTGCTAGACGTTTCCCACCGAACCAGAGTCTAGGTAGGATGTCTCAATGACCCGGGAGCCTCCACATGATACGGATACAGTCAGAGTCAATGTTGGAGAGGAATTACTCTCACCCAGGGTAGCCTCTCTTACAGACCCTAGGTTTTGGAGTTTCTCTTGGTACCAGTCTGAGAGCGGAGGGGTATTAAGTTCAGCAGGGTCCATTGCCTGAGCAAACTGTCATGATGGCTGATCGTGGACACACTGTGCCACGGACCAGGCTTACCCTGGAGGGACTTGGCTAAGCAGCTTCCTGATTTTCGCTAGAGGTCCTGATGGTGGATTTAGGCTTGAACTTCAGGTAGCCACTAGGTACCACTCCAAGCGCAGTGCCTGGTACTGCAGTAGCTGACTCTTGGAGTGGTATCTGATGGCTACCTACAGCTCATGACTAACTCCACCATCAGAAGCTTCAGGTAGCTGCTTAGCCATATCCCTCCAGAGTAATGATGGCCTAGCATTGTGAGTCCACGATCCACCAACATGACAGGGGTCCTTGTTCTATAACTAAATTTCTGTTGAATATTGTGCCCCCTTGTCTCTCGCAAATAGGTGTGGACTCTCTCATGAGCCTGTACGCCGCCGCGCTGTATCTCCAAGCAGAGCAGCACTTTTACCACCAGGACCTCCACTGATCACCATAACATACAGTATAAAAAAGTTTTATGAAATGACAGGTACATGTGTTTTTCTGTTTAGAATAACACAGTTGTAAAATAATTTACATAACTTTTATCTTGTGTAAGAAGTCAGTGACTGACGGCCCTGCCAATGCATTATCAGCACGGACACCCATCCTGTATCAGCCAACGCTCATAGTACCTCCCTGTAAACTTTTAATCTGAATGTCTCTACACGTAAACAAAACATAGTACTCCTGTCAACCTCTAATACCTGGTCCCCCTATTTGGAGTCAGTAAGGAGCTTGCAAGATGTATAGTGGGTGTAATAAGTATTGAACATGTCACCAGTTTTATAAATATATTTCTAAAGGTGCTATTGACATTAAATTATCACCAGATGTCGGTAACAACCCATCCAATCTACAAAGGCAAAGAAATCAAACCATAGCTGTCCATAAGTTATGTGCAATAATGAGAAATGAGACAGGGAAAAAGTATTGAACACATGAAGAGAGGCGCAAAAAGTCATGACATCGGCTGAAATCTATAAGTAATTATAAAGCAATCCTGCCACTTAGTGAGAAATAATATCAGTTGGTTCAACTGATGGCCTATAATAATAATAATCTTTATTTTTATATAGCGCTAACATATTCCGCAGCGCTTTACATTTTTTCACACATTATCATCACTGTCCCCGATGGGGCTCACAATCTAAATTCCCTATCAGTATGTCTTTGGAATGTGGGAGGAAACCGGAGTGCCCGGAGGAAACCCACGCAAACACGGAGAGAACATACAAACTCTTTGCAGATGTCCTTGGTGGGATTCGAACCCAGGACTCCAGCGCTGCAAGGCTGCAGTGCTAACCACTAAGCCACCGTGCCGCCCATGAAAAGGTGTCTCATTAACAAGGTGCCATATAAGTAACCTCTCTGGATAGGAAAACCCAGAGAGTTGTCTCAAGACCTTTGTAACCCTATTGTTGCAAAAAATACTAATGGCATTGTTTACAGAAGAATTTCTAAACTACTGAAGGTTCTACTATTGGAGCCATAAAACAGAAGTTCAAATAACATAATTTCTCCATAAACCGGCCACGGTCAGGTGCTCCATGCAAGATTTCAGATAGAGTAGTGAAAAGAATTATTAGAAGAGTTGTCGAAGAGTCATGGACCATCTGTGAAGAGCTACAGAAAGACGTTGGCTCAGCAAGTACAGTTGTTTCATAGAAAACTATAAGTAAGTCACTCACCCTCCATGGCCTGTATGCACGCTCACCACACAAGACTACATTGCTAAACAAAAAGAATGATCAAGCGAGTTTACAGTTTGGTCAACAACATTTAGACAAGCCTGTGAAATACTCTGAGAATATAGTCTGGTCAGATGACTCTAAAATTCAACTCTTTGGATGACATAAAATGACTCTAAAATTCAACTCTTTGGATGACACAATACACACCATGTTTGGAGACCAAAAGGCACTGCATATCACCTCAAAAACACCATACCAACAGTGTAGTTTGGAGGTCGGAACATCATGGTGTGGGACAGTTTTTCAGTATACAGTGTTGGCAAACTATCATGTAATTGTAGGAAGGATGAATGGACAAATGTACTGAGATATTCTTGATAAAAATCTGCCATCTACCAGGAAGATGAAGATGAAACTAAATGGATATTTCAGCAAAACAATTATCCCAAACACACAGCCAAGGAAACTCAATTGGTTTCAGAGAAAGAAAATAAAGCTGCTACAATAGCCAAGCTAATCACCCAACCTAGGAGCCCACAGGAGCTTCAGGATTTGAAGTGTGTTTGTGTGAAAGAATGGGACAAAATCACACTTGAGCAATGCCTGTGACTAGTTTCTCCATGCAAGAGGCGTCTTGAAGCTGTCATTACCAACAAGGGCTTTGTATGAAGTTTTAACTTGTATGAAGTATTAAATAGATTTCAGTAAGTGTGTTCAATACTTCTTTCCGGTGTTATTTTTCATTATTGGGCTGGGTTCACACTGCGTTACAGCAGCCCGTTCAACACATATGTTAAACGGGCTGCTGTAACGCAAGTGCCGACTTGGCACATCGCTAGCGCAGATAGAGCATCTGCAAGCTCTATCTGCGCTAGCAGTGACAGACCCGGAAACGCTGCAGCCTGTGTCTCAGGGTGCGTCACTCAATGACGGCACATGGTTAGCGCACACCCATTGTGGGCGTGCACTAGCGATGCGTTCGACATTGGAGTTACTATTTGAGTTCGGAATTTGATCTTATTGGGCATCGCTGGTAATTCGAGCAAAAAAATCATTCATATCTACTACTATTCCCACCGCTTGCCTAACCCTTACCTGATTATTTTCTCTTTCTTATTCTTGTACCAACATATACACTAAATTCTTTCAGCAGATGGTCAGAATAGGACAGAGCCAAGGGAGCAGTCACGTGGGTAAATTTAATGACCGTCACCATCTTGATTGAGATGGATGTGGCGGCAAAGCCATCCAGGGTTTCCATTGCTGCTGCGTAGACAGAGAAAACAGGAGGAATAATTCCAGGAGTGCAGAGCAAACACCGGGCAACGCCAGTGAGCTGAGTGTCATAGGAACCTCAGTTCACCAGACGATCAGTATGAATTAGCGCATGCACTTTTACTGACACAAGAACAGTTTTCTACCTTGGCTTGAGGTCTTCATCAGGCTCTATAAAAACATCCTTACCTTGGATCCCAATAAAGGAGTAAAAAGTTGGGATTTAATAATTGTTTAGGTCAAGATCCAACCGATTAAGGCATGGTAGAAATTTGGTCAACCCCGTTAATATAGTTTCCTTGGCTGGAGAACATTTGAGAACATCTTGTGGTCTACAGCCATCTACACCATCAGATTTTCTCAGAATGTAAGATAGGATCTGTACGGTAATGATGCATCTCATATATGATGTTTTTCGCCAGACCATTCTTCTGGTGTTTTACTCTGTGTAGATATATTTACGTTGGCAGTGTTACTAGCAGTGACATGATTTAACGTGGCAGTCGGCGTCTCCTCATAATATCGTGCACAAGCTTCAACACGCCGAACAACACTTCTGTGTATAGAAAACTAAGACTTCTCCAAAAGCTAAACGTGACAGATGCAATTGGTTCAAGTAAAAGTGTAGGGTGGGGTGTCCTCAACAACAAAGAAGCCCAAATATATTGAAACCGCTTAACTTTACTGAACATAGCTGCAAATACAGAGGCACAAAATGCATTTTTGCTCACTGTCACTTTAAGAAGCACCATAGACTTAGTGGTTTCAACACTCATGAGGGATAAAACTTTAACATTGCAGAATGTTTCTTGCGTTTCAACAGTTTGGTCTCTAAAGGGAACTTGTCAGTCGATTCATGATGTCCGGACTACAATAAATTACAGCGCGATTGTGGCCAGGTATATTGTTCTCTGAAATGTTTAGAGAAAATATACTTTGATGCGCTCCTGGCTTTCTCCAGGTGATTGACAGGTCTCTCCCCATCCACGCAAGAGGCGAAACTAGTCCGGTGCTGCCCCTGACCAGTTATTTGCCGCACTCCAAAGTGTGAACTTCAAGAGAGACCTGTCAATCACCTCTGGCAGTGCCGAGAGAAGCCGGCCAGGGGTTGGCACCGGACTAGTCTCTTACTATGTTTTCCAGTCAGATGTTATAATTTTTCTGAAATGAAGCATTTCAGCGCAAAGTATACCTTACTGCAGTCGTGTAGCCAGGCTCTGATTCATTCTGGCCCCCATTTTGGAACATGAATCAAGAAACAGGTTCCCTTGAAGGCCAGACATAAACTCGTTCAACCGGGCACTTCTGTGTTCCCTATGAGAAAGTCACTGACTAACACGTTGGCCGGTGGTTTATCTCAGGCAGAGCAAAATCGTTGAGCCAGGCTTTCATTCATGCTGCCCACTGTTTTGGGAGCATGAACCAAGAAACAGGTTCCCTTGAAGACCAGACATACACTCGTTCGGCTGAGCGCCCCTGTGTTCCCTATGAGAAAGCCACCGACTAAAACGTTGGCCTGTGGCTTATCTCAGAGAGAACAAAATCGTGTAGCCAGGATCTGATTCATGCTGCCCACGGTTTTGGTAGCATGAACCAAGAAACGGGTTCCCCTGAAGGCCAGTCATACATTCGATCAGCCGAGTGCCCCTGTGTTCCCTATGTGAAAGCCTCCAACTAACATGTTGACCGGTGGCTTATCTCAGGGAGAACAAAATCATGTAGCCAGGCTCTGATTTAAGCTGGCCACGGTTTTGGGTGCATGAAGTAAGAAACAGGTTCCCCTGAAGGCCAGTTATACATTCGTTCAGTCGAGCGCCCTTGTGTTCCCTATGTGAAAGCCTCCAACTAACATGTTGACCGGTGGCTTATCTCAGGGAGAACACAATCATGTAGCCAGGCTCTGATTTAAGCTGGCCACGGTTTTGGGTGCATGAAGTAAGAAACAGGTTCCCCTGAAGGCCAGTTATACATTCGTTCAGTCGAGCGCCCTTGTGTTCCCTATGTAAAAGCCTCTAACTAACATGTTGACCGGTGGCTTATCTCAGGGAGAACACAATCATGTAGCCAGGCTCTGATTTAAGCTGGCCACGGTTTTGGGTGCATGAAGTAAGAAACAGGTTCCCTTGAAGGCCGGCCATACACTCGTTCGGCCGAGTGCCCCTGTGTTCCCTTTCATAAAGCTGCCAACTAATACGGCTGGTGGCTTATCTCAGGGAGAACAATGCGATCGGCAGCCTGAAATCCGACATCTATGATCAACATCTTTCCCTATCATCAGTTGGCCCACTGTTGTGAATTCTGTGGCAGAGTTCACTCCTGTGGTCACAAGTGGTACTTCGGCTGATTCTCTCTGGGATCTTCCGTTTGTGGAGGAAAGTGGTACTGCAGCTTCTGAGTTTTCTCCCTCAGGTGATCTGGTGAGCTCGTTAGCTTCTCTACTTAACTCCACCTGATGCTTTGATCCATGCTTCCTGTCAATGTTCCAGTGTTGGACTGGTTTTTTCCCTGGATCATTCCTGTGGCCTGCTGCTCTGCAAAGCTAAGTTTTGCTTTTGTTATTTTGTTGCTATTTTTCAGTCCAGCTTGCTTTATTGGTTTTTTCTCGCCTGCTGGAAGCTCTGAGACGCAGAGGGACGACCTCCGTACCGTTAGTCGGTGCGGAGGGTCTTTTTGTCCCCTCTGCGTGGTTATTTATAGGTTTTTGTGCTGACCGCAAAGTTATCTTCCCTATCCTCGTTCTATTCAGCTAGTCGGGCCTCACTTTGCTAAATCTGTTTCATCTCTATGTTTGTGTTTTCATCTTACTCACAGTCATTATATGTGGGGGGCTGCCTTTTCCTTTGGGGAATTTCTCTGAGGCAAGGTAGGCTTATTTTTCTATCTTCAGGAATAGCTAGTTTCTCAGGCTGTGACGAGGCGCCTAGGTTCTGGTCAGGAGCGCTCCACGGCTACCTTTAGTGTGGTTTGATAGGATCAGGGATTGCGGTCTGCAGAGTTCCCACATCTCAGAGCTCGTTCTTTAATTTTGGGTGTTTGTCAGATCACTGTATGTGTTCTGACCGCTATGTCCATTGTGTTACTGAATTGGTTAACATAACAGCCCACACCCCGTACATATTAGACAGCTGGCCGAACCTGTCGATAACGGTGGGTTCAGCCGACATTGGCCTAATGTGTATGGGGGGCCTTAAGAGTTCTGTTTTTAACTAATTCCTTCCCAGTTCCATCTAGTAGGCAATTTCGCTACGGGACACCCAGGTTCTTGGTCTTCTCCACACTATCTCAGTCGAGTAGATATAATCTTTGGCTCTAACTCTACGTTCCAAAGTTCCTTATTTACACATGTATTATTGATTTATGAAAATAATACTTAAAATACCGGTTACTCTTTAAGTCCATAAAGAAACAGGCGATAATAATGGAGACATGGGTAGTTCATAGGCTGAAAATAAATCGAGGTCTCGCAGTTCACCCTACTTGCAAAATTAAAATATAACATTTGTGTTAGGAAGGACGCATCGAAATAGCTTTGTGCTAATTTTAGGTCAAGGGCGTCTCCACCGAAAAGAACAAAAAAAAAATGGATTTGGCATTTAATGAAACATTATTGGCAAATTCTAGAACACTCAGCTCTGTGATTTCTCAAACATTGGTCCTTTTTTAAATGGGACCACTCTATTTTTTGGATGAGGGGCAACAACTTTGGGGTTCTCTTGTAGGCTTGAACATAGGTTCCTATATTAGGGACAGCCATTGTATCTTCTCTTTTTATCCCCCTCCTCCAGTGCAAAAATATAGAGTAAGGAGATACTTTAGGATGCAGTCAGGCGGCCGTATAAATTGGACTTATAAGACTTGTCGAGTTTTGATCCACTTCTCAAAGAAAACTCGCCAATGAAAGTCTATGGGTCCGTGAAGAAATCGGATAGCACTCGGATGCCATCTGTCTACTGTTGGTTTTTCACGGTAAGTTTGATGATAAACTTGAGATGCCTCAATTTTTATATTTTACATCTGGGAAAAACTGATGAGACTTTGACCAAACTGATAGTAAAAAAGTGAAACTCTGATAAAACAAAAACACTGATGAAACTCAGACCTTTTTTGTATAAGAGAAAAATCACAATCTGACTGAGACCTTAGAGAAAACTCTGCTTCCCCCCACTTATCATTAACTTCTTTTTTCCAGCACTGAATATTTATTCTAAAAAAAATTGCTATCTCTGAAGAGACAATTTGCATAATTAAAAAAAATTGCTCATCTGTCTACAAATCTGTTTGCAGTGAGGAATCAAATTGCATTTGCTGCCTGTAGAAGTCTATAAGGAAAGGAGAGAGACACAAAAACAAAACTGCTGAGGCTTCTAGTCAGTTGCTAAAAAGTGCAGGAATAGGGCTAATCCTCGTATCAATTACGAATACAGAATAACTTAGTACACCCCTCTATCAAAAACTTTGTTCAATAAGTCTTGACCCCATTTTCAGCCCAATGGTTTTATTACACTGGTCTACAAAAAAAAATGTTCTGGCATGGACTTTAAGAACAGTTTTAGACTAATTTGAGGGTGCTGAATTCAAATCTGATCTTATAATTTCTCTATCACATCACGTTTTTGCGCTACAGGTATATAGCCCATTTTCATGAATCCCATGATAAATATAAGTAGTGTATGAAAATTGCCGGTTTATACAGTTCATTAAGGTAAATTTAGTTTTCATTTAGTCTCCAAATAAAAGTGAGAATATCTTTTGTGTGATTTGAACTTGCATAATTCCCATTTGTTATGATAACACCCTTGTTTTCTGTGCTACTGGGACAGTAGAGCTACAGCAGAGCATTGGGTGACAACTGAATGGCCTCAGCGACAGAGTTTGGCATCTGGCGATAAGAATGTCATCCATGATCCTCTAGTGGATAGGAAGGACATTGTCTTTCCTCCTTACACATAAAACTTGGATTGATGAAGCAGTTCGTCAGAGCTCCCAATCACAGTGGAGAATGCTGTAACTATATATGTTCAACTTTTCCTGGTCTTAGTGAAGAGAAGAAAAAGGCTGGAATATTTGATGGACCTCAGATAAGAACAGTTATGAGAGACCCAAATGTTATCACATCAATGAATGAGACAGAAGAAAGAGCTTGGAATGCATTGTGTAATGTGGTGCAGAATTTTTTAGGGAATAAGAAAGCCGACAACTATGAAGAGATTGTGGAAGAGAAGATCTACTAACGAGTCTGCGGAATCTCGGATGGAGAATGAGGATGAAGATTCACTATTTACACAGAACCTTGGGGATGTGAGCGAGGAACAAGGGGAGCGTTTTCATCAGGACATTAAAACAATGGAAGAACGGTATCAAGGCCGGTGGGACTCACATATGATGGCGACTATTGCTGGAGCCTGATGAGAGACAACCCAGAAGCCGCACATCACAGATCAGCCAAGAAAAGAAAGTTCCAATAATAACGGCCATTTGTCATTCATCTGTGCGCCGTATATATGTGTGTTTATATTTTGTAGTTTCATTCTGTAAGTATATTTGATTTGCTGTACACAGACTTTGTAATCTTTGTTATTCCTTGATTAAAAATATACAAAATGTAGTATCGAAAATCATGTGTTTTTATCATAAAACATTAGGACTAATTTTCATCAAAAATTGAAAATATCTCGAAATCCTGATGTGATAGCCAAACACGGAGTTCATATTCGTAATCAGCGGCCAAAATTGACTTAAAATAGGTTTTAAAACCTTTTGCCAGAAAAATTGCGTTGACCAATCTTTTCGATGACCTATTCTTCTAAGACCTCTTCAATACAAGATCAGTGGTGGTCCGAATCTAGGCCCTGAAGGAGGGGGCCGTGGCACAACGCTGAGGAGCACATTAGAATATTAGGAAGCAGGCATCTGATGATTCTTTATGTGATACAATCCTCTCTTTTGTGGCAGACCCTTCTGGGAGACCAGTCCTCGTCCCCAGAGATGACTACCTTAGGGGAGGTGGGAGCGATGACTTTAAACACTACTTTGGCTGGAGCCCCTGACTGTTTGCACTTTTGTGTGCGTGGGCGTCCTATGGCTCCAATTTGCTCGCTTCCTCCAGCGTGACTCATTTCGTCTCCTCATTAAGTATACAGTTAGCCCAGAATAGCGTCCATCTGGACAATGCGGTTTACCACCGTCTAATGCCATGAGAGCACAAATAAAGGCAGAGAGACACCGAGTCACCGAGCTGCAAATGATAAATGTGCTTAATCAGAGGGAAAAAAATCAGGCTCTTGGTAAGAGGCCACATGTCCTGAGAGGACATCAAACACACAAAGCGCTCCTCCTGAAACCCAGCTCAGTGTCTGCACCCACCTATATAAGGCTACTTTCACACTAGCGTCGGATTCGGCCCGTCGCATTGCGTCGGGCCAAGATTCCGACGCTAGCGTTTGTTGTGCAGCACAACGGGTGCAGCGGATGCGTTTCTCCGGCGCATCCGCTGCCCCACTGTAAGGTGCGGGGAGGTGGGGGCGGAGTTCCGGCCGCGCATGCGCGGTCGGAAAAGGCGGTCCTTCGGCTGCAAAAAACGTTGCATTTAATGTTTTTTGCTCCCGGCGGTCCGCCACAACACGGCGCAACTGTCGCAAGACAGTTGCGACGTGTGTCAATACGTTGCAATGCGTCGGTAATGTAACTCTATGGGGCAAAAACGCATCCTGCAAACAACTTTGCAGGATGCGTTTTTTCCCTTAAACGACGCATTGCGACGTATTAAAAAAAACGCCAGTGTGAAAGTAGCCTAACATGCCATGCAACGTAAAGGAGCAGCAATCCTAAATCCAGTATGTTATAATAGTGCAGGGAAACTAATCCGCCATATATTACACACATAAATAATGATGCTATACAGTACCAATAACTGATCCACCATATATTACACACATACTATATAAATACATAATGGTGCTATACAGTACCAATAACTGATCCACCATATATTACACACACTATATAAATACATAGTGGTGCTATACAGTGCCAATAACTGATCCACCATATATTACACACTTACTATATAAATACATAATGATGTTATACAGACCAATACCTGATACACCACATTTTACCCACTAAATACATTATGGTGCTATACAGTACCCATAACTAATCCACATATATTACACATACTATATAAATACATAATGGTGCTATACAGTACGCATAACCAATCCACCATATATTATATACACTATATAAATACATAGTGGTGCTATACAGTATGCATAACCAATCCACCATATATTATATACATACTATACAAATAAATAATGGTTCTATACAGTACCCATAACTAATCCACCATATATTATATGCATAATATACAAATAACTAATGGTTCTATACAGTACCCATAACTAATCCACCATATATTACATACATACTATACAAATAAATAATGGTGCTATACAGTACCCATAACTGATCCACCATATATTACATACATACTATACAAATAAATAATGGTGCTATACAGTACCCATAGCTAATCCACCATATATTACATACATACTATACAAATAAATAATGGTGCTATACAGTACCCATAACTGATCCACCATATATTACATACATACTATATATACATAATGATGATATACAGTACCTATCACTTCCCAATTTCCTATTCTTTTGCATGTTTGTCACACTTAAATGTTTCAGATCACCAAACAAATTTACCTATATTAGACAAAGATAACACAAGTAATCACAAAATGCAGTTTATAAATGAAGGTCTTTATTATTAAGGGAAATCCAAACCTACAGGATCCTGTGTGAAAAAGTGATTGTCCCCTAAACCTTTTGCAGCAACAACTGCAATCAAGCGTTTGCGATAACTGCCAATGGGTCTTTTACAGCGCTCTGGAGGAATTTGGCCACTCACCTTTGCAGAATTGTTGTAATTCAGCCGCATAGGAGGGTTTTTGAGCATGAACCGCCCTTTTAAGGTCATGCCACAGCATCTCATTAAGGTCAGGACTTTAATTAGGCCACTCCAAAGTCTTAATTTTGTTTTTCTTAAGCCATTCAGAGGTGGACTTGCTGGTGTGGTTTTGATATTTCCTGCTGCATAACCCAAGTGCGCTTCAGCCTGAGATCACGAACAGATGGCCGGACAATTTCCTTCAGAATTTTTTGGTAGACAGCAGAATTTATTGTTCAATTTACCACAGCAAGTCTTCCAGCTCCCAAAGCAGCAAAACAGCCCTAGACCATCACACTGCCACCACCATATTTTACTGTTGGTATGATGTTCCTTTTCTGAAATGTGTTCCTTCTACGCCAGATGTAATGAGATATATACCTTCCAAAAAGTTCAACTTTTGTCTTGTCAGTCCACAGAGTAACCTCCCAAAAGTCTTGGAGATCATCAAGATGTTTTCTGTCAAAACTGAGATGAGTATTTACTTTCTTATTATTCAGCAGTGGTTTCCATCTTGAAACTCTGCCATGCAGGCCATTTTTGCCCAATTTCTTTCTTATGGTGGAGTCAGGAACACTAACCTTAATGGAGGCAAGTGAGGCTTGTAGTTCTTTGGATGTTGTTGTGGGGTCTTTTGAGACCTCTTGGATGAGTCATCGCTGCGCTCTTGGGTAATTTTGGTCTGCCGGCCACTCCTGGGAAGGTTCACCACAATTCCATGTTTTCGCCATAACTCACTGTGTTTCACTGGAGTCCCAAAGCCTTAGAAATGGCTTTATAACCTTTTCCAGACTGATAGATCTCAATTACTTTGTTTCTCATTTGTTCCAGAATATTTTGGTTTACTTCACTTTGTCAGGCAGGTCCTATTTAAGTGATTTTGTGATTGAGAACAGGTGTGACTAGGGAATTTGAACTCAGCTTCCCAAAGATGTGATAAACCACAGTTAATTTATGTTTTAACAGGGAAACTTTTTTATACAGGACCCTGTAGGTTTGGATTTTATTTTCTCTTAATAATAAAGACATTCATTTTAAAACTGCATTTTATTTGTGTTATCTTTGTCTAATGTTTAAATTTGGTGATCTGAAACATTTAAGTGAGACAAACATGCAAAAGAGTAGCAAATCAGGAAGGGGGTAAACATTTTTCCCCAGCTATATATATATTTATACACTGCTCAAAAAAATAAAGGGAACACTAAAATCCCACATCCTAGATATCACTGAATGAAATATTCCAGTTGTAAATCTTTGTTCATTAAATAGTGGAATGTGTTGAGATTCGAACAATAAAACCTAAAAATTATCAACGTAAATCACAACTAATATCCCACGGAGGTCTGGAGTTGGATTGATGCTCAAAACCAAAGTGGAAAAGGTAGTTACAGGCTGATCCAACTTGTGCCTCAGTGGAAATACCTCAAGACAAGGAAATGATGCTCAGTAGTGTGTGTGGCCTCCACGTGCCTGTATGACTTCCCTACAATGCTTGGGCAAGCTCCTGATGAGGCGGCGGGAGGTCCCTGAGGGATCTCCTCCCAGACCTGGACTAAAGCATCCTGGACAGTTGGTGGTGCAACGTGGCGTTGGTGGATGGTACGAGACATGATGTCCCAGATGTGTTCAATCGGATTCAGGTCTGGGGAACGGGTGGGCCAGTCCACAGCTTCAATGTATTTATCTTGCAGGAACTGCTGACACACTCCAGCCACATGAGGTCTGGCATTGTCCTGCATTAGGAGGAACCCAAGGCTAACCGCACCAGCATATGGTCTCAAAAAGGGTCTGAGGATCTCATCTCGGTACCTAATAGCAGTCAGGCTACCTCTGGCGAGCACATGGAGGGCTGTGCGGCCCTCCAAAGAAATGCCACCCCACACCATTACTGACCCACTGCCAAACCGGTCATGCTGAAGGATGTTGCAGGCAGATCGCTCTCCAGACTCTCATGTCTGTCACATGTGCTCAGTGTGAACCTGCTTTCATCTGTGAAGAGCACAGGGTGCCAGTGGCAAATGCCAAGCGTCCTGCATGATGTTGGGCTGTGAGCATAACCCCCATCAGTGGACATCGGGTACTCAGACCATCCTCATGGAGTCGGTTTCTAACCATTTGTGCAGACACATGCACATTTGTGGCCTGCTGGAGGTAATTTTGCAAGGCTCTAGAAGTGCCCCTCCAGTTCCTCCTTGCACAAAGGCTGAGGTAGCGGTCCTGCTGCTGAGTTGTTGCCCTCCTACACCCTCCTCCATGTATCCTGGTGTACTGGCCTGTCTCCTGGTAGCGCCTCCAGCCTCTGGGCACTACGCTGACAGACACAGCAAACCTTCTTGCCACAGCTCGCATTGATGTGCCATCCTGGATGAGCTGCGCTACCTGAGCCACTTGTGTGGGTTGTAGAGTCCGTCTCATGCTACCACGAGTGTGAAAGCACAACCAACATTCAAAAGTGACCAAAACATCAGCCAGAAAGCATTGGTACTGAGATGTGATCTGTGGTCTCCACCTGTAGAACCGCTCCTTTATTGAGGGTGTCTTGATAATTGCCAATAATTTCCATCTGTTGTCTATTCCATTTGCACAACAGCATGTGAAATTGATTGTCAATCAGTGTTGCTTCCTAAGTAGACAGTTTGATTTTGCAGAAGTTTGATTTACTTGGAGTTATATTCTGTTGTGTAAGTGTTCCCTTTATTTTTTTGAGCAGTGTATATATGTATATATATCGTATATATTATATGTGTATCACATGGTAGGATTAGTTATGAGTACTATATGGCACCATTATTTACTTATATAGTATGCACGTAGTATATAATGGGATTAGTTCAACATTTTATATCAATATATGAAATGTATGTAGTATAGTAGAATTAGTTACGGGTACTGTATAGCAGCAGTATTTATTTGCATGGAATGTATGCAGTATATGGTGGGTACATTTTAATCTTGTGTACTGTATGGCAAAATTATGTATTTAGTATGTACAGTATATCTGTAGTTTATAGTGGTATTAGTTATGCGTACTACATGGCAGCAATATGTATTTGTGTAGTATATTTATGTAGTATATAGTGAGACTGGTATTATGTACTGTATGGCAGCATTATATACCGATATAGTATGTAATTATACATTTGCTGGGTTGTCCTCCCCTGCAGCCTAAAGAGGCAGATTACCGATAATAATGATATATATTGGATGTACATAGAGATATGTATTTAGGGTTATTGTCTCTTTAAGACATACCGTATATTGCAAACACCGCACCCTGATGTTATATTTCAATATTGGTTTGGTCACCTCATTGTTACTAGATTTACTGTTAATCCTTCTGACAATAATCTTTTGGTTAAGGCGCATTTTTTTCAGCATTTCTTATGAATACAGTCATAATAGGTATTTATACATCACCCTCCATTTCTTCTTTGCAGGATACTATGCCTGCCTGGCGCTATTGTGTATCAGTAGCACCATATGGCACTGTTTATTGGGGGTTCACCACTGTTTTTGGGGGGCTTATTTTTGGACATGATGGGGCTATGAAAGGATTATTTCCAACAATGACCGTCTTCACCTACCTGATAGACAGGCGTTAATTTGCTGCTCATTTGGGGTCCGACCAATCCTGAGAGCGGGGCTCTAAAATTCCACATCAAAATGGAGCAGAGTCCTTGTTATAGAATTGTAATATATTACGGAAGTGTTTCTTTTTACGGTATGGCAAAATTATTTCTGTCTTATGCACCCCAAAAGTATTTATTTGTATAGTATGACAGTTTTTTTATGCGTACAGTGTGGTGTAATTATTTATGCGGAAACCAAGGCAGCATTATTTATGTTTACTCTATGTGATCATTATATGATTGTATGGTATGGCAGTTTTTTTTTCTATATAGTGTAATTACTTTTATGTACAGCAAGGCAGCATTATATGTTTACTGTGTGGCAGCATTATATATTTGTACAACGTGACAGTGTACTTTGTCCTGTGTAGCATCATTATTTATTTGTACAGTATGAGAGCATTATTTACTGTACGTCTGATGTATGATGGGATCAATTATGCGTACTTGCTGTTGGCAATATGTATTTGTAGTACATGATAGCATTTTTTTATGTGTACTGTATGGCAGGCTTACATATTTGAACAGTATGATGGTGTATTTTGTACTGTATGGTGGCATTATTTGTACTGTATGATGGCATCATTTATTGGGTATTGCATAGTAGAATTATTGTACAGAATAATACTGTTATTTGTGCTGTATAATGGTATTAGTTATGTGTACTGTATTGCAGTATTATATTATTGTACACTATAGTAGTGTTATTTATTTGTACTGAATAGTGATATTAGTTTCATGTTCATACTGTATGACAGCATTATATTATTGTAGAGTTTAACAGTAATTTTATTTGCACAGTATAGTGATATTAGTTACGTGCACTATATGGCAGTATTGTATTATTGTAGAGTGTAATAGTGCTATTTATTTGTACTACATAGTGGTATTAGTTCCAAGTATAGTATGGGTGACCTTATATTATTGTAAAGTTTAATAGTGCTATTTATTTGTACAGTATAGTGCTATTAGTTACATGTACTGTTTGGCAGCATTATATTATTGTAGCATTTAATAGTGTCAATTATTTGTACAGTAGAGTAGTTTTAGTTACGTGTAGCGTATGGCATCATTATATTATTGTAGAGCAGGGGTGCACAACGTTTTTTAATCCAAGGGCTGCAATGCCATACTGAACCAATCCCAAGGGCCGCAAAAAATGTAAGGCTGTACTTACATCAATACATCACCAGAACCAAATTTAAGTGTTTGAATAGGATATTGGAATGATTCTGTTCAGTTTTCAAGAAAATAAGTGTGAACAAAACGCTAACTTACATTCAGTATTTAGAGCCGAAACTGAACACAAACCTCATAATCTCCAAACTCTAAATTTTGAGTATTTTTTACGTTTTAACATAGAAATGTTGCAGGTTTTGGATTGCTAAATGTGTCCAAGATCAGAACCACTATCAGCACATGAACGCAGAAGCAGAACCACCATAAGTACAGTACATGAATACAGCAGCAGAACCACCATGAGTACATGAATACATCACCAAGCTTAGTACAGCGATCAATTGCAATGTCAGGTCAGTCCCATGTACAATTGTATTGCGTTAACCTACAACTCCCAGTATGTCTTTAACAATGGTCAGGAGATACTGGGAGTTGTTGTTAACAACCATCATCAGACTGCGGACCACAGTACTGAGGAAACGTAGTCAGTATCACAAAAAATATATATTCAGGTATCTTATATTTGACATCTTCTTTGACTGAAGTCATTCCTATCACTTTTTGTCTTCATGTAACACAGGCGCCAAGAGATTTCATGTTTATCTCCGCAGACGTCACTCTTCTCCATCTTCAGCAGCGATTCCTGACACCGTACCCTTAAAAATGTAAGTATCAGTATACTGCCCCATAAATAGATATCTCCCATGCTGCGTGCCTGAATAATTACCTGTGTTTCCTGCATAAAATGTCCCCCCACACTGCTCTTCTCCAAAATATCCCACTACATTGCTCTCTGTAAAATGTCCCCTGCACACTGCCCCTCTGCAAAATATGTCCCCTATACTGCCCCTTTGCAAAATATCCCTACCACACTACCCCTCTGTGGATGGAGCAACACATAGTGGACGCTCTGTGGACTCTATGTTGGGTAGGTCTGGTGTAGAGTATAGTAGTGTTATTTATTTGTACTGTATAGTGGTATTAGTTATGTTTACCGTATGGCAGCATTATATTCTTGTAGATTATGATAGTGTTATTTGTTCTATATAGTGGAATTAGTTATGTATACTGTGTGGCAGCATTATACTATTGTAGAGTATATTAAACTTATATTATTCTACAGTTTAATAGTGCTATTTATTTATACTGTATATTGGTGGTGTTACATGTACTGTATGGCAGAATTATTGCAGAGTATGATAGTGTTATACATTTCTACTGTCTAATGATATTTGTTCCTTGTACTGTATGACAGCATTATATTATTGTGGAATATAATAGTGTCATTTATTTGTACCGTATAGAGGTATTAGTTGTGTACTGTATGGCAGCATTGTATTATTGTAAAGTATAATAGTGTTATTTGTACTGTATAGCGGTATTAGTTACATGTACTGTATGGCAGCATTTTATTATTATAAAGTATAATAGTGTTATTTATTTGTACTGTATAGCGGTATTAGTTACTTGTACTGTATGGCAGCATTTTTTTTTCTAAAGTATAATAGTGTTATTTATTTGTACTGTATAGCAGTATTAGCTACATGTACTGTATGGCAGCATTTTATTATTGTAAAGTATAATAGTGTTATTTGTACTGTATACTGGTATTAGTTACATGTACTGTATGGCAGCATTTTATTTTTATAAAGTATAATAGTGTTATTTATTTGTACTGTGTAGCAGTATTAGTTACATGTACTGTATGGCAGCATTATATTATTGTAACGTATAATAGTGTTATTTGTACTGTATAGCGATTATAAGTTATATGTACTGTATGGCAGCATTTTATTATTGCAAAGTATAATAGTGTTACTTGTACTGTATAGCAGTATTAGTTACATGTACAGTATGGCAGCATTGTACTATTGTAGAGTATAATAGTGTTATTTGTTTGTACTGTATAGTGGTATTAGTTACATGTACTGTATGGCAGCATTTTATTATTGTAAAGTATAATAGTGTTATTTGTACTGTATACCGGTATTAGTTACATGTACTGTATGACAGCATTTTATTATTGTAAAATATAATAGTGTTACTGGTACTGTATAGCGGTATTAGTTACATGTACTGTATGGCAGAATTTTATTATTATAGAATTTAATAGTGTAATTTATTTGTACTGTATAGCGGTATTAGTTACATGTACTGTATGGCAGCATTTTATTATTATCATTATTATTATAGAATAGAATAGTGTCATTTATTTGTACTGTATTGTGGTATTAATTACATGTACTGTATGGCAGCATTGTATTATCTTAGAGTATTATTATTAATATTATAGTGTTATTTATTTGTACTGTATAGCGGTATAAGTTACATTTACTGTATGGTAGCATTGTATTATTGTACAGTATAATAGTGTTATTTACTTGTACTGTATAGTGTTATTAGTTATGTGCACCATATGGTAGCATTATCTGTGGTGCTGTTAAGTAAACATCTATAAACCAATCCAGCATAGTTGATATCTGTAACCTCTTAATTTCAGTACTCCCCCAGGAAAGCCAGAACTTTATACCCTTCAGATTCTTAATACATGTCTGCCATAAATTACCTCCTGCTGATGTTTTGTAATGAATGGAAAGGTCTCCACATGTTCTGATTGTGTTTCATTGGCAGGATTAGGAAACCTAAATTGGTTACCAGAAATACTGGTTGAGTGCATTTGGCGCCAGGACAGTATGAATGAGTCAGCGAGGGCCCCGCAGCTACGCATAAAAAATCTGTGTAAAGCTCTGTATCGTTAATTAAAAGGACAAATGAGAATGCCATGTACTGTCTGACTGCAAACAGCACACATATCACACATATTTCATATTGTCATATTTACGTGGCGCCTGCGGATTCTAGATGGGGGTGCACCACTGCAAAATTGGGCACGTTTGCCATTCAGAAGTCAAGTTGATTGACATTTTCCAAGGAAGCCAAGACTGACTAGTTATGGGGAATATAGACCCGTATGGGGTCTGTTTGCCACCCTACTGACTCTGTGCACATGGTTTTGCCTTTGTGTGTGTGATCGGAAGGGAAGACGATTTCAGACTACCGTAGAGCCCAACAGACAATGCAGCCGAGCTGGAGTCACTGATCTGTGCCCTTATGGAGCAGAGCTAAAGTGCAACCAAAACCGAAGGCAAGAAATAGCAGGTAACTATTACTTATGGGTTATATGGGCAGAATACGTCATGTTTATTTTTTATTTATTTTTTTGCTTGTTTTACGTTGACGATAACAGAAAAACATGTAAACCGTACACCGCGTGATCGGGCGACTGAAGGACTGCGAGACTATGCGAAGACACAAGTGTCGATGGACTGAAAATGATCCAACATAAACTTTATTAAGATCTTCAAAAACTTGAAATTGCTCTTCATTTCTTTCTACAAAACAAAAAGTTGCATATAAATTTACATAAATCATATATACTGATCTATTACTGACCAATAATCCAGAATCCCGGCTCTCTGTGCCGTCTAGTGCACGGTGCACGAGGAACAATGATGTCGCTAGAAGACACCTGCTGTGCCACATCTTAAACAACAGAGTGGCACAGGTCTGCTCATTGTGGTAACGGGGGCATCATACTGTGTTAGCGGGGCACTGCTGGGGCATTATCCTTTTATATGTGAGGGGAGCACTATGGGGCATTATACTGTGTTAGCGGGGCACTGCTGGGGCATTATCCTGGTATATGTGAGGGGAGCACTGTGGGGCATCGTACTGTGTTATCAGGACACTGCTGGGGCATTATCCTGGTATATGTGAGGGGGAGCACTATCCGGCATTATACTGTGTTAGTGGGGCACTGCTGGGGCATTATCCTTTTATATGTGAGGGGAGCACTGTGGGGGGGATCATACTGTGTTATCAGGACACTGCTGGGGCATTATCCTGGTATATGTGAGGGGGAGCACTATGGGGCATTATACTGTGTTAGTGGGGCACTGCTGGTGCATTATCCTGCCATATGTGAGGGGGAGCACTGTGGGGCATCATACTGTGTTAGCGGGGCACTGCTGGGGAATTATCCTTTTATATGTGAGGGGAGCACTATGGGGCATTATACTGTGTTAGTGGGGCACTGTTGGGGTATTATCCTGGTATATGTGAGGGGGAGCACTGTGGGGCATCATACAGTGTTAGCAGGGCACTGCTGGGGTATTATCCTGGTATATGTGAGGGGGGAGCACTGTGGGGCATCATACTGTGTTAGCGGGGCACTGCTGGGACATTATCCTTTTATATGTGAGGGGAGCATTATGGGGCATTATACTGTGTTAGCCAAGCACTGCTGGGGAATTATCCTTTTATATGTGAGGGGAGCACTATGGGGCATTATACTGTGTTAATGGGGCACTGTTGGGGTATTATCCTGGTATATGTGAGGGGGAGCACTGTGGGGCATCATACTGTGTTAGCGGGGCACTGCTGGGGTATTATCCTGGTATATGTGAGGGGGGAGCACTGTGGGGCATCATACTGTGTTAGCGGGGCACTGCTGGGGCATTATCCTTTTATATGTGAGGGGGAGCACTGTGGGGCATCATACTGTGTTAGTGGGGCACTGCTGGGGCATTATCCTGGTATATGTGAGACGTAGCACTGTGGGGCATCATACTGTGTTAGCGGGGCACTGCTGGGGCATTATCCTTGTATATGTGAAGAGAGCACTGTGGGGCATCATGCTGTGTTAGTGTGGCACCGCTGGGGCATTATCCTGGTATATGTGAGGGGAGCACTGTGGGGCATCATACTGTGTTAGTGGGGCACCGCTGGGGCATTATCCTGGTATATGTGAGGGGGAGCACTGTGGGGCATCATACTGTGTTAGCGGGGCACCGCTGGGGCATTATCCTGTGATATATGAGGGGGAGCAATATGGGGCATCATACTGTGTTAGCGGGGCACCGCTAGGGCCATTATCCTGGTATATGTGAGAGGGAGCACTGCTGGACATCATACTGTTTTTTTCATGTGGGGCTTCTTTGAGGTATCATTGGGGGTGCCATTGTGCAGCGGCAGGGATCATACTGCATTTTAGGCCCTGTTTGCCACAAGAAAGACATAGTCTGTGGATATATGGGCATCATAAAGCACAGTATGGTGCAGTATTAGTACCAGATCACTTTTTGAGGGCGTACCCAGCAGCTTTAGATGTAACTTGAGCATAACAGGTAATGTAACTTAAAACCAGTACAACATAAATAAAGGGTCTTAGAAACTTATACGTACTCAAACTCCCTGGGTCAAACTCTACGCCGCGCGCTCCGGGCTCAGTGTTTTGACTATAGCGGTGACATCTTGTCAAAGGCAGTCACCTCTGCAGCCAATCACTGAACTCAGTAGGAGCTGTCAGTGTAACGTCACTGCTGCAGCTAAAACACAGAAACCGGAGCTGGACTCAGACAGGCCGAGTACCTGCCTGCAATGTTATATTGCATATATGAATGCATTTGTTAATGTGGAAAACCCCTATAGCACGATATTAATAATAGACTGAAGGATTATCACATTGTCTCGCAAAGACGTAAAGGGTTATTCCCATCTCCAAGATCCTATCCCAATATGTCGTAGGTGTAGTAACAATAATAATATTAGCAAATACCTGCAATCAGAAATATTGTATAGCTCTTCTGATTAGCTATGTCGTTTACCCCATGTGCAGGGCATTGCAGTAGCTTAGATACAGTATCCATGGTTACGACCACACATATAGTGACAGTTAGTGGTCGGAACCATATTTCCTAGCACATGGGGTAAGTGACATAGTGAATCAGAAGAACTATTGCACAATTCTAATTTCAGGTATTTGCAAATGATTACACCTACTACATATTGGGATAGGATCTTGGAGATGGGAATATCTCTTTAAGGGCCCCATACACATCATTGGCCCAGACCCCCAGTATCGGCAGGCTCAGTCGATAGTGCAATGTGTATGGGGGGCTTCCCGAATCTCCCCCCGATAGATGATGTTTTGGAAGAAGAGGACTCCATGTCTGATGTGATTCCAGACTGTCTCTGATCCATTTACAAAGTGAAGACAAGACATATTTGAAGTCAAATCTATTAAGCAGAAAGCATGAAAATGGAATAAACATAAGCGCAAGTCTACACCTGCTTATGGCACAGGCATAAATTGGATTTTTCTGCCTGTTCTAAATGTGCCAAATTTATTTAGAGGCCTGTCAGAACACATTCAGCCTCACCTTTACTGACAGCAGGTGTGTACAGCGCCAGCACTCTATATCACAATAAAAGGGTTATAAATCTCTTTGTTTATGTAAAACCTTTTCTTTCTACCTCCACGCCTTCCCCCATGACAGACCGAAAGCGTAAAAAGGCCTGTAGGCCTCCTTTATCAAAACATTGGCTTTGTTGCCCCTAGCAACCAATCAGAGCTCAGCTTTCATTCTTGAAACAGCTCTGGTGAAATGAAAGCTGCTCTGTGATTGGTTGCTAGGAGTAACAACTTTAGCCAGGCTTGACAACTAGTAGAAGAATGTAGGCCGAACCTATCTAGTGTGTATGGGGGGGCTTCCCAATAGCAGATATCTGGGGAAAAATAGGATTGGGTGCATTTTAGATTGTAGATCTCCAATCCTTTATTTTCGTGGGCGGCAGACTGCAGCCATCAATAACACGTGCATGTTAGGCCAAATCGAATGTGCATATATTTTTGGGGGGTCGTGGGGAGGTCGGTTGACTATTATCTAAGGCATACTGCCACTTATGGGTACATTGTAAAATAAAATCAGATTTCAGTAAAATTCCTTTAATCCGGCATGGATATGAACTATCAAGTGCCGTATTAATTAACAGTTATTCTGGATTATTGGACAAAATAATAAAAAAAAAAAACTACAACAAAAGCCATAAAAAAGAAGCTGCTTAAACAAAATATGCCTAAAAATGTGGCAAAACTTCTTCAGGGTCGGGTGTAATTTGATTTTTCTGTGCATTTATATGCTAGAAATAAATGACGGATCATTAGATTTCTGGATTATTGGATGCCGGATTAAAAGAAGTACATGGAAACCCCCCCTTAAAATTGCTGGGTTTTTTTTAGTATTTTTTTTGGCTTATTTTTAGTTGTGAGCAGCACAGGGCGTACGGTATTTCAATATGACCTGAACTGACAAGGTCAATGTCACGGCTCTGCGGAAACCTGATAAGAGTTAGCCTTCTCATAACTGGCGCACGCTGTAGGTTTAATGAAGGAAACACACTGGCATAACAGCACGGCACAACATACCACCCTGCGATAACACAGGGAGGGTGGTGACAGGGATGCCCGACGGGGGCAGATACAGCAGGTATATGGGTCTATAGGGGCCCCAAGAACTTTCCAGATGGATTGTAACCCCTGTGGTAGCAGTGATGGTAGCCACAGTGGTTCCCACTCAGCTTTTCCAAGCACAGATATAACTAGTAGCACAAGGTCTAGTAAATGAGGCAATTGGGCTACTGATTAAGGCAGGAAGACTAGTGACTGAAGCAATAAGAATAGTGATATAGGTCATAGGACTAGGGAATAAAGTAGTGGAACTAATAATGGCTTTGGAACTAGTGATATAAGCATGGGACTAGTAACGGAAACTGTGGGACTACTAATGGCAGTGAGACTAGTGACTGAAGCAATAAAACTGGTGATTTAGATGGTTGGACTTATAATATAGGCAGAGGGCTAGTGACTGAGACATTGGGACTAATAACATAGGCAGTGGGACTTTTGACTGAGGCAGTAGGTCTAATTATATAAGCAGAGGGCTAGTTATTAGGGGATTGGGACTAATGATGTAGGCAGTAAGACTAATAATCTAAGCTAGGCCGAGGGCTAGTGACTGAGGCATTGGGACTAATTACATAAGCAGTGGGCTAGTTATTGAGACAACAGGACTAGTAATACAAGCAATGGGACCAGTAGCTGCAGCAATGTTGCTAATGAAGCAAGCATTATGACTAGTGACTGAATCAATGGGACTAAAGATATAGGCAGTAGGACTAGTGAATGAGACGATGGGGCTAATGATATAGGCAGTAGGACTAGTGAATGAGACGATGGGGCTAATGATATAGGCAGTAGGACTAGTGAATGAGACGATGGGACTAATGATATAGGCAGTAGGACTAGTGAATGAGATGATGGGACTAGTAATATAGGCAGTAGGACTAGTGAATGAGACGATGGGAGTCCCATCGTCTCATTCAATAGTCCTACTGCCTATATCATTAGTCCCATCGTCTCATTCACTAGTCCTACCGCCTATATCATTAGTCCCATCATGGGACTAATGATATAGGCGGTAGGACTAGTGAATGAGATGATGGGACTAATGATATATTGCAGTAGAACTAGTGAATGAGATGATGGGACTAATGATATAGGCAGTAGAACTATTGAATGGGACGATGGGACTAATGATATAGGCAGTAGGACTAGTGAATCAGACGATTGGACTAATGATATAGGCAGTAGGATTAGTGAATGAGACGATTGGACTAATGATATAGGCAGTAGGACTAGTGAATGAGACAATGGGACTAATGATATAGGCAGTAGGACTAGTGAATGAGACGATGGGACTAATGATATAGGCAGTAGGACTAGAGAATGAGATGATGGGACTAATGATATAGGCAGTAGGACTAGTGAATGAGACGATGGGACTAATGATATAGGCAGTAGGACTAGAGAATGAGACGATGGGACTACTGATATAGGCAGAAGAACTAGTGAATGAGACGATGGGACTTAGGATATAGGCAGTAGGACTAGTGAATGAGACGATGGGACTAATGATATAGGCAGTAGGACTAGTGAATGAGACGATGGGACTAATGATATAGGCAGTAGGACTAGTGAATGAGACAATGGAACTACTGATATAGGCAGAAGAACTAGTGAATGAGATGATGGGACTAATGATATAGGCAGTAGGACTAGTGAATGAGACGATGGGACTAAGGATATAGGCTGTAGGACTAGTGAATGAGACGATGGGACTAATGATATAGGCAGTAGGACTAGTGAATGAGACGATGGGACTAATGATATAGGCAGTAGGACTAGTGAAGGATACGATGGGATTAATGATATAGGCAGTAGGACTAGTGAATGAGACGATGGGACTAAGGATATAGGCAGTAGGATTAGTGAATGAGACGATGGGACTAATAAAATAGGCAGTAGGACTAGAGAATGAGATGATGGACTAATGATATAGGCAGTAGGACTAGTGAATGAGACGATGGGACTAATGATATAGGCAGTAGGACTAGTGAATGAGACGATGGGACTTATGATATAGGCAGTAGGACTAGTGAATGAGACGATGGGACTAAGGATATAGGCAGTAGGACTAGTGAATGAGACGATGGGACTAATACCTCTATAGATTGTTCCCATCTTATGCATTACTGGTGTCAAACTTCTTCTTCCTGCCCTCCATGCCGGACATGGCTTCAATGTTTTTACGCCAGTCAGTAACCTCCACAGTCTTTTCCTAGAAAATGAGAGAAGACAATACACAATGAAGCACATAAGGAAGCCAGGCAGGACAGAAAACTGAGGGCATTGTAGTCTCTGGTGCCAGTCACTATGTAGCGCACACTATTTAAATTCACAGTCCCATGGGGTCTGTACTGTTGGGCATATGGGAAACGGTCAGAGCTTTGTTACTATGGTGCCACCAGGACATAATTCTTACCACTGTTCCACCAGGACATAATAATTACTTCTGTGCCACTCGAACATAATACTGAGCACTGTTCTTACCACTGTGCCACCAGGACATAATACCATTGTACCTAAGGATATCACTGAGCCACCAGGATACAATACTTACCACTGCGTCACCAGGACATAATTCTTACCACTGTCCCACCATGAGACAATAAGTACCAAAGTCCTACAAGTTCCACCAGGAAGTAACACTGTGCCACCAGGATACAGTTATTTCTTACCACTGTTCCACCAGGACTTAATACCATTGTACCTAAGAACTTAATGCTTACAATTATACTATCAGTACTTATCACTGTCCCAGTATTGCACTATGCCACAGTGTCAAAGCCAGGCCCCATCATAATTCTATATCACCGTTGATGTTTAGGTGACTCAATGAAGCATATTTCCGTGATTGGGATAGAACTGGGTTACATTCTAGAAGATAATGAAGTCATCACTGGGTCTGTGCACTGTATATATAGTTACCTGGGTATCGAAAATACCACTGGGCTGTAAAACAGATGCACACAGTGCACCACTGGGTCACCAGGGACAATGTGATGCACTTAGTGGGAACACTGTTGAGCGTTGCAATGCTTTCTAAATGTGTAAGTTTGGACTTTATCCATTTTGCCACATTTATCTTGGGCACCAATGTAGCTTGTCTAGCCTTGGCACATGAATGTTAATGACCCCCTATAAAACGAGATCCGTTTAGAATCCCCGATATGCGGGATAAACCGAAAGAGCCGCAGGCCGACAGCAAAATTATTATTGTACCTGATTCCTGAGACTTACAGAACTCGTTCCACCCAAACAACAGGATTATAGGATTAGTAGCATGAGCGAGCGATCGGCCCTTACTATAAGGTAAAGCAGCTACGGCGCCGAGCACAAAGACTAATATAGACCAATGACTTTACCTAGGGTGCTGGGGCAGAGGGGTCCAGACATGGGGATTAATGAGACCCCCTGAAAACCACTTAAAGGGCAAAAGTCATCACAAAAAGACCTATTATTTAAATCTGTTTTTAAGTTAAATATATAATTTAACAAAAAATAATATATTTATTATTATTAGTACAAACAGAAAAAACAATGTCCTAGTATAAAACAATATTTAGAAGATGGGGAAGAGGGGGATGCAGCTGCAGGTTCAAGAGAGTGTGACTGTAGGAGGAGCTTTATCTGATTGGTTCATAGCTCTGACATCACACAAATCTATTTCCATATATGGACAGCTTTAGGCCGCGGTCAGTATTTGGTCAGTTTTTCACATCAGTATTTGTAAGCCAAAACCAGGAGTGGGTGAGAAATACAGAAGTGGTGCATATGTTTCTATTATACTTTTCCTCTGACTGTTCCACTCCTGGTTTTGGCTTACAAATACTAATGTGAAATACTGACCAGATACTGAACATGTGAACGTGGCCTTAGGCTTACCTTCTCATCCTCCTTTTTGACTGACTTCAGGTTGGCCCTCAGATCTAAAGAGACCTTGGTTGTGGAACCCAGCAGAGCCTTAAGCATGGCGTCTGCGGAAATACGGACTCTGCGCAGGTTTGGGCGCTTGAATTTTCCCTTGAGGTCAAAAATCTTCTGATTTAAGCTTTCGATCTATCGGGGAAGAAAATCATACTTGTTAACAGGGTGCAGTACAGCCGTGACATCCTAATCCGCTGATAGCAGGTGTAGATTCACCGACACTTTATGGTAGATACTTGTTCTCACTTCTATGGTAGTTCTTGTTCTTTATCAGCATTCTGTCAGCATTATAAGTGCTGGAACGTCCTTTCATCTCACTTCCCAGCATGCTTTGCTTCTGTAATTTACATAGACTTTCCTATGGACTGACATTAGGGAATCCTAGGCTCCCAATATACCGTAACTATACTCACCCTACTATTGTAAAGGTATTAAAAAGTTTTTTTATCTGTGTCCTGAGACAATATCCTGCATAATTGTAAATATTTTTTGTCCTTTTTTTTAGCCGTTATTATTGTGATGAATCATAGGTGCAGTTTTAATGATTCATTTAAAAAAATAAGTTTTTAGTGAGCTTTTTTTCCTCTAGTTTTTCCTCCATACATAGGCATTGCTGCCTTTAACTGAATTCCCATCTTTCTGGTACTCCTATATGCAAGCTGACAATTAGGAAAATAGAAAAAGAGAGACAAAAACCCACCCCACTTCCTGTACAGAGACAAAGACAGCCCCTCACTTCCTGTACACAGAGAAGAACCGCCCCCATTCCCAGGCAGAGACAAAGACCTACCTCACTTCCTGTACAGAGAAAAAGAACCACCCCCCACTTTCTGTGCACACATAAAGACCCACTCCTACTTCCTATACACAGACAAAGAATGGCCCCACTTCCGGTACAGAGACAGACCCATCCCACTTCCTGTGCAGAGACAAAAAAATGTCCCCACTTCCTGTGCAGAGAAAAAAAACAACACCCACTTCCTGTACAGAGGCAAAGACCCATCCCCACTTCCTGTACAGAGAAAAAAATCAAATCCACATTTCCTGTACAAGATAAAGAACCACCGCTACTTCCAGTACACAGACAAAGAACCACTCCCACTTCCAGTACAGAGACAAATATCCACCCACCCTTCTCCCACTTCCTAAAAAAAGAATACCCACCCCTACTTTATGTACAGAGACAAATACTCACCTTCACTTCCTGTACAGAGAAATATATCCAACCCCCTTCCTGTACACAGACAAAGAACCACCCCCACCTCCAGTACAGAGACATATATCCACCCACCTTTCTCCCACTTCCTAAAAAAAGAATACCCACCCCTACTTTATGTACAGAGTCAAATACTCACCTTCACTTCCTGTACAGAGACAAAGATCCAACCCCCTTCCTGTACACAGACAAAGAACCACCCCCACCTCTAGTACAGAGACATATGTCCACCCACTTTTCTCCCACTTCCTAAAAAAAAGAATACCCACCCCTACTTTATGTACAGAGACAAATACTTACCCTCACTTCCTGTACAGAGACAAAGATCCAACCCCCTTCCTGTACACAGACAAAGAACCACCCCCACCTCCAGTACAGAGACATATATCCACCAACCTTTCTCCCACTTCCTAAAAAAAGAATATCCACCCCTACTTTATGTAAAGAGACAAATACTTACCCTCACTTCCTGTACAAAGACAAAGATCCAACCCCCTTCCTGTACACAGACAAAGAACCACCCCCACCTCCAGTACAGAGACATATATCCACCCACCTTTCTCCCACTTCCTAAAAAAATAATATCCACCCCTACTGTATGTACAGAGACAAATACTCACCCTCACTTCCTGTACAAAGACAAAGAACCACCCCCACCTCTAGTACAGAGACATATATCCACCCACCTTTCTCCCACTTCCTAAAAAAAGAATATCCACCCCTACTTTATGTAAAGAGACAAATACTTACCCTCACTTCCTGTACAAAGACAAAGATCCAACCCCCTTCCTGTACACAGACAAAGAACCACCCCCACCTCCAGTACAGAGACATATATCCACCAACCTTTCTCCCACTTCCTAAAAAAAGAATATCCACCCCTACTGTATGTACAGAGACAAATACTTACCCTCACTTCCTGTACAAAGACAAAGATCCAACCCCCTTCCTGTACACAGACAAAGAACCACCCCCACCTCCAGTACAGAGACATATATCCACCAACCTTTCTCCCACTTCCTAAAAAAAGAATATCCACCCCTACTTTATGTAAAGAGACAAATACTTACCCTCACTTCCTGTACAAAGACAAAGATCCAACCCCCTTCCTGTACACAGACAAAGAACCACCCCCACCTCCAGTACAGAGACATATATCCACCAACCTTTCTCCCACTTCCTAAAAAAAGAATATCCACCCCTACTTTATGTAAAGAGACAAATACTTACCCTCACTTCCTGTACAAAGACAAAGATCCAACCCCCTTCCTGTACACAGACAAAGAACCACCCCCACCTCCAGTACAGAGACATATATCCACCAACCTTTCTCCCACTTCCTAAAAAAAGAATATCCACCCCTACTGTATGTACAGAGACAAATACTCACCCTCACTTCCTGTACAAAGACAAAGAACCACCCCCACCTCCAGTACAGAGACAAATATAAAGCTGGTCCTAAAGTTGGAACCAATTTGTATGACCCAGTAGCCGATAACCCGGGGTGAAACAAGACGGAGCGATCTGAAGCTTACTTCCATAGAATTCTTTTTTACTTTTTCTTCAATATTATAACGTTCTTCATCAACAATGTCGATCTGTTTGTGAAGTTTTGTGCATAATTTCTAGAAAAAAACAAACAAAATATAATTAGTGAGGTACATACATTGCTACATTTTATAAAGTGTCCTATGCATCTGGGGTACATGATAAGTATAAGCATTATTAAGAAAAAAAAAAAAAAATGACCTCCCTGAAAATGGGTGCAATCTAGTGTGCAACACCATTTTTCCAAATTTTTGATCACATTTCTGGCTCAAAATAAGACTAATAGGTGGTGTAAACATATTTAATTCATTAATTACAATTTTTTTAGTTTTTTTTTTTACCCCGCTAGTAGATATTGAGCCAATTGGCGCACAAAGGATCCGATTCATCATTTGTGTATTTTGTTAAGTCACATTTCTTTTTTTTTTTGTATTGTGTTTTTCTTGTGCCAAATTCTTCGAAGTTTAGCATGTGGTTTGTGAATTTTGCTCAAAATTTTAAAAAAAATTTCTCTTTACTTTTGTCTTTAATTGTTTCGCAACTTTTACCACATAAAATGTAGAAGAAAAAAATTGCACAAAAATTCCAGACATACACAAAACTACTCAAAGGGGAAGAACTTTGCGCCAAAAAATTACCGGAACACCTATATAAAATAGAATTTATAAAAAATGCAAATTTAAAGAAGAATAAGGTGCAAATGAAAAACAGTCAAAAAATATAGTTAACAACATTCATTACATTCTGAACGTTTAAACCCCGCCCATGAGGAACACCTGGAAATCTCTAGGAACATGCCAAAGTGACCAAATTTCAGTGTGGTGATGCGAAGTCCCACCTCTTTGTGGTCTGATTCGTGGGAGTATCCTGGCAAAACCAGGTCTATTTGCAAATATTATAATCATATACCTCATTGCTTCCCTATAGGGATAAAGGATGTAACAAAATTGTAAAAATTCTGGAATTATTTTTATCACCACAATTGCTTTTCATTCATATTGAAATACTGAGGTTACATAATGGGCATGGTCATTTGTTATTTTATGGTGACCACTGAGCTGTAAAAATATTTGCAGTTCCCTAGTCTTAATTGTTAGGTCACATAAATAAAAATTTTAAGGAATTTTACTGCAAATCCATGTTGACATGTTGGTGACTTTTCTAATAGTCACAGTTACTAAAGGTGTCTTAAAGGAAAATTCTCAGAAATCCCAGCTATTAGGAGCAATCTGAAGTGGTTCATTTTCTCTGCAGCACCTCCAGAGGGGAAAGGAGGCATTGCACAATTTGTATATATGTGAATGAGCTGAGTCAGGTCCACTCTGGCTGATAGAGGATGAACCGTCTATCCACCCCCACAAGACCCAACCCCACTAACTGTACACATACAAAAAACCACCCCTACTTCCTGTACACAGACAAAGAACCACCACTACCTCCTGTACACAGACACAGAACCACCCTCACTTCCTGTACACATACAAAAAACCACCCCTACTTCCTGTACACAGACACAGAACCACCCCTACCTCCTGTACACAGACACAGAACCACCCTCACTTCCTGTACACAGACAAAGAACCACCCCTACTTCCTGTACACAGACAAAGAACCACCCCTACTTCCTGTACACAGGCACAGAACCACCCTCACTTCCTGTATACAGACACAGAACCACCCCTACTTCCTGTACATAGACAAAGAACCACCCCTACTTCCTGTATACAGATACAGAACCACCCTCACTTCCTGTACACAGACACAGAACCACCCCCACTTCCTGTACACAGACACAGAACCACCCCTACCTCCTGTACACAGACACAGAACCACCCCCACTTCCTGTACACAGACACAGAACCACCCTCACCTCCTGTACACAGACACAGAACCACCCTCACTTCCTGTACACAGACAAAGAACCACCCCTACTTCCTGTACACAGACAAAGAACCACCCCTACTTCCTGTACACAGGCACAGAACCACCCTCACTTCCTGTATACAGACACAGAACCACCCCTACTTCCTGTACATAGACAAAGAACCACCCCTACTTCCTGTATACAGATACAGAACCACCCTCACTTCCTGTACACAGACACAGAACCACCCCCACTTCCTGTACACAGACACAGAACCACCCTCACTTCCTGTACACAGACACAGAACCACCCTCACTTCCTGTACACAGACACAGAATCACCCCCACTTCCTGTACACAGACACAGAACCACCCCCACTTCCTGTACACAGACACAGAACCACCCTCACTTCCTGTACACAGACACAGAACCACCCCCACTTCCTGTACACAGACACAGAACCACCCTCACTTCCTGTACACAGACACAGAACCACCCTCACTTCCTGTATACAGACACAGAACCACCCCTACTTCCTGTACATAGACAAAGAACCACCCCTACTTCCTGTATACAGATACAGAACCACCCTCACTTCCTATACACAGACACAGAACCACCCCTACTTCCTGTACACAGACACAGAACCACCCTCACTTCCTGTACACAGACACAGAACCACCCCCACTTCCTGTACACAGACACAGAACCACCCTCACTTCCTATACAGACACAGAACCACCCCTACTTCCTGTACACAGACACAGAACCACCCTCACTTCCTATACAGACACAGAACCACCCCTACTTCCTGTACACAGACACAGAACCACCCTCACTTCCTATACAGACACAGAACCACCCCTACTTCCTGTACACAGACACAGAACCACCCTCACTTCCTGTACACAGACACAGAACCACCCTCACTTCCTGTACACAGACACAGAACCACCCCCACTTCCTGTACACAGACACAGAACCACCCTCACTTCCTGTACACAGAAAAATACCCAAGTCTGCCCAAAAACAATTTTATTACCTGTAAGTCCTGTAGGCTCAGCCCATGACACTGCAAGGGAGGAACCTTCTCTGACAGAGTCCTTGCCTTCTCCTCCTCGGTTTCCTTTATTTCTCTTTCTAAATCTTCACTGGCTTTTGCCAGCATAAGAGTCTGTGAAAGAAACATCTCAATATAAAATCCAACAAATCAGGATTAAAAACAATGACAGGTGTTGCCTATCTCTATAAGTAAATGCCCTACTGAAAGCTAGCGGACCTCAGTCATCTTTCACCTCCTTAGTTTTCCTCCGGCTGACGTCCACACAGTGCACCTATTTCTAAACCAAGTAATTATTCATCCCAAACCAAGACTTACTGAAGCCTATAGGTCTGGGAAGGGAAGGACAGCCCCCCTACCAGATCTGCCTCTTATTCCACCAAAATCCCGGACCTTTAAACAAGGATTGCCATAGCCTAATATACACATGAGAGGAATTTTGGAGAAATATAGCAATATCTGATCTCAACAGATTGAAACCTTTGGGACATTTCATAGCTGTTGTAACCTGATCAATGATGTGATATAGTTAAGATCTATGATATAATCATATGTATATTAATATTAACAAATTTGCTATATAAAGCTTAAAAATTATTTCTTATAAAAAATATGTAACGGCACTCAATGTATATGCTTGAAAAATAATCCTTTTATTGGATATGCAAAATCCAGAATGTCACAGTGACATTCTGGATTTTGCATATCCAATAAAAGAATTATTTTTCAAGCATATACATTGAGTGCCGTTACATATTTTTATAAGTATGATATGGGTGTGGTAACCCTTGTTTCGGGCACCGAAGCATAAGAGGAGTGACGTGTCAACTTGTTAAAAATTATTTCTAGCCCAAATCTGAAAATGTCCATATATTACTGAATGTTTTTTTTTTTTTTTTTTAAGAGAAAATTAGTCTTGGAAGGAAAGACAAGCCCTACTATTAAAACCTACCTCTCATTCCACAAAATTCCAGGCACGAAAACAAGAATGATCAAAAATCTTTATAAATTACCAAAAAGTGGAATATTGGGGGAATATACGGTAGCCATCCCTGATCTCAAAGAAATTAAGCCTTTAGGCCATTTCATAGCTGTTGTAACCTGATCACGATGTGATATAATAATAATAATAATTTTATTTATCTATGATATAATCATATGTATATTCATGTTAACAAATTTCTAGTCAAAGCCTAAAAATATTCATGTATTATTTAATGGGTTGTTTTTTTTGTTTTTTTTTTTTAGAAAATTAGGCCCAGAATTGAAAGACAAGACCCACTAGCAAAACCTGCCATTCAGTCCATAAAATTCCAGACCCAAAAACAAGAATCAAAGTCTAAAATGCACAAATCTTGGGGTAATTTAACAAACTCACACCTCAAAAAAAAGCATAAAATTGTAGCCTTTAGGCCATTTCCTAGCTGTTGTAACCTGATCAATGATATGATCTAGATAATATCTATGACATCATCACATGTACTCGTGTTAACAACTTTGTTATCTATCATTCAAGCTGAAAAAGGATTTCCATCCTAAACCTAAAAATATACATTTATGTATTTATTTTTTTTTTGAAAAATAGGCCCAAAAAGGAAAGACAAGTCGTAATACCAAAACCTTCTCATTCCTCAAAATTCCTGTCTTGAAAACAAGGATTTCCAAAATATCTTTATAAATTACCAAAGCTTTATATGCCCATGCGAGGAATATTGGGGAAATATAACAATCCCTGACCTAAAAAAAATGATATAATAGAAGCCTTTAGGCCATTTCATAGCTGTTGTAACCTGATCAATGATGTGATAGAGAGAACATCTCTGATATCTTCATAGGCATTTGTATTAACAATTTTACTAAATTTTTAATTTTACAAAAACCTAAAATACTCCATATATTATTTATTGGGTTTTTTTTTTACAAATTTTTATTAAACAATTTTTCAAAAATTTGACATTTTTAGTGATAACTTATAGTTGTTTTTTTTAGTTTTATATACTAGTTTTGTTTGATACAGGCTTTTTTTAAATTATGTAATAAATATTTGTTTTGTATTATTTTTTTTACTACTAGAAGGTTGTGTAGGAAGTAAATGCTGCGGGAGATGATCGTCCTGATAACGTGAACGTTCTGTTTTTGTCACTTGTTGATTCACACAGAATTTTTCTGGCGTTTCTGGTCGGGGAGATAAGGCAGAAGTGGCTGTACAAGATATTCCGGTAGAACTTGGCACTGACCATAGCAAAACATATTAGCGTGTGAGGCTTACTGTAAGAACAGGCCCTTGAAGGAAATACTCACCGAAACTGAATGCAATTTTTCAAAAAAATTTGGGAAAATTTCGATTTAACAAGTTCTCCTTTCTTTTGTGTAATAAAGGACCCACTACTCCAAAAACACTGTCAGGATATATGGACAAGGACGTTGTTTGCCCTGAAACGTCTATTCTGATGCCTCATCGGACGTCATTAGTGGTGGCTTCCAAGTGGAAGCCCCAAGTGCAGACCGGTTCCTTCTTTTAGCCTCGTTACGGCTTTCGAAGCCTGAAGCAGTTAAAGGAAGTTACAAATAGATAGAAGATGTGCACAGCAATTCGTTTTGACATATGTTTATTCTTTTTGATTATTTTTTACCATTTATTCACTCGGGTTCCAGGTGGAATACATCTGAGAAAGACATTGTGTGCTCCTACAGTTCCCTCACACCATCCGCGAGCTGAGGACCTCAGTGAGAACAAGATGGCTGTTAGATATTTTTTTGCTATCCAAATACCACTTTTTTTGCTTTATCCAGATGCCATGAGGCGTGCCACTAATAGGTGGTTCATCAGCTCCACCAACAGATGGTTCATTGACCCGACCAGATCCCCGAGAGGTCCGATTCCAAGAGCACAAGTTGTCAATCCAGTTGGCCGTTCATCACAGTCCTCTGCTTAGAGAACTGAATGAAGAGTCTCCTTCTAGTGGCCAAGAATTTTGCCCCTTGCTGCCAAGTATGCCTTAGGACAGTGTTCCCCATGTCCGGTCCTCAAGAGCCACCAACAGGTCGTGTTTTCAGGATTTCCTTAGTATGGCCCAGGTGATGGAATTGTTGCCTGTCTAGGTGATGGAATTCCCACCTGGGCAATAGTAAGGAAATCCAGAAAACATGACCTGTTGGTGGCTCTTGAGGACCGAACTTGGGGAACAGTGCCTTAGGAGAAGTCCAGGTCATCTTCTACAGAAGGTCTCCTCTTAAATGGGGGAGGATCGGATACCAAGTGGGGAGATCTTCATGGTGTCCCTCTAGTCAGTAAAGCATGGCATCTCTGGAGGCTTCAAGTCTCGACCACGACAAGTGGTGGGTGGTGGACCAAAAGCCTCGGAGGTTGCTTAGCCTTGGGGTGATACAACTTTCCATCCATTAATTTAGGGATGGCAGAATGGCATTGGGATCTGGATATTAGAAAAGTACCAGGAGCTGTAATGGTAGCTAGATCTGTTTTCACCCAGGTTTCTCAGGAATACATATGGGCAGCTATTTTCCAGCCTCAGATGGTCACTTCATTCTTTAAAAACAAAGCAAAAAAACATAAAGTGACACATTAAGTGCTTTTCTTTGGTGGTCATAATCCTGGCTTTAGAGGGGATCTGGGTCTGCTCTTATCTGGGTCTGGGGATCTGGGTCTGCTCTTATCTATCTCTTATCGACATGGATTTTTAACAGCTTCTCTTTTAAGGGGAACTTTGGCAAAGTTGGTAATAATTTTACATTGATTAATTTCTTAAAACATGTTGGTAACCTTTTCTTTCTGTGACAGATCTCCAAATCCTCTGCACAAACGTAGATAAAAAAAAACAAAACAAAAACAAACCTATAATATTCTGGCTACCTGCAGCCACCACTAGAGGGAGCTTTAGAGGTCATGGCATACTGCTTATGCATAGAAGTCTATGATAAATCTGTATGCAGTAAGCTCCTTAGCTCCCTCTAGCGGTGGCTGCAGGTTTTTAAATTGATGTCTATGCAAGGAATTTGGAGCTTTGTATCAGGTAAAAGAAAATCGAGTAGCTATAAAAAAAAATAACCAATACAGAATTTTGGACCATATAATAAAAGGAGTTTCACTGTAAGAACTGCTTAGAATAAAGCTGTATTTGAAGTGCACCTGGTGGTCTTGTAAAGAAAATATTATTTCCCTCATTATCCAGAGCAGAACGAGACTCGGAATAGAAGTGATGGGGTGTAAGCCGCTCTCTGGCTGATGACAATTCTTCTTTCTTCACACCTGTCACTTGGGACTGAGCTACGTAATAATTCTGTTTCTCTGTCTCAGACGTTGAGGACATTCTGGAATCTTCGATTGTGTAAAAAACATCCTCTGGCAAAGGTATTTTACCATAGACATGTGTATATATATATATATATATATATATATAATATACTGCTCCAAAAAAATAAAGGGAACACTAAAATCCCACATCCTAAATATCTCTGAATGAAATATTCCAGTTGCAAATCTTTATTCATTATATAGTGCAATGCGTTGAGAACAGTAAAACCTAAAATTGATCAATGTAAATCACAACTAATATCCCATGGAGGTCTGGAGTTGGAATGAGGCTCAAAATCAAAGTGGAAAATCAAATTGCAGGCTGATCCAACTTCAGTGGAAATGCCTCAAAACAAGGAATAGATGCTCAGTAGTGTGTGTGGCCTCCACGTGCCTGTATGATCTCCTTACAATGCCTGGGCGTGCTCCTGGTGAGGCGGCGGATGGTCTCCTGAGGGATCTCCTCCCAGACCTGGACTAAAGCATCCACCAACTCCTGGACAGTCTGTGGTGCAACGTGACGTTGGTGGATGGAGCGAGACATGATGTCCCAGATGTGCTCAATCAGATTCAGGTCTGGGGAACGGGCGGGCCAGTCCATAGCTTCAATGCCTTCATCTTGCAGGAACTGCTGAGACACTCCAGCCACATGAGGTCTGGTATTGTCCTGCATTAGGAGGAACCCAGGGCCAACCGCACCAGCATATGGTCTCACAAGGGGTCTGAGGATCTCATCTCGATACCTAATGGCAGTCAGGCTACCTCTGGCGAGAACATGGAGGGCTGTGCGGCCCTCCAAAGAAATGCCACCCCACACCATTACTGACCTACTGCCAAACCGGTCATGCTGAAGGATATTGCAGGCAGAAGATCGCTCTCCACAGCGTCTCCAGACTCTGTCACATGTGCTCAGTGTGAACCTGCTTTCATCTGTGAAGAGCACAGGGCACCAGTGGTGAATTTGCCAATCCTGGTGTTCTGTGGCAAATGCCAAGCGTCCTGCACGGTGTTGGGCTGTGACCCCCCATCTGTGGACGTCGGGCTCTAACCCCACCTCATGGAGTCGGTTTCTAACCGTCTGTGCAGACACATGCACATTTGTGACCTGCTGGAGGTAATTTTGCAAGGCTCTGGCAGTGCCCCTTCAGTTCCTCCTTGCACAAAGGCTGAGGTAGCGGTCCTGCTGCTGGGTTGTTGCCCTCCTACGGCCCCCTCCACGTCTCCTTGTGTACTGGCCTGTCTCCTGGCAGCGCCTCCAGCCTCTGGACACTACGCTGACAGACACAGCAAACCTTCTTTCCACAGCTCACATTGATGTGCCATCCTGGATGAGCTGCTCTACCCGAGCCACTTGTGTGGGTTGTAGAGTCCGTCTCATACTACCAAGAGTGTGAAAGCACAACCAACATTCAAAAGTGACCAAAACATCAGCCAGAAAGCATTGGTACAGAGATGTGGTCTGTGGTCCCCACCTGCAGAACCACTCCTTTATTGAGGGTGTCTTGATAATTGCCAATAATTTCCGTCTGTTGTCTATTCCATTTGCACAACAGCATGTGAAATTGATTGTCAATCAGTGTTGCTTCCTAAGTGGACAGTTTGATTTCACAGAAGTTTGATTTACTTGGAGTTATATTCTGTTGTTTAAGTGTTCCCTTTATTTTTTTGAGCAGTGTAATATATATATAGATTGAGTCTTGGGCAATACTGCTCATTAAAAATATCACAAATACTGCTGAACCAATCAGGTTCTCAGAACTCATGATAACTCTAAAGGATGAGCGTTACATAGAAGAATGCCTTAATGACCATCTATTGGGGACAACCTAGATGGCTGGCAACAGGCAGCTGCCATTGTTCTGGCTGTTGTGACCACCTATTGGGGATGATATGATTATATTGGGGTCGTCTGGCATTGACGTGGCTGTCGTGTCCATCTATCGGGGATTATAATGGAGTCAACTATTGCTGACCTGGCTGTTGGGGATTATATTCCGCTCAGCTGGCATTCTGACTATCTTGGGAGTCACATTGCAGTCAGCTGGAGTTAACCTATTGAGGTCATCTGACATTGACCTTGCTATGGTGTCCATCTATTGAGGATTATATTGGGGTCAGCTTGCATTGACCCAGCTCTTGTCACCATCTTTTGGGAGTTATTTTGGAATTGACCTGGCTGTTGTGGCCATCTATTTGGGATTATATTAGGGTCATCTGGCATTCACCTGGATGTTGTGACCATCTATTAAGGATTATATTGAGTTCAGCTGGCATTGACCTTGCTGTTGTTACCATCTATTGGGTTAAGCTGGTGATGACTTGTCTGTTGTGACGATCTATTGTATGTTGTATTGGAATCAGCTGGTGTTGACCTTGCTGTTGTGACCATCTATTAGGGAATTATATTCTGGTCTGGTCAGCTAGTTTTGAGAATTTAATGGGGGGGTTATAGGGTTATTTTGGGGTCAGTTTGCATTGATCTGGCTAATATGACCATCTATTGGGGATTATATTTGGGTCATCTGGCATTGTCCCGACTGTTGTAACCATATATTGGGGATCATATTGGGGTCAGCTGGCTGTTGAGACCATCTGCTAGAGATTATATTGGGATCATCTGGCATTGACCTAGCTTTTGTAACCATTTATTGAGATTAAATTCAGGTTAGCTGGTGATGACCTGGCTGTTGTGGCCATCTGTTGGGGATTATATTGGGGTCAGCTGTTGCTTATCTAGCTGTTGTAACCATCTATTTGGGATTATATTGGGGTTATCTGAGATTGATTTGGTTGTTGTTGACCTGTCTGTTCTCAACCATCTACTGGGCACTATCTAGGTGTTTGGCAACATGCAGCTGGTGTTGCACTTGCTGTTGTGACCATCCATTGTGGATTATATTGGTGTCAGCTGGTGATGACCTGGCTGTTATGACCATCTATTAGGGATTACATTTGGTTTAGCTGGTGTTGACGCGGCTGTTGTGACCATCTATTATGGATTATATTGGTGTCAGCTGACGTTTCTTTGGCTGTTGTGACCATCTATTGTGGATTATATTGGTGTCCGCTGATGTTGCTTTGGCTGTTGTGACCACCTATTGTGGATTACATTGGTGTGAGCTGGCATTCTTTTGGCTGTTGTGACCATCTATTGTGGATTATATTGGTGTCAGCTGGTGTTGACCTGGCTGTTGTGACCATCTATTGTGGATTATATTGGTGTCAGCTGGAGTTGACCTGGCTGTTGTGATCATCTATTAGGGATTACATTTCGCTCAGCTGGTGTTGTTCTTGCTGTTGTGACCATCTATTGTGGATTATATTGGCGTCACCTGGTTTTGACCTGGCTATTGGGACCATCTATTGTGGATTATATTGGTATCACCTGGTGTTGACCTGGCTGTTGTGACCATCTATTGTGGATTATATTGGTGCCAGCTAGTGTTGACCTGGCTGTTGTGATAATCTATTAGGGATTACATTTCGCTCAGCTGGTGATGTTCTTGCTGTTGTGACCATCTATTGTGGATCATATTGGCGTCACCTGGTTTTGACCTGGCTGTTGGGACCATCTATTGTAGATTATATTGGTGCCACCTTTTGTTGACCTGGCTGTTGTGACCATCTATTGCAGATTATATTAGTGTCAGCTAATGTTGACCTGGCTGTTGTGACCATCTATTGTAGATTATATTGGTGTCACCTGGTGTTGACCTGGCTGATGTGACCATCTATTGTGGATTATATTGTTGTCAGCTGGTGTTGACCTGGCTGTTGTGACCATCTATTGTGGATTATATTGGTGACAGCTGGTATTGACCTGACTGACATGACCATCTATTGTGGATTATATTGGTGTCCACTGGTGTTGACCTGGCTGTTGTGACCATCTATTGTGGATTATATTGGTGTCAGCTCGAGTTTACCTGGCTTTTGTGACCATCTATTGTAGATTATATTGGTGTCTCCTTTTGTTAACCTGGCTGTTGTGACCATCTATTGCAGATTGTATTAGTGTCAGCTAGTGTTGACCTGGCTGTTGTGACCATCTATTAGGGATTACATTTGGCTCAGATGGTGTTGTTCTTGCTATTGTGATCATCTATTGTGGACTATATTGGCATCACCTGGTGTTGAACTGGCTGTTGTGACCATCTATTGTGGATTATATTGGCGTCAGCTGGTGCTGACCTGGCTGTTGTGAACATCTATTGTGATTTACATTGGCGTCAGATGGTGCTGACCTGGCTGGTGTGACCATCTATTGTGCATTATATTGGCATCAGCTGGTATTGACCTGGCTGTTGTGACCATCTATTCTGGATTATATTGGCGTCAGCTGGTATTGACCTGGCTGGTGTGACCATCTATTGTGGATTATATTGGTGTCAACTGGTGTTGACCTGGCTGTTGTGACCATCTATTGTGGATTATATTGGTGTCAGCTGGAGTTGACCTGGCTGTTGTGATCATCTATTAGGGATTACATTTCGCTCAGCTGGTGTTGTTCTTGCTGTTGTGACCATCTATTGTGGATTATATTGGCGTTACCTGGTTTTGACCTGGCTATTGGGACCATCTATTGTAGATTATATTGGTGTCACCTGGTGTTGACCTGGCTGTTGTGACCATCTATTGTGGATTATATTGGTGCCATCTAGTGTTGACCTGGCTGTTGTGATAATCTATTAGGGATTACATTTCGCTCAGCTGGTGTTGTTCTTGCTGTTGTGACCATCTATTGTGGATCATATTGGCGTCACCTGGTTTTGACCTGGCTGTTGGGACCATCTATTGTAGATTATATTGGTGTCACCTTTTGTTGACCTGGCTGTTGTGACCATCTGTTGCAGATTATATTGGTGTCAGCTAGTGTTGACCTGGCTGTTGTGACCATCTATTAGGGTTTACATTTGGCTCAGCTGGTGTTGACCTGGCTGTTGTGACCATCTATGGTGGATTATATTGGCGTCAGCTGGTGCTGAACCTGGCTGTTGCGACCATCTGTTGTGGATTATATTGGCGTCACCTGGTGTTGACCTGGCTGTTGTGACCATCTATTGTGGATTATATTGGCGTCACCTGGTATTGACCTGGCTGTTGTGACCATCTATTGTGGATTATATTGGCGTCACCTGGTGCTGAACCTTGCTGTTGTGACCATCTGTTGTGGGTTATATTGGCGTCACCTGGTGTTGCACTGGCTGTTGTGACTATCTATAGTGGATTATATTAGAGTCAGCTGGTGCTGACCTGGCTGCTGTGACCATCTATTGTGGATTATATTGTTGTCAGCTGGTGTTGACCTGGCTGTTGTGACCATCTATTGTGGATTATATTGGTGACAGCTGGTATTGACCTGACTGACGTGACCATCTATTGTGGATTATATTGGTGTCCGCTGGTGTTGACCTGGCTGTTGTGACCATCTATTGTGGATTATATTGGTGTCAGCTCGAGTTTACCTGGCTGTTGTAACCATCTATTGTGGATTATATTGGTGACAGCTGGTATTGACCTGACTGACGTGACCATCTATTGTGGATTATTTTGGTGACAGCTGGTGTTGACCTGGCTGTTGTGACCATCTATTGTGGATCCTATATACTAGGGTCTAGAAGCCATAATTTCCTTTCCTACCTTGAGAAGAAGCTTTCTGGAAGCTGGAATTTTAGATTTCCTCTGGAATAAATAAAAAATGTAGAGTTAGATATTTATAGGCAGCGGGAGGTCATCAATTATTAACCAAAAACTGAATATTTAACTCACCTCATTGCTGTAGAAAAAACACAGGGAAGCACCCAAGGGAAGAAAATAATGGAACATTTAGTATAAGGACGATGCATGGAAATTTGGCATAAATCTAAGGGCTTTAATAGGAACGTCTGTATAATGTGGCCTCCATATCCCTGTCATCACCAATACACTCACGGAGGAGGGCCGGTCACATGCTCCCACAAGATCAGAACACTCTTGTTGGTACCAACAAGATATAAACCTTTCAAGGGGCAGTGCTGGACCCGGGTATCATTGTGGGACCATAGGGAAAACAGAGTTCACTAGACCACCAGGGACTGAGCACCATTTATAAAAGTAGGTACTAAGGATGGGCAATACCATTGCTCTGATCTCCAAGGACCAATGTCTGAAGGTACCTCTGATCTCCAAGGACCAATGTCTAAAGGTACCTCTGATCTCCAAGGATCAATGTCTGAAGGTACCTCTGATCTCCAAGGACCAATCTCTGGAGGTACCTCTGATCTCCAAGGAACCAATGTCTGAAGGTACCTCTGATCTCCAAGGACCAATGTCTAAAGGCACCTCTCATCTCCATAGTCCAATGTCTGAAGGTACCTCTGATCTCCAAGGACCGATGTCTGAATACCTCTGATCTCCTACTACCAATCTCTGGAGATACCTCTGATCTCCAAGGTCTAATGTCAAAATGTGCTATTGACTAACAGGACTCAACCTCTAAATGTACGTTTCACCACCATGGACAAATCTCTGAATGTACAAATGATTTCCAGAGACCAATGACTTAATGGACCACCGATCTCCAATCACCAATCTCTGAATGTACCACTAATCTTCAAGGACCAATGTTTGAATTAACCACTGATCTCCAGGGAGCAATCTCTGGCTAACAGGAACCAACCTCTAAGTTTATCATTGACCACTGAAGACCAATGTCTGAATTAATCATTTACTAACAAGAGCCAACCTATACCACTGACCACCATGGGCCAATGTCTAGATGTATCACCAATCTCCAATAACCAATCTGTAAATGTACCATTATTCTTCATGGATTAGTTTTTGGAGTTACCACCAATCTCCAGGGACCAGTCTCTGACTGACCCAATGACTTAAAGGAACCAATATCTCTGACTGTACCTCTGACCACTAGAGGCCAATCGCTGAATGTACCACTGCCCACCAGGGACCAATCTATGACTGTACCTTTGACGACTAGGGACCAATCTCTGACTGCACCTCTGACAACTAGGGGCCAATCTCTGACTGTACCTCTGACCACTAGGGGCCAATCTCTGACTGTACGTCTGACCACTAGGGGCCAATCTCTGACTGTACGTCTGATCACCAAGGACCAATCTCTGACTGTACCTCTGATCACCAGGGACCAATCTCTGACTACCTCTGCCCACTAGGGGCCAATCTCTGACTGAACCAATGAATTAAAGGAACCAATATCTCTGACTGTACCTCTGACCACTAAAGGCCGATCGCTGAATGTACTACTGCCCACCAGGGATCAATCTCTGACTGTACCTCTGACCAATAGGGGCCAATCTCTGACTGAACCAATGAATTAAAGGAACCAATATCTCTGACTGTACCTCTGACCACTAAAGGCCGATCGCTGAATGTACTACTGCCCACCAGGGACCAATCTCTGACTGTACCTCTGACCAATAGGGGCCAATCTCTGACTGTACCTCTGCCAATAAGGGCCAATCTCAGACTACCTCTGCCCACTAGGGGCCAATCTCTGACTGTACCTCTGACCACTAGGAGACAATCTCTGACTACCTCTGCCCACTAGGGGCCAATCTCTGACAGAACCTCTGACCACTAGGAGACAATCTCTGACTACCTCTGCCCACTAGGGGCCAATCTCTGACTGTACCTCTGACCACTAAGGGCCAATTTCTGACTACCTCTGCCCAATAGGGGCCAATCTGACTGTACCTCTGACCACTAGGGGCCAATCTCATACTACTACTGACCACCAGGGACTAATCTCTGACTGTACCTCTGACCACTAGGGGCCAATCTCAGACTGTATCGCTGACCTCTAGGGGCCAATCACTGACTGTACCTCTGACCTATAGGGGCCAATCACTGACTACCTCTGACCTCTAGGGGCCAATCTCAGACTGTATCGCTGGCCTCTAGGGGCCAATCACTGACTATCTCTGACCTCTAGGGGCCAATCTCATACTGTATCGCTGACCTCTAGGGGCCAATCTCAGACTGTATCGCTGACCTCTAGGGGCCAATCACTGACTGTACCTCTGACCACTAGGGGCCAATCACTGACTGTACCTCTGACCACTAGGGGCCAATCTCAGACTGTATCGCTGACCTCTAGGGGCCAATCTCAGACTGTATCGCTGACCTCTAGGGGCCAATCTCAGACTGTATTGCTGACCTCTAGGGGCGAATCACTGACTGTACCTCTGACCTCTAGGGGCCAATCTCAGACTGTATCGCTGACCTCTAGGGGCCAATCACTGACTACCTCTGACCTCTAGGGGCCAATCTCAGACTATCGCTGACCTCTAGGGGCCAATCAATGACTGTACCTCTGACCTCTAGGGGCCAATCTCAGACTGTATCGCTGACCACTAGGGGCCAATCTCAGACTGTATCGCTGACCTCTAGGGGCTAATCACTGACTGTACCTCTGACCTCTAGGGGCCAATCTCTGACTGTATCGCTGACCTCTAGGGGCCAATCTCAGACTGTATCGCTGACCTCTAGGGGCCAATCACTGACTGTATCGCTGACCTCTAGGGGCCAATCTCTGACTGTACCTCTGACCTCTAGGGGCCAATCTCTGACTGTACCTCTGACCTCTAGGGGCCAATCTCTGACTGTATCGCTGACCTCTAGCGGCCAATCTCTGACTGTACGTCTGACCTCTAGGGGCCAATCTCTGACTGTATCGCTGACCTCTAGGGGCCAATCTCTGACTGTATCGCTGACCTCTAGGGGCCAATCACTGACTGTATCGCTGACCTCTAGGGGCCAATCACTGACTGCATCGCTGACCTCTAGGGGCCAATCTCTGACTGTATCGCTGACCTCTAGCGGACAAACTCTGACTGTATCGCTGACCTCTAGAGGCCAATCTCAGACTGTATCGCTGACCTCTAGGGGCCAATCACTGACTGTATCGCTGACCTCTAGGGGGCAATCTCAGACTGTATCGCTGACCTCTAGGGGCCAATCACTGACTGTATCGCTGACCTCTAGGGGGCAATCTCAGACTGTATCGCTGACCTCTAGGGGCCAATCACTGTATCGCTGACCTCTAGGGGCCAATCACTGACTGTATCGCTGACCTCTAGGGGCCAGTCACTGACTGTATCGCTGACCTCTAGGGGGCAATCTCAGACTGTATCGCTGACCTCTAGGGGCCAATCACTGACTGTATCGCTGACCTCTAGGGGCCAATCACTGACTGTATCTCTGACCTCTAGGGGCCAATCACTGACTGTATCGCTGACCTCTAGGGGCCAATCTCTGACTGTATCGCTGACCTCTAGGGGCCAATCACTGACTGTATCGCTGACCTCTAGGGGCCAGTCACTGACTGTATCGCCGACCTCTAGGGGGCAATCTCAGACTGTATCGCTGACCTCTAGGGGCCAGTCACTGACTGTATCGCTGACCTCTAGGGGCCAATCACTGACTGTATCGCTGACCTCTAGGGGCCAATCTCAGACTGTATCGCTGACCTCTAGGGGCCAATCACTGACTGTATCGCTGACCTCTAGGGGCCAGTCACTGACTGTATCGCTGACCTCTAGGGGCCAATCACTGACTGTACCTCTGACCTCTAGGGGCCAATCTCAGACTGTACCTCTGACCTCTAGGGGGCAATCTCAGACTGTATCGCTGACCTCTAGGGGCCAATCACTGACTGTACCTCTGACCTCTAGGGGCCAATCTCAGACTGTACCTCTGACCTCTAGGGGCCAATCTCAGACTGTACCTCTGACCTCTAGGGGCCAATCTCAGACTGTACCTCTGACCTCTAGGGGCCAATCTCAGACTGTACCTCTGACCTCTAGGGGCCAATCTCAGACTGTACCTCTGACCTCTAGGGGCCAATCTCAGACTGTACCTCTGACCTCTAGGGGCCAATGTCAGACTGTATCGCTGACCTCTAGGGGCCAATCTCAGACTGTATCGCTGACCTCTAGGGGCCAATCTCTGACTGTATCCGCTGACCTCTAGGAGCCAATCTCTGACTGTACCTCTGACCTCTAGGGGCCAATCTCAGACTGTACCTCTGACCTCTAGGGGGCAATCTCAGACTGTATCGCTGACCTCTAGGGGCCAATCACTGACTGTACCTCTGACCTCTAGGGGCCAATCTCAGACTGTACCTCTGACCTCTAGGGGCCAATCTCAGACTGTACCTCTGACCTCTAGGGGCCAATCTCAGACTGTACCTCTGACCTCTAGGAGCCAATCTCAGACTGTACCTCTGACCTCTAGGGGCCAATCTCTGACTGTATCGCTGACCTCTAGGGGCCAATCTCAGACTGTATCGCTGACCTCTAGGGGCCAATCACTGACTGTATCGCTGACCTCTAGGGGCCAATCTCAGACTGTACCTCTGACCTCTAGGGGCCAATCTCAGACTGTACCTCTGACCTCTAGGGGCCAATCTCAGACTGTACCTCTGACCTCTAGGGGCCAATCTCAGACTGTATCTCTGACCTCTAGGGGCCAATCTCAGACTGTACCTCTGACCTCTAGGGGCCAATCTCAGACTGTATCACTGACCTCTAGGGGCCAATCTCAGACTGTACCTCTGACCTCTAGGGGCCAATCTCAGACTGTACCTCTGACCTCTAGGGGCCAATCTCTGACTGTATCGCTGACCTCTAGGGGCCAATCTCAGACTGTATCGCTGACCTCTAGGGGCCAATCACTGACTGTATCGCTGACCTCTAGGGGCCAATCTCAGACTGTACCTCTGACCTCTAGGGGCCAATCTCAGACTGTACCTCTGACCTCTAGGGGCCAATCTCAGACTGTATCGCTGACCTCTAGGGGCCAATCTCAGACTGTATCGCTGACCTCTAGGGGCCAATCTCAGACTGTACCTCTGACCATCAGAGCACATAACAGACAGATGCCAAATATATACAGGCACTTACCTCTGAGACATGATTGCAATTTCACAGCTGTTGAAAGAAATAGAAATGGAAATGGCCATTATTCCTCCTGTCTGTGTAGTGAGTGGCAGAGACACCGCGGGGAATTGTCATTTTTGGGGCAATTTATAATATAAAAGGGGAATGCAGGACAGTAAGCAGCGCTGCACTATGGGCTTAGCATAATACAATTGTTCAAGGGGTTTGGTGCCTATAGAAAGTAACAGGATCAGTTTGAAGCCTTAGATAGATAGATAGATAGATAGATAGATAGATAGATAGATAGATACATAAATAACAGATAGATAGATAATATATAGATAATAGATAGACAGATAGATAAATTATAGATAGATAGATAAAAGATGGATAATAGATAGATAGATAACAGATAGATAATAGATAGATAGGTAATAGATAGATAGATAATAAATAGATAGATAATAGTTAATATTATATATTAATGTAATAATTGGAAGCCATTTCAACATTGGTTGGGAAAGCGCTGCACGACAACTGCAGTAATACGTGATGCTGTTCCAATTTTGACTCATAGATAATAGATAGATAATAGATAGATAATAAATAGATATATAGATAATAGATAGATGATAGATAATAGACAGATAATAGTTAATAGATACATAATGGATAGATAGATAGATAGATAGATAATAGATAAACAGATAATAGATAGATAAATAATACATTGATAATAGATAGATAATAGACAGATAGATAATAGATAGATAATAGTTAATAGATACATATTAGATGGATTTGGTTCTGTGTATGACCTCATCTGCCCCCTGATACTTTGTGCCTTTTCCTCACTAGCTATATACTATACACTATATACAATGTGACTTATACATTACAATGTAGCACTAAGCCTGTATCTTCATACAGTGGGGTCTAGCACCACCTAGAGGGGACAGTTTACATTACAACTTTTCGCCTTCAGTCAGATTTGGGACATCTGAGCGACTGACATCCTCTCCACATCTTTCGGACGTTCACGTTGGATTTTCGCTGCCAGTGGAGTCGATATTACAATTTGCCATTAATTAAGGTGTTTTTATGCCTTACCCCCCTCCTCTATTACTGTACTCAATGGTCTGTATGGCTGCTAGTCATCAAAATGATATATAAGCAGTACACATCTCAACTGCTGCAGAACCTCTTTCTGAAGAGCAAGGATGACTTACACATCCACCGCTGTCTTACTTTTCTTTCATACGAGGTTATGCAGCAGCCGAGGCTGTAGAACTATATCATAAACACTGCAGCTGCTGAAGAACCTCTTCTTTTTTTTAAACACTACATTCGAGTTAATCAGTGGTCGGGTTACCTTGTGTCTGTCGTCCAGCGAGGACAGGATGTGCGGAGTGCCTGAGCTCCCGGTGTTCCCGTCTCCTTCTATTGCCTCCGCCTTGTTTGTTAAAATAGCATCTTTCTTGACCATGGCCTTGTCTGCTGGAAACCTGACCCGGGCGGCATTGTGGGCAGATCCGCCGCCCGCTGTCCCATCCTATAGCCTAGATGGGGTTTGGTTACAAGGTGCCCTTTGTAATGGAAAGAGGATCGGCCCTTTTACACATTCATTGTACCTAAAATATCCCACGCGGGCACATGTGCCGGGGTGAGGTTACAGGCTCATTCCTAAAGCCCAATTTGCAGCTCACGCATCGGCCTGGAGGCCACAGGACTCGGTCCCTCAATAATCGAGAGCTAAACCTATGCTTATCTATGAGACTAACAGCAATCATAAGTAAGACCCCCGAGGGGATGTATGGAGGTGCCAACGTGAGGCCGAGTGCCAGGCCACGTGTGCCGACTGCTGCATGTGCAGGTGCCATCATACGATGGCTTCATCTGCTCCACCTTGGATCCAGTCATTACAACCAGGCTCGGTCTGGTCCATCGGGTGAACAGGGAAAACCTCCGGTGGGCCCCTCTGAAAGATTACTAATCAGCAGCACTGTTACACTTGATTCACAATTTGCAGAAAAGGTATAATCTAATCAATCATTAAACAGCTAGCCAAAGTAATATTACATAGGAGCAAAAGTAAATGTGAGTACTAGGGTCAAGTTATTTGTGCTCGCAGTTGAACGGTGGGCCCCAAGAATCGATGTTACTGGTGGGCCTTTGCCAATCCAGGCCGACACTGGGTATACCCATGTAGGAGCGCTAGAATATGCCATTGCCTCTGGGACCACCGCAAATCCTGAGAATAGAAGCACTGGTTAAAGAAGCGCTCCTCCTCCTATTCCTCCTATTCCTCCTCCTCTTCCTCCTTCTCTTCCTCCTCCTCTTCCTCCTCTTCCTCCTCCTATTCCTCCTCCTCTTCCTCCTCCTCCTCTTCCTCCTCCTCTTCCTCCTATTCCTCCTCCTCCTCCTATTCCTCTTCCTCCTCCTCTTCCTCCTCCTCTTTTTCCTATTCCTCCTCCTCCTCCTATTCCTCCTCCTCCGCTTCCTCCTATTCCTCCTCCTCTTCCTCCTATTCCTCCTCCTCTTCCTCCTCCTCCTATTCCTCCTCCTCCACTTCCGCCTCTTCCTTCTCTTCCTCCTCTTCCTCCTCCTCCTCTTCCCATCAAAGTTTTTATCCTCTTATATTATACAGCACTGCGTACTTTTGCTCATTCTCCCCTTCTGCCAAGATAATTTTTCTCTTTTCCGTTAGGTCTATGACATCACCACATTAAAAGCTGACTACTTCTAACCTCTATGTAGAAATTGGAACTCTGTTTTCCCTGCATGAGTCATCATTAGAACTCCAATTCTACATCATTGCAAAGCCACCGGTAGTCCAGCTCCACCCCCTCTTTATCTCCTGACCTTTCTGCTCTGCTCTTCCCCCCTGCCATGGACTTTTGCAATTATGTAGAATTGTAGTTCTAATGATGACTCATGCAGAAGAAAAAAAATACTTCCTGTTTGTACATAGAGTTTAGAAGGATTCAGCTACCCTGTTTTCAATTACGTGATGTCATAGATTTTGCCCTTCTACCCAGTTAATCCTTGTCTTTTCCATTAGGTGATTAAAAACTGACTAGCTCTATGTAAAAACATGAAGTCTCTTTTCCCTGCATGAGTCATCAATAAAACTACCATCCTTTATCACTGCAAAGTCCCTGGCAGCCCAGCTCCACCCTCTATTGAGCTGCTGACCCAGCTGCTCCGTTCCTTCCCTCCTGCCAGGGACTTTGCAGTGATGTAGAATTGTAGTTCTAATGATGATTCCTGCAGAGAAAAATAGACTTCCCGTTTCTACATAGAGCTAGTCAGTTTTTAATCATGTGATGTCATAGACCTAATGGAAAAGAGAAGAATTAACAGGGTAGAAAGGTAAAAGAGCAATTGTAAGTACACAGTGCTGTATAATATAATGGTTTTGACGGGTGGAGAAGGAGGTGGGCTTCTTTAAGTGCTGCATCCTTGCAGCAGAGACCACATAAAAGTGGAGGAGGCTGGCTGTAGTTCCCTGAACATTTACTTATAAGGGATTTCATGGCCAAAAAACATGACAAGCTTTGTATATAATTTTATAAAAAAAAATAAAAAATAAATATATATAATATATATATATATATATATATATATATATATACTTAGATAATAGTAAATGTGATTTAAAAAAATATTAAGTTTATTCCCCAAAAATTTTAACAGTAATAATATTAAAAATAGAAGAAATATAAGAAGAATGATTAGAAGAAAAATAGAAACAAATGTTAATAATATAATAATAGTAATAATATAATAATAGTTAGAATATAAAAATATGATTAATAATAATGCAATTATAATACGAAAATAGAACAAAATTAATAATAATAATAATAAAATTAATAATAATAGAAGAAAATATTAATAATAATTATTATTATAAGAATAAAAATAGCAAAAAATAGTAGTAGTATTACTATTACTAATAATAATAATGTAAGAAAAATATTAATAATAAGAATAAAAATAGCAAAAATATTAATAACAAAAATACGAAAAATATAAGAAAATATTATTATCAATAACAATATTAATAATGATAAAAATAATAATTAATAATAATAATAATATAAGAAAATATTAAGAAGAAAAAGAAGAATAGAAGAAAAATAATGATAAAAAGAAATAGTAAATGTGACAAAAACAAGAATAACTTTTTTTTTCCACAAAAATCCACGGGGCAATAGAAAAAGGTAATAGTTCTTGAAATAGAATTATACAAGCTGGGTCTCCAATGCCCAAAATAGGGGATGCTGGTGGTGGACTATAAGCCCATAAGGCTGTGGGAACAATGGTGTGATGGATGCCCTCAGGCATGTGCCCCCGGCTATATCCAGAACAATGCGGACCCTTCTATTGTTACTCGTTCTTCTGACCTTAAGCTCGATTCCTAATAAATGTAACAGGGCTATAAATAAATCTCGGAATCTCTGGGAATAAAGCAAGAAACAGAGGCCGGTGGGCCGGATCTAAGGCCGGCAGCCCCCCGGAGGACACGGGCCCCTGGCAGCTGCGGCTCAGATAAATACAGAGGAGCTGTCATTCCTACAAACAGCATTTACCCCAAAGTGGCAAAAGGCTCGGAGGCGCCCCCTACTGCTCAGAACGCTTCTACTTCACTTTTTGCGGTTTTATCTACGGTATTAGTGGAAAAGGACGAGCGATATGGCCACGACCTGAGCAGCAAACTGTACCGCCACCTGTCAGGCCACGTTCACACATGGCAGAGTTGGTACAGACACTGCATTGCTCCACTGGTTTTTCCAGTATATGGCACTGCTACTAGTGTCCTGTATGGCAGTATTATTCAGGCACTGTATAGCACTGATATTTGGGTACTGTATGGCAGTATTATTCACACAATTCATATTACTCTTTCTCTTTTTCTCACAAAAAAAGTTTTTGTTTTTGGAAAATGAAAAGAAAACCATATGGACACCGTACAAGAACTGCAATAATGATGTCCAGGAACAATGAGAATTACAACATCACACGCTACTTTTAGCAAGAAAGCCAGTGACAAGTAATAGATGAGAGAATACAAGAGGAAAGAATAGAAAAATACTGCCACCTCTAAATAGCAGGAGATAACACAGGATCCACCATTCACAATAGGTGATATCACAGCTCACCTCCTCCTCCTGTACAATGACTGATAACACCTCTATATACAGTAGATAACACAGGATCCACCATTCACAATAGGTGATATCACAGCTCACCTCCTCCTCCTGTACAATGACTGATAACACCTCTATATACAGTAGATAACACAGGATCCACCATTCACAATAGGTGATATCACAGCTCACCTCCTCCTCCTGTACAATGACTGATAACACCTCTATATACAGTAGATAATACAGGATCCACCATTCACAATAGGTGATATCACAGCTCACCTCCTCCTCCTGTACAATGACTGATAACACCTCTATATAGAGTAGATAACACAGGATCCACCATTCACAATATGTGATATCACAGCTTACCTCCTCCTCCTGTACAATGACTGATAACACCTCTATATACAGCAGATAACACAGGATCCACCATTCACAATAGGTGATGTAACAGCTCACCTCCTCCTCCTCCTGCACAATGACTGATAACACCTCTATATACAGTAGATAACACAGGATCCACCATTCACAATAGGTGATGTCACAGCTCACCTCCTCCTGTACAATGACTGATAACACCTCTATATACAGTAGATAACACAGGATCCACCATTCACAATAGGTGATGTCACAGCTCACCTCCTCCTCCTCCTGTACAATGACTGATAACACCTCTATATACAGCAGATAACACAGGATCCACCATTCACAATAGGTGATGGCACAGCTCACCTCCTCCTCCTCCTCCTGTACAATGACTGATAACACCTCTATATACAGTAGATAACACAGGATCCACCATTCACAATAGGTGATGGCAAAGCTCACCTCCTCCTCCTTCTGTACAATGACTGATAACACCTCTAAATACAGTAGATAACGCAGGATCCACCATTCACAATAGGTGATGGCAAAGCTCACCTCCTCCTCCTTCTGTACAATGACTGATAACACCTCTATATACAGTAGATAACACAGGATCCACCATTCACAATAGGTGATGGCACAGCTCACCTCCTCCTCCTCCTGTACAATGACTGATAACACCTCTATATACAGTAGATAACACAGGATCCACCATTCACAATAGGTGATGGCAAAGCTCACCTCCTCCTCCTTCTGTACAATGACTGATAACACCTCTATATACAGTAGATAACACAGGATCCACCATTCACAATAGATGATCTCACAGCTCACCTCCTCCTCCTCCTCCTGTACAATGACTGATAACACCTATATACAGTAGATAACACAGGATCCACCATTCACAATAGATGATGTCACAGCTCACCTCCTCCTCCTCCTCCTGTACAATGACTGATAACACCTCTATATACAGTAGATAACACAGGATCCATCATTCACAATAGATGATATCACAGCTCACCTCCTCCTCCTCCTCCTGTACAATGACTGATAACACCTCTATATACAGTAGATAACACAGGATCCATCATTCACAATAGGTGATGTCACAGCTCACCTCCTCCTCCTCCTGTACAATGACTGATAACACCTCTATATACAGTAGATAACACAGGATCCACCATTCACAATAGGTGATGTCACAGCTCACCTCCTCCTCCTCCTGTACAATGACTGATAACACCTCTATATACAGCAGATAACACAGGATCCACCATTCACAATAGGTGATGGCACAGCTCACCTCCTCCTCCTCCTGTACAATGACTGATAACACCTCTATATACAGTAGATAACACAGGATCCACCATTCACAATAGGTGATGGCACAGCTCACCTCCTCCTCCTGTACAATCACTGATAACACCTCTATATACAGTAGATAACATAGGATCCACCATTCACAATAGGTGATGGCACAGCTCACCTCCTCCTGTACAATGACTGATAACACCTCTATATACAGTAGATAACACAGGATCCACCATTCACAATAGGTGATGGCACAGCTCACCTCCTCCTCCTCCTGTACAATGACTGATAACACCTCTATATACAGTAGATAACAAAGGATCCACCATTCACAATAGATGATGTCACAGCTCACCTCCTCCTCCTCCTGTACAATGACTGATAACACCTCTATATATAGTAGATAACACAGGACCCATCATTCACAATAGATGATGTCACAGCTCACCTCCTCCTCCTCCTCCTGTACAATGACTGATAACACCTCTATATACAGTAGATAACACAGGATCCATCATTCACAATAGGTGATGTCACAGCTCACCTCCTCCTCCTCCTGTACAATGACTGATAACACCTCTATATACAGTAGATAACACCGGATCCACCATTCACAATAGGTGATGTCACAGCTCACCTCCTCCTCCTGTACAATGACTGATAACACCTCTATATACAGTAGATAACACAGGATCCACCATTCACAATAGGTGATGTCACAGCTCACCTCCTCCTCCTGTACAATGACTGATAACACCTCTATATACAGTAGATAACACAGGATCCACCATTCACAATAGGTGATATCACAGCTCACCTCCTCCTCCTGTACAATGACTGGTAACACCTCTACATACAGTAGATAACACAGGTTCCACCATTCACAATAGGTGATATCACAGCTCACCTCCTCCTCCTGTACAATGACTGATAACACCTCTATATACAGTAGATAACACAGGATCCATCATTCACAATAGGAGATGTCACAGCTCACCTCCTCCTCCTCCTCCTGTACAATGACTGATAACACCTCTATATACAGTAGATAACACAGGATCCACCATTCACAATAGGAGATATCACAGCTCACCTCCTCCTCCTGTACAATGACTGGTAACACCTCTACATACAGTAGATAACACAGGTTCCACCATTCACAATAGGTGATATCACAGCTCACCTCCTCCTGTACAATGACTGATAACACCTCTATATACAGTAGATAACACAGGATCCACCATTCACAATAGGTGATGGCACAGCTCACCTCCTCCTCCTCCTGTACAATGACTGATAACACCTCTATATACAGTAGATAACACAGGATCCACTATTCACAATAGGTGGTGTCACAGCTCACCTTCTCCTCCTGTACAATGACTGATAACACCTCTATATACAGTAGATAACACAGGATCCATCATTCACAATAGGTGATGTCACAGCTCACCTCCTCCTCCTGTACAATGACTGATAACACCTCTATATACAGTAGATAACACAGGATCCACCATTCACAATAGGTGATGTCACAGCTCACCTTCTCCTCCTGTACAATGACTGATAACACCTCTATATACAGTAGATAACACAGGATCCACCATTCACAATAGGTGATGTCACAGCTCACCTCCTCCTCCTGTACAATGACTGATAACACCTCTATGTACAGTAGATAACACAGGATCCACCATTCACAATAGGTGATGTCACAGCTCACCTCCTCCCCTCCTGTACAATAACCTTTGCCCATATTAGAGCATGTTCATTAAATACTCCAATACAACTTAGGGTCTGTGCCCACGATCATGAAGTAGCAGTGTTTTGGGCGCAGAGCAGGTGAGCTATTCCCGATTGTGGGCACAGACCCTGAGTTATCTGTATCTGATACAGTCTATTGCTGCTAATATAAATGCGACTTTCCTGAAAAAAAAAACAGGAATTTTGAGTCTAGTATAAGGCTGAATGTAAAAAGTTTGTAATATGAAAAATGAAAAAAAAAAAGAAAAAATTTAAACCTGACTTAAAAAATCATTGTCCGAGGACACAGGGGAGCACTGAGTGCAGCTACAAGGCTGAATTTGTGTCCTTATTGGCAAAATTATTTGGGCTCTGTGTAGCACTATTTCTTGGGTCCAATAAGAAGGCCGGTATTATTTCAGCACTGTATAACACTATTACTTGGCTCCTATATTGAGGTATTATTTCAGCACTGTATAACACTATTACTTGGGTCCTACATTGCGGTATTATGTAGCCACTGTATAGCACTATAGTTTGGGTCCTACATGGCTGTATTATTTCAGCACTGTATAACACTATTATTTGTGTCCTATGTGGTGGTATTATGTGGCTATCGTATAGCATTATAATTAGAGTCCTACATGGCGGTATTATTTTGTCACTGCATAACACTCTTACTGGGCTCCTATGTGGCAGTATTATTTGGCCACTGTATAGCATTATAATTAGAGTCCTACATGGCGGTATTATTTTAGCACTTTATAACACTATTATTTGTGTCCTATGTGGTGGTATTATGTGGCTATTTTATAGCATTATAATTAGGGCCCTACATGGCAGTATTATTTCGTCACTGCATAGCACTATTACTGGGCTCCTATGTGGCGGTATTATTTCGCCACTGCATTACACTCTTACTGGGCTCCTATGTGGCAGTATTATTTGGCCACTGCATAGCATTATAATTAGGGTCCTACATGGCGGTATTATTTCGGCACTGCATAACACTTTTACTTGGCTCCTATGTGGCAGTATTATTTGGTCACTGTGTAACAAATTGTTATACAGTGGCCAAATAATACTGCCACATAGGAGCCAAGTAAAAGTGTTATGCAGTGCCGAAATAATAATACCGCCACACAGGACCTAAGTAAAAGTGTCATACAGTGCTGAAATAATACCACCCCATGGGAGCCAAGGAATATTGTCAATATTCCTTGGCTCCTATGGGGTGGTATTATTTCAGCACTGTATAACACTTTTACTTGGGTCCTAAGTGGCGGTATTATTTCGGCAAGGTATGAGGCTAGTGGTTGGGGAAGCCACAGGAAGGCCACCTTTAGCCCACTTCTGTGTGAATGGCTTATTAATACCGCATGTATGTCATGCACCCAATGTACATTTCTGAGATGGTTACACATTACAAAGACAACTTAATAGGACGGTCCAAGAAGAAAGAAACAACTGTGACCTTGACGACTAATTATCCATATTAATTATGACTGTAAAGCTATACAGTGAATGTCACATGCCCAGAGGCTGTCGGCTAAAAATACCATTATTAAGCCTAATATATTATTTACCTGGGGAAATACAGCTTTTTATAATTAAAAAAAAATGACCCATTGTCGATATCAGTTTTTTGCTTTAAATGTATGTTCTTTTTTTTAAGATTTTGACAATGTTTTTTTCCATCTCCCAAAAGTTGGAAATCTTGCAATTCTCACACCGTCCACCGGGGGCTTTTATAAGACATTAACTTGTTGTTGTTTCAGGAAATTTACACTTACATTAGCAGCAATGGAAGCATCTAATGTGCGTGTGAAGGCTGTGATATCACCTATTGTGACTGGTGCAGCTGCGTATAGAGGTGTTATCTGTCATTGTAATATCCTGCCTCTGATGATAATGAGCCTGCTGGAAACTCTTCCTGAAAAGATACAATTTAATCAAAGCAGCCAGTGAAAATTAAGATCATTATTATTTTTTATTTAAGAAAGATCGGCCTGCTGTCGCATTGTGACCCCTAGGGTATCACGAAAAGTCTGACTTGGCCCCTTGCTTGTTGCGGCACTATTCACCAACACAACCTGTATTGTGGCCAAATCGACCTATGTAGCCTAAATCACTACCTGTCCACAATCAGATGATCGATGCCGCTCCAGTAACTCAAATCGGCTATTATCTCTGGAGGAAGCCGCAGTCGGCCGCTAGACATGTTGGATTATATGAAGGGGCCAAGATTGGGACATTATTACTGGAAGGGGCCAGGATTGGGACATTATTACTGGAAGGGGCCAGGATGGGGACATTATTACTGGAAGGGGCCAGGATTGGGACATTATTACTGGAAGGGGCCAGGATGGGGACATTATTCCTGGAAGGGGCCAGGATGGGGACATTATTACTGGAATGGGCCAGGATGGGGACATTATTACTGGAAGGGGCCAGGATTGGGACGTTATTACTGGAAGGGGCCAGGATGGAGACGTTATTACAGGAAGGGGCCAGGATGGGGACATTATTACTGGAAGGGGCCAGGATTGGGACATTATTACAGGAAAGGCAAGGATGGGGACATTATTACTGGAAGGAGCCAGGATTGAGACATTATTACAGGAAGGGGCCAGGATTGGGACATTATTACAGGAAGGGGCCAGGATTGGGACATTATTACAGGAAGGGGCCAGGATTGGGACATTATTACAAGAAGGGGCCAGGATTGGGACATTATTACAAGGGGCCAGGATTGGGACATTATTACTGGAAGGGGCCAGGATTGGGACATTATTACTGGAAGGGGCCAGGATGGGGACATTATTACTGGAAGGGGCCAGGATGGGGACATTATTACAGGAAGGGGCCAGGATTGGGACATTATTATGGGAAGGGGCCAGGATGGGGACATTATTACTGGAAGGGGCCAGGATTGGGACATTATTACTGGAAGGGGCCAGGATGGGGACATTATTACTGGGAGGGGCCAGGATGGGGACATTATTACTGGAAGGGGCCAGGATTGGGACATTATTATGGGAAGGGGCCAGGATGGGGACATTATTACTGGAAGGGGCCAGGATGGGGAGATTATTACTGGAAGGGGCCAGGATGGGGACATTATTACTGGAAGGGGCCAGGATGGGGACATTATTACAGGAAGGGGTTCAGGATGGGGGACATTTTACAAAGATGGGGCAGATTATAGAAGTAAGGGACCTGGTACACGCATGCCCTGGTCCGTTAGACTTTCTTGTGCTTCACGTCGGGCTTTGCAAGTAGTCTAGTGTGCTACCTTGTGTTGTATTTCCTGGGCCTATATAAGACCAGCACCTGGGTTTTGGTATTGTATTAAGACTTTCTAGTAACTCTTTCAGTTTATCTGTGCACAGCACCAGTCCACAGCCATTAGGACATCTCCCATCACAAGTTACATGTCTGCTGTTTCCAGTAACCTTGCTAACTGTCAGTGGTCATCACCAGCAGGGCCATGACTGGCGTATGAGGCCCGGTGAGCAGAGGGGGCCCGCATAGGGCCCCGTCTTATCTGCTCACCGGGCCCCTACTGGCAGCCGCAGGCTGAACCAGGCCCTAAGCGGCGGCCGGCGCTGCAGCTGTTTAACGCCATTGACGTGCGGGCCCGCACCCGCACGTCAATAGTTAACAGCCGCCAGCCAATCTGAGGCTGGCAGCTGACGTCAGCCGTAGCGTGCAGGTCGCTGGCGTCTGACGTCATTGTCAGTAGCCGGCGAGTGCACGCTGCAGCTGCGTGAAGAGAGCAGGAGCGCGGCAGGTAAGCAGAACTTGTTTTTTTTTGTTTTTTTTTATTGAGAGCGGCGATCCGGGGGGGCCCAGGGCAGTAAAGCTGGACACAGGGGGCAGAAAGCTGGACACAGGGAGGGCAGAAAGCTGGACACAGGGGGGGGGGGGGGGGGCAGAAAGCTGGACACAGGGGGGGGCAGAAAGCTGGACACAGGGGGGGCAGAAAGCTGGACACAGGGAGGGCAGAAAGCTGGACACAGGGGGGGCAGAAAGCTGGACACAGGGAGGGCAGAAAGCTGGACACAGGGGGGGCAGAAAGCTGGACACAGGGGGGGCAGAAAGCTGGACACGGGGAGGGCAGAAAGCTGGACACGGGGGGGGCAGAAAGCTGGACACAGGGGGGGCAGAAAGCTGGACACAGGGGCAGAACACTGGACACGGGCAGAACGCTGGACACGGGCAGAAAACTGGGCACAGGGGCAGAAAGCTGGACACAGGGGGGGGCAGAAAGCTGGACACAGGGGGGGGCAGAAAGCTGGACACGGGGGGCAGAAAGCTGGACACGGGGGGCAGAAAGCTGGACACGGGGGGCAGAAAGCTGGACACAGGGGGGCAGAAAGCTGGGCACAGAGGCAGGAAGCTGGGCACGGGCAGAAAGCTGCGCACAGGGGCAGAACGCTGGGCACAGGGGCAGAAAGCTGGGCACAGGGGCAGAATGCTGCGCACAGGGGCAGAACGCTGGACACGGGCAGAAAGCTGGGCACAGGGGCAGAAAGCTGGGCACGGGCAGAAAGCTGGACACGGGCAGATTGCTGGACACAGGGGCAGATTGCTGGACACAGGGGCAGAATGGAGAAACGGGGCATGATTGGAGACACGGGGCAGGATGACAGACATGGCGGCATGACTGGAGACACTGGGGCATGACTGGAGACAGATGGGGCAGAATTGAGACACAGGGGGCATGATTGGAGACGGGGCAGAATGGTGATACGGGCATGATTGGAGACACTGGAGGCAGGATTGGAGACAGATGGGGCAGGATCATGGGGCAGGATGGATACGATGGAGACAGATGGGGCAGGATGGGGAGATCATATGGGGCAGGATGGATACTCATTGGGGCAGGATGGGAGAACATATGGCTGACGCCAGGAATGAGACACACGGGGGCTAGGATGGCGAATATTATTACCATAGGGGCTAATTAAGGGATATTATTACTGCAGTCATGTATTTATTTTATTTTTTGAGTATACTGTTCTAAATGGGGGGCGGTCCTTTTACTGTGTAGAGTGATACTATGTCGCCTTCTTCATGTGGTGTAATGTAGAAGTTGGGAAAATTAAGTAATGTGTTCTGCAAGTGGAACTCGAGATAACGGTGTTATTTCCTGCAGAGACGAGTCCTGGCTGGATGAAGTGATGGCGGTCTGTGCTGGATGAAAGATGAAGGACTTCACCTAGAGACGTCACTGGTGAGTCAGTGTGTTGCCTATACACTGACACTATACACTGTATACTATATACAGAGGTCCTGTGTATAATGTCACCAGTGATCACTGGATTACCTATACACTATATACAGAGCTCCTGTGGATAATGTCACTGGTGATCACTGTATTACCTGTACACAGACACTGCATACTAAGTACAGATCTCTTGTGTATAATGGCACTGATGGTGATAGTATTGTGTTTTTTTTTATTATTGATCAGTATTGTAGTATTCAGTCACTATGTGGTGGTGGTAATATGTGGTCTGGTCATGATGTTGTGGTATTTGTTCCTTGTATTTGATATTATTCGATCACTGTGGTGGTAATATGTCATCTGGTCATGGTGTGGCGGTATTTGTGCCTTGTAGATAGTATTATAGGTCACTGTGGTGATATGGCGTCTGGTCATGGTGCTGTGGTATTTGTTCCTTGTATGTGGTATTATAGGTCATTTTAAAAATTGAAAAATAAATAAAAATATACCTAAATTGTATTGCATATTTTAACAAATATTTAATAGGTTATAGTAGAGTAGGGCCCGGCCAAAAGTGTCTACCTTGTCATATTGGTGGCTTAAAAAAATCTTTTGGCCAAAACAAAAGCTGCCGGCTATATGTGTGATCTGGTGATGGGAACTGTTAATGTGTGATAGGTGAGAAGTGGAGTTTTTCCAAGAAAGAGTGGTGGGACTGTGGACAGTTTGAGGGGTGGAGGCGGGGCTGGGGTGGAGCCTGGGCGGAGTCTCAAGGGGGCCCCGGAAATTTTGCCAGTATGGGGCCCTGAAATTTCTAGTGGCAGCCCTGATCACCAGGACTGCATCTGTTTGTCTGCTGTTTCCAGTAACCTTGATAGCTGCCAGTGGTCTTTAGGACTTCACCTGCTTGTCTGCTGTTTCCATTAACTTTACTACCTGTCAGTGGAGGACTTCACCTGCTTGTCTCCGGTTTCCAGTAACCTTGCTACCTGTCAGTGGAGGACTTCTCATGTTTGTCTGCGTTTCCCAGTAACCTTGCTACCTATCAGTGGTCTTCAGAACTTCACCGATTTGTCTGCGGTATCCAGTAACCTTGCTACCTGTCAGTGGTTATCAGGACTTCACCTGTTTGTCTGCGGTATCCAGTAACCTTGCTACCTGTCAGTGGTCATCAGGACTTCACCAGTTTGACTGCGTTTTCCAGTAACATTGCTACCTGTCAGTGGTCATCACTCATCAGGACTTCATCAGTTGGCCTGCGACTTCCATGGTATTAAGACTTTCTAGTTACTCCGAACATCTGTTTGCTACCTGTTCTCGGTCTTCTAGGACCTCTGCTGCATGTCCAGAGGTTTTCATGAAGTCTTCTAACTGCCTTCGGCTTCCATGGTATTTTAACTTTATTGTTACTCCTGAGTTTTGTCTGCTACATGTCTGCATTCTCCATGACACCTCCTGTCTGCCTGTGGCTTCCAGTCCTTTACTCCGCAATATGCCTACGGTCTTCAGTACCTCTGCAACCTGTCTGCAGTCTCCAAGACATCTCCTGTTTGTCTACAGCTTCCAGTAACCCGGCTACCCGACAGTGGTCTTCAGGACTTCACCTGCTTGTCTGTGGTTTCCAATAACCCCGCTACCGGTCACTGACTTTCCATTTGCATCTACGTGTTCGCCTGCATCTTCGAGAATGCCTTCTGTCCGCTTGCGGATTCTAGGACCCCTTTAAGACTTTCATTTTGTCTCTACATGTCTGGTTGTAGCTTCTAGGACCCCTTTAAGACTTTGTTTCTACGTTTCCACCTGCATCTTCTGGGACGTCTCCTGTCTGCTTGTGGCTTCCAGGATTTATCCCCAATAACTTTGCTATCCGTTTCATGCGTACAACACCTGCCTGCTGCACCAACTTTCGTGGTCCTTGTGCCCACCCAGACCTTGGGCTAAGAAGATCTACCTCACCTAAAGTGCCTACTTTGTGTAATAGGACCAAGGATGGGGGACATTATTACAGGAAGGGGTCCAGGATGGAGGACATTATTACAGGAAGGGGTCCAGGATGGAGGACATTATTACAGGAAGGGGTCCAGGATAGAGGACATTATTTCAGGATGACACAAAGCTAAAGGAATATTATTACAGGAAGGGGCACAGGATGGAGGACATTATTACAGGATGACACAAAGATAAGGGAATATTATTACAGGAAGGGGCACAGGATGGAGGACATTATTACAAGATGACACAAGGATGGGGGACATTATCACAGAAAGGGGCCCAAGATGGAGAATATTATTACAGGAAGGGGCCCAGCATGGAGTACATTATTATAGGAAAGGGCCCAGCATGGAGGACATTATTATAGGAAAGGGCTCGGGATGGAGGACATTATTACAGGATGATACAAGGATGGGGGATATTATTGCAGAAAGAGGCCCAGGATAGAATACATTATTATAGGATGGTACAAGGATGGGGGACATTATTACAGGATGGCACAAGAATGGGGGACATTATCACAGAAAGGGGTAAAGGATGGAGGACATTATTATAGGATGGTACAAGAATGGGGGACATTATCACAGAAAGGGGTAAAGCATGGAGGACATTATTATAGGAAAGGGCCCAGCATGGAGGACATTATTACAGGAAGGGGCCCGGCATAGAGGACATCATTATAGGATGGTACAAGGATAGAGGACATTATTACAGGAAGGAGCCCAGGATAGAGGACATCATTATAGGATGGTACAAGGATAAAGGACATTATTACAGGAAAGAGCTCAGGATGGGGGATATTATTATAAGTTGGTACAATGATAGAGGGCATTATTACGGATGGCACAAGGATGGGGGATAGTATTACAGGAAGGGGCCCAGGATGGAGGGCATTATTACGGATGGCACAAGGATGGGGGATAGTATTAGAGGAAGGGGCCCAGGATGGAGGGCATTATTACGGATGGCACAAGGATGGGGGATAGTATTAGAGGAAGGGGCCCAGGATGGAGGGCATTATTACGGATGGCACAAGGAACGATGGGGGATAGTATTACAAGTAGGGGCCCGGGATAGAGGACATCATTATAGGATGGTACAAGGATAGAGGACATTATTACAGGAAGGGGCCCGGGATAGAGGACATTATTATAGGATGGTACAAGGATAGAGGACATTATTACAGGAAGGGGCCCGGGATGGAGGGCATTATTACAGGATGGCACAAGGATGGGGGACATTAAACACGTACAGTGGGGCAAAAAAGTATTTAGTCAGTCAGCAATAGTGCAAGTTCCACCACTTAAAAAGATGAGAGGCGTCTGTAATTTACATCATAGGTAGACCTCAACTATGAGAGACAAAGTGAGAAAAAAAAATCCAGAAAATCACATTGTCTGTTTTTTTTTAACATTTTATTTGCATATTATGGTGGAAAATAAGTATTTGGTCACAAACAAAATTTCATCTCAATACTTTGTAATATATCCTTTGTTGGCAATGACAAAGGTCAAACGTTTTCTGTAAGTCTTCACAAGGTTGCCACACACTGTTGTTGGTATGTTGGCCCATTCCTCCATGCAGATCTCCTCTAGAGCAGTGATGTTTTTGGCTTTTCGCTTGGCAACACGGACTTTCAACTCCCTCCAAAGGTTTTCTATAGGGTTGAGATCTGGAGACTGGCTAGGCCACTCCAGGACCTTGAAATGCTTCTTACGAAGCCACTCCTTCGTTGCCCTGGCGGTGTGCTTTGGATCATTGTCATGTTGAAAGACCCAGCCACGTTTCATCTTCAATGCCCTTGCTGATGGAAGGAGGTTTGCACTCAAAATCTCACGATACATGGCCCCATTCATTCTTTCATGTACCCGGATCAGTCGTCCTGGCCCCTTTGCAGAGAAACAGCCCCAAAGCATGATGTTTCCACCACCATGCTTTACAGTAGGTATGGTGTTTGATGGATGCAACTCAGTATTCTTTTTCCTCCAAACACGACAAGTTGTGTTTCTACCAAACAGTTCCAGTTTGGTTTCATCAGACCATAGGACTTTCTCCCAAAACTCCTCTGGATCATCCAAATGCTCTCTAGCAAACTTCAGACGGGCCCGGACATGTACTGGCTTAAGCAGTGGGACACGTCTGGCACTGCAGGATCTGAGTCCATGGTGGCGTAGTGTGTTACTTATGGTAGGCCTTGTTACATTGGTCCCAGCTCTCTGCAGTTCATTCACTAGGTCCCCCCGCGTGGTTCTGGGATTTTTGCTCACCGTTCTTGTGATCATTCTGACCCCACGGGGTGGGATTTTGCGTGGAGCCCCAGATCGAGGGAGATTATCAGTGGTCTTGTATGTCTTCCATTTTCTAATTATTGCTCCCACTGTTGATTTCTTCACTCCAAGCTGGTTGGCTATTGCAGATTCAGTCTTCCCAGCCTGGTGCAGGGCTACAATTTTGTTTCTGGTGTCCTTTGACAGCTCTTTGGTCTTCACCATAGTGGAGTTTGGAGTCAGACTGTTTGAGGGTGTGCACAGGTGTCTTTTTATACTGATAACAAGTTTAAACAGGTGCCATTACTACAGGTAATGAGTGGAGGAAAGAGGAGACTCTTAAAGAAGAAGTTACAGGTCTGTGAGAGCCAGAAATCTTGATTGTTTGTTTCTGACCAAATACTTATTTTCCACCATAATATGCAAAAAAAATGTTAAAAAAAAACAGACATTGTGATTTTCTGGATTTTTTTTTCTCAGTTTGTCTCCCATAGTTGAGGTCTACCTATGATGTAAATTACAGACGCCTCTCATCTTTTTAAGTGGTGGAACTTGCACTATTGCTGACTGACTAAATACTTTTTTGCCCCACTGTATGTCTTCACAAGATCTAGAATGCTACAAGGGCCTGTACGTCTGCCCAGGGTGCACTGGGATCCATCAGACTCTGGGGTTAATTCCCTGGGTGACCCCCTGGGGTGGGGGGCTACACCTCTCATCTTGGAGAGATTGGTCGCAGTTTATTCTCGGATCCCGGACTGTGTGGCACGGCTGAGGTTTATTGTTTTTCCCGTCATCCCGCTCACCTGCAGCCGATCCTCAGCTTTATTTTCCACGGCTATTTTTGGGGGGCTGCTGACCGTCGGCTGGTGAAGTATGAAGGCACGCTGCCCCCTGGCACTTCACTCACAGCGCCAGTCATCGCCATCCAAGGTCACTGCTAAAACTTCTCGCCCTTTCAACACTTCTGTGAAGCATTTCACTGCTGAAAATTCCTCCGACCCCGGGAGCGAACAATCTAATTTTTTTTAAGCGTCCCCCGACTCCCGCAGGCCATTTATATCATTTATATGACACCATTCACTTTAACAAACTTTGGTTAAAAAAAATTCAGAAATTCATTAAAAAAAACAAAAAAAAAAAACCCAAAACTGTTTTGTTTTGCCTTTCTGGAGATTCACACCTTTTTATTTCTTTTAGTCTTTTGATATCGGTACAAATTTTGGATATTTTTTGTCATTTCGAGGGATGTTCCATTTATTCACCTTTATTGACCCTCTATAAAAGTTCAAAAGTGACAGCTCTACAAAGTCTAAACAAAACCACGCCCATATTAGAGCAACCACGCCCATTTAAAAACCAAGCTCCTCCCTTTACGTCACTTCCGCTTATTTCAAAACTGTTTTATGATGAATATTCGCTCGAAGTCAATTAAGCCGTCACTGTAGTGATGGAAAATTACCTGCTGTATACAGAAAATCCGATTTTGCCACTGCGCTGTGTGGTGCATTATGGGAATTGTAGTTTTTGCTCCATTTCCGCCTATAACAGCGCGACGTCGATAAAACTACAACTCCCAGAAGACGTTGGACAGGAAAAGGATTTGTCACGTGATACTGATCGTCCTATCAGGAAAGAGTACGGGCGGAAGTAGTGTTGTGTGCGTTCCACGCTGTAGATATTGGTGGATTTTGGGGCTGCTACAGTCGTGGTGACCCGGGGAAATGTCGGACAAGGCTCTGCGGGTGTAAGTACCGAGTGGGAACCGGAAAGGGGAAAGTGGGGACGTGCAGGAGGATGGAGGCTGCCTGTACCTGCTTGCATATGGATAATGTCTTTATTTTGGGGGAAATATTGATCATGTCGCAACTTTTGTCATTTGTTCTTATTAAAAATCCTCTTTTTTTCTCAATAACAGAAGGATTTTTTTTTAAATTCTATAATTTGCTGCTGGTTGCCAAGGTCACCGTCCACCTCTGCTGTGCATCAGCGGTGGTCGAGCTCCTAGATAACGAGCGCACTCGCTATTTGTGAGCGATCGGTCTACGATTTGCTTAGGTTCACTTGTGTTAAAGGGGTTGTCTGTATGACTGCAGACTTGTGGATCCTCACAGCGCGCACAGTGCTCGCTGTCAGGATTCGCTGACACTGGGAACTCCAATTACAAAAATGGTATTTAGTCCAAAATACATAAAAGTAAGAAATAAGAAAAAAAGTAGGTTAAAAAAAATTGTCCCATATTACTGACCGAAATATATGTTGCACTTTTTTTTTCGTAACAGTTGGGGGGGTCTCAGCTCCCTGGACTCCACCTGTCGGAACTTCTGACATGTCTGTAGGATAGGTGCACCTTAAAGGGGTGTGATATTGGTAACCTATCCCCCTCAATATTAGACACTGAATAGTAACAGTTCTGAAGCACCCGGGATGCTGGAGCCAACCTGGGTGGAATTGGGGGGTGCCAGGTGTCGGACCCTCACCGATTTTTGGATAGGACGTCAATATCACATGCCCAGAGAACCCCCTTTAAAGATCAGTGACCCTAAAGTATTTTCTATTGCTGAATATCAGACTTGTAAACTCCTGTTGATGGCAGCAGGGGGCGCCATACACCACATCCCTAGGATAACTGCTGGTTATTGCGTCCTGTGTCCTCTCTACAGATTGGCCTGCGGTGACGTGTACGGGAAGTTTGATCTTCTGTTCAACAGAGTTCGCCAAATTCAGAAAAAGAGCGGAGAGTTCGAGGTAAGGAGAAGGAAAGGCTTCGTTCCGTTTTCGAGAGTTAGAACGGCTCCGCTCACTTCTATACGAGGCCGGTGACGGGAGGGTATTGAGTGCGATTGGAAGGTATTGGTAGACGTGACATCACCTGCCCTTTATAGAAGTGAGCGGAGCAGGAATAACCTTCATTATCTCTGGCTACATAATGTCATTAAAGGGGTGGTCCGATACCTAAAATGTCCTTTATAAAAAATCTATTTTTTTTTTTAACACTCGTAGCACTTTTGTCATCCACTTTATTGTTAAATACCTTACACTTCTTTCTTTCATGCTAATCTCTACTTGTGTGGGTTTTTTTTTTTCTGTTTCTTTTTTTTTGTTTTTTTTCTTTAACTGCATTTCCTGTGACGTTTTGTATGAGGGGACTCCAAATCTGGGCGTCACAGGAAGCTGGAGCTGCACTTGCTTCCCCTCCTGGAACAAGGCGTCATCAGGAGGCGGTGTAACAGACACCCACTTACCGCAGTTTTTTTTTTTTTTTCCCCATCGCTGTCTCCTGATTCAATGGTATGTGATAAGGGATCGGCGATAGAAGTGGGGTGAGTGATACCAGCGCTGCGTCTAAAACTGGACGTCACAAGATGCTGAAGCTGCACTTCCCCTCCTGGAACAGGGCGTCATCAGGAGGCGGTGTAACAGACACCCACTTACCGCAGTTTTTTTTTTTTTTTTCCATCGCTGTCCCCTGATTCAATGATATGTAACCAGGGATCGGCGATAGAAGTGGGGTGAGTGATACCAGCGCTGCGTCTAAAGCTGGATGTCACAAGATGCTGAAGCTGCACTTCCACTCCTGGAACAGGACATCATCAGGGGGCGGTATAGTGGTCACTTACTACAGTTTTTCATCGATGTCCCATGATGAAGTGATACATAATCAGGGGGCAGCAATCAAAGTAGGGTGAGTTAAACCAGTGCTGAAAATCACTGAATTGTCATCTGGGGGCGCTGCTAGTGTGACTCACCCTCAGATGATGTCTCCTTTTACAGTGAGACGACCCTCTGGTGGAGACAGAAGCAGAGTGCCGATGCTGCGCTCGCTTCTACCACACTGTCATCATAGATCCAGGACGTCATCAGGGGATGGCGATGCAAAGATTTTTGTAAGTGAACCCAGCTCTGTCCTCCCTGATAATGTCTTGTTCCAGGATGGGGTGATGCAAGCTGAGGGGAAGTGAGTGCAGCCCCAGCTTCCTTGCACTTTTTCAGAGTGCTGGAGAACACTGGGACCAGAAGTGACTGTGACTCTCTGATGCCTGCGCACAAGAAAATTGAATTCACTGCCTAATATTTATTATTTTTCTTGCAGTTGCTTTTATGCGTTGGGAGTTTTTTTGGAACCAGTCCGGAAAGTGAAGCCCTTTGGCGGGAATATAAATCTGGAGTGAAGCAAGGTGTGTAGTGTAAGCGAATCTTTTTGCCCCCCCAAAAACATTTATTTATTTATTTTTAACTTTTCGTTTGACCCCTCTGCTCATATGGATGGCCCATCTCTGTTGAGGTCTCTGTGGAGTAGTCGGTGTGACTATGCATTATGTTGCTGACATGTAATACCACATGCGGCCTGCAATGGTGGCAGCATCCTCAGCATAATGTCTCTTTCTTTTTGTGTAGATACATAATAATTTTTTTTTTTTGTCTTTTAGCTCCTATTCAGACCTATGTTCTCGGGGCAAATAATCAAGAGACGGTAAAATATTTTCAAGATGTCGAGGGCTGCGAGTTGGCTACAAATATAACCTACCTGGGTAAGTGATTCTCTGTCCTAGGAAACTGTCTGCGGATATACAGTGGGACATTTTAACTGTTCATCCTGAGCCCCCCTGGTTCATGTAAAGAACTGCTGTGATACAGGCAGGGCAGTATGAGATAAGGAAGGAGCATCTGTAACCGTATAGTAAAATCGATGTATTATTTGGGGCTTATGCAAATAAATATTGATTTATCTCTTCTATCACTTCAGTGGGGGTGTCCGTCTGTCTGGCTCGTGTTTTTCTAGCTCTTGGCTACCAGCTTGCCATATATCAAACACCTGACTTAAATTTCACTTCTTTGTTACCTCTGTAAGTAACTCCCGCTGTCTATAGGAGTTGGCTACAGAGGTAACAAAGAAGTGGTTTTGTATTTCTGTGAAGCCTGGGGAGACTCTGGACGACTTCCAAGAGCTTTGCTTTCCCGCATTTGGGCATAAATCTGCCTAACTTGGTTATATTCTTATTTACAGGTAGGAAAGGAGTGTTTACTGGTGTGTCTGGCCTTCAGATTGCCTACCTGAGTGGCATCGAGTCCTCCAGCGAGCCGGCTCCAGCCTACTGCTTTACTGCAAAGGATGTCACATCTCTGAAAACGTCTCTAACCACAAACTCCAAGTTCAGAGGCGTGGACATATTACTAACATCGCCGTGGCCCAGGGATGTGTGGAACTACGGCAACGCTCCGGTCTGTTCCCCGGTCTGTTCCCCGGTCTGTTCCCCGGTCTGTTCCCCTGTCTGTTCCCCTGTCTGTTCCCCTGTCTGTTCCCCTGTCTGTTCCCCTGTCTGTTCCCCGGTCTGTTCCCCGGTCTGTTCCCCGGTCTGTTCCCCTGTCTGTTCCCCTGTCTGTTCCCCTGTCTGTTCCCCTGTCTGTTCCCCTGTCTGTTCCCCTGTCTGTTCCCCTGTCTGTTCCCCTGTCTGTTCCCCTGTCTGTTCCCCTGTCTGTTCCCCTGTCTGTTCCCCTGTCTGTTCCCCTGTCTGTTCCCCTGTCTGTTCCCCTGTCTGTTCCCCTGTCTGTTCCCCTGTCTGTTCCCCTGTCTGTTCCCCTGTCTGTTCCCCTGTCTGTTCCCCTGTCTGTTCCCCTGTCTGTTCCCCTGTCTGTTCCCCTGTCTGTTCCCCTGTCTGTTCCCCTGTCTGTTCCCCTGTCTGTTCCCCTGTCTGTTCCCCTGTCTGTTCCCCTGTCTGTTCCCCTGTCTGTTCCCCTGTCTGTTCCCCTGTCTGTTCCCCTGTCTGTTCCCCTGTCTGTTCCCCTGTCTGTTCCCCTGTCTGTTCCCCTGTCTGTTCCCCTGTCTGTTCCCCTGTCTGTTCCCCTGTCTGTTCCCCTGTCTGTTCCCCTGTCTGTTCCCCTGTCTGTTCCCCTGTCTGTTCCCCTGTCTGTTCCCCTGTCTGTTCCCTCCTTTTGGGATTCTGTTTTTGTTTTTTCCTTGGAGGAGGTTCCTTGTGAAGACCATTTTTGCCCGGGTGCTCAATAGGGCGTGTACTTCTTCCTCCTGTTTTGACGCTAACCAATCATAAGCCAGCAGCAACACACTAGAGAAAAGGCCACGCCCCCTCTCATAGCTTAGAGCAGGTTTGTCAGTGTATGAGGTGCTAGGGGGGACAGGTATCTTCAGCAGACCCCAGGTGTCATATTAACTAATCGTCCTGCTACGATAACGTCACAGGGGGAGGGTTGTTGGGAGGCAGTGTGAATAGGCACCCTGACGCCGTCCGACAGCAGCATTTCAATGGTTAATATCTGACGGAAGTCGTCTGTTAGGGTGCTTTCTCATCGAGTTTGGTGTCCCCCGTTGGGGCCTACATGCAAAATCCCCCTCCAAATATCATTTTGCCGGGGATTTCGGACGCTGTCAATTTAACACACGCAGACAGGAAGTGCGTCTTTGATCTCTTCCATTGGCTTGCGCCAATGGGTGTCCCGATAGCTGGGGGGAGCACTACTGAATACCCCCCATACCTGTCGTCATGAACGCCGGCCTACAGCCAGCGTTCATAGGTGGCGTTTGTGCTGAAGCGCTGCATGCGTAGTACAGGCCATCAGACAATCGCAGTTTTAAGTCCCTTAAATGGACTATTAAGTCACGGCTCTGTGAATAAGGGGAGGTAAAAACAAAAAATTGCCCGGTCTGAAGGGGTTACGTAATGGCGTTTGTATGGTGCTCGTATTTGACCTGATTGCATTATGTAATATACAGATTTTTTTTTTTCCTGTCGTCAGACTGATGTGAACGTGAAAACCTGTGGATCGGCGGCGGTCGCCGGTCTCGCTGTCAGTTTAAAGCCTCGATATCACTTTTCGGCGCTGCAAGGAGAAAACTACGAGCGTCTTCCTTACAGGTAGGTGAGGACGCCCTCATATCCGACATTAGTCCGTAGGCCCTCATCTGTCGGGTTCATTACTGACTAGTTTTTTTTTTTTTTTTTTTTTTTTTGTTAGAACCCTTTTAGTAATGAGGATTTTTTAAATGTTTTTTTATTAATAATTATTATTATTTATTATTATTTTATTTTATACAGAAACCACGTGGTCTTACAAGAAAACGCCCAGCACGTCAGCCGCTTCATAGCATTGGCAAGTGTTGGCAATCCTGCTAAGAAAAAGGTAAAGCAGGCCGAAACGCATCTCTACGTGCAAATTAAAAATCTACCGTTTCGTGTCTGCAGCTCCTATTTCGATTTGTTTCTCAATAGTTACAGACTTCTTTTTTTTTTTTTCTTCTATTTTTTTATACTAAAATACATGTATTTAGGTCTAAAAATCATTTTTGTAGGAAAAGAAAAAAAATGCATAGTTTATATTTTTTTACACTAAAAATGAGTTAACTGAGAAGCCATCAGTGAGCTCAATCACATTGAGTAGCTCAGTTTGTTACTTTTTATGTCTTATTTATTTTTTTTCTTCTCTGATTTCTTCTTGGCCGACTTCAGCTCAACTTCCAGATGTGTTGGAGGAGGGAAAAGACCCTTCTAATGACAGCGCTTGCATGTCAGGGGGGCACAACGTGTCAGAATGGGAATGTTTTGTATAGGAAAAAAAAAATGGAACGTATGATTTTTCTTCTTGGTTATTTAATTCTAACGCTCCTCGTCCCCCTTTTTTTTGCTGCAGTACATCTATGCGTTCAGCATTGTGCCCCTCAGTCTGATGGACGCTGCGGAGCTGGTGAAGCAGCCGCTGGACGTCACTGAGAACCCATATAGGAAATCGGGGCGAGACGCCAGGAAGACTCCGGGGGCTAAAGCCGCAGAGGAGGTGACATGAGCTGATGTTCTGTAGGATTAAGGGGGGGGGGGGGCAAAAAAGTGACCGACATTAACTGGTTAATGACCTGTGACCATTTTCATCATGGGACGCTAAGCAGTAGGTGAATCCGGCTCAGGAACCGATCTCGTACCGTCCCAGGGAGACGCCAGCCGTGTTACATAGCCGACTTCTGACCACAGCGACCGGACCGTGCTCTGACCGCAGCAGTGCAACCATTTAAATGCCGCTGCGAACATGATAAATGGCGTCATTGCGCGCATAGCGACTCCCACTGTGACGCGAGCACTGGCTTTCTTTCATGACCGCCATCTTGGTCCTTCTATGGCGCGGAATCAAATGTTTGTTTTAATTTTATCCTTAGTCTAAGCTGTGAAGTGATATGAGAAAGATATAGTCAAAAATTACATTTATGGGATTGAATAACTAAATATTGACATGTACATATGTGTACGCCCTGGCGCCAAACCAACACAGCTAATCACCCCAAGAACACCATCCCCACAGTGAAACATGGTGGTGGCAGCATCGTGCTGTGGGGATGTTTTTCAGATTTGGGGACAGAGAAAATGGTACGAGTGAAGGGGGAAGATGAATGGTGCGAAATACAGGGATATCCTTGAGCAAAACCTGTTCGCCAGTGATTTTGATCCTGGGACGGAGGCTCCCCCTGCAACAAGACAATGACCCAAAGAGAACTGCTAAAGAAACACTCGAGTGGTTTAAGGGGAACATTTTTTGGAGCGGCCTAGTTAAAGCCCAGACCTTAATCCAGTAGAGAATCTGAGGTCAGACTTGATGGTCACCAGAGGAAACCGTCCAACATGAAGGAGCTGGAGCAGTTTTGTCTTGAGGATTGGGCAAAAATCTCAGTGGCGAGATGTGGAAAACTCAGAGACTTATCCAAAGCGGCAACAGGAGAAACTGCTTCTCCAGGCGCTAACACAATGGTCAGACTCGACCAATCCCCTCTCCTGATGACAGGCGATAACTTACTGCCACCACAGAACCCCTTTAAGTTCTGAGATGGATGGCGGAGACATGAGGCGGTGCTCCCCCCCTTGTATTGACACTACTACTCCCATCATTCTCTGATTGCTCATGTCGCGGTTCTGTAGTTGTGCGGCAAAACGGGTTTACCTGTCCCAGTGGGATCTTGGTGTTGTGTTTTTTCGGCTGTGCACGTTCCGGTTACAGCAGATTGTAGGCCCGGTGTCTTGTCTTCTCTGCCATCTTCATGCACTTTCATGTATATTGCGGCCGCTCTGAGGCTTGGAGCAGTATCAGTCATTCATGGCTGCTTTTATTTAACCCCCTCCCTCCCGCTATGTGTGTCTGCGGATTCTCTTCACAATTGGTGCACTGTTCCACATATCTGTAAATGTGTGGCCATGTTTGGGTTATACCTCCTTCCTCCACTAGATGGCAGTGCTCTTGCCTCCGACATTGGTCTATACCTCCTTCCTCCACTAGATGGCAGTGCTCTGGCCTCTGGCATTGGGTTATACCTCCTTCCCCCACTAGATGGCAGTGCTCTTGCCTCCGACATTGGTCTATACCTCCTTCCCCCACTAGATGGCAGTGCTCTGGCCTCTGGCATTGGGTTATACCTCCTTCCCCCACTAGATGGCAGTGCTCTTGCCTCCGACATTGGTCTATACCTCCTTCCTCCACTAGATGGCAGTGCTCTGGCCTCTGGCATTGGGTTATACCTCCTTCCCCCACTAGATGGCAGTGCTCTTGCCTCCGACATTGGTCTATACCTCCTTCCCCCACTAGATGGCAGTGCTCTGGCCTCTGGCATTGGGTTATACCTCCTTCCCCCACTAGATGGCAGTGCTCTGGCCTCTGGCATTGGTCTATACCTCCTTCCTCCACTAGATGGCAGTGCTCTGGCCTCTGGCATTGGTCTATACCTCCTTCCTCCACTAGATGGCAGCGCTCTTGCCTCTGGCATTGGTCTATACCTCCTTCCTCCACTAGATGGCAGTGCTCTGGCCTCTGGCATTGGTCTATACCTCCTTCCTCCACTAGATGGCAGCGCTCTTGCCTCCGGCATTGGTCTATACCTCCTTCCTCCACTAGATGGCAGCGCTCTTGCCTCTGGCATTGGGTTACATCTCCTTCCTCCACTAGATGGCAGTGCTCTTGCCTCCGGCATTGGTCTATACCTCCTTTCTCCACTAGATGGCAGTGCTCTTGCCTCTGATATTGGTCTATACCTCCTTCCTCCACTAGATGGCAGCGCTCTTGCCTCCCGCATTGGTCTATACCTCCTTCCCCCACTAGATGGCAGCGCTCTTGCCGCCTGCGCTGATCTCGCCCTGTCACCTGATTGGTGTTTTGATTAATTGCCGCACTAATTATCTGTACTCTCCGGCGTTCCCCTCCCAGGAGACGCTCCCTCCTAGTCACCCGGCATCCAGTAATTCACAAGCTTTCTACTTCTTGACCTCATGGATGTCATGTTTGTTCAGACATTTGTCTAATTACTGATTACCCGTGTAATGAGGATTCTCATTGTTGTGACCTCCCGCTAATTACTTTTTCTTAAACCTCTGCAGGAAGAGGAGGCGCAGCAGTTTTTCTTTGACTTGAATAAGCAGCAAGGAAAGAAACGTCATTCGGACGGGAAGGGCGGGCACCAAACCAAACAGCCAAAGAAATACCGTGAGTGGCCGAGACTGCTTGTTTCTTATACCAATCCTGAGTAACATCCTGTATTATCCTCCAGAGCTGCACTCACTATTCTGCTGGTGCAGTCACTGTGTACATACATTACATTACTGATCCTGAGTTACATCCTGTATTATACCGCAGAGCTGCACTCACTATTCTGCTGGTGCAGTCACTGTGTACATACATTACTGATTCTGAGTTACCTCCTGTATTATACCCCAGAGCTGCACTCACTATTCTGCTGGTGCAGTCACTGTGTACATACATTACATTACTGATCCTGAGTTACCTCCTGTATTATACCCCAGAGCTGCACTCACTATTCTGCTGGTGCAGTCACTGTGTACATACATTACATTACTGATCCTGAGTTACATCCTGTATTATACCCCAGAGCTGCACTCACTATTCTGCTGGTGCAGTCACTGTGTACATACATTACATTACTGATCCTGAGTTACATCCTGTATTATACCCCAGAGCTGCACTCACTATTCTGCTGGTGCAGTCACTGTGTACATACATTACATTACTGATCCTGAGTTACCTCCTGTATTATACTCCAGAGCTGCACTCACTATTCTGCTGGTGCAGTCACTGTGTACATACATTACTGATCCTGAGTCACATCCTGTATTATACCCCAGAGCTGCAGTCACTATTCTGCTGGTGCAGTCACTGTGTACATAAATTACATTACTGATCCTGAGTTACATCCTGTATTATACTCCTGAGCTGCACTCACTATTCTGCTGGTGCAGTCACTGTGTACATACATTACATTACTGATCCTGAGTTACATCCTGTATTATACCCCAGAGCTGCACTCACTATTCTGCTGGTACAGTCACTGTGTACATACATTACATTACTGATCCTGAGTTACATCCTGTATTATACCCCAGAGCTGCACTCACTATTCTGCTGGTGCAGTCACTGTGTACATACATTACATTACTGATCCTGAGTTACATCCTGTATTATACTCCAGAGCTGCACTCACTATTCTGCTGGTGCAGTCACTGTGTACATACATTACATTACTGATCCTGAGTTACATCCTGTATTATACTCCAGAGCTGCACTCACTATTCTGCTGGTGCAGTCACTGTGTACATACATTACATTACTGATCCTGAGTTATATCCTGTATTATACCCCAGAGCTGCACTCACTATTCTGCTGGTGCAGTCACTGTGTACATACATTACATTACTGATCCTGAGTTACATAGTAACATAGTAACATAGTAACATAGTTAGTAAGGCCGAAAAAAGACATTTGTCCATCCAGTTCAGCCTATATTCCATCATAATAAATACCCAGATCTACGTCCTTCTACAGAACCTAATAATTGTATGATACAATATTGTTCTGCTCCAGGAAGACATCCAGGCCTCTCTTGAACCCCTCGACTGAGTTCGCCATCACCACCTCCTCAGGCAAGCAATTCCAGATTCTCACTGCCCTAACAGTAAAGAATCCTCTTCTATGTTGGTGGAAAAACCTTCTCTCCTCCAGACGCAAAGAATGCCCCCTTGTGCCCGTCACCTTCCTTGGTATAAACAGATCCTCAGCGAGATATTTGTATTGTCCCCTTATATACTTATACATGGTTATTAGATCGCCCCTCAGTCGTCTTTTTTCTAGACTAAATAATCCTAATTTCGCTAATCTATCTGGGTATTGTAGTTCTCCCATCCCCTTTATTAATTTTGTTGCCCTCCTTTGTACTCTCTCTAGTTCCATTATATCCTTCCTGAGCACCGGTGCCCAAAACTGGACACAGTACTCCATGTGCGGTCTAACTAGGGATTTGTACAGAGGCAGTATAATGCTCTCATCATGTGTATCCAGACCTCTTTTAATGCACCCCATGATCCTGTTTGCCTTGGCAGCTGCTGCCTGGCACTGGCTGCTCCAGGTAAGTTTATCATTAACTAGGATCCCCAAGTCCTTCTCCCTGTCAGATTTACCCAGTGGTTTCCCGTTCAGTGTGTAATGGTGATATTGATTCCTTCTTCCCATGTGTATAACCTTACATTTATCATTGTTAAACCTCATCTGCCACCTTTCAGCCTAAGTTTCCAACTTATCCAGATCCATCTGTAGCAGAATACTATCTTCTCTTGTATTAACTGCTTTACATAGTTTTGTATCATCTGCAAATATCGATATTTTACTGTGTAAACCTTCTACCAGATCATTAATGAATATGTTGAAGAGAACAGGTCCCAATACTGACCCCTGCGGTACCCCACTGGTCACAGCGACCCAGTTAGAGACTATACCATTTATAACCACCCTCTGCTTTCTATCACTAAGCCAGTTACTAACCCATTTACACACATTTTCCCCCAGACCAAGCATTCTCATTTTGTGTACCAACCTCTTGTGCGGCACGGTATCAAACGCTTTGGAAAAATCGAGATATACCACGTCCAATGACTCACCGTGGTCCAGTCTATAGCTTACCTCTTCATAAAAACTAATTAGATTGGTTTGACAGGAGCGATTTCTCATAAACCCATGCTGATATGGAGTTAAACAGTTATTCTCATTGAGATAATCCAGAATAACATCCCTCAGAAACCCTTCAAATATTTTACCAACAATAGAGGTTAGACTTACTGGCCTATAATTTCCAGGTTCACTTTTAGAGCCCTTTTTGAATATTGGCACCACATTTGCTATGCGCCAGTCCTGCGGAACAGACCCTGTCGCTATAGAGTCCCTAAAAATAAGAAATAATGGTTTATCTATTACATTACTTAGTTCTCTTAGTACTCGTGGGTGTATGCCATCCGGACCCGGAGATTTATCTATTTTAATCTTATTTAGCCGGTTTCGCACCTCTTCTTGGGTTAGATTGGTGACCCTTAATATAGGGTTTTCATTGTTTCTTGGGATTTCACCTAGCATTTCATTTTCCACCGTGAATACCGTGGAGAAGAAGGTGTTTAATATGTTAGCTTTTTCCTCGTCATCTACAACCATTCTTTCCTCACTATTTTTTAAGGGGCCTACATTTTCAGTTTTTATTCTTTTACTATTGATATAGTTGAAGAACAGTTTGGGATTAGTTTTACTCTCCTTAGCAATGTGCTTCTCTGTTTCCTTTTTGGCAGCTTTAATTAGTTTTTTAGATAAAGTATTTTTCTCCCTATAGTTTTTTAGAGCTTCAATGGTGCCATCCTGCTTTAGTAGTGCAAATGCTTTCTTTTTACTGTTAATTGCCTGTCTTACTTCTTTGTTTAGCCACATTGGGTTTTTCCTATTTCTAGTCCTTTTATTCCCACAAGGTATAAACCGCTTACACTGCCTATTTAGGATGTTCTTAAACATTTCCCATTTATTATCTGTATTCTCATTTCTGAGGATATTGTCCCAGTCTACCAGATTAAGGGCATCTCTAAGCTGTTCAAACTTTGCCTTCCTAAAGTTCAATGTTTTTGTGACTCCCTGACAAGTCCCCCTAGTGAAAGACAGGTGAAACTGCACAATATTGTGGTCGCTATTTCCTAAATGCCCGACCACCTGCAGATTTGTTATTCTGTCAGGTCTATTAGATAGTATTAGGTCTAAAAGTGCTGCTCCTCTGGTTGGATTCTGCACCAATTGTGAAAGATAATTTTTCTTGGTTATTAGCAGAAACCTGTTGCCTTTATGGGTTTCACAGGTTTCTGTTTCCCAGTTAATATCCGGGTAGTTAAAGTCCCCCATAACCAGGACCTCATTATGGGTTGCAGCTTCATCTATCTGCTTTAGAAGTAGACTTTCCATGCTTTCTGTTATATTTGGGGGTTTGTAACAGACCCCAATGAGAATTTTGTTACCATTTTTCCCTCCATGAATTTCAACCCATATGGACTCGACATCCTCATTCCCTTCGCTAATATCCTCCCTTAAAGTGGACTTTAGACAAGACTTTACATAGAGACAAACCCCTCCTCCTCTCCGATTTTTACGATCCTTTCTAAACAGACTGTAACCCTGTAAGTTAACTGCCCAGTCATAGCTTTCATCTAACCATGTCTCGGTTATTCCCACTATGTCAAAGTTACCTGTAGATATTTCTGCTTCTAGTTCTTCCATCTTGTTTGTCAGGCTTCTGGCGTTTGCGAGCATGCAGTTTAGAGGATTTTGTTTTGTTCCAATCTCCTCACTGTGGATTGTTTTAGAAATGTTCTTACCTCCCTTCTGAGTATGTTTTCCTGGGTCGTCTTTGTTTGAGTCTAATGTTTTTCTTCCCGTCCCCTGTATTCCCGTCCCATCCATCCTGTATTATACCCCAGAGCTGCACTCACTATTCTGCTGGTGCAGTCACTGTGTACATACATTACATTACTGATCCTGAGTTACATCCTGTATTATACCGCAGAGCTGCACTCACTATTCTGCTGGTGCAGTCACTGTGTACATACATTACATTACTGATCCTGAGTTACCTCCTGTATTATACCCCAGAGCTGCACTCACTATTCTGCTGGTGCAGTCACTGTGTACATACATTACATTACTGATCCTGAGTTACATCCTGTATTATACCGCAGAGCTGCACTCACTATTCTGCTGGTGCAGTCACTGTGTACATACATTACATTACTGATCCTGAGTTACCTCCTGTATTATACCCCAGAGCTGCACTCACTATTCTGCTGGTGCAGTCACTGTGTACATACATTACATTACTGATCCTGAGTTACATCCTGTATTATACCCCAGAGCTGCACTCACTATTCTGCTGGTGCAGTCACTGTGTACATACATTACATTACTGATCCTGAGTTACATCCTGTATTATACCCCAGAGCTGCACTCACTATTCTGCTGGTGCAGTCACTGTGTACATACATTACATTACTGATCCTGAGTTACCTCCTGTATTATACTCCAGAGCTGCACTCACTATTCTGCTGGTGCAGTCACTGTGTACATACATTACTGATCCTGAGTCACATCCTGTATTATACCCCAGAGCTGCAGTCACTATTCTGCTGGTGCAGTCACTGTGTACATACATTACATTACTGATCCTGAGTTACATCCTGTATTATACTCCTGAGCTGCACTCACTATTCTGCTGGTGCAGTCACTGTGTACATACATTACATTACTGATCCTGAGTTACATCCTGTATTATACCCCAGAGCTGCACTCACTATTCTGCTGGTACAGTCACTGTGTACATACATTACATTACTGATCCTGAGTTACATCCTGTATTATACTCCAGAGCTGCACTCACTATTCTGCTGGTGCAGTCACTGTGTACATACATTACATTACTGATCCTGAGTTACATCCTGTATTATACTCCAGAGCTGCACTCACTATTCTGCTGGTGCAGTCACTGTGTACATACATTACATTACTGATCCTGAGTTACATCCTGTATTATACTCCAGAGCTGCACTCACTATTCTGCTGGTGCAGTCACTGTGTACATACATTACATTACTGATCCTGAGTTACATCCTGTATTATACTCCAGAGCTGCACTCACTATTCTGCTGGTGCAGTCACTGTGTACATACATTACTGATCCTGAGTCACATCCTGTATTATACCCCAGAGCTGCACTCACTATTCTGCTGGTGCAGTCACTGTGTACATAAATTACATTACTGATCCTGAGTTACATCCTGTATTATACTCCAGAGCGGCACTCACTATTCTACTGTATCTATGTTAGGATCAGTACAGGATCAGTAATGTAATGTATGTACACAGTGACTGCACCAGCAGAATAGTGAGTGCAGCTCTGGAGTAATAAATAACACTGGTCAACGTAATTTTTCTGGCAAAAGGTTTTAAAACCTATTTTAAGACAATTTTGGCTGCTGATTACGAATATGATCTCCGTTTTTGGTTATCGCATCAGGATTTCGAGTTTTTCAATTTTTGATGAAAATTACTCCTAATGTTTTATGATAAAAACACATGATTTTCGATACTACATTTTGTATATTTTTAATCAAGGAATAACAAAGATTACAAAGTCTGTGTACAGCAAATCAAATATACTTATGGAATGAAACTACAAAATATAAACACACATATATACGGCGCACAGATGAATGACAAATGGCCGTTATTATTGGAACTTTCCTTTCTCGGCTGATCTGTGATGTGCGGCTTCTGGGTGGTCTCTCATCAGGCTCCAGCAATAGTCGCCATTATATGTGAGTCCCACCGGCCTTGATACCGCTCTTCCATTGTTTTAATGTCCTGATGAAAACGCTCCCCTTGTTCCTCGCTCACATCCCCAAGGTTCTGTGTAAATAGTGAATCTTCATCCTCATTCTCCATCCGAGATTCCGCAGACTCGTTAGTAGCTCTCCCACAATCTCTTCATAGTTCTCGGCTTTCTTATTCCCTAAAAAAGTCTGCACCACATTACACAATGCCTCCAAGCTCTTTCTTCTGTCTCATTCATTGATGTGATAACATTTGGGTCTCCCATAACTGTTCTTATCTGAAGTCCATCAAATATTCCGGCCTTTTTCTTCTCTTCACTAAGACCAGGAAAAGTTGAACATATATAGTTACAGCATTCTCCACTGTGATTGGGAGCTCTGACGAACTGCTTCATCAATCCAAGTTTTATGTGTAAGGAGGAAAGACAATGTCCTTCCTATCCACTAGAGGATCATGGATGACATTCTTATCGCCAGATGCCAAACTCTGCCGCTGAGGCCATTCAGTTGTCACCCAATGCTCTGCTGTAGCTCTACTGTCCCAGTAGCACAGAAAACAAGGGTGTTATCATAACAAATGGGAATTATGCATGTTCAAAGAAAACAAAGATATTCTCACTTTTATTTGGAGACTAAATGAAAAGTAAATTTACCTTAGTGAACCGTATAAACCGGCACTTTTCATACACTACTTATGTTTATCATGGAATTCATTAAAATGGGCTATATACCTATAGCGCAAAAACGTGATGTGATAGTGAAATTATAAGATCAGATTTGAATTCAGCCGCCTCAAATTAGTCTACAACTGTTCTTAAAGTCCATGCCAGAACATTTTTTTTGTTTGTAGACCAGTGTTATAAATGTGACATATTTTAGGCTACTGAGGTCTGTTCTTTTTGGCTTTTTTTTTTTTTATCTCCGTTACTTACCACCATCTTCTTTCTGACAGCTCTGCCAACGGGGCCGTGCTGGTTTTGTCTCGCCAGTCCTGAAGTGGAGAAGCACCTGGTGGTCAGCATCGGGGAACATGTAAGTGTCAGCGGGTGCGATGCCCTGAGTGCTGCGTCATTGTATAACCGGTACGCTTTCTATGGAGCCGATACATCGCAGTGCACGAGAATAAGCCGAGGAATTCAGAATCTTCTTCGAGCAATCAGTTTTGGTCTAAGAACAAGAACCCTCACAACCAAAACTACAGGGTGTGGTCCCACCGGAGGTGGGAGGAGTGTGGTGTGTGTCCGCCGGAGGGGTAGGAGTGTGGTGTGTGTCCGCCGGAGGTGGGAGGAGTGTGGTGTGTGTCCGCCGGAGGTGGGAGGAGTGTGCTGTGTGTCCGCCGGAGGGGGGAGGAGTGTGGTGTGTGTCCGCCGGAGGGGGGAGGACTCTGGTGTGTGTCCGCCGGAGGGGGAGGAGTATGGTGTGTCCCCGCCGGAGGGGGAGGAGTGTGGTGTGTGTCCGCCGGAGGGGGAGGAGTGTGGTGTGTGTCCGCCGGAGGGGGAGGAGTGTGCTGTGTGTCCGCCGGAGGGGGAGGAGTGTGGTGTGTGTCCGCCGGAGGGGGGAGGAGTGTGCTGTGTGTCCGCCGGAGGGGGAGGAGTGTGGTGTGTGTCCGCCGGAGGTGGGAGGAGTGTGGTGTGGTCCCGCCGGAGGTGGGAGGAGTGTGGTGTGGTCCCGCCGGAGGGGGGAGGAGTGTGGTGTGTGTCCGCCGGAGGTGGGAGGAGTGTGCTGTGTGTCCGCCGGAGGTGGGAGGAGTGTGCTGTGTGTCCGCCGGAGGGGGGAGGAGTGTGGTGTGTGTCCGCCGGAGGGGGGAGGACTCTGGTGTGTGTCCGCCGGAGGGGGAGGAGTATGGTGTGTCCCCGCCGGAGGGGGAGGAGTGTGGTGTGTGTCCGCCGGAGGGGGAGGAGTGTGGTGTGTGTCCGCCGGAGGGGGAGGAGTGTGGTGTGTGTCCGCCGGAGGGGGAGGAGTGTGGTGTGTGTCCGCCGGAGGGGGGAGGAGTGTGCTGTGTGTCCGCCGGAGGGGGAGGAGTGTGGTGTGTGTCCGCCGGAGGTGGGAGGAGTGTGGTGTGGTCCCGCCGGAGGGGGGAGGAGTGTGGTGTGTGTCTGCCGGAGGTGGGAGGAGTGTGGTGTGGTCCCGCCGGAGGGGGGAGGAGTGTGGTGTGTGTCTGCCGGAGGGGGGAGGAGTGTGGTGTGGTCCCGCCGGAGGGGGGAGGAGTGTGGTGTGTGTCTGCCGGAGGTGGGAGGAGTGTAGTGTGGTCCCGCCGGAGGTGGAGTAGTGTGGTGTGGTGTGGTCCCGCCAGAGGGGGGATGAGTGTGGTGTGTCTCTGCCGGAGGTGGGAGGAGTGTGGTGTGGTCCCACCGGAGGTGGGAGGAGTGTGGTGTGTGTCTGCCGGAGGTGGGAGGAGTGTGGTGTGGTCCCGCCGGAGGTGGAGTAGTGTGGTGTGGTGTGGTCCCGCCAGAGGGGGGATGAGTGTGGTGTGTCTCTGCCGGAGGTGGGAGGAGTGTGGTGTGGTCCCACCGGAGGTGGGAGGAGTGTGGTGTGGTCCCGCCGGAGGTGGGAGGAGTGTGGTGTGGTCCCGCCGGAGGTGGGAGGAGTGTGGTGTGGTCCCGCCGGAGGTGGGAGGAGTGTGGTGTGGTCCCGCCGGAGGGGGGAGGAGTGTGGTGTGTGTCTGCCGGAGGTGGGAGGAGTGTGGTGTGTGTCCGTTGGAGGGGGGAGTGTGGTGTGGTCCCGCCGGAGGGGAGGACTGTGGGGGGGGGGTTGAGGTCCTGGGTGGCTGTGGCCACTTTCGGTGGACTGTGACGTGCCTACGGCCGCTTGCACCCATCTCCTGACAGTATTCTTCGCCATATTGTCTGCTGCATAGTCACAGTAGACAGCACATTTCCCCCGACGCCGCGCTTGTTTATTTTTGATCACGTCTTCGTTAATGAGAATTTAAAGTGAACTTGCCATATGCAGGTAATACAGCAGTGAACGTGCAGCGTATGTACCGCGCTCCAGCATATGCTGGTGATACATAAGCAAATATAATAAAATGTCTCTTGGAAGAAGATGGGGGGGGAAACAATCTTGCTTCATTACATTTTTGCATTAAGGGGTTAATTTTCCACACTTTTAGTGTGAGTGCGGATCATCAGGAAAGTGTCGGCTCCGGTCCGACTAGTGAATGGTTTTCTTTGTTTGTTCTTCTTCTCTCCCGTCCAGTGCTACGTTGCTCTTGCTAAGGGCGGCCTGACGTCGGACCACGTCCTCATCCTGCCCATCGGCCACTACCAGGCCATGGTGGACCTTTCTTCTGAGGTGGTTGAAGAATGTGAGAAGTACAAAGCTTCCCTGAAGAAGTTTTACAAGTCCAAGGGGAAGAGATTTGTGATGTTTGAGAGGAACTACAGGAGTCAGCACCTTCAGCTGCAGGTAAAAGCTGTGGTTTTACAGTGACTTGCCAGGGGAAGGAGCCGAGCGGCCACCTCTACGCCCTAGGACTCGCCTCGTGGGTGTAATCACTAGACCGTTCTCCCACTCGCCTGGTGGCACGGAGTCTGCTCTGTATCTATCCAGCTCACACGTATAATGAGCCCCATAAGTAGGATCATCCGCAACCATTTCTGCTGCTAATTGGTCTGTGGGGAATGGAAGTGTGTTCACGTCAGCCCTGTAATTGCATCCTGTCCCTTTAATTGACGCGTGCACTAGGCTGCCTAAAAGGGTTTCATCACATATATGTTGGGCACCGGAGTGGATCAGTGGGATATGTAATGTATATCTTGCCCGTATATCGTGTACAGGATTTCTGTGCTTTTTGTGAAATACCATACACTTATCATCCAAGCCTTCTCTAAGGCGAGCACCACCACTCCAGTCCGCTGAACGAGATGGGTGTACGTGTCTTGTGTTTGGCGGAAGGGAGAGGGCGGAGGGCCGCCTGTGTACGTGGAAGGAGGGCGCCTTTGTGCGTGGAGAGGGGTCGGAGGGCTGCCTTTGTGCGTGGAGAGGGGTCGGAGGGCCGCCTTTGTGCGTGGAGAGGGGGCGGAGGGCCGCCTTTGTGCGTGGAGAGGGGGCGGAGGGCCGCCTTTGTGCGTGGAGAGGGGGCGGAGGGCCGCCTTTGTGCGTGGAGATGGGTCGGAGGGCCGCCTTTGTGCGTGGAGATGGGTCGGAGGGCCGCCTTTGTGCGTGGAGATGGGTCGGAGGGCCGCCTTTGTGCGTGGAGAGGGGTCGGAGGGCCGCCTTTGTGCGTGGAGATGGGTCGGAGGGCCGCCTTTGTGCGTGGAGATGGGTCGGAGGGCCGCCTTTGTGCGTGGAGATGGGTCGGAGGGCCGCCTTTGTGCGTGGAGATGGGTCGGAGGGCCGCCTTTGTGCGTGGAGATGGGACGGAGGGCCGCCTTTGTGCGTGGAGAGGGGTCGGAGGGCCGCCTTTGTGCGTGGAGAGGGGGCGGAGGGCCGCCTTTGTGCGTGGAGATGGGTCGGAGGGCCGCCTTTGTGCGTGGAGATGGGTCGGAGGGCCGCCTTTGTGCGTGGAGATGGGTCGGAGGGCCGCCTTTGTGCGTGGAGAGGGGTCGGAGGGCCGCCTTTGTGCGTGGAGAGGGGTCGGAGGGCCGCCTTTGTGCGTGGAGAGGGGACGGAGGGCCGCCTTTGTGCGTGGAGAGGGGTCGGAGGGCCGCCTTTGTGCGTGGAGAGGGGGCGGAGGGCCACCTTTGTGCGTGGAAAGGGGGCAGAGATCAGCCTGTGTGCGTTAGGAGGGTGCAGCATGTAATACCGGAGTGACGGGGACGTCCATGAAGGAGATCTGGATGACAATGGCCGGCAGCCCTTGAGTGTGAGAGAACAGCTGGTGACCTTCACATATACTGTATATCCCACCTCACCCACCCTTTTGTTTATAAAGAGCCCGTCCCCTTTAGGGTGACTCTTCCTCCATGATTTTTGAGGCTTTGGGTGTAATTGTGATGTCACCGCGTCGGCTCGCCCGTCTACATTGCGGGTGAGTCTGGTGACGTCACATAGATGATGCGAGCCCCCGCAGTGTTTTCGGAGGTCCCTTCCAGCCCCGCGCCCTCCCTGCCGCTGCCTCGGCTCGAACAGCTCATTGCATCTCATTAGTTTAAGTCTGTAGCGTCGGGCCGTCCCTGTCTGACATGATGACTCGCTTGCTCTGAGGGACGCACCGTCCCGGTGATGACTTTGCCTCTTCAGTGGTTTTCTGTGCAATCCTTTGCATTGTTGTTTTCTACGGCGGGGGCGCCAACACTTCCACTATGGCCCTCCTGGGTATACTGAGCGCTCATTAATAACCCAGTGTGCAGTGAGCGCCCTCTAGTGGTGACTGCATTGCTTTACCAGGTGGTCCCTCTGCCGCTGAGCTGCTGCACTACAGACGACATTAAAGAGTCCTTTATTGTACAAGCTCAGGAGCAGAACATGGAGCTGCTGGAAATCCCAGAGCACACCAACATCAAGCAGGTAAGGTAACTAATTCCCGTAAGTCTAGGAACAACTTTCTTTTGACTCCATCTCAACTTTTTTTTTTTTTTTTTTTTTTAGATTGTCCAGCCTGGGACACCGTACTTTTACGTCGAGCTAGATAACGGAGAGAAACTCTTTCACAGGATTAAGAAAAACTTCCCGTTGCAATTCGGAAGGTAGGAATGATAAGACCGTGTTGAGATTCTCAACCGATCAGTGGACCCTTTAACCCCTTCACGCTGTGGTCCTTTTCCGTTTTTGCGTTCTCGTTTTTCGCTCCCCTCCTTCCCAGAGCCATAACTTTTTTTTTTTTTTTCCCCCCCGTCAATATGGTCATGAGAGGGCTTGTTTTTTGCGGGACAAGTTGCACTTTTTCAACGACACAATTGGTTTTACCATTTTGTGTACTAGAAAATGGGAAAAAAATTCTAAGTGCGGTGAAATTGCAAAAAAAAAGTGCAGTCCCACACTTGTTTTTTGTTTTGGCTTTTTTGCTAGGTTCACTAAATGCTAAATCTGACCTGCCATTATGATTCTCCAGGTCATTACGAGTTCATAGACACCAAACATGTCTAGGTTCTCTTTTATCTAAGTGGTGAAAAAAAATATGTTCTTTTGTTCGCCTGTTATTACATTTTAATGCAATGTCGCGGCGACCAAAAAAAACGAAATTCTGGCATTCTGAATTTTTTTTTCTTTCTACACGGTTTAGTGATCAGGTTAAGCCTTTTTTTTTCTTATTGATCGGGCGATTCTGAACACGGCGATACCAAATATATGTAGGTTTTATTTTTTATTTTTTTTATTTATTTTTTTTTTTATTTTGAATGGGGCGAAAGGGGGATGATTTAAACTTTTTATCTATTTTTTTTTTTTTTCTTTTATCTTTTTCAAATTTTTTTTTACTTTTTTTTTTTTTTTTTTGCCATGCTTCAATAGCCTAGAACAGGGGTGTCGAACTGCATTTCTCGAGGGCTGCAAACAGGTCATGTTTTCAGGATTTCCTTGTACTGCACGGGTGATAATTTAATCACCTACACAAATAATGAGTTGGTGATTAAATTATCACCTGTGCAGTACAAGGAAATCCTGAAAACATGACCTGTTTGCAGCCCTCGAGGAATGCAGTTTGACCCCCCTGGCCTAGAAGCTGGCACAACTCGATCGCCTCTGCTACATAGCAGCGATCATCAGATCGCTCCTATGTAGCTGAATTGCAGGCTTGCTATGAGCGCCGACCACAGGGTGGCGCTCACAGCAGGCCGGCATCAGTAACCATAGAGATCTCAAGGACCTCTATGGTTACTATCCTGACGCATCGCCGACCCCCGATCATGTGACGGGGTCGGCGATGCGATCATGTGCGACCGGAAGCGCCGGTTAAATGCCGCTTTCAGCGTTTGACAGCTGCATTTAACTGGTTAATAGCGGTGGGTGAATCGCGATTTCACCCGCCGCTATTGCGGGCACATGTCAGCTGCTCAAAACAGCTGACATGTCCCAGCTTTCAGGTGGGCTCACCGCCGGAGCCCTGCATCAAAGCAGGGGACCCGACCTCCGCAGTAATAGTACGGCGGAGATCGGGAAGTATGTATGGGAAGCCGGAATGGACAAACTTGTGGCCAATTTTGTTTTTTTTCTTTTATTACAGGGAAGTTTTGGCCAGTGAAGCCATCTTGAATATACCAACCAGGGCTGACTGGAAGGCTTGTAAACTGGAACCAGACGAGGAGGAGAGCCAGGCCAAGTCCTTCAGAAGAGATTTTGAACCTTTTGACTTTTCGGTACAAGACTGAAATGCACTGGATTTTTTTCTTGGGGGGGGGGGGGGGGGATTGTTTTCTTTTATGTTTTTATATTTATATCGCTGATGAGTTTTTAATACATTATTATAAAAAAAATTATATGTTTGTTGAAGGGGTAGTCTGGAATGGCAATATTGAGATGATATTGTGGTGGTCCGACAACCGACACCCCCACCAATTGGTTGATAATTAAAGCAGCGGTCTCCATCTGCCACCACAGCTCCTTACTCCGTGCAGTGGCCGTTCTCAGGTACTGCACCTCACTTCAGTAGGAGCTGAGCTGCAGTACCAAGGACGGCCACTGCTGGATGTATAGAGCTGTTGTAATCCAGCATTCTACATCCGTTTGCTCAGGGATGATACTGGTAGTTCTCGGTTTGAAGACCCCCACCAATCTGACAATAGGCCATTAATATCTTAGTCCCGGGCAGCCCCTCTTAAGTACATTAAAAAAAAAAAAAACCTTGCGTTTTTACTTTTGCACAGTTTTTTTTTTTTTGTATTGTTTTTATCAGCCATTTTTTAAAGTGGTAACAGGAAGTGCCGCCATATTTGTTGTTTCTTGGCTTTTCAGAAGCTGATGGTAAAAAAAATTACTTTCTTAATAACCTTTTATGATCTGTTTCGAAAGTGACAACTAATATAGCCGCACTTCCTGTTAGTCTTCTAAAATGGCCGCCCCCAAGAATATAGTAAAGTGACAATAAATCTCTCTAAGTAAATAAAAGAGAACGACCAAACTTTGTCCATCACTTTAATGGTTCATTTAATGAAAAATTGACAATTTTTTTTGGGGGGGGTGAAAATCCCCTTTTAAAAAACACTTTAAGATTACTGTACTTTTTTTTTTTTTGTTTGTTTTTTTTTTCTGTTTGTTTTTTTTTTTCTGTACCTGAAACAATTTGTACTCGGTTTTCTATATATTTCCATAATTGGAGTAAACAAAATTTTTGTTTTGATATTTATGTAAATAAATGTGGATGGTTTTAATAAACCACATTGTACTGTATGGTAAAATGAATGGCGCCGTTCAAAATTACAACTAGTCCCCGCAAAAAACAACCCCTCATACGGCCATATATGGGGAAAAATAAAGAAGTTATGGCTCTTGGAAGATGGGGAGAAAAAAAAAAACAAAACTTGAAAATGGCCCAGGGGTGAAGCAGTTAATGGTTGGTATAATCATGAACGGTCTGGTATTGCAGCCAAGCCACAGATGTTGAAACTGCAATACCAGGCACAGCCTGTGGAAAGGAGTGGCGCTGTTTCTGCAAAAATGTCACTTTTTAGACAGGTTTTTGCAGAGTATGAGATTTCTCGCTGTGTTTTGGCAGCTTTTAGTGTGCACATCTGTTATATTGCAGAAAGGATCTGACATTCCTGCTCAGCTCATGTTAACCTTGTACAGCGATTCCTGAAGACTCTTGAATATCTCAGCTTTTTTGCATTCCGGAAAAGTTTATTGTCCTTATGTTTAAAAGGTTCATCCAATCATATCGCATTCTGCATATAGGAGCTGCAGATTTTTCAATTTTCACTCTGATCATCGGGCTATATTAGACTCTATCTTCCTGTTATTTCAGGAAGAGTTTTCGGCAGTCAGTTTTACAATGACTGATAACACAGGATCCACCATTCACAATAGGTGATGTCACAGCTCACCTCCTCCTCCTGTACAATGACTGATAACACCTCTATATACAGTAGATAACACAGGATCCACCATTCACAATAGGTGATGTCACAGCTCACCTCCTCCTCCTGTACAATGACCTTTGCACACGCTCATTAGATGCTTCAATACAACAGATAGGGGAGGAGTCTGTTTATTGTGGCTAATGTACATGTGCATTTCCTGAAACAAAAACAAGCCCCAGTGTGACTGGTGTGAAAATTTCAAACCTCTATTCTTTTTTTTTTTTAATACAGATTGTCATATGAAAAAGAGACATTTAACCCAAAAAATGATTTAAAATGTAGGTAATTTTCGGATGATAGTTTCCCTATAAATGCAATATGAAAATTGCCTCTTCTGAGAAAAAGAGGACTTAACTCTATAGTGCCACCTGTTGGAAGTAGCGATCCTACAAGTCACAATCAACTCTTTAATGAGTCGTGCAATATGACTTGGGATAAAAGCCAAATTAGTATCTCAATTCGCAGACACGGTGTTTCGGGCTGTTGGCCTTCATTTTAAACAAAAAAAAAATATTTTTGCATTTCTGTTCCGTTGAAAATGTTGCTCTCCTTGGCATTTAGCTTCTTTGCACATTGGCTGCAGAATGAGTTCACTTAGAATCTACCAGTGAGCTCATTCTGAGAGGAGCGTTTATAACTTTTATCATTTTCCGAGCTCATCTCAGTTGATTTAGGATCACGTGAAAGTTCATTTAACCTTTTTTTTCATGCAGTTTGTGATCATAAACTAGCATATAGCAAAGAAAGCTAGTAAAAGCCAAAGTGCAACATTTTTAATAAAACCCAACTGCAGAAATGACCGTTTGCCAAAAATAATGTCGGCAAAGGTGTCCACACCTTTTAGGTGCACCGCTGACTGAGCATATTCGATCTAAACAATGGGGACATGTGAGATTTAGTCTACAGGAAACATCACTTTTTCATACTGATTTGTCTAATTTTTGATCCTCCGATTACTTCCTTGTGCCGCACCCTGCTCCCTTCCCTTGCGCCGCACCTTGCTCCCTTCCCTTGCCGCACCTTGCTCCCTTCCCTTGCGCCGCACCTTGCTCCCTTCCCTTGCGCCGCACCTTGCTCCCTTTCCTTGCCGCACCTTGCTCCCTTCCCTTGCGCCGCACCTTGCTCCCTTCCCTTGCGCCGCACCTTGCTCCCTTCCCTTGCGCCGCACCTTGCTCCCTTCCCTTGCGCCGCACCTTGCTCCCTTCCCTTGCGCCGCACCTTGCTCCCTTCCCTTGAGCCGCACCTTGCTCCCTTCCCTTGCGCCGCACCTTGCTCCCTTCCCTTGCCGCACCTTGCTCCCTTCCCTTGCGCCGCACCTTGCTCCCTTCCCTTGCCGCACCTTGCTTCCTTCCCTTGCCGCACCTTGCTTCCTTCCCTTGCGCCGCACCTTGCTCCCTTCCCTTGCGCCGCACCTTGCTCCCTTCCCTTGCGCCGCACCATGCTCCCTTCCCTTGCGCCGCACCTTGCTCCCTTCCCTTGCGCCGCACCTTGCTCCCTTCCCTTGCGCCGCACCTTGCTCCCTTCCCTTGCGCCGCACCTTTTTTCCTTCCTCTGCGCCGCACCTTTCCGCGTCTGTGCTGCACATGCCGTTTATTAGACATTCCCCACAACTTTCCCATGTTGATTTTTCCTCTTAAAGGGCATTTCCTCTTTTCTCTGACTAGCTCCGTTATTCTTTAGTTTCCACCATATCGGAGTTTCTGCCCTTTAGAAAGGAATCCTTGGTATGGGCTGCGTATTTGGGTTTATTCTGACCATGCTCCATGTTCCAAGTTTTTTTTTTTTTTTTTTTAAGCCAAGAATTTAAAGTTTTGCATTGATACAAGTCACTACTGCGGCCACACTTGGATATAATTTTGGTCTCCGGTGTGTAAGAAGGAAAGAGCTGAATTTGGGATTATTCAAGTTGGAAAAAAGTCCTGAGGGGTGATCTTATTACAATGTACAAATCATTTTACATCAGGGTTGCAGTGAGACTGGATTCTTTACGAGCAGTGAGACTATGGATTCTTTACTGTACGAGCAGTGAGACTGGATTCTTTACTGTACGAGCAGTGAGACTGGATTCTTTACTGTACGAGCAGTGAGACTATGGATTCTTTACTGTACGAGCAGTGAGACTGGATTCTTTACAGTGAGATTATGAATTTTTTACTGTGCAAGCAATGAGACTGAATTTTTTTACACTGAGTGTAGTGAGATTATGTATTCTTTATTGTATAAGCAGTGAGACTATGGATTATTTACAGTTGAGAATTATGCATTTACTATACAAGCAGTGAGACTGGATTATTTGCTATACAAGTAGTAACTATGGATTCTTTACTGTACATGCAGTGGGATTATGAATTGTTTACTGTATGTGCAGTGAGACTGGATTCTTTACTGTACAAGCAGTCTGACTTTGGATTCTATACTGTACGAGCAGTATGACTGGATTCTTTACTGTGCGAGCAGTAAGACTATGGATTCTTTACTGTACGAGCAGTGAGATTATGGAACTCTCTACCACACAATGTTGTAATGGTTGATTTCACTAAAAAAAAAAAAAAGTTTAAGGATGCTTTTCTTTAAAAAAAACCAAAAAAACAAAAGAAAAAAAGATGGATTTTTGTTTTTGATGAACCTTTAAAAACTATGAAACTGACTCGAGTGAACGTACTGAAAAGCATCGCTACTTAAAAGAAAAAATCAAATACTGACCAGGCTGATGAAACCCGCTCCTGAAAACGTAACACAGGGTGGCCTTTATGACATCACAGGGCCCATGACATCGGAAGCTGGAGAGCCTGAAAAATGACCAATCCTGCGAAGCTTTGCCGATGAACAGAACACATTGCGATCCCACCCCTTGTGATGTCACAATGTCGCCTCTTATCCCAGGTTGCATCACTAGTGTTTGGAGTTCAGCTCCGTCTGGTTATTAAGCAGCCAGAGTCTGTAGTGGAAGGAGAACTGCTGCCCATCATACAGTCATAACATTTGCCTGCCACTAGAGGGAGCACCCATTGAATTCCATACTAGCAATTCTTTACATTGAGCGCCCCCTAGTGGTGGCCACATGCAGACAGAATTATATAATTTAGAAAAACCCGAAAACTCCACTATGGGGGCAATAGGATTTCTGTGCACACTGGATGATACAGAAACTTAGTTTATAGGCCATACTCTATTTTTCACATTTTTTTTTCTAGAAATGTCATTAGTTGCTATAATCCCGGAATGTACGTTCCCCTCTTCAATGTCATACAACAATGAAGGGATTGCCTGGGTCTCGAACTGCTGATTACTGAGGATATGTGACATCTCAGGAAATCCTAAATACTTCCTCTCATTTCATAGATCACACATTGATGGTTTATCCTATGCAACTACTTTCACTTAAGAGACAAATGAGAACTTCAACTCTGCTATATCTCTGCTTCTGTTTTTTGCCAATAACCAAGAAAATGGCAACGCTACGACAAAAAGTAGAAAAACTAAGGAAAACAGCCAGACAACCCAAAGAAATAAAGTAGTAAAACTGAAGAAAACAGCGTGACAAGCCTAAGAACAAAGTAGCTAAACTGAAGAAAGGGGACAACAACTCTAAGAACAAAGTAGTCAAACTGAAGAAACAGGAGGACAACTCTAAGAAAAAAAGTAGTCAAACTGAAGAAAGTTGAAGACAACTCTAAGAAAAAAAGTAGTCAAACTGAGCAAAGGGGACAACTACTCTAAGAAAAAAGTAGTCAAACTGAAGAAAGAGGAGGAGGAGTCAAACTGAGGAAAGGGGACAACAACTCTTAAGAAATAAAGTAGTCAAACTGAGGAAAGAGGAGGATGACTCAAAGAAAAGTAGTCAAACTGAGAAAAGGGGACAACAACTCTTAAGAAATAAAGTAGTCAAACTGAGGAAAGCAGCCCCAACAAAAGTAGTCAAACAAGCTGAGGCAGGAAACCTCGACAAACTTTGCGAAACCAGTAGCAAAATTGAAAGGTACAACCTGACAACCCTAAAGAGAAAAGCAGATGAACTTAAGGAATCGCAATAGTCAGTCTGAGGTGAAGTCAATAGTCAGGCAAACTAAGGGAAGCAGTCCAACAATCCTAAAGGCTCCAATTATTATAGTAAGGCATACAGTAAAGGGATGAAACTGAGGGAAGCAAACTCGACAGCCCTAATGGTTCTAGCAGTAGAGGACATGTTGATGATCCCCATATAATTAGATGATGAAGGTAAAGGAGGTTCCACCTGAATGACAACTATGAAATTTAGTAGTCCTCCTTGACTATGGCTTATCTTCACTTGGTTATCATGATGTTGAGGAACCTCTTTCTTTCGCAGAGTCCCAGCCATCTCTATAGACCCTAAACATTGGGATACTGGGGGACCCTTACTAGTTTGGAATTGCCACAAGTAAGGGTGAAAAGACCCAGGAGACCAAAAGCCTGGACTCACAAACTTCTGAAGGTCAAGGTGGCCCCATTCCAAGTGTTTTGGTGCCTCTTGGTCACCGGTTAAGTCCCTACAAACACCATAGTAGGGCTTGAGTTTTTGTGCGTTGCTCGTGCAGCAGTTTCAGTTGTAACATCTCTGATAAGAGACATTTACTCCACGTGCAAAGTTTTGAGTTGTGGTCATCTAGAAGGTCCCTGAAGCTTGCACCATCTATGGGAATAGATCCTCCTCAACCTTTGAGGGGGTAGGGTTGATGGATGCTATTTCTGTCTCTCAGTTAAACAAATCCTTATTTAATGTCTTAAAGCCAAGAGGACTCGAAATGTTGAGTGTAAACAGTCCAAGATCCTTGTCTAGTGGGACTGCTTATCATCTTACAAAAGTATTTACAGTCCAGGACAATGGAGGAACCCTGCCCAGAGGGAATGAAGGCAGGGAGAAAGAGATAACAGTCAATAACGGGGCTGGGCTTTATTCACCAGTTATGAAAGTTCGGGGATTTTCCTTAGTTGTTCTTAGAAGGTTTCGGATTTATCCTCAGCCAAGACAATGTGTACAGAAAACGTAGAGTCACTGCAGGAAATTTTCCACTTTTGTGAGAGAATCCATGGCCGGAAAGGAAACGCTTACAAATGAATCCTCAGGGGGTATAATATAATCATATAAATGTAAACCTCTACTAGAACCTGAAAGATGATTTCATAGAAACATGTGTTGTGCCAAAGAAGAAGTCCTTGAGAATGTTGAGGCACCTGCGGAGAATGTGAGGATGGTTAGGTTTCTTGCTATCCCATGGGCAATTTTAGCTTGTATAGGTGATTCCTCAGGGGCGGGACAAACTTTAGGCGGAGTTAACATCTGCCAATGGCGTTATTGAGTAACTATATTAATTTTTGTATGAAATAAAAGCTTAAGGTGTAAGCGGGAGTCCACAACAGACAATGAGGTAGGGTCTACTGGAAAGCAAAGCGTAGCATGCGTGCAGTGCCCGTGATCCAATACCTTTTGCTTGCCTATGCAGAGCACAGCAGACAAGATGAGCTTTTCATTGGCTGCTGCACTCTGTGTAGGCGGCAACCATGATGACAAAGCTCATTTCATTCTACTGAGTGCTTTGATATCTTATCGCTGAGATGGGGAAGCAGCTTAGAACCTTGGACCTTCACAGTGGGGGAAAAAATGTTGGGCCCCCATAGAATTTGTCACCCCTGTTGCCTGCCCCCATGCTGCGCCACTAGGTACGTGGCCCCTGAATGAGTGGAGGGTAATGTGGCATTTGTGTAGATGGGAACACTAGGAATTGGAGTCACCTTCATAGGCGTAAAGGAGTCCAATGTAAAATCTGTAACTTTGACCCCAGTATTTTTATGGTAGAGAGGTCAGAGACGCCGCTCCTAATAGAGTGCCCCCTATAGGTGTATTACGCTGCACTTTGTGTGTTACTCCACCATGTGCACTCTATTAATGCCATTGTATCACACATGTTATACTTAGATGTGGGCTCTTTGTAACCAGCCCCCTTCTGTTATTACAGCGCAGCGGTGATTATAATCAGTCTTTCTGCTGGAAACATGGAACATCTGTTATTATGGCTTTAGTTCAACATGGAAAAAAAGAAAACCAGATTTATGCATGTGATGTTGTGCGGCTCAGCTCGTCCCCGGGGACCCATCCGTTTCCTCTCTTATATTCTGAGTGAAACGTTTCAGAGATGTCACATTATAGAATATACGGAAGCGTCTTGTAATAGCAAAAAAGTGATGACAAAGAATTCACCGACCCCGGATCCAACACAAGGGACAAAACGTGATGGTGGCATGGAAGATTTATATGGAGAAAAGTATTGGTGCGAGCGCGCGTCGTAGTCACTGAATTTCAGTTTTTCATTTAGTCCCATTGTCCCTCAGTGTATAACATCCGGCCCCTCACTCCCCGGTGTATGACATCTGACCGACCCCTTGCTCCCCGATGTATAAAATCCGGCCCCTCGCTACCCGGTGTATGACATCCGGCCCCTCGCTACCCGGTGTATAACATCCGGCCCCTCGCTCCCCGATGTATAAAATCCGGCCCCTCGCTACCCGGTGTATAACATCCGGCCCCTCGCTCCCCGGTGTATAACATCCGGCCCCTCACTACCCGGTGTATAACATCCGGCCCCTCGCTACCCGGTGTATAACATCCGGCCCCTCACTACCCGGTGTACATCCGGCCCCTCGCTCCCCGGTGTATAACATCCTTGCTCCCAGGTGTATAACATCCTTACTTCCCGGTGTATAACATCCTGCCCCTCGCTCCCCGGTGTATAACATCCGGCCCCTCACTACCCGGTGTATAACATCAGGCCCCTCACTCCCCGGTGTATAACATCCTCGCTCCCCGGTGTATAATATCCGGCCCCTCGCTCCCTGGTGTATAACATCCTTGCTCCCCGATGTTTAATTGAGCGCCCCCATTAGGGCTATGGGATACTCAGTACCGGGCCCTTCAGTTCTCAAGGGGGATGTTACGGTGGCTGACCCGGTCCGTGGCCCTAGGGGCGTCCGTTGTTTTTTTGGGGGAAAGTTTTTTAAAGGGGAAATGTTCGTGACGCCACCTGTGGTATTCAGTCAGGGTGACCGACGCTGCTTAGGGGTCCGCTGGGGTGATGTTATGGCAGCTAGATGGTATACCTTCCCACAGGTGAAGTGTGTCCCCAGGGCTTCCCAGTGTATAGATGGTGGATGGTGTGAGGCGCAGTAAAGAACGAGGACACAAGGTTGCAGTCTCTTTACCTTTACTGGAGGCTTCAGCATCCACGGTCCAGAACACCAGATCACGGGGCAGGCAGGGTCCAGCCGGTCTGAAGACAAATCCAGAGTCCCCTTGTGCAGGTGGAAATCAGTAGCCTTCCTTTAGCGCCTGAGTGTTGTAGTACTTCCCTGCTGAGCTTCTCGGTGAGGTCCTCACAACTATTGTAGATGTAACGTCTCTTTCTCTCTGTCCCCCTGATGGATAGGATAGGACAAACCCATATGACTGATGGCCTGAGGCTTTTTACAGGTACTCTATCACGCCCCGGCCCCCACAGTTGCCACCGTGCCTCCTGGATATAAGGTCGGGCAGCCAACGTGGAATTAACTGTCCTGCCAGTCTCTGAAGTAAAGCGTATTGATCCTTACTCCCTCGGTGTTCTGGCTACCGGCTTCTGCGCCTCAGAAAGGAGGCAGCCTTTTACAGGGCAGAACTCCCTCTGGTTTCCTCTCCTTTTGCTATGACTTCGTTTCTCACTCATTACAAGACAATTCCCTTCTGATGTTTCTTTCTTAGGATGCTGCCGCACGTGGGGCAGGCGCAGCTCCGTGGACCCTCGTCCTCACCAGACCTCAGTCTGCATCTGGCTCCCTCTCTCTCCAGCCAGCTTCTCCCTAACTTCCTATCCAGACTACCAGTTTTACCTTGTTGTGAGGAGTGCCCTAATAGATAGAAGCCTGGCTCCCCCTGGCGGCCTGGAGTGTGAAGTGTGTTGTGTGGTTTGTGATACCTGGTAGGGTGATCTCCTTTATTGCCTTCAGACGTAACATCATTCCCCCTGGTGGAAGAATGACATTACTGCAACGACCAGGACCCTGGGGCGCTGCATTTAACATCCTGCCTGTCGCTCCCCGGTGTACAACATCTGGCCCCTCGCTCCCCTTGGTGTATATCCTCCACCAAAGTTTATACCTTCCAACCCCTCACATCCGGTGTATAATATCTGTCCCCCATGCCATCTTCGTTTACTAACATGACAGAATGGCCGGTGGTGCGGAGCTCACTGATACCAGCACCATCCTGTAATCGGAGCCACCGGGGTAACAAGTCCTTTCATCACATTTCTTCCCTCCTAAATCCTCCCCCATCACCTGTGAGTGATATTATTGAGAAGTAGAAGGAAACTCAGCCACGAAGTGGAGACCCCGTAACGTTACAGAGCGGGGGCCGAGTGCTGAAGAGCAAAGGGCAAAAAAGTCACCACCACTCTGCTGACCCCATAACTGCAGAGTCCAGACCTCCTCTGGTAATAACATTAGTACAAACACTGCTCCCCCGCCGGGAGCTTCATGGTTGAGCAGCTCCATGTAGCCGTACATCACCAAGCACAATGCCGAGTGTCAGAGTGGTGTAAAGCCGCCACCACTGGACTCTGGAGGAAAAATTCAAATTACAAAATGTACAAGTAAAATTATAGAAAGGAAGAAATCTTACTGTTTACTTATTTATTTAAATGTTACTATTAAAAATGCCGATAATGGATTTATTTATCCAGATACCCGCTCCTCTCCGCCCCTGATCGCCCGCACCACCACGTGTCCTTCCTGCTCGCTCTGAGCAGATCACTTGCTGGATTCTCTTCTCCATTCTCTTCTCCATTACACTTTTTACTTACAAAATAAACTTTATTTAATATTGCGGAATATTTCTTCTGGAGTCAGAAAATGAAAAGTGGAAAACAGTGACATGTAATGAATGTTTCCTACAGGAGGGAAGAAAAGGCAGAACCTGGCGGAGGAGCCTGAAAGGCCGAGTCACCGGGAGGGGGATGTCCACAACTCCAACACTAGTGACCATAGAATGATAGAATGTCTGCTGTCCAGGTGGGAAAATACAAAAGGGTCTCCGGGAACCTAAAATGGTACAAAAAACTGGATTACAAGGAACTTCTGTATTATTGCTTTAATATTAGGTGGATAATAGATAGATAATAGATAGATAGAAAATAGATATATAGATAGATAGATAGATATAGACAGAGATAGATAGATAATAAATAGATAATAGATAGATAGATAATAGATAGATAAATGATAGATGATAGATAGATGATAGATAGATAGATAATAGATAGATAGATAATAGATAGATAATAGATAGATAAATGATAGATAATAGATTATAGATAATAGATGATTAATAGATAGATAATAGATAGATAGATAATAGATAGATAGATAATAGATAGATAATAGATAGATAGATAATAGATAGATAATAGATAGATAAATGATAGATAATAGATGATAGATAGATAATAGATATATAATAGATAGATAGATGATAGATAGATAGATAATAGATAGATAGATAATAGATGATAGATAATAGATAGATAGATAATAGATGATAGATAGATACATAGATTATAGATAGATAGATGATATATTGATAAGAAGTCGATGTCTCTGATAGATGATAGATAATAAGCTGATTACTCACACCCCATGAGGACATGTCGAGGATATAATACCGCGCTCCTCTGGATATAATACCGCGCTCCTCTGGATATAATACCGCGCTCCTCTGGATATAATACCGCGCTCCTCTGGATATAATACCGCGCTCCTCTGGATATAATACCGCGCTCCTCTGGATATAATACCGCGCTCCTCTGGATATAATACCGCGCTCCTCTGGATATAATACCGCGCTCCTCTGGATATAATACCGCGCTCCTCTGGATATAATACCGCGCTCCTCTGTAATATTCGCTGACATATTTCGCTCAGATCTTGGGACGATTCAGGCTGCAAATTTCACATCGTCCGGAGAACAAACACCACAAGGTACTAAGAATACTCCAGGAGGTGGACGTTACTATAAATGTGGCAGTGGAATAAATACTGTGCAGGGAGCAGAGAGTTATTTAGATAAATGCACACACTACATCCCAAACATGGAAAGTTTGTGAGGCGAAGAGAAGGAGAGAGGGGCTGTGGTGGTCTTATAAATAGGACCGGTCCCCACATTGCTACTCTTAATTCTCTGAATAATATTTCCTTGTGGTTCAGGCCTCCTCTCCTTTAATAACTCAGAGAAGCCGTGTGGAGTTAAATCCATTTTTATGTATTCCTGCACTGTCATTTGTGGCCACTAGAGGCCACTACAGTATATTGCCATAGCCTATAAAGGGGCTGTAAAGCTGGAGGTCAGTGTGTGTGCGGCTGGGGCCACATGGTGTGCCTGGGGAATCTGTGTACTATGGAGAACACACTGTAGGTTGCTGGGGACCAGTAAGCTTTATAGAAGAACCCTAAGCCAAGCTAGGAGAGACATATATAGGAAAGTAAATGTCATCCATGCAGGGCCACTTATGGAGAAGAGGACCTAAAGATTTGGGACAACTCTGTTGAATGTAGACGTCCAGATCACAGTAGCAGACGGCAAATATAGGATTATTAGCTTAATACTCGTTGGTCCCTTTAATACAGGTGCGTCGGACTTTGAACTCCCGGTATTGTGGCCGTATATGTATTCTAGATACTTTTGTGATGCAAATATCTGTTTGTATAGTGAAACCTGCCCATTCAAGCCTCGCTGGCTGTGAAGTTAGAGATTGGCACGGATATCCTCTGTTATAGAATGGCAGACACCTTTATTTTTAACCCTAGACGGGTTTTCCAGATTTGCCCTCTCCCTGTTGAACACACTGGAACTTTCTTATGTAGGGTCGGACGGCCTAAAACAATTGTTGTAGATGACAAAAATAAAATTAGGGTGACCACCCAATAGCACATGCAAGTCTCTGCTAACATTACTAGCAGTCACCACTAGGGGGAGCTTCATGAATATGTATTTATAGTGACTTTAAAGGGTTATTTTCATTTTTTTTTTCAGAAATCACTGTTTTGGATAGTTCTTGTAAAAACAAACACTTTTGCAATTTACTGCTCGTTAAAATTTGCAGCCGTTCTTGAGATATAAACACTTTTATTTACAGCTTGTTGCCTTGGAGACCGACCACCAGTGCTATTTGGCTTCTAAGCACTGCGCCGAACCCGGCCAGGATTAGGCAGTAAGATCTCGCTCCAGCGATCCTGTCCAGCTTCAAAACTGCTTACAAGCTCAATAGAAAATAACTTGTAAGCACTTTGCATAGTCTACTGTTTAGGAACGGTGGTCGGTCTCCAAGACAACGAAAGAGTAAACAAAAGAAAAAAGTGTTAATGTCGCCAGAACGGCTGAAAATTTTAATAAGACGTAAATTGCAAAAATGCTTGTTTTTACAAGCGCTATCTGACAATGCCAGTTTTTGAAGGTAGGAATTAACCCTTTTAAGAGCTGTATAAATATATACGCAATGAGCTCCCCCTAGTGGCGTCTGCTGTCAGACAGAATTTTATAATGTCTATGTGGAATCACTGTAGAATGAGGTGACTAAAGAGATTAGGTTCTCCAGCAGCTGTAAATGCAAGGGTCAGAAGCTTGTGTTATCTTCATTTGCTCTGCAGCTAAATGCAATCTATTGTCCACTGTTATCAGTCGTTCCATGCGTAGGAGTAGGGAACCGTAATGTTCTTTAATGCTATAACTGGCAGGAAGTCCGGAAAAAATCCTTGCCCTATAATCACTACTTTATCTAACATATTTCCAGTTCTGGGAATCTCCATAAATATATACGCACAGAGGTGTGACTAATATCATCCGCTCGTTACGTTCCAATCCAAGGATGAAGGGGAGGCAGATGCAGAGTTTTATCACCTCCCGTAGGATAATATGAATCTTTATCCTATTTGCCAACCTTTTTTTTTCCTCTATCTTGAGAAGCAAATGAAATTATTTAATATTTATAAAGTATAGGGTATAAAAAAAGAGGTGGAGTCATGATCATGGGATGTGGGAGGAGCTTAAAGGGGCTGCCAGCAGAGAAAACAAGTTACACTCACCAGTATGCCAGACATATTATTCAGTGGGTCTAGAGACATACGCCATTGTTTATATGAGCCTGCATGTTGATTCTTGTGTATATTGACTTGTTTTGTTGAAGGCCTATTGATTACTCATGGTATCAAACCCTACAATTTATTCTTCTAAATAACCTTGGAGGATAAAGACACGGGTTAATTGAACAATAGATATTTGTTAATATGTTGTATGCCTGTTGATTTCTCATTGCATCAGTCCCTGCAATTTATTGTTCTGCTATCCTTGAGGGACAAAGGCACAAGTTAATTGAATAAGCAATGTTTGTTAATTTGGTGAATGCCCGCTGATCACCTATTGTATCAGTCCCTGCAGATTATTGTTCTGCAAAAACTGAAGGCCAAAATATTCAGGTTAATTGAACACTCGAACTATGAGAGATGACCTCCTCCCACCTCTGCAAAACCTGTGGATAATGGCCTGAAAGACAGCTGTGGGTATAAACGGGACCTCTCTCTTTCTACTGGGAGACTCTAGAGGAGAGCAGCCATGGCACCATATCTCCAACTGGAGGAATACAGATTTGATCCACTGTCCATCGCTGAACTCATGGAGACGTTTGAAGAACCCAAGTTGGGACAATCAGGTCACCTGTCAACATATCTTAATGGACCCTGTCAGCATCATAAGCTTGACGCTACCTCCTCTCTGTGGGTGCCCACCAAAAGGGGGGCTCTACTGATTGGGGTAGTTGGCCCTGGAATTTGTAGATGTTCTAATTCCCAGCGAGTCAGCGGAAGGGTAAGACTCTGTTATTTGCACCATCTTATGTACCTGCTAGTACTGTACTATATGTTATTGACTGTTGGTGATACAATAAAGTATCACCCCTTTGTGTTACCCTCACCTTTTGTTGTCTGAGTAGTATTCTACCCATGGGGAAGGAGAACGGGCCTTCAGTGTGATGAGTCCTGGTTCTAAAGACAGCCAGGGCAGTGGACAAGAGCACCCACTGACCCTCGTGTCTCCATACTCATTCTTAGCAGTCCAATACTTTAGCAGCCCCAACTGATCTCCCCTTTTTGGTGTTGACCCGACCCACAGGAAAAGGAAGAAAGTCACTTCCTGCCATACCTTTTGTGTCAAAATGGGCTAGGAAGTAGAGACCAGCAGCGACCAGGCAAGCGATGATGATTATTGCTTCCATCATGTTTTTTAAAACCAATGTGAACCCTTTGAAAAAATATTTATCCATGAACCCCTGATTTTATGTAGAGTACATGTAGTCTCTACTAACTAACTTGTGGGCCTAGGAGTTTTCAAAAACTTACCCTCTCTGGCTGGCTCATCTGATTTGTTTTGCCCAGAATTTGATAGGTATGTCCTTCCCAGTTTGTCATCTTTTAGGACGATAGTCAATCTACTTATCAGTGGGTTCCCTAAGTACGAAACTCCCAGTGATGATCCCATACAGACGATAAGAGGATCTCAGACATACTTGTGACTGTGTCCATTGAGGTCTATCACTCCCAAAGACGTCGGTGAATAGGGGCCTGTGCATGTCCGGCCACCTCACCCATATACATAGTTTTCATCCGGCTTGAATTTGCAGGCTCCTTGGTGTTGCAAAGCCAAGTATATGGACATCATCTTGGAACGGCTAAGCTAGATTGCAGCAGAGTGGTTTGAGTGGATAGCACCTTCAAGTAGTGGAGATGAGTCTGGATTGACAGACAAACACCTTGATGCAGCAGATTTGAGGGTGCGGACATTACTTTGAGAGAACAGTGCCAGATTAACAGACAGTTTAGAGCCAAGTGTATGGACAGTACCTTGGAACAGCACAGGTGTGTGTGTTAGTAGGCAGATGTGAAGACTGCAGTAGAGCCTAGGAATAATAGAGCTGGGTTAGTCAAGTGTCTCAGCTAGTGTCACGTTGTGACTATAGGGTAGCTAGGGCTGTGGGTCCTAATTTAGTATTTTGAGCAAAAGGAGCCCTAGGCCATCCCTGTCCCAATGATAACCCCGATGGTGGGGATGCCTGGGTCACGTACCTCGCTCAACTCCTGCATGGTACTAATTTGACCTCATGCATCACCCAGTGAGGAAGGGGCAGAAGTGAAAGGGTTAACACAGAAAGGTGAAAATCTCAGTCACACAGGAATAAACACTAAGGTACAAGAGTAAGAAGTCAGTGAGGCAAAGAAACTACATGAAACAACAAAGGGGAAGGAAAAGGTTTCCACCAAAAACCAAACACAACAATCACAGGGCAACCACCAGAAATACCTGGATATGTCCACCTCTCCAGTCCGGGTTAGGACAAGCTATAACTGGCACTACCTGAATAGTCTAGCACAGCATGTGACCAAGGAGTACTAACAAGCTAACCCAGAAGAGATTTAACTCTTCGTAACCTGTCTAGAAGCTACAAGTCTTTGCATCAATGTCTGAGTCTGCCTTCTCTGATTACGGCGACTAGTGAAGTTACAAGGAAGAGTGCCAAAACCTATAGATTCCACAGACCCTGACGCCGTCATGACAGTCGGCGACGTTTTGTAAAAATCTATTTGTGACAGTTAGATGACCAAGTAGCATGCTATGACCTGAATACTCAGGAGGCACGCCACTGCCTGAGCCGACCTTAAGAGATCTGGGAGGACTATATAAGAGGCACGTTTCACTAACTCGACAGGCTCTAGCACAAAGACAGCTGGCGTTGAAAGGAAGAAGGAAGCAAAGCCCGGCGCTGGAGCCCAGACAGGTAACAACAGTAGTAAGTCTAAACCACGCCTTTCCTGCCTTTTCTATGCTGTGGAGATGTTCTTCTGACTCTGACTTACCACGATGATGTCAATCCTGAATGCAGAAGACCTGGAAAACCGCTCTCAGAGGAAGCAGCTGGGGGCAAACATAGGACACAAGGTTTTATATTCACTTTTTAGTACCAGAGTGGAGAGTCATTTTAAGCATAATGGGTCCAAGGGGCATCCTCCCTCAAGATGTTGAGTCCAAGGGGCATCCTCCCTCAAGATGTTGAGTCCAAGGGGCATCCTCCCTCAAGATATTGATTCCAGTACCCCGGAAGAGGACACAGTTGCGTTCAGACATCTCAGGAGGTGAGTTTAGGTGTTAACCCTAACCTCCTGGGCCCATTAATTTTAAAAGTTAAGTTAGTGGACAACCCCTTTAAACATCTTTATTTGTAACAATGATATAATTGATCATGATAGGGGAGCCCCACCAATCTCAACCCAACATTGTGCATGCAACACTGGATATAGTGTGTTTTTAGATCCGACAGACCTGGCCAGATCCCGCATGTTGACATATCAGGCTCCAGCTGACAGTTCTGGCGCTTTACTGTCAATATATCTTCATTATGCCAGGCAGTAATTAAACGAGCGGACCTTCGCGGCCTCGTTATATTTTGCCATTTATCAGCCGTAGCCTGACAATGTGCTCTTTGTATGGAGTAAAACTAATGAATGCCAAGCAGGACACTTATTATACGGAGATCAGTGGCCGGTTCTCATGCCGCCCCTCCTTCTTGTTTTTTCCATTTTATATGCTCCTTTGTGAAATGCTTCGGGTGCTTGTATAAGGTTTCCAGCCACCTTAAGTATGTCAGTGCGGAAACTGTGCCAAATTCTGCAAGAGATCCTCTCACCGCGCATGACCATTGTTTCGAGTCGAGAAATGCAAGCTTTTAACTCTTGGGAATTACCTGGAAGCGATACAAGGTCAACCCGTTCACCCGCAACAGCAAAAAAAGGAATATGCAGCAACAAACAAACAAAAACAAAAAAGTGCAAAAAACAAATATATGTAATAAAAAAACATAATAAAAAACATACAAGATTTGTTTTTGTTTTTTTTTTCACCCTCACTTTCATATTAAAAAGTTATACTTTATGAAAAAAAATGCAAATAAAAGCTAAAATAAAACATTGACTGAAAAATAAAATATTTAGAAATTTGGATTACCGCTTGTGAGAACAGAAGAAATACACAGGCATGTCATTTCCAAGAATCTCCGGAGACTTCCCGGAGTGTTCGTTTATTTTATACCCTTCATGACTATTGGGGTTCCGTACATTAGTTTAGTAGATTCTTACCTAATTGCAAATATCAGAATTCATAGCTGCATAAAATGTGAAGGACCACCCAACTGAAAAATTATAAATTTAGAAATTCGAAGATGAATTACGAGTAGATGGGGCTTGACCTGCTGAAAAGAGGGCATCTTCTTTATCCCCCCCCCCCCCCAAAAAAAAAAAATCTCTTAGAAAATAATTTATAAAAGTTGATTCTTACTGGTCAACTTTCACTGGTGGTCATCTGGGAGGTTAGAACAGATAGTCAAGCCCTCATTATATAGGCTATGCCCTCCCACTTGACACACTTTCTACACCCTGTTTCCCGCCCCTCGAATGTGTAATTAGACCCCAGGAATCTTTCTGGCGATGGAGCACTGTACCCTACAAGATTTCAGGACGTTAGGTTGGCCCATTAAAGAGGTTGACTTTAACATTGATGGCCAATCCTTAGGATAGGACATCAATATGTCTGATCGGTGGGGGTTCGACACCTGACACACCCTCTGATCAGCCGTTCCCGGTGTCGGTGGCACCCGGGAACTGCTCAGTTATGGGGCTGCACAGCCCAGCTTTGTCTACGAAATAGTGGCTGCGGTCGGGTACTGCACATCCGCCTCCTATTAATTTGAATAGGGGGCGGATATTCAGCACCTGGCCGCGGCCACTATAGAGTCGAAAGAGATGTGCGGCTCCATAAATGAGCAGTTCTACAGCTGATTGGTGGGCTTGCCGAGTGTTCCACCCCTATGGATCAATTATTGACCATAGGCCATCAATGTTAAAGTCCCGGACAACCCCTTTCATCCAACTTAGAAGGATATGAATGGTGAGAACAAAATAAATTCACAGGCTTGAGATTTCCAACGATCTCCATAGTTTTTGTGGAGTGTTTGTATATTTATACCCTTCACGAACATAGGTGTTCCATGTATACATTTAGGTGGTTGAGACAAAGTACAGTTCTCTGTTGTAGTCCGCTGGTGAGAATTACAACATCATAACTATGAGGTTTGGCAAGGCTGAAGGCATTACCACATTCCTTACCCTTACAAGGACCCACCTGACCACCACTGATTAGCTGCAGGGTCTGACGACAGACCAGGATAAATGGTCTTAGTGGTCTGCAGACTGAATGTTAATAAGTGCGGGAAAGCATGAAAGTTTGGAGGGGTTCAAAGTACACTTAGTTCTGGACACTCTTCAAAAAGTGATGGAGAATCCCTTTAAGTCATCTTCTCTACCTATCTAAATAGCCTAGCCATTATATAGTGTCTGTCTGGCACCGAGGACACAGATTCCCCACCAGCTCCTACTATCTACGCCCTGGTCCCTAATGAGCCGGGGTCTGCGGCGTATACATATACTGCACAGACGGGATATCTGGCCGTCTAGAGACAGGTGTGGCATCACGGGAGCGTCGTTGCTTGTAACTACATGTGTTTTACAACCAGGTGGATCGTGTCACATGAAATTTAATGTTACCTTTATTGGAGTTCTTGTTTGATGGCGCCTCGTGCATCAGAGATGTCACTCAATAGGTAAAACATAGAGTGACCCCATAAGTGTAATCCCCCCCTGTGTCCCCGATATAGCAGGACAGTCAGGAATCACTGCTCCCTCAGAGGTGATCGATTATACATATCGTGTCAGGGAGACGTCTTCCCTTTTCTACAAATGGAGAAGAACCCGGGAACATGGAGTTCAAGAGCGTTCTATGATATAAGGATCACTACCACCGGGACTGGTGTTGATGGACCCGATATCTTGGCTCACTCAGTTACGGGGACACTGCGGCTGGCTCAGTTATGGGGACACTGGCTGGGTCTGTTACGGGACACTGTGGCAGGCTCTGTTGCGGGGGCACTGTGGCTAGCTCTGTTGCGGGGGCACTGTGGCTGGCTCGAGGATATAGTAGGCACAGAGCTTTGTTCTCCTTCTGAACCAACAGACAGAAGCAGTTGGAGGACTTGTTCAACTCCATAACACAGTGCTGCTCCCACTCCCTGTGTTTATGAGGTGGGCCAATGTAATGGGTGGGCCGGAAGTGTAGACAGAATCTACAGCACCAATCATTCAATGACACTGGGGATCCCCTTTAAATGTAATTACCACACGTGGGTGTAGTCAGGATAAGAATTACAGTTCACCAGTAACTAAATATAAACCAGTCAGACTATAATTTACTATGTTGGAGTCCGTCAATGTCAGATGGCCGAGCCTGAGAAATTCTCAATATTATACACAGCATAAATCTCCTGGAAGGATACCGCGACATTGAAGCTCAATAGATACCGGAACATACCACAGGGCATGCGGTAGACACTTAGATGCTTTCATGATGTTAAAGGAGAACTCTAAGTTTTCATTTGTGATCAGTCATTGGAGAGTCCTTCATACTCAGGGGTAAGATGGTAAGATCCAACATGTGGTTGCTATTTGACACTAACAAGTATCTCCCCTATGTTCCTTTGGTATCACAACTGATGAAGGAAGGACTTACAATGGTCCATCATGTTCCAGAATTAGCCCATTTGATGACGGAGCCAACAAGGTCACATTTTTGAAGAACGTTGTATGAGTTCTTCATGGGAGGAGACAACCCAGAAAGTCTTAATATAATTCCAAGTACTTTGATAGAGCTGTGAACCTAAGAGGTTCTTCACGAAAGGTGGAAGCCAGAATGTCACATAGGAAGATGAGATTCTATGTAATATTCATGCGAGGAATAACTCCTATAGAAGTCATGTTTTCAGGATCTCCTTGGGAGTTCCTCATGGGAGGAGACGATCCAAGAAGTCAGAATGTAAAGATGATCCCAGAAGTTAGAAGAGACGGTAACTCATGAAGTCATCTTTTGAAAATACATCCTGAAGTTCTTCATAGGAAATGGAAACCAGAAAATCACATATGAAGATGAGACACTGAACAGTTCATAGAAGGACACTCCCAAATATGTCTAATTTTGAAGGTCACTTTAGAAGTTCCTCATGGGAAGGAGACAACTTTAGAAGTCATAATAGAAAGATGATGCCAGGACAATTTCTGAAGGAGTATCTCACTTTTTGAAAATATCCCTGAAGTTCTTCATGGGAGGTAGAAACCCAGAATGTTTCATATCAATGCGAGATGCTAAAAATAGATAATGGTAGAGTGCACCCCAACCCTGGTATCTAGAGTTACTCTTGGGTAGGAATGAAGTAAGTCAAATTATAAAGTCGATTCCAGGAGTACTTCAGAAGAGGTGCAAATCCAAGAAGTCACATTTTGAGGAGTCCTTCAGAAAATTAGTGGGCCTCCTATTTTTTAGGTGATCCGTAAAGATCTGTAAGGGTGGAGCACCCTAAAAAGTCCCATTTTCTGCCATTTCAGTGGTTTTCAGCCATGTTTGCCACCCTGCTTTTAAAGCTTCACAACTACCATAGTTAATGGTGTCCAGATTTACTCCTCTGCAGGAATAATGCTCGAAAAATGCAGGCAAACATAGAAGTGGAAAGTTTCTTCGGCCCACATTTACCACCAGGGGGAGCTCTAATATGGATTTATACTGTATAGCTAGGATTTGTTTCAAAAGGAGCTGTACACGTCTGTATGCGTCTAGCTCCCCCTAGTGTTGACTGTAAGAAACCAGAATTTTAGAGTTTAACTATATGGATGAGTGCATGAGAGCGGAAAAAACAGTTTCACTGATAGATCCGATGGCACCAGTATCGAATCCTGATGGATTAACTAGAAAAATATTTAGGATTGAGAGTCCTCAGTGGTTTCCTGCATCAAGATGGATTAACTAATAATGGATGTTTAAGTTTTAGGTGCATTCATCACACGGGTGAGTCATGAGCCAACGCTATGCCATCCAGGCGTGTTCACAAATGACTCACACCAGAAATCTTGAATGTTGATTTTCCACTGTCCCTTTATTTCTGGAGCGCGGAGAAGTGACACAATCACAGGAGATGGAACGTCCTATAAAAACATTGGCAGGGTTGCCAGCGAAAATGCATTTAGTCATTTCTGCAAACTGTTTGCGCTGGGGGTTGGGAGGATGCAGTTGCTCCACTTTGACAAATAATAGAGATACTATTGAAGGTGTTCATCTAGGATTGTGCATCTCCCCGCCCTTGTGTGTAGTGTAAGGTTTCGCCGGCAAACAATGGCGTGTTGTAATGCAACCCTGGACATTGAAAATCAGCTCACTGCCAGAGAGCTACACAATACTGCTCAAAAGCAATAGAAATATAAAAAAAAATCTAATGTAATTTTTAGTTAATTTTGTGTTATTTTTACTAATTCATTGCATATATAAAAATGTGACTACCTTCAGCCACCACTAGAGGGAGCTTAGGAGATAACTGTATACAAATTTAATAAGTATGCGGTAAGCTCCCCCTAGTGGTGGTGACTTGTCATTTCAGGTGACTTCAGAATAAGCTGCCATGCGTGTGTACAAGATGAATAACACTATTTCTGGTCATTATATGACTTGCATTTTTTTCACCAGTTTTCCTCTCTGCGGGCTCTATTTCTAATCTTCAGTCGTCTCTGAGCTGGTGTGTGGAGACTAGCTGCTATGATGTCTCCTACATACAGCAGGCACAGACATGGGAGAGTCCTGCTGCCCCATGAAATACACCCACAATAGTAGGAGCACGAGGGACGTTACACAGTAGTACTGAGCAGAGTAGCTGTGAATTCAGCATTGCAGTGAGATAAAACACTTACTATAAAGTGCTTGTGTGTCTGTGCTTCTCCCTTCTACTTTATTTGTGTCAACTGTGAGTGATAAATTAACTATTTTAAAGGGGTTTTCCAGGAAAAACATGCAAATTAAAAGTAGATTTTTTTTTAACCTTTTCTCAAAAACAGCGCCACTCTTGTCTATGTCTTGTCTCTGGTACTGCGTCTCCATCTTCTTTTTTTTCTTTTCTCAAACAATGTAATAGCTCATTGCAATACTTTCCCCACTAGTGAGGTTTAATTTATGCCTTATTTACATAAAATTAAAAATCCCCTTTAAGGCTTCCCCCCCCCCCCCAAAACCCCATTTTTGCAATTTTTCAGACTTTGCATGTTTTCAGCTTCCCTTGTGCAGACCATAATTCTTGATGACCAGCAGCCAATTAAAAGTAAATTAGAGAGATAGAGATGAGTAAAGAAAGAAAAAAAAATCCCATTAAAGCCTTCTCCGTTCATGTATTACTTGTCCCGAGCAGACATCTGATTATCTCCAAGGCTAGAAATTACATTATCTGACTCTGGGTTAAAGAATTACAGCTTTTCTTCCTGAAAGCCAAAGAGGGAGTTACCAGAAGGACAGCTGAATCGAGGGTAAAGGCGGCCATAGACTGGACTTCTCCATCAGGAGATCTATAGACACACTGCTGTATATAGTGGCTTTACCGGCAGCTAACAGGCACTGAGCACTACATAAGGAATCTAGGTAGGTTCCCAGACATTGACCTCACACCCCCATGCCATCCTATTGCTTACCAGAGGTCATAGATTACCCTATATAAGTTTGTGCCCCATTTAAACTTGACATCTAAGGAACAGTGATGGTACATGAAGGTAGTTGGTGATACTAACTCTGCTAGAAGAGTGAACAACTCTCTGTGTCTCCAGCAAAGTTTCTTCTGGAGGTGTTGAGTAGATGGAAATTGGATGTGGGGCAGACAGAGGCCATGAAGGAAATGTGTCTTGTAAAAAGGACCTGATCCAATAAGGAGTTTCCACCTCCTATGGTTGCCAGCTTTGAAATGATGACAGGTATAAAATTCTGTTTGGGGAAGCACAGGACCCTATTCAGGCTCGGACTGGCCAGCAGGCAATTTGGAGAATCCTCCGGTAGGCCCCTGTGAATTATCTAATGAGTAGTGAAGAGTGAACAAATCTCTGTGTCTACAGTAAAGCTTCTTCTGGAGGTGTTGACTAAAGGGAAATAGGGTGTGGGGTAGACCGAGGCTATGAAGGAAATGTGTCTTGTGAAAAGGACCTGATCCAATGAGAAGTTTCCACCTCCTATGGTTGTCAGCTTTGGAAAGATGACAGGTATAAAATTCTGTTTGGGGAAGTACAGGACCTTACTAAAGCACGGACTGGCCAACAGGTGAACAGGAGAATCCTCCGGTAGGCCCCTGTGAATTATCTAATGAGTAGTGAATGAATTTCTCTGTGTCTTCAGTAAAGTTTCTTCTGGAGGTGTTCACTAAATGGAGATAGGGTGTGGGGTAGAGGCCATGAAGGAAATGTGTCTTGTAAAAAGGACCTGATCCAATGAGAAGTTTCCACTTCCTATGGTTGCCAGCTTTGGAAAGATGGCAGGTTTAAAACTGTTTGGGGAAGGGCGCACAGAAGCCGAATCAGGCTCGGACTGGCCCACAGGCGAACAGGACAATCCTCCGGTAGGCCCCTCGGACTGGCCCACAGGCGAACAGGAGTATCCTCCGGTAGGCCCCTCGGACTGGCCCACAGGCAAACAGGAGAATCCTCCGGTAGGCCCCTCAGACTGGCCCACAGGCGAACAGGAGAATCCTCCGGTAGGCCCCTCGGACTGGCCCACAGGCAAACAGGAGAATCCTCCGGTAGGCCCCTCAGACTGGCCCACAGGCGAACAGGAGAATCCTCCGGTAGGCCTCTGTGAATTACCTAATGAGTAGTGCAGAAAAAAAGCATCATCTAATCATTCATTAGTCAATCTACCCAAATTAATATGACATAGCAAAAGGAACTTTGTGTACTGAGGTCAGGCTATCTATGCATGTAGCTGAACAGTGGGCCCCAAGAATCAATGTTACTGGTGGGCCTTTGCCAAGCCAGTCCGGCACTGAGCCTCATGCGTACTGACTAATCACTGTGTGTCCAGAAAAGGTATTTTTTGGAGGTGTTAAGTAGTCAGAGATTTTGTGTGGTGGACAGAAAAGAGCCCTCAAAGAATAACTGCGTTGCCCATAGCAACCAATCACAATACAGCACTAAAAAATGAAATTGGTGCTGTGATCGGTTGCTATGGGCAACACAGGCCTTTTTTGGCCTTTAGACACTTATATAAATGTCCCCCCAATTAGATCTTTTCATTACACTGTGATTAGACTATACATCTAAAAGCCGGAAAACCCCTTTAAGTGGAATTTAGTCATTTATTGAGTCGCTACCTGTGCTGTTATTTCCTTCTCGGCCTCATTTCCCCTGTGTGCTCCATTCACATCATGTAAACAAGGGCTTGTTATTGTGAAGCCTCCCGTGGAGACCGGGCCGAGCGTTCCTCCGTACATGATATATACCCAGGTGGAAGGGTTTGGTTTGGATGACATTCATTTGTCATCGCGTCTAAAATCAACATTCAGCATTTTAGGTCACCGTGGAAACAAAACACCATATATAATAAAAAGGTCAAAAACAGAAAAAAACATACAAAAAAAATGAAAGAAAAAAAATACACACACAGTGGGGAAAATAAGTATTTGATACAATAGAAAAACAGAACTTAATATTTGGTCCAGAAACCTTTGTTTGCAGTTAGAGATCAGACATTTCTTGTAGTTCTTGACCACGTTTGCACAAATTGCAGCAGGGATTTTGGCCCCCTCCTCCATACAGATCTTTCAGGTTTCGGGGCTGTCGCTGGGCAACATTGAGTTTCAGCTCCCTCCAAAGATTTTCTAGTGGTTTCAGGTCTGGAGTCCACTGCAGGACCTTGAAATGCTTCTTACGGAGCCATTTGTTAGTTGCCCTGGCGGTGAGTTTCGGGTCATTGTCATGCTTGAAGACCCAGTCACGACCCATCTTCAATGCTCTTACTGAGGGAAGGAGGCTGTTTTGATACATGACCCATCCATCCTCCCTTCAATACAGTGCAGTCGTCCTGTCCCCTTTGCAGAAAAGCACCCCCAAAGTATGATGTTTCCTCCACCATGCTTTACGGATGGTACGGTGTTCTTAGGGTTATACTCATCCTTCTTCCTCCAAACTCGGCGAGTGGAGTGGATACCGAAAATTTCTATTTTGGTCTCATCTGACCACATGACCTTCTCCCATGTCTCCTCTGGATCATCCAGATGGTCATTGGCGAACCTCAAATAGGCCTGGACATGTGCTGGCATAAGTAGGGTGCCCTGCAGGATTTTAATCCATGACGACTTAGTGTGTTGCTATTGGTAATGTTGGAGACTGTGTTCCCATCTCTCTTCAGGTCATTGACCAGGTCCTCCCATGTAGTTCTGGGCTGATTCCTGACCTCTCTCAGAATCATCCCTACCCCATGAAGCGAGATCTCACATGGAACCCCAGACCGAGGAAGATTGACAGTCATCTTGTGTTTCTTCCATTTTCTGATAATTGTGCCAACAGTTGTTGCCTTCTCACCAAGCTGCTCGCCTATTGTCCTGCAACCCCATCCCAGCCTTCTGCAGTTTTACATTTTTTTTCCCTGGTGTCCTTAGACAGCTCTTTGGTCTCGGCCATGGTGGAGAGGTTAGAGTGTGATTGAATGTGTGGACAGGTGTCTTTTATACAGATAACGAGATCAAACAGGTGTAATTAATACAGGTACTGAGTGCAGAGGAGGAGGCTTCTTAAAGAAAAACTAACAGGTCTGTGAGCCAGAATTCTTGCCGGTTGGTCGGTGATCAAATACTTATTTCATACAATAAAATGCAAATTAATTATTTAAAAATCCTACAGTGTGCTGACATGATTTATTTATAAAGGATTTACAAGTTTCATGCAAATAATTTCCTGGCAGGAAATCATGGAAATATCAGTCTGTGCTTCAAATCGAAATCTCGGCTTGCTGTCAGTGAACTGACACATCCGCATGTTCCCTTAACAGTGTATCAGAGCCACCAACTAAAATGCCCTGCGCCTGCGTCAGTCCAGGCTCCAACTTCCTGCAATAAAACTACATTTCCATTCAAAACTTCCCAAGTGCTGTAAATATTTCTTATTCCACACATTAATTCACGTGTTAGTGCAGCAGTTTGTGCTCCAGAGCTGCACTCTCTGGGGATATTGTAACCATAGACAGCCATTTTGGATGTGAAAGGAAACCGCTTTTAGTCAGCAAAGTGTATGAGCATTTTAAAAAAAGTTCACATTCTGGGTAAACACGAAAAAAAAAAAATCAAACACTCATTGGGACAAAAACAGCCGCATGACAGTCCACGGAAATGAGAGAAAACTAATAAAATGGTCGACTTCGACCATGACAAACAACTGTTCTGTGAAAATGATGAACATTCGAAATCATTCAAAAGCAACCAGCCAGAAGCGTTCTTTATTTATTTTTTCCAGAGGACGATCAGCGCGACCTTGTGATCATTCATCATGGGCCTTAAAGGGGTCATCCATATGATCTTTAATTTTCACAAATATGTTAAGGGGGGGGGGGTGTGATGTGGTTTTGTGACACTAATACATAAGTATTACGAATTCTCCTCCTCCTTCCTCCAGTTCTTGAAGTGGAAAAGGATGAGAATCATGTGACCAGCCCCGCCCATCAGTCTCCTCCAATTGGAAAATACTTGAAATGCGAAAGCAGTATTTCCATTGGAGGAGACTGATAGGCAGGGCTGGTCACGTGACCCTCTAACGGCAGCCATTTTGAAAACAGAAGAACTGGGTAGTCCGTGTGTAAAAAAAAAAAAAAAAGTGGGAGCAAAATCAATAATACTTCTATATTACGATCACAAAATCATGTCCTCAACGCATTTGTTAAAAAAAAAATTAGAAAGCGGAAAACCCCTTTAAGTATGTAGTCAGACATCTGTTTTTTTTCCCCCTCAAATTATCCATCCAGCAGTCGCCTTGGCACCGATGTACTTGCTGAGCAAAGCGATTTTAAGCTTCCCAGTCAGTGACCGGAAACATCAGTGCAGCCCTAGAGGCGAGAAAACTACCGAGTATCAACTTCCCCCTCTATCCCCCCAGACCACCAAAGAGGAGCCGGCAATTCCCTTGGGGTACTCGAAGGGTTAAGTATTAACTCCTCCAGGACTCTAGACCACCAGGGCCGCTTCACTTTTTCGAATTTTCTGTTGCATTTTTATATTATGAAAAATACGGTAAATTTTTGTCTTTTTTTCCCCCGTTTTAAGCAAAACCAGGGAGGGCGTGCCTGAGGCCTCTCCGACATGTGCGGCTTAAGGAACTTCCAAGAGGTAGAAAAAAAACAAAACCCAAAACATGTGTTTCCAATCTGCGCGGCCGGTGACTCCCAGCTCTTAGTCATCGTTTCCATGATTTAGAGGAAAGACTTTTTTTCTGCATTCACCTTTTTACATTTTGCTTTCCATTAAGATGTAAAGAATTTCCTATTTTTCACCTAAAAATTCTGTACACAGAGTATTAAAAGGCCCGTAACGACCCTGTGGGCTCGTCATACCGTAGGCTTTTAGGACTAATTAGTCACCCTACGACTAGGGCTCACTCCGTCGGTGACCTACACGTGACAAAGCAAAGGAAGTTTCGCAGCCTCTCTGTGGGTTTCGCCACAGCAGAGCTTCACCACAGGCCCATAAGCCAAGTGCTCATAGTGATAATCCATTTGCCCTTTTATTGCTTTATGTGGCTTTTAGAAGCTGGCAAAGAGGAGACCACAAAAAAAGGAAGACACAAACCAAGAGCACAGAAACTCGAAAAATAAAAATCTAAGTTTTTATACTATTTAGTAGCAATAAACCTAGCACAAAAATAATACACGCACAAAACGGCCATCGCTGCAGGGTTAACGCAGAACTACCGCGCTGAGATAAAAACGGGCAATGTCCACAGTATCGAGTATGAAAAATAATGGACACCTTCTTTGCAAAACAGCGCCACATTTGTCCACTGGTTGTGCGTGGTACTGCACCTCAGCCCCCCCCCCTTTTTTTTTTTACCCTGCACAACAAATATAAGGGATGATCCACAACTAAACTTTAAAAAAAAAAAAAAAAAAAAAAAAAGTGCAACATGACGAAAAAACAAAAACAAAAAGGGTCATTTAGCTACCGAATCCCTGTTAGCACAACAAGGGTCCTATGTGGGTCTCCTAGTTTTTTTATGGACATGACATGTGACAGCTGTAGTCAATCACCTTAGAAGTGACACGTTGGGCACCGCTGCAACAGTCACCTAAGGAAGCAAGGAGAACGGCAGGGTACCCCAGCAATACCAAGGAAATGCTGGGAATCAAGGGAATGTAACCAAGCTTGGCCAATTTTTTTTTTTTTTAAGTTTAGTTGTAGACAACCCCTTTAAAGACGGTTTTACATGGTCGGTTCAGGTCGGAATACAACATAACTGTAGAGATTTTGCTAGAAAAATATCGGATTATCTGGATTATCAAAAGCTGAATTAAAAGGAATTTTTTATTTTTTTTAATTTTTATTTTTTTGGAATCCCCATAAAATTAAAACCAGATCATTGATTTATTTGTACAGGATTTTTATTTCCTAATTAGGTATCAAATTATATTCAACATAAGTTATGTCTTTGATTAATATAAGAAAGGCGCAAATTCGGAATAAACAGGAATAAACTCGTTACGGCCTTGCGTACATATACAATATACATATATCAATTTAACCTATCAACAAATCAGGTACCTTGTATCATTGGTTGAATATCTGAGACATACAGACGAAAAAACATATTGAAAAAAAAAAAAAAAAATGCAAGAAAACCAAGAAAAAAAAAAAGCCTTGCGTTAAAATAAAAATATAGCACAACTTTATTTTTTTTAGAAAAGGCTGTTCAAAATACTAAAACAGACATCGTCCCTTTGTCCCCTCCCCCACCCCAGTATGAACTTTTGGTTGACTGTACACTTCCATTATACCATCTCTCTGTTGTTTCGGATGGCGCAACAAAGAATCATGCTGAAGATCATTCCGAAAATCTGCAAGATAAAAAGTCCATGGATTAAAGAAGTTCTCAGTCTGAAATGATTTTCTATGACAATTATTAGATGGCAAATCAGTAGATTAAGGAGGAATAGTGGCTCGGTCTGACTCCTGGACCAATCAGATCAGTAGGACAACAGCGCTAGTCTCACTCAAGGATCAACCAGTGATCAGTAGATCAAGGAGGACTACAGTGCTGGGCTAACTACTGGACCAAGCAGCGATCATAGATCAAGGAGGACTACAGTGCTGGGCTAACTACTGGACCAAGCAGCGATCATAGATCAAGGAGGACTACAGTGCTGGGCTGACTACTGGACCAAGCAGCGATCATAGATCAAGGAGGACTACAGTGCTGGGCTGACTACTGGACCAAGCAGCGATCATAGATCAAGGAGGAGGACTACAGTGCTGGGCTGACTACTGGACCAACGAGTGATCAGTAGATCAAGGAAGACTACAGCGCAGGTATGACTACTGGAGCAAGCAGCGATCAGTAGATCAAGGACTACAGCGCAGGTATGATGCCTGGACCAACAAGTGATCAGTAGATCAAGGAAGACTACAGCGCAGGTATGACTACTGGAGCAAGCAGCGATCAGTAGATCAAGGACTACAGCGCAGGTATGATACCTGGACCAACGAGTGATCAGTAGATCAAGGAGGACTACAGTGCTGGGCTGACTACTGGGCCAACGAGTGATCAGTAGATCAAGGAGGACTACAGTGCTGGGCTGACTACTGGACCAACGAGTGATCAGTAGATCAAGGACTACAGCGCAGGTATGATGCCTGGACCAAGCAGCGATCATAGATCAAGGAGGACTACAGTGCTGGGCTGACTACTGGACCAATGAGTGATCATTAGATCAAGGACTACAGCGCAGGTATGATGCCTGGACCAAGCAGCAATCAGTAGATCAAGGAGGACTACAAGGCTGGTCTCACTCGTGGACCGACTAGTGATCTGTAGATCAAAGAGGACTACAGCGCCAGGCTGATTCCAGGGCCAATCAGAGATCAGTAGATCAAGGAGGACTACAGGCCTAGTCTGACTTCCCAGCGATCAGAAGATCAAGGAGGACTACATCACTGGTCTCACTCCTGGACCAGCCAGCAATCAACAGATCAACGAGGACTACAGCACTGTTCCAACTCTTGTTCACTGTGCGCATGGCTCATGTGTTCCTGCTTTAAATAATTGTTTTCTTGTTTCTACAAGACTAGGGAGTTCTCCACCTCTCCTTGTGAGCCATGCGCACAAAAGCCGTTCTATGCAGCGTGTCCACATTGGAAATTACCTTTCTGAACCCTGCTCATACAGGTATTATACATATGACCAGGTTTTTAAACAAATCAGATAGGGATTACATACATTAGTTAGGACTGCTCTAATACGGGTATACCTTGACGTTTGGTAGAGCAGCTTAACATACATTTTTTGCAAAAAAACTTATCAACCAAATACCCTGTGTTTTAACATCTTTTTACTAGCACTTGCTGTTTACTGTGATTTTTCTACAACAGCATTTTTTTGGTTTTACTGTGCTTTTTTTGTGTTTTCAGTCTCTTGGTGGTGTGAATATGTCTCTACAGGCTTGTTCACTGTGCACATGGCTCATGTGTTCCCACTTTAAATAACTGTTCCAACTCTTGGACCAACCAAAGATCAGTAGATCAAGGAGGACTACAGCGCCTGTCTGACTCTTGGAACCAACCAGCAATTGGTTAATCAAGGTGGACTACAGAGCTGGCCTGACTCCGGGCTCAACCGGCGATCAGAAGATCAAGGAGGACTACAGAGCTGGCCTGACTCCTGGACAAACTAGCGATCAGTAGATCAAGGAGGACCGACTCCTGGACCAGCCATGGACAAACTAGCGATCAGTAGATCAAGGAGGACCGGCTCCTGGACCAGCCATGGACAAACTAGCGATCAGTAGATCAAGGAGGACCGGCTCCTGGACCAGCCATGGACAAACTAGCGATCAGTAGATCAAGGAGGACCGACTCCTGGACCAGCCAATAATCCGGAGACCTAGGAACTAATCTAACTCCAGGACCAACTAGCGATTGGTAGATCAAGGAGGGTTACAGTACTGGTCTGACTCCTGGACCAACCAACAATCAGTAGATCTAAGAGTACTAGAGCGCGGGTCTGACTATTTTCTTTCTGATCTGCCATGTCCAACTTTCTGCTCCTGCAGGTTTCTCACTAACCAGGAGGATAAGACATCGGCTCATCTACGGCCGCCACTGGAATCAAATTATTGCGAACTTAACCCATGAAGCCACTAGTTATAATACCAGCTCCACCAATGTCAACATGACTTCGAGAATCTACAATTGCAGGAAGCCCTTTAATAAAAGGGGACATTTCAACAAGACAACCCATTTTTCATAAAAGCCTGACAAGATCCGATCATTTGGTGCAAGCTGCAGACAGCCATACATACGTACCATGACCACTGCAATTCCAATTCCGACTGCTCCAATAATGTGAAACTTCTTGTTGAAAATTTCCGCGATGGCATTTGGACAACCCTGGAAAATTGAACGAAAAATTATAAAATATCAAAGTCCGGTCAGAACGTCCAATAATGTTGATTTTGTGGCAATTATTTTGACATGGGATATCCAACCTTTTATTACATGTTCTGCCACCACCAGGGGGAGCTCAGGAGAATACTTCACACCAGAGTATACAGAAAGCTCCCCCTAGTGGTGGCTGTAGGCAGCCCAAATTTTAGCACTTAAAAAGGGGTATTCTTGTTGCATCATTTATCACCTACTCTTTATATTTTCATGCTGCACCAATCCACAGATGGTCTACATTCCACCATATACAATACCTGCATGATAAAGACTAATCAAGACTACTATACCTGGACAGTGAATGCCTCCAATCCAGTCTTGGGACAAATATCAGACAGTAGAGTTTCTGCTCCTATGACTTTACCGCAACAATCCAACTGCAAAATTAAAACAACCAGAGGGTGTAACTTACATCACTGACAATCAATAACAGCAAAAAAGATGTACTAAAATAAAAAGAATGATGAAAAAGGGAAAAAGGGAGGGCTTAGTGGTGAAACATATGCAATATATATGTATATAAAAATAAAAGGTAGACGATGAGCTAAAAAGAAGGGACAGCCATGGGGGCGGAGTGGGAGAGACAGATAGCCATTGGAGTCAGAGGGGAGGTTAAAGAAGGAGGGACGGACAGCAAGGGGGTGGAGGAGATCTAAGAGGGAGGAATGGACAGAAAAGGAGTGGAGGAGGCCCTAAGAGGGAAAGACGGACAGCCATGGGAGGGTCAAAGAGAGAGAGGGATGGACAAGCAAGGGGAAATTCAAAGAGGGAAAAGACAGACAGCCATGGGAGGGTCAAAGTGGGAAAAACGGACAACCATGGGAGGGTCAAAGAGGGGTCATAAGTGGGTCAAAGAGGGAAAGACAGACAGCCAGGGGAGGGTCAAAGAGGGGTCATAAGTGGGTCAAAGAGGGAAAGACAGTCATGGGAGGGTCAAAGTGGGAAAAACGGACAGCCATGGGAGGGTGAAAGGGGGGGCCATAAGAGGGTCAAAGAGGGAAAGATGTAAAGCAAGGGGAAAGGTCAAAAACAGAGGGACAGGCAGCCATTGGGGCAGTCAGAGATGAAGGGACAACCAGGGGGTCAAGACACAGACTTCCCAAGCTGACCCTAAGGGAAGGAGACAGAGGGGAGAAGCATGGAGAGAAAGAAAGAGGCAGAACCGTAAGATGATTGACGCTTTATTGTGGGGGTCCGGAGACTTACAGCAAAATGAATGGACTTCAGGGTTTCCTTCAGAGCTGGGTCTTGGTTCTGCTTATATTTATCGTAGGTCTCTGTGTAAAATGTCTGCAGTTCATTCACTACCTAAAGAGAAAGAACAAAAGCATCTCATGATTACAGCTCAGAAAATACAAAAAACAAAACAAAACACAAACTACAGTATGTCAGGAATTTCCGAAGAAAGAAGACAAAATGCTGCATATGCCGGCACATAATAGCACCATACAGTGCTCACAATACTAAAACTGTATATAAAGCCCACATGTTTCAATGACCAATAATAACGCTCGTTGGGATCCCATTTTCAAGGGTACTCTAGGAACTGCGGGTCCCTGGGCAGTTGCCCAGTCTGTCCAACCCTAAAGCTGATCAGTCTAGGACCACCATAATACTTGGATATTACATACACATAAAATGCAATTATTCACTGCATTTTACCAAATGGCCAGAAAAATTATTAATATATATATTTTATTTACCTTGTCCTTATTGGCAAAACCCCAGATTCCTGCCGCGATTTCAATGGCAAAAATGACGAGAAGGAAAGCAAAGAACTGAAGGGGTTGAACAAAAAAACAAACAAAAACAACAGTAAATAACAATGTTCCATGACATCTATATATACACATCAACAGTTTGCTTTACCGAGGCAAACAGCGCCACCGCTATCCCTTGGCTATGTCTGGTATTGCAACTCAGCTCCATAGAATTTTTGGCCAATGAAACCAAACAACTTACCAGTCCCAGCATGCACTCTGACTCCTGAATCGCACCACAGCATCCAAGGAAACCAACCAACATCATAAGGGCTCCAGCGCCAATCAAGATGTAGACCCCTACGAGAAGAAACACACAATGTCCATCAAAAACAAGGTGATCGTCACCACTAGGGGGAGCTTATGACAGTTGGTGCTTATAAAATTGTATGTAAAGGGGAGGAGCCAGAGGCAAACACGAACATTCTGCTGCAAGTTCTCCTAAAACGACATCGAATTTAAAGGGTAACCGTTTCATGACACTTGCAGCAGAATGTTTGTGCCTGGCCCTAGCTCCGCCCCTCAAATAGAAGATGACAGTGGCAAATCATAAGATTCTAATCTCAGTAAAGACAGAAGACACATTTTTCCCCATGGATTAAAAGTGAAAGTTCAGTCCAGGAGGAGAAAATAGCAGATTTCTCTGATAAGATATATTACAAAGTTGCTTATTTTCAGGTGTACCATTGATTTATTAAATAAAAATTATAACCACAATTCCCTTTTAAATTTTTGAATTCTATGTTTGGGGCTCAGCTTCAGTACAAAAATGAGCCCTAATCGCTACGCATTGATAAAATTAAATGGGACTTACCAGTATAAAAGGAATTTGCGTTGGTATCTACTTCAAACATGGTCTTTGTCTGATTGTCGAACCGCAGCCATAGTCCTATTGCGAGAACGGCTGTTCCTGCCAGCTGTGGAGACACAGAACAAGTACGTAGAACTGACTTATCGACAATGTAATAAGGTGATAATTATCACACACATGAGAGGGCAGGAGTCTCAGGGTCACGAAACAACTTACAGAACTGGGTAGAGCAGTAATAGGGCAGCCCGACTCCCGACAAATGCACTCATCAGGATTCCAATTTATTACACAGCATCAGCACCATGCACATGCACAGTACCTATGCTCATCGGGAGTACAGAAGATGGCAGCGGTGGGTGTTTCTCCTCTATGTTCTGCTTATGGGAAGTCACTTTTTTTTTTCTTTTTTTCTATAATTTTGTTTAGTTCTAAAACTTTTCAAATTGCTTTATTATGGAATTTGTCTTATTCCCTCTAAACAAAAAAAAAAAAAAAAAACATTAAAAAAAATGTAAAGAAAAATCAAACTTCCTAATAAAGTTATTTGCCAAGTTTTAGAACTGGACAAAAATGATAAAAGAATTTTTTTTAATTTTATTTTATTATTTTCGTGCAGTTATAAAACTTTGCAAATCTCTTTATTAGGGGATTTTTTAACTACAGAAAGTGCAAATTCCCTAATAAAGGGATTTGTAACGTTTTGTAACTTAAAAAAAAATAAATTACTATTTAATCTGAAAAATAAGTCTTGGGGGAGTCAGGATAGCTGATGGCGGCCATGTTGATTGCCAGTCAACTTTCCCAGGAACAGATGTAGGTTAAAAAAAAAAAAAAAAAAAATGGCAGAATAAACTTGGAACAATCTGATGAGGACTAAGATGATCATAGAAAAAAAAAAAAATTCAATTTCCCTGCAGCGCCCCTACAGGCTAAATGAGGTATTACACCCCTTATAGGATAAATGAGGAATTACACAGTTCCTACTGAGGTTATTGGGATGGCTGAGTAATAAGGGCGAAAGATGCTCTCTGGAGGCAGAAAAGGGATGGGTGGCTTATTAAAGGGGAGTGGTTATAGCCACAAAGCTGCCGAAATCCTACATGCCAACTAGCTAAAGTTGTTTTCACACATCAGTCGTATCGGCTAAACATCTGCAAACCTAACGTTTGCATATTAGCATTCACTATATACAATCTATTGTTCTCTGTTATCAGCCAGTAAGTATATAAAAAAAAAAAAAAATAATAATAAATTCTAAAAGTCATTAGAATGAAAAACTAGAGAAGTCCTCCCCCCTCCATCATCACTACTTTATCTTATATATCTAGTTCTAAGAACCTCCGGATACAGTTACGTGTGTGACCGATCGCATGCGATTTTGAGGTTAGTGTCCCTTTAAGTAACAGTGAAAGTGACAGGTGAAGCCACCGCGCTCTACCCAAATTTTCCACAAAGATGACTCATTGTTCTCTGGTGTAAGGCGGTAATAATGGAGCCACGGATTACTGCTCAAACTGGTTTTTCTCACATCTCTCAGGACGGAGTGGAATGGGAATTCTCATACACGAAAACAGTCACACGAGACGAGAACACGACCTCTCGTCGTCTCATGGACCAAAAATAAAAAAATGTACGATACTAATTTTTTGCACAGTACTCATGAAACGGGAGGCCCAGGATGAGCATGAATAGGGAGGCCCAGGATGAGCAACGTACTAATGAATCAGCAGGCTCGGGGTGAGCGCTGTTCTCATGAAGCAGGAGGCCCAGGATGAGCTATGTACTCATGAATCAGGAGGCGCAGGATGAACAGTGCGGAGATGATACCCAGATATTTATGTGATGACTGATGGTGGGGGAGGGGTACAGGACGTGGTCTCTAAATTTACAGTCTGTGGTAACTTCCTACACAACACTCAGCACTACTCGAAGCGAGAGAGATAGGGCAGGGCTGGAAATACTGAGCAAAGAAAACGGTGAGTGTTATGTTTCCGTAGCAACAGATTGACAGCAACAAATATCCAAGCAACCGCTGTCTGAACTCAGTGTATGGTATCGAGTATGAGACTGTACAACGTGACTGCCAGAAGAGATATTCCAGTCATCAACGACAGCATCAGTCACAGAGGGATTCACCCCCCGACGACAATGGCATCAGTCGCAGAGGGCTCTCACATCAAAGACAGCATCAATCGCAGAGGGATTTGCATCGAAAATGGCATAAGTCGGAGTGTGCCCCCTCAATAACATTGCCAGTACCTGAGTCCCCCTCAACAACAGTTCCAGGCACAGCACCCCCCAATAATAGCGTTACATGCTCAGTCCGCCATGATTAATAGTGCCAGCCGCAGAGTCTCCATGTCAGCATATGTCCCAGATGCAGATTCCTCCCTTAATAAGTGTCATCTGCAGATCCCACTCCCTCACCAACAGCGCCAGCCACTCCCTCACCAACAGCGCCGGCCACTCCCTCACCAACAGCGCCGGCCACTCCCTCACCAACAGCGCCGGCCACTCCCTCACCAACAGCGCCGGCCACTCCCTCACCAACAGCGCCGGCCACTCCCTCACCAACAGCGCCGGCCACTCCCTCACCAACAGCGCCGGCCACTCCCTCACCAACAGCGCCGGCCACTCCCTCACCAACAGCGCCGGCCACTCCCTCACCAACAGTGCCAGAAACAGTTTTTCAAAAATGAGCTCGACGATGGCTCAGACAGCGACATCTCGTCCCCGGTCAAGGTCGCTGTTATAGCGATGTCAGTCTACCAACCAGTAACAATACCACAAGTGGGCAGTTCAGGCCTAACGCAACCCCCATCAATGAGGAATAATGTACTTTTAAACAGTTGGTGTAAATCCAGGAGAAGGGAGTGGGCAGAATTCGGGGGGGACGGAAGCTGTTGGGAGTGACACCTGCAACGGGATGACGAGAATGATGACAGCAGCGGAGGAGTAGCGAGCTGATTTTATAGAAGACAGTGACCAGGCCAAGCATGTGAGGATGTTAGTGATGATGTGAAAAGAAGGAGGAAGTTTGTGGGAAGTGACAGAAAAAGAAGAAAAGTTCATATCATATCACATGGATGAAATCACATGGTCCAAATATTATAATATATATATATTATTTATTTATTTTTTAATTGTGAAAACGGAATCCATTCACGACTACTTTTGAGAAATGTTTTAAAAGGGAAAAAATAAAAAATAAATGGTGGCGGGCCTCTAGAGACTCAACATTTTCAAAACTTCTCAAATTTATAGGTCACCCTTCAAATGACTCCTCCAATTACCCCTGAATCAGGAGATGTTAACATGATGTGAACCGAAAGTCATAGGCAGTTATGTCTGTCCGCATGCCACAAAACTTAAAGGGGTAGAAAGTAAGGACCCGCGCTTATCTCTGTATTCAGGACATCCAGGCAGAAAATGGATGAAGAGGCGGCTGCACACACAGTTCTCTACATTCACTTCTATGGGAGTCACGAAAAAAAAAAAAAAGCCTTGTAAGCGTTCTTGGCCAACTCCCATAGAAGTGAATGTAGAGATAATAAGGGCTCGTGTGCCCCCAATTTCTCCATCTATCTCATATCTATATCATATCCTTTGCTTATGCCAAAAATGCCTTTAATGGGAAAACCCCCTTTAAGATCCCAGATCCCACACCTCAGGCGGCGAGACAGGGAACGGTTGAATCTCAGGCTCATACTCCCCAGTACCGTCATTGGTAGAATAGAATAGGAGCTGCCCCCATCCTTTCCTGAGACTACCCCAAACGAGAGGACCACCCAGCTTTGGGTAGGGTTTGCATAAATGATTGCGCCCCCTTTTGACCCAAGACACCCCCCAATTTTGGCAGGACTGTGGCTGAAAAATTGTCACAGACCTGTATAAAACGTCATGATCATTCTCTGTCCCATCCCTTTAAATATTCCCTAGACATAATTTTGCTCTGACGTCAATTACGTTTAAAAAAAAAACAAAAACGACATCAAAACACCCAATCACCTCCATATGGCGCAGCGCTAAAATCTCAGGCCTGTTTACACCAAGCGGCCGCGGTTCAAGTCAGGGCCATTAAGAATATACAAGGGCAACTGTATAATAACCAAAACAGCCCATAGTAAAAGTCAAGGTCATAAATAGAGAACAAACAAATGTCAGACTTATTTATGGCGTGACGTCTAAGGCAAAATACAGATCCGAGTATAAAAGGGAATGTATACTTTTGCAAATAATTGTAATTCTAAGCTCCAGTGCTTTAATAATAATAAAAAAAAAAAAAAATGAAAAAAAGAAAGTTAACAATTAAAGAAATATCGGATTCTACTGAAAGGTTTGCATAGGAGCTGAATAAACCTATGTGTCGCCATGGTTACAGATTATAAATAAACCCTATGTAGATTTTTCCTGTAGTCACGTACTACTATAATCCCTCTCGTAAGCCGAGAGCAACCCCTCACCGTAATATCACCAGCCCCCCAGTGTGATTGTCATAAGCCCACGTAAGACCATCCCTCAACATCCTTGTGATGTCAATAGCCCTCCTGAGATGAGGACATCCCCTCTCACGTGAGGTCACTAGCCCTGCAAAGCCAAGTGCATCCCCTCACTGATGTCACTACCCCGCGCGAGACAAGGCTTCCCCTTCATCACTAGTCTTCCTAAAACGAGACTACCCTCATTTTCATGTCACTAGTCCTCCTAAAACTAGACTACCCTCTCACTTTGATGTCAAAAGCCTTTCAAAGCCAAGTGCTTCCCCTCACTGCGATGTCACTAGCCCACACGAGACAAGGCACCCCCTTCATTATGTCACAAGCCCTCCTAAAACGAGACTGCCCTCTAACTTTGATGTCACTAGCCCTCACTGTGATTGTCATATACCCTCCCGAGATAACCCCTTCTCCATCACTGTGATGTCACTAGGTCTCCTGAGCTGGAGAATCCCCCCTCACGGTGAATGTCATAAGCTCACCTAAGACAACCCCTCACCATCCCTGTGATGTCACTAGCCCTCCTGACACGAGGACATCCCCCTCTCACTGTGATGTTACCGGCCCTTCAAAGCCAAGGGCACCCCCTCACTGTGATGTCACTAACCCTCCTGAGACAAGGACATCCCCTCAATGATGTCACCAGACCTCCTAAGCCAAGAGCACCCCCTCACTGTGATGTCACTAACCCTCCTGAGACAAGGACATCCCCTCAATGATGTCACCAGACCTCCTAAGCCAAGAGCACCCCCTCACTGTGATGTCACTAACCCTCCTGAGACAAAGACATCCCCTCAATGATGTCACCAGACGTCCTAACCCAAGCAAACCCCCTCACTGTGATGTCACTAACCCTCCTGAGATAAGGACATCCCCTCTCACTGTGACGTCACAGGACCTCCTAAGCCAAGAGCAGCCCCTCACTGTGACGTCACTAGTCCACCCGAGACAAGACTTCCCCTTCACTACGATGTCACAAGCCCTCCTAAAACGAGACTACCCTCTCACTTTGATGTGACCAGCCCTCACTGATGGTCATATACCCTCCTGAGATAACCCCTTCTCCATGGCTGTGATGTGACTAGTCCTCCTGAGATGAGGAGATTCCCCCCTTATTGTGATGTCAGCAGATCTCTTGGGAAGAACCCTCCTCCTTACTGTGATGTCACTATCCTTCTTCCTGTGAGTCTTTTACTCCCCTGTAATTTTACTAGCCCCCCACCCCAGTGAATCTTCTCCTTTCCAGTGAAATCCCTTTAATTTCCAGGAAACAAAATGTTTGTGCAGAGTTCTTCTCTCCGGGAAACTCTATAGTCAGGTCACCAGAGAACGTGATGTCATCATGGACTTTGCCCCATAAACACAGTACAATGTCTAGTGCGGTACATCTTATGAAGCGTATGTAAGGGGAAAACCCCTTTAATTCCTTATATAGACTTAACTTTATAGACAAAACTTTTATATAAAGATTATAATGTGACTAGTCGTTATCTTTCCCACTCCCTCTGCTATCTTTACTGGCGTTGTGGTGGCATCGGCCACTTCAAACTGCCTTATATACAATGCTTTTTGTTTCCCTTCCAAAAACAGCGCCACCCCTGATTGTAGGTTGTGCCTGGCATTGCAGGAGAGAAGCTGCAAAGAGCAGCTATGAAGGACTTAGCTTGATTACAGTGGCATGTAAAAGTTTGTGCACCCCTGGTCAAAATTACTGTTACTGGCCATTCCTAACGATGATAGCAAACAAGCCATAATTAAGGTCCGAAACCTTGGTCAAAGTTATCTGAGGAGCACAAAAATCTACAAGGGTGTCCAAAATTTGGCATTAACTGTTCACAATAACAGTAATTTTGATCAGGGGGTGCCCAAACTTTTACATAACATGTATTTAAAGGGAGTTCAAGTGCAAAAGGGATTAAGAAAAAAAAAAAAATCTAATTCATTTCAATAGGTGTATGTTTCGTACAGACGTTTTATGCAAAAGTTTTTTTTTTCTCCAAGAAATAGCGCCACTCTTGCTCATAAGCAGTATGGTAATACAACTTATTAAAGGAATTGTTCAGGTTTAGAAAGACATGGCTGATCTCTTTTAAAAAATAGTGCCACACTTGCCAACAGGTTGGTATCTGGTATTGCAGCTTAGCCACTGAAGCAAACTGGGCTGAGCTACGATACTAAACGTAACTTGTGGACTGGCGTGACAGTTTTTGAAAGCCAGCAACTACATTCATTTTGCCTACTTCTGTAAAATCCCTTTAAAGACGACCCATCATTTGCCATAAGTATGTAATTATTTTTTAACTTGCTAAAACGCAGCTGTTCTCCTGAATCCGGCGTTGTATTTCTTTTGATCCTGCCCCTATCCGTTCCAGAGATATGGCTTCTTTCTTTCCTGTATATAAAATCTAGTCATCTTATACAATTGGGCGTGATTCTCAAGAAACCTCCCATGAAGAGCTGAGGACCACACCTACTTGTCTTAAAAAAAAAAAAAAGTTTATATACAGGGAACTGGAGGCCGTATCTCAGGAACGGAGAGGCGTAGGAACAAAAGAAAAACATCGTCGCATTCAGGAGAACAGCGGCATTTATGCCAGGTAAAGAGATTACATATTTCTGGTAAGGTTCTGTTTAAAGGGGTTCGACAATCTACAATATTTTTTCACCTATGCATTATGCTTGACTGCTGCACGTTTTGGCAGTTTCTGTTTGTGCTATATTTTCTAGCACCCACTGGAAGCTATCAGCGATTTAGCACTTATCACCGCCTTCCCCCCAAAAAATAAAATTCTGCACGTTGGAATATCCCTTTAAATTTGGCCAAGACGCAATACCGGACACAGCCAAGGAGCAATCTACATGATTGGAAAGTCTCCTCTTTTTTAATGACCGATCCAAAATTTTCAGTAGTAACATACACCTGGTGAATTAAAGGTATCATATTTTCTGTTCTGGAACAAGAGAACATTTGACGTACAGAAACCAGAAGAAATATGAGGAACGGATATGAAGCTGTGCCCCTTCATAGTCCCTCACACACCATGTGAAACCTGACAAACAATCCTCGCGGTGAAGGCGTGGAGGCCTTGTGACATCACAGCAGACGGATGATTACCACAGCACAATGACCTTTTCAAGACAGCAGATAAAGAATGGCAAGTATTTCAGAAGAAGGGTCCCAGAAGAGTCGGCCTGAGCTAATATTTACAGTTCTAACCTCTCCATGCTATCTACAGCAGACGGTCCCTGTGCCATAATCACATAGGGGCCACTTACTTTCGGAAAGCTCATCATGAAACATTCCCTTATTTAACTTCAAGAGTCAACTAGTAATGGTCATTCGCTCAGTCCCTAAAGCTGTCCATACACCAGTCAGAGCACTGGACAGACAGCCACCTATCCCGACCCTCCCCCCACCTCAAAAAAATGCACACCCAGCTTGCCCAATCATTCATGCGTTTCCAATGAGTAAAAGAATAAGAGAGGCTGCCACAGACCTTTGGTTTTGGCTTATCGTCCCAGAAAACAAAAAGGATTGGGCCTATGGATTCAACATGCCCGATCATTCCTCTTCCCAATATTATCCATTCTTTCCCAATAGATAAATTGTCAGCCGGTCCCGCCAAAAATCATCCAACTTTATTCTAACGTGTAAAGGAGCCTTTAAATGCAATCTAATTGACCATAGGAATAGATTTTTAAAAGGGAACTTTTCACTGATTTTATTTAATCCAAGTTATTTCTTCAATTGCTGCCTCCGCTCCACTGATTCTGAAACAGTTTTTCTTTTTCTTCTGCGTGCCTCCGTTCCAGAGTTATGGCCACCGGTAATAAAGAAGCACATTTTCCCTTTAGCTAACTGGGTGTGTACTACAGAACTGTGGGTGTGGCCTTGTTGTCATTGGTTAGCGGCAGAGGAGAAATGGAAACCGCCCAATGAGAAGTTCTTTGGTATACGCCCAGTTAGCTGAAGAGAAAATGTACACTTAATTCCAAGGGGCATAACTTTGGAACGGAGGGGAATAGAGAAAAAAGAAAAACTGTTCCAGAATCAGAAGAACAGTGACAATTGGAGGAAGTGCTCAGTTTAAATAAAATAAATCTAGTAAAATATCCCCTTTAAGTATTAAAAGTTATCAATGAAAAAGATAGGTGATAATTTGCAGATCAGTGGGGGTCTATTCGTTAAAATGAGGTTCTGAAATTTACTGTTGGGATCCACAACTTATCATCATAGGCGATAAGTAGTGATGAGCGAACAAGGCATTATCCGAGCATGCTCGGGTGCTAACCGAGTGTCTTCGGCGTGCTCGAAACATACGTTTGTTAAGACAGCCACAACACATGCAGTGATGGCCTGTTGAACAGCCGCAGGGACTTGAACATATATTTCTTCACCACTCCCTCTTGACCTCAGAACGTGAAACCAAAGTGTGCGAATGAGGCCTAACCATGAGACTTTTGTTCGGGAGTACGGTGCATCCAACCTTCTTGGCGGACCTATGATTGTAGAAGTCTTAACCCAACCAAATCTATGGTGCCCTTGAGAGAAGTGGCGCAAGATAGACTCTGTAGAAGCTTAGCTCCTCATCCTCCGTAGAAATTGTGACCTTTCGGTAGAGGGAAAAAAATTGAGAAAGACGTGCATGTTTAATAGGACATAAAGTCTGGGTACTGGTGCCAGGTGGGTGCCAACAAGCCACTGTCCCAAAAAAAACAAAACTAACATCAATTGTTGTACGTCACAGACTCGGAATCTTGTGGGATTTCTCCTTTAAAACGCGACTGGTGAGAAGGACGCACAATCCTCCCTTTATGAGGCATTTCTCCTGCCAACGTTTGCGAAACAATGAACAGACATGTAGGCCGGCCCAGCGAGCAGCTCCACGCCCTGACAAATCACTACAGCGGCAGAGCTCCTAATCATGTCAGCCACAGAAATAGAGGAGTCCTCGGAGCATCGTCTCAGGAGGGGGTGGGAGAAGGCTCCGACATAACAACCCGCTGGAGTGGGGACTCCCTAAAGAGGTCATAGTATGACAAATCCAGCCGGGAGGCTGCAGAAAACAGACTTCCAACAAGGACAGGTTCCAGAAGGAAGAGGATCCTTAAGCTTAAAGATGACCCAACACATTTTTTACATAATTTGCATATTATTGCATGAAATAAGTATTTGATACAATAGAAAAACAGAACTTAATATTTGGTACAGAAACCTTTGTTTTCAGTTACAGAGCTCAGAAGTTTCCTGTAGTTCTTGGCCAAGTTTGCCCACACTGCAGCAGGGATTTTGGCCCCCTCCTCTATACAGATCGTTCAGGTTTTGGGGCTGTCGCTGGGCAACTGAGTTTCGGCTCCCTCCAAAGATTTTCTATTGGGTTCAGGTCTGGAGACTGGCTAGGGCACTGCAGGACCTTGAAATGCTTCTTACGGAGACACTCCTTAGTTGCCCTGGCTGTGTGTTTCAGGTCATTGTCATGATGGAAGACCAAACCACCACACATCTTCAATGCTCTTACTGAGGGAAGGAGGCTGTTTTGATACATGACCCATCCATCCTCCCTTCAATACGGTGTAGTCATCTTGTCCCCTTTGTGGAAAAGCACTCTTAAAGTATGATGTTTCCCCCACCATGCTTCACGGTTGGAATGGTGTTCTTTTTCCTCCAAACACGGCGACTGGAGTTGATACCAAAAAGTTCTGTTGTGGTCTCATCTGACCACGTGACCTTCTCCCATGCCTCCTCTGGATCATTCAAATGGTCATTCACAAACTTCAAACGGGCCTGGACATGTGCTGGTGTGAGCAGGGGGACCTTGCGTGCCCTGCAGGATTTTAATCCATGGCGGCGTATTGTGTAACTAACGGTAATGTTTGAGACTGTGGTCCCAGCTCTCGTCGGGTCATTGACCAGGTTCTCCCGTGTAGTTCTGAGCTGATGCCTGACCTTTCTCAGAATCATCCTTACCCCACGATGCGAGATTTTGCATGGAGCCCCAGACCGAGGAAGATCGCAGTCATCTTGTGTTTCTTCCATTTTCTAATAATTGTGCCAACAGTTGTTGCCTTCTTACCAAGCTGCTTGCCTATTGTCCTGTAGCCCATCCCAGCCTTGTGCAGGTCTACAGTTTTGTTCCTGGTGTCCTTAGACAGCTCTTTGGTCTCACCATGGTGGAGAGGTTGGAGTGTGTGGACAGGTGTCTTCTACACAGGTAATGAGTGCAGAGTAAGAGGGCAAAATTTTTGCGGGTTGGTCGGTGATCAAATACTTATTTCATGAAATAAATTTTGTATTTTATGTAAAAAATATATATTACGGAGCTCTCCATTCTTTGTAGGTGGAAGAACTTGCAAATTCGGACGTGCATCAAACACTTATTTTCCCCACTGTATATATAAATCTAGTCTGGTTAGCCAAGTGGGAGTGTTCACCTGTTCTTCTCTATGGGAATCTTCTTGATGACTACACCCACGTGGCTATCAAGACTAGATTTGTATACAGGGGAGAGGAGGCCATATCTCGAGAACGGAGAGGCGCAGGAAGAAAAGAAAAACATCAGCGGACTCAGGAGAACAGCGGCATTTACACCAGGTAAAAAATTACATATTTATGGCAGGTGACAGATCCTAAAATTACATATATAGGGCAAGTGATAGATCCTCTTTAAAGGGGCGGGGGGCGGGGGGCGACGGGGGGGAGGTTCTCCTGTTGGACAGTTTTGCCATGATAAGCCAACCTCCATCTCTACCACTGCTGGAACCCTAGGGATCATCTGTGATGGAACCCGAGAGCAAGTGTTCAATTTCCCTACAGCGCCATCTTCAAGAGAAAAAAAGACATTACACAATTCTCATGAAAATCTTAAAAAAAAAAAAACTGCCAAAATTATGTAAAAAGGACATGTTTGATCCTCCTAAGCGATGGCCTTCAAAGACCCTGGGACTTCTGATCCGAACTTACAGCCTCACGTGTGCCCATGACCTGCGACAGTCGGGGCATCGAGGGCCGTCTGACACTAGAGATGTGGCAGCCTGTTCCATAATAGCCAGGTTAAAGAAATTTATGGAATCGCTTTCTAAGCAGTTTCCTATTAGGCCCAACACATGTTGGGTGGCAAATACCTTTTAGGCAACAAATCATGGGCAATGGTCTTAAAGGGCCACCTGTCCAAATGACTTCGGCATGGCAGCACATCTGCTGTCTCCATCCATTTTTATCACCCCTAGAGGAGGGGAGGGAATGATCTCCTTCAAGGAGTTGTCCATTTTGGCCGCTAGTCTTGGGTAGGAGGGTGCTGCAATTGTTGGGGGAGGGGGGGGGTCACTATTTAACCTAAGGGGGGTCCTTACTATTGGGAACCATTTTATATCGCAGGTCCGTTCTAGTATAAATACTATGTTTCTCTATAGCGCCACCAAGAGGTAAAAATAAGTAGTGCATGTTTCCATCGCGAATCACCTCCCAATCTCCATTTTGGGGGGGGGGGGGGGGGGCGGTAATGCATCCTATCATAATTGCCATCACATTTTGTTCCCAGAAGAAGGTTGATGGGAATAACATCCATGACGGCGACACCTGGGATCTTTTGATCTCCGCACTTCCCTAGTGATCTCCACCATAAAAGCAAAGAATCCCGACATCTGTATATTCCATCACGTCCAGATGTTAACTCCATTACCATGACCTTGTATGAAGGGGTTAACAGCCGCCTATGGGGGCTGGTGGGGGGGGGAATAAGACATGCGAGTCCCAAAAATGGGCAAACCGGTCGCTTTTTTAGTATCTGTAGAACTACAAGTACCTTCAAACTTCCCAAGACAGACACTAGGACACCTGACATGTGGGATCAATTCCTACCCTTGTTTTTGAGCAGGACTACAATTCCCAGCAGCCAGAGACTGGACGACTACGCGGAGAACAACAAGTACCAGAAGATCGAATCACTTTATCTACCTGTATACCTGGCGCACGCTCACAGTAATAAAATGGATGGCGGACTGCCAATTTTAGGCCACCCAGCAATTAAATATTAGCACGTACTGTTGTAGAACAACAAGTCCCAAAATCTATAAATCACACCAGACACTGGAGGGCATTATTTGGCAGAACTAAAAGTCTCAGCCATTCAAACACCAAAGGAGATTCAATTCTAGGACTAGGGCAGGCTGTAAAGGTTGGAGTTGGTGGTGATGGGGTAAACATTACATACTAAAGGTCTAAAAAAGGTGTGCAAATTGGTGGGGGCTTATGTTAAGAAAAAAAAAAAAAGAAAAAAAAAAAAAAAAAGGAAGGAGTACAAGTTCCAGCACACCCATCCCAACCCAGGGAGAGGAAAAAAGGTGAGGTTCTGTGTTGTGTCTGCGCTACAACTACGTAGTATGGTATAACAAAACAAGCAAAAAAAAAAAAAAAAAAAATATAATAATAATATATATATATATATATATATATATATATATATATTATACACACACACACACACATATACATACACACATATACATACATATATATATATATATGCACACATATATTTTATATTTTTTTTATGGAAAATATAACATGCAACTACATGATGCATAAAATATAATACAGAACATAAAACACAAAATACTATACATAACAGCATATAAACATAATACACAAACTATGAGATGATAGCCTGTATTATCTTGTTATTTACATGGGTAACACATAAAACACAGCATATAACAAACACAGAACACAACATATAACCACAAAGCATAAAACATGCCATTAAAGACAACATATAACCACAGAAAACACGAAGATAAACACAATGAATATCATAGGATAAAACACAGCATGTAGGTCACAACATAACACATGATCTAACACTCAAAACACAGCATATAACCGTAACATACAATATAATAGGTAACATAGCACAACATATAGGATAAAACCCAGCGTATCAACCACAACATGTAAGATAACACACACACACCATGTAAATCACAACACATAAAGCCGAACATATAACAAACACAACATATAACCACAAAAGCGCATAATTCGAAACATAAAACACAACAGAGCACCAAATACAACACGTAAGTCACAATAAAACACAAAACAACAAATAACCAGAGAAAATGAAACACAGCATATAACAAAACATAAAAAAACAAGTTACAAAGTAACAGCACGGGAGTACAGTTCCCACCAGAGAGGCACCAGCACTTCATCCCTGAGCTCAGACTTTCCCCCAGCCCCTCGCCTGCACCTCCCTGCCCCCTCCAACCTTCCTTTACCCCCCTCCAACCTTCCTTTACCCCCTTCCAACCTTCCTTTACCCCCCTCCAACCTTCCTTTACCCCCCTCACATTTGCCCGCGGAGCTTCCACTCACCCAGAAGATGAAATTGAAGGCGAAGAGCAGATATTTAATGCACTTGGTTCCCCCTTTGACGGGCATGATGGAAGTAGTGTGTGTGCTGAACTCCGGAGAAGTTGCTAATGTCTCCTCCAGCAGCAGTAGGGTGTGCCTCACTGCCTCCCCAGCCCTGCCTTACAAGCAATGCTGTCTCCAGCCTCTGCTCTGGCGCCCCCTGCCGGCGGACACCCCCACTGCCGGCTCAGGTTACTGCCACACCTTCGTGTTGGCTGCTCTGCTCAGTTCGGGATTATTTCCATTATTCACTTACTTTACATCATTGGATTTATGTCCTGCAGCTGATTGTTAAATGCCAACATATTCCGCAGCGCAGTACAGAGGCTGATCTGCTAGGATAGGGTTCCACGGAGTCGCTCACGAGTGGGGAACATTTTCTAAGGTGTTGTCCTGGTCAATTCTCCGCCATGGTTAAACATTGGGTATGGAAATGTTAACAGCGCGGACAACGAGGAGACAGTGGTCCCCTCAACCAACAACTGTTCGATTAACACAATTAGAGGGGGGTCTCCGACACAATATCGGGGGAATGGCGCAAACACTGGAAATGAAACCAGGAGAATACAGTAATTCAGATGAACAGGCTAATGACACAATGCTATTAACACACTATTGTTCTATCATCACCATTAAATAACTGTTATCGTCAGTGATGTCCTAATACCTCAGCCTAAAGGCCGTCACTGTCACTACCGGGCCCGTCACCATCGTCACTCTCGGCAACACAGAACGTCACACAGGCCCTGACGGGAGTCGATGATATTGCCCACTAGGCAGCCGCAAGTCCCGTATTGGTGGGTTACTCTTAATACTCGGCACGCTGGCTGCTTTCGTTCCCTGAAGCATGGCCTTGGTCCGCACTTTGTACTGTATATCTACACTGGATGCAACGGCTCACACGAACGTCCCTCTGCTGCGGCCTAGTCATCTCTCTCGGCTTATTTTAGGTCTGGTCTCTCTCCAGTCTTCACTTGGGTCTGGTCTCTTTTGGGTCTTCACTCAACTCTGGTCTCTCTCAGGTCTTTAATCAGGTCTGGTCTCTCTTGGGTTTTCACCCGGGTCTGGTCTCACTTGGGTCTTTACTCAGGTCTGGTCTCTCTGGAGTCTTCACTCAGGTCTGGTCTCTCTCGGGTCTGTTCTCTCTTGGGTCTTCAATCGGTTCAAGTCTCTCTCGGGTCTTCACTCGACTCTGGTCTCTCTCGGGTCTTTAGTTAGCTTTGGTCTCTCTCAGGTCTTATCTCAGGTCTGGTTTCTCTGCATCTTCACTTGGCTTTGATCTCTCTTGGGTCTTCACTCAGGTCTGGTCTCTCTGAGGTCTTCACTCAGGTCTGGTCTCTCTCGGGTCTTCACTCAGGTCTGGTCTCTCTCGGGTCTTCACTCGGTTCTAGTCTCTCTCGGGTCTTCACTCGGCTCTGGTCTATCTCGGGTCTTTACTTGGGTTTGGTCTCTCTCAAGTCTTATCTCAGGCTGGTTTCTCTCGCGCCTTCACTTGGCTTTGGTCTCTCACAGGTCTTCTCTCGGCTCTGGTCTCTCTCTGGTCTGGTCTCGGATCTTCACTCAGGTGTCTCTGGAGTCTTCAGTTATCTCTGGTCTCTCTCTGGTCTTCACTTGGATCTGGTCTTTCATGCATCTGGTCTCTCTCATGTCTTCAGTCGGCTCTGTACTCTCTCGGGTGTTTACTTGGGTCTAGGTTCTCTCAGGTATTCACTTGGACCTGGTCTCTTGAGTCTTCACTATGCTCTGGTCTCTCTTGGGTTTTCACTTGGGTCTGGTCACTCAATTCCTTTACTTGGATCTGGTCTCTCTCGGGTCTTCACTTGGGTAGGGTCTCTCTTTGATTTTCACTTGGATCTAGTCTCTCTCGAGTCTTCGCTCGGCTCTGGTCTCTCTTGGGTCTTCACTCGGCTCTGGTCTCTCTCGGGTCTTCACTTGGTTTTAGTCTCACTCAGGTCTTTATTCGGGTCTGGTCTCTGGATTCCTTTACTCAGATCTGGTCTCTCGTAATGGTGACTATAAGCCGCATGTCCGTTCTGCTACAGATTCGGGTGCCAACTCCTTCCCTTCACTGCTCTCCTGGGACTTTCATAATTACTAACTGCGCCACAGCTATCAACTGGCTTGGTGTCTCCTCCAATATTTTCCCCAAGTGAACATGCACTTCACTCTTGAGGTCGTGCTAATGCCATTCTTCCTGCTTTTCCTTTCTGTATCATCTTTGATCAGCAGATGGCAGGGATCACTTGAAGCCACTCTGTTAGGCATTAACTGTGTGTGTCTTCTCACTGTTCTATCTCCTTACAGAAAGATGCTACTGCACCCTGGGCTGATGGAGTTGGGCAGATGTACTTTCTCATCCGAACTGACACCAGTTTTGGCGTAATGTTAAGGCGACCATCTGATGCCCAGTGGGAATCATGCTCCCTTCTCTCTTCTACAACCAAATGCGCTTTGATGACCAAGGCCGTAACCTGAAGCTCATGGGCCCCAATGCAGAACCTCCAAACGGGGCCTCCAATTATTGCAAGTTTTTAATAGTATTGGTCTTTTCATATAGGTCAAAGGGACTTTTTGTGCCCCTGAACTCCAGAGCCAGGGTGCTATTGCAACCCCTGCACCTATTGTAGTTACAACCCTGCTGATGGCATCATCCCTCCTGGACATTTAAACCGAGCTCAGGCGGCAAGATGTTGCCTTAGTATTCAGGTAGTTGACATTCCTGTGGCTACACTGCACCACAACTGAAAACTCATCCCTCCTATTTCAGTCATCAGGGTAACAGCACTGCTACATAAAGCCTGATATTCTGTGGTTCCAGCACTGCTACGTGAGCCTTCGTTACAAACTCAGCTCTTCTACATCAACTCGGCTATTCTGTGGTTCTAGCACTGCTACTTCAGCTTTCATTACAAACTCAGCACTGCAACACTAAGCTTCGCTTTATAACTCTGCTATTCCATGGTTCCAGCACTACTACTGGAGCATTCATTACAAACTCAGCACTGCTACATCAAGTACAACTGTACAACTCTGCTATTTCATGGTTCCAGCACTGCTGCATAAGTGTTTGCTACAAACTCAGCTGTGCTACACCAATCTCTGCTGTAAAACTCTGCTATTCCATGGGTCCAGCACTGCTACTGGAGCCTTCATTACAATCTCAGCTCTGCTACATCAAGGTCCATTGTACATCTCTTCTATTTCATGGTTCCAGCACTGCTGCATGAGTCTTTATTACAAACTCAGCTCTTCTAAACCGGCTCCTCTTTACTGAATCAACTATGCTAAAACTGCTGTGCCATATTGAGCAAAGTCAGTCCCATTTTACCATATCCTCATTGCTGAGTTAACTCTGCTACATTGTAGGCCAACTCTGCTGTATTGAAGCTCATTTGCAAATTCAGCTCTGCTACATCGTTTTCTCACCATAGACTAATCTCTGCTACATGGCTGGATTAGCACTGCTACAGTGAACCTTTATTGCAATCTCGGTTATGCTACACCATTTCCTCATCGTTGAGCACACTCTGCTACATCGCAGATCCAGCTCTGCTGCCAACTATATTGCCATGCTGCACCAGCTCAACCTGTCCATGCTGCATTAGAACTGCTCCTCCGGACCTAGGGCTTGGAGGATGGAACCTATGCTGATTGCACAACTCTGTGAGACTGGTGACACGGCAAATTTTTGATGCATTATTTTGAGATGAAGACAAGAATGGATTCATTATTACAATTTTCCCCATCACAACAGCGCCCCCACCACCCACCAGGCTGCAGAGGTAACTACAGAATGGTTAATGGTGTAGCTCAGGGGGGGCTAATAGCTCAAGGCCCCATTGTGAGTCCTATGGGGCCACTTTGCTTATAAATATTTTTCCTTTTCATCTTCCAAGAGCTATAACTTTTTTATTTTCCTGTCAATAGATTTGTATCAGGCCTCATTCTTTCCGGTAAAAGCTGTAGTTTTTATCGATACCATTTTGGGGTTAATATGACCTTCTGATCTCCTTTTATTCCATTTTTTGTGAAACAAGACGTGAACAAAAAACAGCAATTCTGCCATTTCAATTTTTTTTTCTGAATTCATCGTATGGGATAAATATTACATTTTATTCGTTTAGGCGATTACAAAATGTAATATCGTAAAATTAAAGATCAGACCAGGTGTCCATGTCTACTTTGGAGATATATGAAGAACACCGGCCTGTGACCGAGGAGGCATCAAGGTTTCTTAGCTCAACCTCAACTTGGTCCTAAAGATTTGAGGGGTTCAAAGATGACCGATGAGCCTCATTTTTTAAGACTTGTGAAAATCATTATGAACGTAGGGTTTGTCATCCGGACTGGCAAATCTGTCACAACGGCGCACGGACGGCTCCTTTTCTGATACATGACCAGACCTGTTTAGGAAAGAGGTTTGCAGCAGAGGTAGGAGCCAGGTCACTACAGGTCTTTCTTTTGATCGGCGGCGGGATGTTTGCACTATGGCTAATGTTATCGGTGCGTACAATGGGGCCAGGTGTGGCCCTCTAATGAGTCAATTGTCTCACGAGGACTTGGAGAAGGGAAAATGTACACAGTAAGTGGAGAAAATGTACTTTTTTTTTGCTGTTAGTTGGAAGCTCAGACCACATCACAGACCACAATATTGTAAGACTGAAAGCAGAGATGGAACTGATGAGCTGTGCAGGATTAGGAAATCACGGCTGATCACAGCGAGACCTAATGTCCTAATGTAAAAGTGTTCGGGAGATGGACTCACCCTTTTGTAGACCTATATGCATGACAAGTGGGCATCCACTACATCTAGAAGATATCTGTATACCCTGAAGGACTCATTCACACGTCAGTCATTGTCTCGTATGAGAAAATTGGCCAGATCCTCATCAGAGTTTGTTCAGAGTTTGGTGATTTTCATAAAAATTTGATCAGAGTTTTAGCAGATTTTCAGCAAATGTTCATCAGAGTTTGGTTAGAGTTTGGTCACAGTTTGGTTAGAGTTTGATCAGAGCTCGGCCTGAGTTTGATCAGAATTTGGTTAGAGTTTGATCAGAGTTGGGCCAGAGTTTGATCAGAGTTCAACTGGAGTTGGATCAGAGTTTGGTTAGAGTTTGGTTAGAGTTTGATCAGAGTTTGATCAGAGTTTGATTAGAGTTTGGTTAGAGGTTGATCAGAGTTTGATCAGAGTTTGATTAGAGTTTGGTTAGAGTTTGATCAGAGTTTGATCAGAGTTTGGTTAGAGTTTGATCCAAGGTTAGAGTTTGATCAAAGTTTGGTTAGAGTTTGGTTAGAGTTTGGTTAGAGTTTGATTAGAGTTTGATCTGAGTTTGGTTATAGTTTGATCAGAGTTTGGATAGAGTTTGTTCAGAGTTCGATCTGAGTTCAGTTAGAGTTTGATCAAAGTTTGATCAGAGTTCGGTCAGAGTTTCATTAGATTTTCATCATAGAGAGTTTGATCAGAGCTTGGTTAGAGTTTGATTAGAGTTTGATCAGAGTTTGGTTAGTGTTTGGTTAGAGTTTGGTTAGAGTTTGGTTAGAGTTTGATCAGAGTTTGATCAGAGTTTGGTTAGTGTTTGGTTAGAGTTTGGTTAGAGTTTGATCAGAGTTTGATCAGAGTTTGGTTAGAGTTTGGTTAGAGTTTGGTTAGAGTTTGATCAGAGTTTGGTCAGAGTTTGATTAGAATTTTATTAAAGTTTGATCAGAGCTTGGTTATAGTTTGATCAGGGTTTGGATAGAGTTTGTTCAGAGTTCGATCTGACTTCGGTCAGAGTTCGGTCAGAGTTCGATCAGAGTTTGATCAGAGTTTGATCAGAGTTTGGTCAGAGTTTGATCAGAGTTTGATCAGAGTTCGGTCAGAGTTTCATTAGATTTTCATCATAGAGAGTTTGATTAGAGTTTTATCACAATTCGGTCAGAGTTTCAACAGATTTCATCAGAGTTCGGTCAGAGTGGCATCAGTTTTTTTCTGATGGAAAAAAAAAAGTTTCTCCACCTTCCCCAGTCTATCAGTCCTTGAAAAATGGACAGCTCTGAGATGGCATCCTAGTGAAATATTTTAAATTTTTTATACGGACTCATAGACTTTCATTCCTGAGTTTGATCCGACACTCAGATCAGCATCGACTTGTCTCCGCGATATTGTATGGATATGTCAACGGCCCCAAGCACTACGATAGATACAAGTGATTTTTTTTTACATACTTTTTTTATCACGTTTTTGACTGTAGTTTTTGTCTCTTTTTGGTGTGTCATGTTTTAAATAACGCTGCTTTATTTTGGATACTTCCTGGTATTTTGTTTGACCAAAACTTTATTGATATATTTGTGCGCGGATTACGTGCGTTTTTTATGCAGAAATGCACTCGTATGCATTTATTTGCATAAGGCGAGTTTTTTTTTAGCGGAAACCACTTCAGGAAACGTTCCTTCTTTTGGAAGAATTTTTGGAAGGTCACCTCCAAATGTGGTTGTCTCATACTGGACAATTGGGGCTCTTCACAATGTTAAAACGTGGATATATGGTGGACAAATCCATCTGTGGCTGGTTTACCCATCAGATTTATTCATCTTTCGTTTTTGGACATGGGCAGATGACTATTGGTAACTTTCTTGTGGTAGTTGTTTTTTTTTCTTCTGGATTTCTTCGAATGACTTTCAGAGAAGAAATTGTTTTTGAGTTCCTGAAAAAAATCCTTACCTTCTTATTATGGTACAGGGTTGGAAATGTCCTTTCCATTCTTTCTTGGGACATATCAGCATGGAAATTCCACAGAGGCAAAATCAGAACGCAATAGGCTGGAGTTTATTGCAGATTCCACTGCAGAAATGCTGAAATTTGTCAGATCTGCAGAGAAAATTTTTGGCCATGCATCAGAGGCTCCGTTGGACCCCTGAAGAATGATATTGTGCGAAACCCTTGACCATTAATGAGGCAGATGGAGTCACTTTGTCCTCTGTTTTGGTAGTGGCCTCTTTTCTAAGGCGAGTTCAAAAGCGAAGGTGGACACTGCCAAAAAAGAGGCCAAACAGAGCATAAAGTGTCTCCATCGGAGGTTTCGCCTAATCCCGTTTTTCAGGAGTTCAGAGCCAGTGATGTGTGTCCAAAACGTAATGGAAAATCCCCTAACTATACAACCAGTGCAAATATATACTGAGGGTATGCTCACATGTGGTGGATAATCTGCATATTTTCCTTCTAGAATTGTGGGCAGAAAATCAGCCACGAATTTTAACAAAATCTCGGAAAAGAATTTTGTGCAGAAACCGATTTTCAATCCTCAGCGCGTCAATTCTTTCTGCCGATCTTGATCGGGGATTTCAGTCCCTATCAAATCATGCGGCAAATCTACAACAAAATCCTCTTGAAAATCCGATTTTTGCTGCGGATTCACAAGAAAATCCGCAACTGATTTTCTTTTACTTTTCACTTTGCCCTCTCCTGCCCAAATCCTGCACCTCCAATCGTATGAAGCAGCCACCCTGAAATATTTTTTGGTCTTTCCAACTAAAACTCTGAATTTCTAAAATTCTGGAATTTTTGGAAGAATCCCAAGTAAAAACCTAAAAATGTCAGACTTCGTGGTAATCCTGGCCAATAATTAACGCTTATCTCCAGGTTACTTTCCTGTTTATCTTAAGACATACCTTGCTACTTTCAAGGAATGCGGTCTTTCCACCCGTACCAGACCTGTATGGCTTGCGCCGGTTGTTACTCTTCATTCCATCAATGCTGTATAGGACTTAATTCAAGAATGTAACAGAATAAATAAAACATTTTCCCCAAAATATTCTAAACATTTGCAAAAAGTGTAACCGAAACTGAAATCTGCCCCCCGAGTCTTTCCGTTTCTTTACGACATTTATGCAGGAGGGTTCCTAATGTTTATGGGGGACAACTTTCACTGATAGAAGATGTTGGTGGAAAGAAGGATCAGGCTGTTGGATTTCAACATGCCCAATCTTTTTTTCTCTCAGGGTAGATGAGCTGCCACCAGAGGCCGTGTCTTAATTCCCTTAAAAAGGAATCTGTTAGTAGGAGGATCAACCTATATGGGCATGTAGGTCAGAAAAAGCTGAACAAAACGATACCTTGATGTCTGTAATCCGGTATTTTAATCCAGAGAAATCCACATTTTTCCTAATATGTAAATGAGCTGTTAAGATCTATGGGCGGGGCATAGATCTCCCTGAAAAACTGCCTGCAGGGAGCGTTACCAGTGTGAGACAAGTAGATCAGGAGAGCAGACTTACAGTCATTACATGTATCACACTTTTAACTCCCCCGTTCATGTAAAATAAGCTCTGGAGGCAGATTCTCCGGGAGATCTATTCCCCTCCCATAGATCTCAACAGCTCATTTACATAGTTGGGAAAAATGTGAATTTCTCTGGAATAAGACATCGGATTACGAATATCAAGGTATCATTTTATTCAGCTTCCTATGGCCTACATGTCCATATAGACGACTTAGGAGGGTTGATCCTACTGAGAAATTTCCTTTAATAACATGTATTGGAGGGATAGCTGATGATAGAATAAGTATTTGACCAATAACGATCCAAAGCGTAAGGCTACTTTAAGCCATTTTTGGTCCTGAATTCCATACATGTGGTCTTGATGGCCAAAAGTGATTTTTGTTGTTGCCATTTGGTTCTTTTTTTTAAGGTCCATGTTCATGTCAGACTACACAGGCTTTATTTGTAGTCTGTAACTAGGGAGGTGCATTGGTTTTCATGGGAGCTGTTTACACAAAACGGTAAGATATTTTTTACTCAAGACCATTTGCAAACTTGTTATAGAATGAAAATGGATGCAAAAGTCAACAAACGTAATCATCCACTAGGCAATACATGACAGAGCAAGCCCCAACAAAGCTGCTCTAGATACCTGAAATGACGCATGTCATTAACGTGTATAATTAGATCTCAGCTTGTTATGCAGTTGAACAATTTATTATGTAATGCATGTGTTTATACTCATTACAATCACTCTTTGTCTTAGATAACCCCTCCAGGTCCTAGTGGGCTTTGAGGATCCATTTCAATCAGGAAATGCTTAGGAGGACGTTGAGAGGGGAGTAGAGAGGGCAAGGCCTAAACGTATGTAGAACTGAAAGCAAAGAGTTTCTGCCATGAGGGGGTCTTACTATGTGGCAGAGGACATTGGTGTGACTTTTATCTCTTCTTCTTTTTTTGATGGCCTTCTGCTTGATCTCGATCCATGGTGACTTGATGGATAAACGATCTGTAGGAAGATCCATCTTGTGCAGCCTAGATAGGTCCACCAGGGTCTTCTCCGATAGTATCAAACCATCAGGTTGCTGGTCTACCTCTTCGCCTTGTTCCTTCTATTCTTCCCACCATGATGTCCTTCACCAGTGATTGTTCTCTTCGTATGAGGTGTCCAAAGTAGGCAAGTCGTAGCTTGGTGAACCTTGTTTTGAGTGCCATGTCTGGATTGATTTGTTCCAAAACCGATTTGTTTGTTCTTCTTGCCATCCATGATATTGATACCATCCATCTCCAGCACCACATTTGGAATGTGTCAATTCTTTTTCTGTCTTCTTTCTTTATAGTCCAGGTTTCGCATCAATATGTCACTACAGACTACGTAGTGTTGTTCTTCTGAATCCTGCTTGTTCCTCTGGCAGCTCTTTGCCAAAACAAGGCTGGAGGATCTTTCTAGGATCTTCAGTAGTATTTTTCTGGCATGAGGTATGAGCTACTCCCCTGCTTCATTAATGTTCCCCCCAAAACCTGTCTTCATATCTGGATTAGAAAAGTGCGTCCCTTCCTGGCAGCTCGGACAGAAGAATCATGTTTTATGCAGAGAACGATCAGAACAAAGCTGCCATTATGCTGTCAGCTCCAGAAAATCCTGACCTCTCGTGAGCTCAGATGGCTCCGTGCTGCATGGACCGGATAGTACAGATATCAGAAACTGAAAAAGTTGCTTTGTAAGAAATGTTCTGGTCTAAAATATTAGGCAAATATCAGATCTTGTTGGCGGCTTCATCTTCTTTTAAGCTGCATCTAAGCTGGATGACAACCAATATGTCGTCACTTGGCTTTTCCGTCAGACCAAGGCCGGTGTTAGGGGCAGGCAGGTCAGGCAGCTGCCTAAGTCCCCAGCTCCTCCAGGCCCCCCCCCCCCGCATCGCACATTCTACTTATTGGCATCATAGGTAGATGCTGATACAGTTGAAAGCAGTGATGGAAGAGAGAGCATCAGATGACGCTCTCTCTCCCATGACTCCCCCTCTGCCTCTGACTTAGCAGTTTGTGCCAGCAGTGAAGCTGATGACACGGCTGCAGAAGCCAGAGCAGTGGGGGAATGAGGAGGAGCGGTAACAATGTGTGGGGGCTGCATTATTCTGTGTGTGGGGGCTGCACTATACTGTATGTGGGGGCTACATCATACTGTGTACGGGGAGGCTGCACTATGTGTGTCTGTCTGCACTATATTGTGTGTGAGGGGTTTATTATACTGTGTATAGGGGCTGCACTATACTGTGTGTCTGCACTATACTGTGTGTTGGGGCTGCATTATACTGTGTGGGGGCTGTACTATACTGTGTGTGAGTAGGCTGCACTATATTGTGTGTGGGGAGGCTGCACTATACTGTGTGTGGGGAGGCTGCACTATACTGTGTGTGGGGGCTGCATTATACTGTGTGTGTGGGGGCTGCACTATACTCTGTGTGGGGAGGCTTCACTATACTGTGTGTTGGAGGCTGCACTATACTGTGTGTGGGGGCTGCATTATACTGTATGTGGGGAGGCTGCACTATACTGTATGTGGGGAGGCTGCACTATACTGTGTGTTGGAGGCTGCACTATACTGTGTGTGGGGGCTGCATTATACTGTATGTGGGGAGGCTGCACTATACTGTGTGTGGGGAGGCTGCACTATACTGTGTGTGGGGGCTGCATTATACTGTGTGTGTGGGGGCTGCACTATACTCTGTGTGGGGAGGCTTCACTATACTGTGTGTTGGAGGCTGCACTATACTGTGTGGGGGGGCTGCATTATACTGTATGTGGGGAGGCTGCACTATACTGTATGTGGGGAGGCTGCACTATACTGTGTGTGGGAGGCTGCACTATACTGTGTGTGGGGAGGCTGCACTATACTGTGTGTTGGAGGCCGCACCATACTGTGTGTGGGGAGGCTGCATTATACTGTATGTGGGGAGGCTGCACTATACTGTGTGTGGGAGGCTGCACTATACTGTGTGTGGGCTGCATTATACTGTGTGTGGGGAGGCTGCACTATACTGTGTGTTGGAGGCTGCACTATACTGTGTGTGGGGAGGCTGCATTATACTGTATGTGGGGAGGCTGCACTATACTGTGTGTGGGAGGCTGCACTATACTGTGTGTGGGCTGCATTATACTGTGTGTGTGGAGGCTGCACTATACTGTGTGGGGACTGCACTATACTGTGTTTGTAGGGGCTGTATTCTACTGTGAGTGGGGGGCTGCATTATATGGTGTGGGGGGAGGCTGCACTATACTGTGTTTGTGGGGGCTGTATTATACTGTGAGTGGGGGGCTGCATTATACTGCGTGTGAGTGGGCTGCATTATACTATGTGTGTGGGGGGCTGCATTATACTGTGGGTAGGCTGCACTATACTGGCTTTGTGTGGGCTGAATTATACTGTGTGGGTGTAGGCTGCATTATACTGTGTGTATGTGGGGGGACTGAATTATACTGTGTGTTAGGGGTGCTGAATTATACTGTGTGTGGCTGTATTATACTGTATGTGTGGGGGTTGCATTGTACTCTGTGGGGGCTGCATTATACTCTGGGGGGCTGCATTATACTGTGTGGGAGAGGCTGCATTATACTCTGAGGGGGCTGCATTATACTGTGTGTGGGGGACTGCATTATACTGTGTGTGAGGCTGCAATACACTCTGAGAGGGGCTGCATTATACTCTATCAAGGACCATGGGGAGTGCGTTATACTATATGGGACCTGCATTATACTGTATCGAGGACTATCTGTCCCCATCATTCTTCCTCCGCCGGTATAAAGAGGCCGGGAAACAAGCGTCGAACGACTTCAATATTGTTGATGACGCTTGTTTAACGGCCTGAACTCAGCGCATGTAAATACAACCGAAATCTTTCTGTGTGATGGTGCAATATGTGATCGTTTGGGGCCCCACTTTAAACTTGTGCCCAGGGCCCCAGACCCCTCAAAGTCATTGTACTATCAATGTGGTCATTTCTATATATTATGCTGGTTGTCAATTAATATGATGTCTCACCTAGGTTGTCATCTGCTGGAAATACTTGGCAACTATCTCAGGAGCCCCTGAAGACTCTCGAAACAACCTGAAAAGCACGGCTAGAAAATGGATATCCAGGGGAACATGGACAAGAAGAAGGTGCATGGCATACAGATCCAAAACTATTCACTCCTGGATATCAAACATCAAAAGTCGGAATGATTATGTTCACATTAGTCGGATACCTGACCTGCAATTTCCGTGGCAGAGGTCTGAGCTGGTTCTTGGATTTTTGTGGCAGAGCGAGCCGTGGGATTTTCAGCTTATAGACAGTCGGTTGAAACCATTGATGGTTAAGGGGGTCTTCATCTATCTACAATATATAGATATTAGCTGTGTGAACAGGACTAATACAAACACATTGGTGTCTATAAGCACCAGACACGGCTTTAGCCCTCCAGCTGTGGTCAAACTACATCTCTCATGATAGGACGAGCTCACTGAAGGATTCTCAGACTGCAGACTTGTGAATCCGCACTGTGCGCACAGTGCACGCTGTCAGGATCCCCCAGCATCGGGAGCTCATGCGATCGCAAGCATGCGATATATAAGTGTATTTTAATGAAGCCACGCATGTCTTGCCAGAATGTGGATGAAATGTGGCATATCGCATACTTGGGGTCATATGACTGCCCGGCTCACTGTCGGCACTGGAGAATCCTGACAGCGTGCACTGTGCACGCTGTGAGGATTCACAAATCTACAGTCACATAGATTGACTGAAGACTTTGGGCCAAATACTTTAACTCATTTTGCAACACCAAGGATACAAAAGGCAAATTGCACTACATTTTTAATGAAACCCAAGCCCAAAAATGATTTTTAGCCCCATATACTGTCATTTAAAAAAAAAAGAAAAAGCTTTTTACCTGCAAAGGTGGGGATAATGTACAAGGTCAATAGCGTTAAAATATTGAAGGGCTGCCTTATTAAAAATGCAGCTACTGGGAAAAAATGAACTTATTTCCTCCCAGGAGCTGCCGGCTTTCAGTCATAGAGGCAGGCACTGAATGGCTACAGTGACTGCTTACAGCACTTCTCACTATACTGCGGCCAGCGGCTGTAAGCACGCCTTGATTGACAGCCGGCTCAAAGTGCCGGAGAGTGTTTACAGCCGCACCTCATTGTGATACTGAGTGGTGACTGTAGCCACTCTGGACACACCTCTATGACTGAAAGCCGGCTGCTCCTGGGAGGAAATAAGCTCATTTTCTCCTTTAAGCCGCACTTTCAGTGAAGATGAGCCTTGTCTGTCGACGTCTTCTGTCATTGGTGGCAGCCGGTCTTCGCCAGGTTTCTTCCTCCCCGCCATCCCGGGCTCCTCTGGCCCTTACTATGCCCAGCGACCATCCTAGTCAGTGCCTACGGCACCCAGGACGCAGGTCGCAGAAGTGAAGACCAGCTGACATAGAGGACCGGGACTGGATGTTGGACCATTGAAATGTTGGATGTTGGACATTTCTCATCAGCTGTTTTTTTGGTTTGTGGGTAAGTTTTGAGGGTCTGTTTGCTGAGACCCTTATAAGCTATGGAAGGGAAGCAGCATCTGTGCTCAGGGGAGGCAGGATGGGCTTAGTTAAAGATGGGCTCCAAGGCTTCGTATTGGGTCTATCTTCAGATTCTGCAATTGATTGAGATCAGAGCGCCACTCTTCTTCAGTGGTCGTGTCGGGTATTGCACTCCTATCAATTTCCTAATTGAAAAGAGTAGTTCAGACCGACTAAAGAACTGACTTTGTACAATGTTGTACAACGCCCCCCCCCCCATTAAGCCAATACTCTAGCCCCACCACTAGCCAAAGGTTCTTATCTAAAAAGTTTTTAAAGAGTCTAAAAAGTCTTTGTTTTGCGTGTAACTTGCTGCGGGCCGTCTTACCACACTTTATATTGTTTAGTGCGTAAACAACAAAGTTACATTCCAGCTCGGCCATTGTTTACATTTCAACACGAAAATTTCCAGGGTAAGAGGAGACTCCACCACTCAGAATTCGGTAAAAAAAGAAAAAGAAAACCTATTCCTTTAAAAGATCAGTAATTAAGATGTATTACTGATCAGCTCAGAAGTATCTTCCCTTCCTAGTACAGACCTTGATTTTCTGACATGTTAAGGTTACATCGATGATGTTCTTAATGGAAAAAGTCGTAGATCCAAAAGTTAAAAATTTGACTTTTGTATCTCTATCGCCACTCAGTGGTCAGAAGTGGTTCTGCATCTTTTTTGTTTTGCAAAGTTTTGATTTTTACAAAATTGGAAATTTTGATTCTGTTCCAGCCAGGTGTAAGATTTATAACATGTTTAGATCCTTTTGGTATAGATACATTGTAATTAGCCCATCGTCTGCTATGGGCACATACTGCACCTCCTACTTCTAGAAGAGAATGCAGCACCTCGTGGCGGTATTATATTGTGGCACACTGTGTCTGTAATATGGAACTTCAAGGTCTATGTGATCCATGTGCTGCCACAATGTGCAGGTGTCATGTCTGACTCTAAAATAGTACCTAAGCAAATTTCTGTTAGTGAAGCCGCACGGTACGGAGCGATGCTGCTCAGTCTATAGACGATACAATAAAATGAATCCAACAATAGAAGAAGAGGCGACATCATCTATTGTGAATGGTGGATCCTGTGTTATCTACTGTATATAGAGGTGTTATCAGTCATTGTACAGGAGGAGGTGAGCTGTGACATCACCTATTGTGAATGGTGGATCCTGTGTTATCTACTGTATATAGAGGTGTTATCAGTCATTGTACAGGAGGAGGTGAGCTGTGACATCTCCTATTGTGAATGGTGAATCCTGTGTTATCTACTGTATATAGAGGTGTTATCAGTTATTGTACAGGAGGAGGAGGTGAGCTGTGACATCGCCTATTGTGAATGGTGGATCCTGTGTTATCTACTGTATATAGAGGTGTTATCAGTCATTGTACAGGAGGAGGAGGTGAGCTGTGACATCTCCTATTGTGAATGGTGAATCCTGTGTTATCTACTGTATTTAGAGGTGTTATCAGTTATTGTACAGGAGGAGGAGGTGAGCTGTGACATCACCTATTGTGAATGGTGGATCCTGTGTTATCTACTGTATATAGAGGTGTTATCAGTTATTGTACAGGAGGAGGAGGTGAGCTGTGACATCATCTATTGTGAATGGTGGATCCTGTGTTATCTACTGTATATAGAGGTGTTATCAGTCATTGTACAGGAGGAGGAGGTGAGCTGTGACATCATCTATTGTGAGTGATGGATCCTGTGTTATCTACTGTATATAGAGGTGTTATCAGTCATTGTACAGGAGGAGGAGGAGAGCTGTGCCATCACCTATTGTGAATGATGGATCCTGTGTTATGTACTGTATATAGAGGTGTTATCAGTCATTGTACAGGAGGAGGAGGTGAGCTGTGACATCACCTATTGTGAGTGGTGGATCCTGTGTTATCTACTGTATATAGAGGTGTTATCAGTCATTGTACAGGAGGAGGAGGAGAGCTGTGCCATCACCTATTGTGAATGATGGATCCTGTGTTATCTGTTGTGAATTCTGTTGTCGGGCTCCCTCCTGTGGTCATGAATGGTACTTCGGCTGGTTCTGTCCATGGACTTCCTCTGGTGGGTGTTTCTGAGTTTCACAGGTGACGAGGTTAATTCGTTAGCTGCTGCTCTATTTAACTCCTCTTAGATCTTTGCTCCATGCCACCTGTCAATGTTCCAGTATTGGTCTAGTTCTCTCCTGGATCGTTCTTGTGACCTGTCATCAGAAGCTAAGTTCCAGCTTGTATTTCTTTGGTTTGCTATTTTTCTGTCCAGCTTGCTATTTAATTTGTTGTCTTGCTTGCTGGAAGCTCTGGGACGCAGAGGGAGCGCCTCCGCACCGTGAGTCGGTGCGGAGGGTCTTTTTGCGCCCTCTGCGTGGTCTTTTTGTAGGTTTTTGTGCTGACCGCAAAGTAACCTTTCCTATCCTCGGTCTGTTCAGTAAGTCGGGCCTCACTTTGCTAAATCTATTTCATCTCTGTGTTTGTATTTTCATCTTTACTCACAGTCATTATATGTGGGGGGCTGCCTTTTCCTTTGGGGAATTTCTCTGAGGCAAGGTAGGCTTTATTTTTCTATCTTCAGGGCTAGCTAGTTTCTTAGGCTGTGCCGAGTTGCATAGGGAGCGTTAGGCGCAATCCACGGCTATTTCTAGTGTGTTTGATAGGTTTAGGGATTGCGGTCAGCAGAGTTCCCACGTCCCAGAGCTCGTCCTTATTATCAGTAACTATCAGGTCATTCCGTGTGCTCTTAACCACCAGGTCCATTATTGTCCTGACCACCAGGTCATAACAGTACAGGTGGCCTAAGTACTAATACATCTCAATAGAGGGATAAGAGAAGTTCTGAGACCATTTTTTTTTCTTTGCAGTGTGTTTTGTCTCTATTTTCCCCTTTACCTCTGGGTGGTTCAGGACACTGGTGTAAACATGGACATTCAAGGTCTGTCCTCTTGGATGGATAATCTCACTACAAGGATACAAAACATTCAAGATTTTGTGGTTCAGAATCCGATGTCAGAGCCTAGGATTCCAATTCCTGATTTGTTTTTTGGTGATAGATCTAAGTTCTTGAATTTCAAAAATAATTATAAATTGTTTCTTGCCTTGAAACCTCGCTCCTCAGGTGACCCTGTTCAACAAGTAAAGATCATTATTTCTTTGTTACGTGGTGACCCTCAAGACTGGGCATTTTCCCTTGCGCCAGGAGATCCGGCATTGCGTGATGTTGATGCGTTTTTCCTGGCGCTTGGATTGCTTTATGATGAACCTAATTCAGTGGATCAGGCAGAGAAAATCTTGCTGGCTCTGTGTCAGCGTCAGGATGAAGCGGAGATATATTGTCAGAAGTTTAGAAAGTGGTCTGTGCTCACTCAGTGGAATGAATGTGCCCTGGCAGCAATCTTCAGAAAGGGTCTCTCTGAAGCCCTTAAGGATGTCATGGTGGGATTTCCTATGCCTGCTGATCTGAATGAGTCTATGTCCTTGGCCATTCAGATCGATCGACGCTTGCGTGAGCGTAAATCTGTGCACCATTTGGCGGTACTATCTGAGCATGGGCCTGAGCCTATGCAATGTGATAGGACTTTGACCAGAGCTGAACGGCAAGAACACAGATGTCGGAATGGGCTATGTTTTTACTGTGGTGATTCCACTCATGCTATCTCCGATTGTCCTAAGCGCACTAAGCGGTTCGCTAGGTCTGCCACCATTGGTACGGTACAGACTAAATTTCTATTGTCCGTTACTCTGATTTGCTCTTTGTCATCCTATTCTGTTATGGCATTTGTGGATTCAGGCGCTGCCCTGAATTTGATGGACTTGGAGTATGCTAGGCGCTGTCGTTTTTTCTTAGAGCCCTTGCAGTATCCTATTCCATTGAGAGGAATTGATGCTACGCCTTTGGCCAAGAATAAGCCTCAGTATTGGACCCAATTGACCATGTGCATGGCTCCTGCACATCAGGAGGATATCCGCTTTCTGGTGTTGCACAATCTGCATGATGTGGTCGTTTTGGGGTTGCCATGGCTACAGGTTCATAATCCAGTATTGGACTGGAAATCTATGTCTGTGTCCAGCTGGGGTTGCCAGGGGGTACATGGTGATGTTCCATTTTTGTCTATTTCGTCTTCCACTCCTTCTGAAGTTCCAGAGTTTTTGTCGGATTATCGGGATGTATTTGATGAGCCCAAAGCCAGTGCCCTACCTCCTCATAGGGATTGCGATTGTGCAATTAATTTGATTCCTGGTAGTAAGTTTCCTAAGGGACGATTGTTCAATTTATCTGTGCCAGAACACGCCGCTATGCGGAGTTATATAAAGGAATCCTTGGAGAAAGGCCATATTCGCCCGTCGTCATCACCGTTAGGAGCAGGGTTCTTTTTTGTGGCCAAGAAGGATGGTTCTTTGAGACCTTGTATTGATTACCGCCTTCTTAACCCCTTCCCGACCCATGACGCCACGTAGGCGTCATGAAAGTCGGTGCCAATCCGACCCATGACGCCTATGTGGCGTCATGGAAAGATCGCGTCCCTGCAGATCCGGTGAAAGGGTTAACTCCCATTTCACCCGATCTGCAGGGACAGGGGGAGTGGTAGTTTAGCCCAGGGGGGGTGGCTTCACCCCCTCGTGGCTACGATCGCTCTGATTGGCTGTTGAAAGTGAAACTGCCAATCAGAGAGATTTGTAATATTTCACCTATTATAACGGGTGAAATATTACAATCCAGCCATGGCCGATGCTGCAATATCATCGGCCATGGCTGGAAACACTAATGTGCCCCCACCCCACCGATCGCCCCCCCAGCCCCCCGATCTGGCCGGTACACTGCTCCGGCTCCCCTCCATCCAGTGCTCCGCTCCCCCCCGTGCTCTTGTCCGCTCCCCCCGTGCTCCAATCACCCCCCCGTGCTCCAATCACCCCCCCTGCATTCCGTTCCACCCCCCGTGCTCCGTTACAGCCCCCCGTGCTCCGTTCCACGCCCCCGTGCTCCGTTCCACGCCTGCCGCGCTCCGATTCCCTCCCCGTGCTCCGATCCCCCCCCCGTGGTCCCCCCCACCCCATCATACTTACCGATCCTGCCGGGGTCCCGTCCGTCTTCTCCCTGGGCGCCGCCATCTTCCAAAATGGCGGGCGCATGCGCAGTGCGCCCGCCGAATCTGCCGGCCGGCCGATTCGTTCCAAAGTGCATTTTGATCACTGAGATAGATTATATCTCAGTGATCAAAATAAAAAAAATAATAAATGACCCCCCCCCCTTTGTCACCCCCATAGGTAGGGACAATAAAAAAATAAAGAAATTTTTTTTTTCCACTAATGTTAGAATAGGGTTAGGGGTAGGGTTAGGGTTAGGGGTAGGGTTAGGGGTAGGGTTAGGGGTAGGGCTAGGGTTAGGGCTAGGGTTAGGGGTAGGGTTAGGGTTAGGGGTAGGGTTAGGGCTAGGGCTAGGGGTAGGGTTAGGGGTAGGGTTAGGGGTAGGGTTAGGGCTAGGGTTAGGGTTTCGGTATGTGCACACGTATTCTGGTCCTCTGCGGATTTTTCTGCTGCGGATTTGATAAATCCGCAGTGCTAAACCGCTGCGGATTTATGGTGGATTTACCGCGTTTTTTTCTGCGCATTTCACTGCGGTTTTACAATTGCGATTTTCTATTTGAGCAGTTGTAAAACCGCTGCGGAATCCGCACAAAGAAGTGACATGCTGCGGAATGTAAACCGCTGCGTTTCCGTGCAGTTTTTCCGCAGCATGTGTACAGCGATTTTTGTTTCCCATAGGTCTACATTGAACTGTAAACTCATGGGAAACTGCTGCGGATCTGCAGCGTTTTCCGCAGTGTGCACATACCTTTAGCATTAGGCTATGTGCACACGGTGCGGATTTGGCTGCGGATTGGCCGCTGAGGATTCGCAGCAGTATTCCATCAGGTTTACAGTACCATGTAAACATATGAAAAACCAAATCCGCTGTGCCCATGGTGCAGAAAATACCGCGCGGAAACGCTGCGTTGTATTTTCCGCAGCATGTCAATTCTTTGTGCGGATTCCGCGGCGTTTTACACCTGTTCCTTAATAGGATTCCGCGGGTGAAATCCGCACAAAAAACACTGGAAATCCGCGGAAAATCCGCAGGTAAAACGCAGTGCCTTTTACCCGCGGATTTTTCAAAAATGGTGCGGAAATATCTCACACGAATCCGCAACGTGGGCACATAGCCTTAGGGTTAGGGTTGGAATTAGGGTTGTGGTTAGGGTTGTGATTAGGGTTATGGCTACAGTTGGGATTAGGGTTAGGGGTGTGTTGGGGTTAGTGTTGGAGGTAGAATTGAGGGGTTACCACTGTTTAGGCACATCAGGGGTCTCCAAACGCAACATGGCGCCACCATTGATTCCAGTCAAATGGTGCTCCCTCACTTCCGAGCCCTGACGTGTGCCCAAACAGTGGTTTACCCCCACATATGGGGTATCAGTGTACTCAGGATAAACTGCGCAACAATTACTGGGGTCCAATTTCTCCTGTTACCCTTGTGAATCTAAAAAAAATGCTTGCTAAAACATCATTTTTGAGGAAAGAAAAATGATTTTTTATTTTCACGGCTCTGCGTTGTAAACGTCTGTGAAGCACTTGGGGGTTCAAAGTGCTCACCACATATCTAGATAAGTTCCTTGGGGGGTCTAGTTTCTAAAATGTGGTCACTTGTGGGGGGTTTCTACTGTTTAGGCACACCAGGGGCTCTGCAAACGCAATGTGACGCCCGCAGACCATCCCATCAAAGTCTGCATTTCAAAAGTCACTACTTCCCTTCTGAGCCACGACGTGTGCCCAAACAGTGGTTTACCCCCACACATGGGGTATCAGCGTACTCAGGAGAAACTGGACAACAACTATTGGGGTCCAATTTCTCCTGTTACCCTTGGGAAAATAAAAAATTCTGGGCTAAATAATTATTTTTGAGGAAAGAAAACGTATTTATTATTTTCACGGCTCTGCATTATAAACTTCTATGAAGCACTTGGGGGTTCAAAGTGCTCACCACACATCTAGATAAGTTCCTTTCGGGGTCTAGTTTCCAAAATGGGGTCACTTGTGGGGGGTTTCTACTGTTTAGGCACATCAGGGGCTCTGCAAACGCAACGTGACGCCCGCAGAGCATTCCATCAAAGTCTGCATTTCAAAACGTCACTACTTCACTTCCGAGCCCCGGCATGTGCCCAAACAGTGATTTACCTCCACATATGGGGTATCAGCGTACTCAGGAGAAACTGGACAACAACTATTGGGGTCCAATTTCTCCTGTAACCCTTGGGAAAATTAAAAATTCTGGGCTAAATAATTATTTTTGAGGAAAGAAAACGTATTTATTATTTTCACGGCTCTGCATTATAAACTTCTATGAAGCACTTGGGGGTTCAAAGTGCTCACCACACATCTAGATAAGTTCCTTTGGGGGTCTAGTTTCCAAAATGGGGTCACTTGTGGGGGGTTTCTACTGTTAAGCCACATCAGGATCTGCAAACGCAACGTGACGCCCACAGAGCATTCCATCAAAGTCTGCATTTCAAAACGTCACTACTTCACTTCCGAGCCCCGGCATGTGCCCAAACAGTGATTTACCCCCACATATGGGGTATCAGCGTACTCAGGAGAAACTGGACAACAACTTTTGGGGTCAAATTTCTCCTGTTACCTTTGGTAAAATAAAAAATTGCAGGCTAAAAAATCATTTTTGAGAAAATAATTTTTTTATTTTATTTTCATGGCTCTGCGTTATAAACTTCTGTGAAGCACTTGGGGGTTCAAAGTCCTCACCACACATCTAGATTAGTTCCTTTGGGGGTCTAGTTTCCAAAATGGGGTCATTTCTGGGGGATCTCCAATGTTTAGGCACACAGGGGCTCTCCAAACGTGACATGGTGTCCGCTAATGATTGGAGCTAATTTTCCATTTAAAAAGCCAAATGGCGTGCCATCCCTTCCGAGCCCTGCCGTGCGCCCAAACAGTGGTTTACCCCCACATATGGGGTATCAGCGTACTCAGGACAAACTGCACAACAATATTTGGGGTCCAATTTCTCCTATTATCCTTGGCAAAATAGGAAATTCCAGGCTAAAAAATCATTTTTGAGGAAAGAAAAATTATTTTTTATTTTCATGGCTCCGCGTTATAAACTTCTGTGAAGCACCTGGGGGTTTAAAGTGCTCAATATGCATCTAGATAAGTTCCTTGGGGGGTCTAGTTTCCAAAATGGGGTCACTTGTGGGGGAGCTCCAATGTTTAGGCACACAGGGGCTCTCCAAACGCGACATGGTGTCCGCTAACAATTGGAGCTAATTTTCCATTCAAAAAGTCAAATGGCGCGCCTTCCCTTCCGAGCCCTGCCGAGTGCCCAAACAGTGGTTTACTCCCACATATGAGGTATCGGCGTACTCGGGAGAAATTGCCCAACATATTTTATGATCCATTTTATCCTACTGTCCATGTGAAAATGAAAAAATTGAGGCGAAAAGAATTTTTTTGTGAAAAAAAAGTACTTTTTCATTTTTACAGATCAATTTGTGAAGCACCTGAGGGTTTAAAGTGCTCACTAGGCATCTAAATAAGTTCCTTGGGGGGTCTAGTTTCCAAAATGGGGTCACTTGTGGGGGAGCGCCAATGTTTAGGCACACAGGAGCTATCCAAATGCGACATGGTGTCCGCTAACGATGGAAATAATTTTTCATTCAAAAAGTCAAATGGCGCTCCTTCCCTTCCGAGCCTTACCATGTGCCCAAACAGTGGTTTACCCCCACATGTGAGGTATTGGTGTACTCAGGAGAAATTGCCCAACACATTTTAGGATCCATTTTATCCTGTTGCCCATGTGAAAATGAAAAAATTGAGGCTAAAAGAATTTTTTTGTGAAAAAAAAGTACTTTTTCATTTTTACGGATCAATTTGTGAAGCACCTGGGGGTTCAAAGTGCTCACTGTGCATCTAGATAAGTTCCTTGGGGCGTCTAGTTTCCAAAATGGGGTCACTTGTGGGGGAGCTCCAATTTTTAGGCACACGGGTGCTCTCCAAACGTGACATGGTGTCCGCTAAAGAGTGGAGCCAATTTTTGATTCAAAAAGTCAAATGGCGCTCCTTCCCTTCCAAGCCCTGCCGTGCGCCCAAACAGTGGTTTACCCCCACATATGAGGTATCAGCGTACTCAGGACAAATTGGACAACAAGGTTCGTGGTTCAGTTTCTCCTTTTACCATTGGGAAAATAAAAAAATTGTTGCTAAAAGATAATTTTTGTGACTAAAAAGTTAAATGTTCATTTTTTCCTTCCATGTTGCTTCTGCTGCTGTGAAGCACCTGAAGGGTTAATAAACTTCTTGAATGTGGTTTTGAGTACCTTGAGGGGTGCAGTTTTTAGAATGGTGTCACTTTTGGGTATTTTCAGCCATATAGACCCCTCAAACTGACTTCAAATGTGAGGTGGTCCCTAAAAAAAATGGTTTTGTAAATTTCGTTGTAAAAATGACAAATCGCTGGTCAAATTTTAACCCTTATAACTTCCTAACAAAAAAAAATTTGTTTCCAAAATTGTGCTGATGTAAAGTAAACATGTGGGAAATGTTATTTATTAACTATTTTGTGTCACATATCTCTCTGGTTTAACAGAATAAAAATTCAAAATGTGAAAATTGCGAAATTTTCAAAATTTTCGCCAAATTTCCGTTTTTTTCACAAATAAACGCAGAATTTATTGACCTAAATTTACCACTAACATGAAGCCCAATATGTCACGAAAAAACAATCTCAGAACCGCTAGGATCCGTTGAAGCGTTCCTGAGTTATTACCTCATAAAGGGACACTGGTCAGAATTGCAAAAAACGGCAAGGTCTTTAAGGTCAAAATAGGCTGGGTCATGAAGGGGTTAATAAAATTACAGTCAAATTTCAGTATCCTTTGCCGTTGCTGTCTGATTTGTTTGCTCGTATTAAAGGGGCTAGTTGGTTCACCAAGATAGATCTTCGAGGGGCGTATAATCTGGTGCGTATTAAACAAGGCGATGAATGGAAAACAGCATTTAATACGCCTGAGGGCCATTTTGAGTACCTGGTTATGCCATTCGGGCTTTCCAATGCTCCATCAATATTTCAGTCCTTTATGCATGACATCTTCCGAGAGTACCTGGATAAATTCCTGATTGTGTATTTGGATGATATTTTGGTCTTTTCGGATGATTGGGAGTCTCATGTGAAGCAGGTCAGAATGGTGTTCCAGGTCCTTCGTGCGAATTCCTTGTTTGTGAAGGGGTCAAAGTGTCTCTTTGGAGTTCAGAAGGTTTCATTTTTGGGGTTCATTTTTTCCCCTTCTACTATCGAGATGGACCCTGTTAAAGTCCAGGCCATTTACGATTGGACTCAGCCAACATCTGTGAAGAGCCTGCAAAAGTTCCTGGGCTTTGCTAATTTTTATCGGCGCTTCATCGCTAATTTTTTCTACTGTTGCTAAACCGTTGACTGATTTGACCAAGAAGGGTGCTGATGTGGTCAATTGGTCTTCTGCGGCTGTAGAGGCTTTTCAGGAGTTGAAGCGTCGTTTTTCTTCTGCCCCTGTGTTGTGCCAGCCAGATGTTTCGCTTCCGTTTCAGGTTGAGGTTGATGCTTCTGAGATTGGAGCAGGGGCTGTTTTGTCGCAAAGAAGTTCTGATGGCTCGGTGATGAAGCCATGTGCTTTCTTTTCTAGAAAGTTTTCGCCTGCTGAGCGTAACTATGATGTTGGTAATCGTGAATTGTTGGCCATGAAGTGGGCATTCGAGGAGTGGCGTCATTGGCTGGAAGGAGCCAAGCATCGCGTGGTGGTCTTGACAGATCACAAGAATTTGACTTATCTTGAGTCTGCCAAACGGTTGAATCCGAGACAGGCTCGATGGTCGTTATTTTTCTCCCGTTTTGATTTTGTGGTTTCGTATCTTCCGGGCTCTAAGAATGTGAAGGGTGATGCCCTGTCAAGGAGTTTTGTGCCTGACTCTCCGGGTGTTCCTGAGCCGGCGGGTATTCTCAAAGAGGGGGTAATTTTGTCTGCCATCTCCCCTGATTTGCGGCGGGTGCTGCAAAAATTTCAGGCTGATAGACCTGACCGTTGCCCAGCGGAGAAACTGTTTGTGTTGTGAATTCTGTGGCTGAGTTCACTTCTGTGGTCACAAGTGGTATTGCAGTCTCTGGGCTTCCTCCCTCAGGTGCTTTGGTGAGCTCGTTGGCTGCCTTGCTATTTAGCTCCACCTGAGTCTGTCTTACTTGCTCCTTGTCAATGTTCCAGTGTTGGATCTGAGCTACTGCATCTTTCCTTGGGCCTGCTGCTCTGCTAGATAAGTGCTTCTAGTTTGTTTTCTGTTTTTTCTGTCCAGCTTGCTATTAACTTTTGCTGGAAGCTCTGAGAAGCAAAGGGGTGCACCGCCGTGCTGTTAGTTCGGCATGGTGGGTCTTTTTGCCCCTTTGCGTGGTTTTCGTTTTAGGGTTTTTTGTAGACTGCATAGTTCTCTTTGCTATCCTCGCTCTGTCTAGAATATCGGGCCTCACTTTGCTGAATCTATTTCATTCCTACGTTTGTCTTTTCATCTTGCTAACAGTCATTATATGTGGGGGGCTGCCTATTCCTTTGGGGTATTTCTCTGAGGTAAGTCAGGCTTGTATTTCTATCTTCAGGCTAGTCAGCTCCTCAGGCAGTTCCGAGTTGCATAGGTAGTGATAGGCGCAATCCACTGCTGCTTATAGTTGTGTGAGGATAGATCAGGTACTGCAGTCTACAGAGATTCCACGTCTCAGAGCTCGTCCTATTGTTTTTGGTTATTGCCAGATCTCTGTATGTGCGCTGATTACTGCACGCTGTGTTGCCTGATTGCCAGCCATAACAGTACAAGGAGCCTCCCAATGATTCCCAATAGAGGGAAAAAAGAAATCCTGACATCATTTTTTTTTCTTAGCTCTGTCTTCAGTCTTTTTTTTCCCCTAGACATTAGAGTGCTTCAGGACACAGCTGTGGACATGGATATTCAGGCTCTGTGCTCCTCAATGGATAATCTCGTTGTAAATGTACAAAAGATTCAAGATACTATTGATCAGAAATCGATGCTAGAACCAAGAATTCCGATTCCTGATTTGTTTTTTGGTGACAGAACTAAGTTCCTGAGCTTCAGAAATAATTGTAAGCTATTTTTGGCCTTGAAACCTCATTCTTCTGGTAATCCTATTCAACAGGTTTTGATTATTATTTCTTTTTTGCGCGGCGACCCACAGGACTGGGCGTTTTCTCTTGCACCAGGAGATTCTGCATTGAGTAATGTTGATGCTTTTTTCCAGGCGCTGGGATTGCTTTACGATGAGCCTAATTCAGTGGATCAGGCTGAGAAAAATCTGCTGGCTTTATGCCAGGGTCAGGATGATGTAGAAGTATATTGTCAGAAATTTAGGAAGTGGTCAGTACTCACTCTGTGGAATGAATCTGCACTAGCGGCTTTGTTCAGAAAGGGTCTCTCTGAAGCTCTTAAGGATGTAATGGTGGGATTTCCTATGCCTGCTGGTTTGAATGAGTCTATGTCCTTGGCCATTCAGATCGGTCGTCGCTTGCGCGAGCGTAAATCTGTGCACCATCTGGCGGTATTGTCTGAGAGTAAACCTGAGCCTATGCAGTGCGACAGGATTATGACTAAAGTAGAACGGCAAGAACACAGACGTCTGAACAGACTGTGTTTCTATTGTGGTGATTCTACTCATGCTATTTCTAATTGTCCTAAACGCACTAGGCGGTTCGATAGCTCTGCCGTTATTGTTACTGTACAGTCCAAATTCCTTTTGTCCATTACCTTAATGTGCTCTTTGTCATCGTATTCTGTCATGGCGTTTGTGGATTCAGGCGCTGCCCTGAATCTGATGGATTTGGATTATGCTAAACGTTGTGGATTTTTCTTGGAGGCTTTGCGGTGTCCTATTCCGTTGAGAGGAATTGATGCTACACCTTTGGCCAGGAATAAGCCTCAGTACTGGGCCCAGCTGACCATGTGCATGGCTCCTGCACATCAGGAAGTTATTCGCTTTCTGGTACTGCATAATTTGCATGATGTGGTCGTGTTGGGGTTGCCATGGCTACAAACCCATAATCCAGTATTGGATTGGAACTCTATGTCGGTAACCAGCTGGGGTTGTCAGGGAGTACATGGTGATGTTCCATTTTTGTCTATTTCGTCATCCATTCCTTCTGACATCCCAGAGTTCTTGTCGGACTTTCAGGATGTATTTGAAGAGTCCAAGTCTGATGCCCTACCTCCGCATAGGGATTGTGATTGTGCTATCGATTTGATTCCTGGTAGTAAATTCCCTAAGGGTCGTTTATTTAATTTGTCCGTACCTGAACACACCGCTATGCGCAGTTATGTGAAGGAGTCCCTGGAGAAGGGACATATTCACCCATCGTCGTCACCATTGGGAGCAGGGTTCTTTTTTGTAGCCAAGAAGGATGGTTCGCTAAGACCGTGTATTGATTACCGCCTTCTTAATAAGATCACTGTTAAGTTTCAGTATCCCTTGCCATTGATTTCTGACTTGTTTGCTCGGATTAAGGGGGCTAGTTGGTTTACTAAGATTGATCTTCGTGGTGCGTATAATCTGGTGAGAATCAGGCAGGGAGATGAATGGAAAACGGCATTTAATACGCCCGAGGGTCATTTTGAGTATCTGGTGATGCCGTTCGGACTTGCCAATGCTCCATCTGTTTTTCAGTCTTTTATGCATGACATTTTCCGTGAGTATCTGGATAAATTCTTGATTGTTTACTTGGATGACATTTTGATCTTCTCAGATGATTGGGAGTCTCATGTGAAGCAAGTCAGAATGGTTTTCCAGGTACTGCGTGCTAATTCCTTGTTCGTGAAGGGATCAAAGTGTCTCTTCGGTGTGCAGAAAGTTTCATTTTTGGGGTTCATCTTTTCCCCTTCTACTATCGAGATGGATCCGGTTAAGGTTCAGGCCATCCAGGATTGGACTCAGCCGACATCTCTAAAAAGTCTGCAGAAATTCCTGGGCTTTGCTAATTTTTATCGTCGCTTCATCTGTAATTTTTCTAGCATTGCCAGACCATTGACCGATTTGACCAAGAAGGGTGCTGATTTGGTTAATTGGTCTTCTGCTGCCGTGGAAGCTTTTCAGGAGTTGAAGCGTCGTTTTTGCTGTGCCCCTGTGTTGTGTCAACCTGATGTTTCTCTTCCGTTCCAGGTCGAGGTTGATGCTTCTGAGATTGGTGCAGGGGCGGTTTTGTCACAGAGAGGTTCTGGTTGCTCAGTGTTCAAACCATGTGCTTTCTTTTCCAGGAAATTTTCTGCTGCTGAGCGTAATTATGATGTGGGCAACCGAGAGTTGCTGGCCATGAAGTGGGCATTCGAGGAGTGGCGTCATTGGCTTGAGGGTGCTAAGCATCGCGTGGTGGTTTTGACTGATCATAAGAACCTTACTTATCTTGAGTCTGCCAAGCGCTTGAATCCTAGACAGGCCCGTTGGTCGTTATTTTTTGCTCGTTTTGATTTTGTGATTTCATACCTTCCGGGCTCTAAAAATGTGAAGGCGGATGCTCTGTCTAGGAGTTTTGTGCCCGACTCTCCGGGGTTATCTGAGCCGGCGAGTATCCTCAAGGAAGGAGTCATTGTGTCTGCCATCTCCCCTGATTTGCGGAGAGTGTTGCAGAAATTTCAGGCTAATAAACCTGATCGTTGTCCGGCCGAGAAACTGTTCGTCCCTGATAGGTGGACTAGTAAAGTTATCTCTGAACTTCATTGTTCGGTGCTGGCCGGTCATCCAGGAATCTTTGGTACCAGGGAGTTGGTTGCTAGATCCTTCTGGTGGCCATCTCTGTCACGGGATGTGCGTGCTTTTGTGCAGTCCTGTGGAATTTGTGCTAGGGCTAAGCCCTGCTGTTCACGTGCCAGTGGGTTGCTTTTGCCCTTGCCGGTCCCGAAGAGGCCTTGGACACATATTTCGATGGATTTCATTTCTGACCTTCCCGTTTCTCAAAAAATGTCGGTCATTTGGGTGGTCTGTGATCGCTTTTCTAAAATGGTCCATCTGGTGCCCTTGGTTAAATTGCCTTCCTCCTCTGATTTGGTGCCTTTGTTCTTCCAGCATGTGGTTCGTTTACATGGCATTCCTGAGAATATTGTTTCTGACAGAGGTTCCCAGTTTGTCTCGAGGTTCTGGCGAGCCTTTTGTGGTAGGATGGGCATTGACCTATCTTTCTCCTCGGCCTTCCATCCTCAGACTAATGGCCAGACCGAACGAACCAATCAGACCTTCGAAACATATCTGAGATGTTTTGTTTCCGCTGACCAGGATGATTGGGTGTCATTTTTGCCGTTGGCTGAGTTCGCCCTTAATAATCGGGCCAGCTCGGCTACCTTGGTCTCTCCATTTTTCTGCAATTCTGGGTTCCATCCTCGTTTCTCTTCAGGACAGGTTGAGTCTTCGGACTGTCCTGGTGTGGATTCTGTGGTGGACAGGTTGCAGCAGATCTGGACTCAGGTAGTGGACAATTTGACCTTGTCCCAGGAGAAGGCTCAGCTTTTCGCTAATCGCAGACGCCGTGTGGGACCCCGACTTCGTGTTGGGGATCTGGTTTGGTTATCTTCTCGTCATATTCCTATGAAGGTTTCCTCTCCTAAATTTAAACCTCGTTTTATTGGTCCGTATAGGATTTCTGAGATTCTCAATCCGGTGTCTTTTCGTCTGACCCTCCCAGACTCCTTTTCCATACATAATGTATTCCATAGGTCGTTGTTGAGGAGATACGTGGCACCTATGGTTCCATCTGTGGAGCCTCCTGCCCCTGTTTTGGTGGAGGGGGAATTGGAGTATATTGTGGAGAAGATTTTGGATTCTCGTGTCTCTAGATGGAAACTCCAGTATCTGGTCAAATGGAAGGGTTATGCTCAGGAAGATAATTCCTGGGTTTTTGCCTCTGATGTCCATGCCCCAGATCTTGTTCGTGCCTTTCATGTGGTTCATCCTGGTCGGCCTGGGGGTTCTGGTGAGGGTTTGGTGACCCCTCCTCAAGGGGGGGGTACTGTTGTGAATTCTGTGGCTGAGTTCACTTCTGTGGTCACAAGTGGTATTGCAGTCTCTGGGCTTCCTCCCTCAGGTGTTTTGGTGAGCTCGTTGGCTGCCTTGCTATTTAGCTCCACCTGAGTCTGTCTTCCTTGCTCCTTGTCAATGTTCCAGTGTTGGATCTGAGCTACTGCATCTTTCCTTGGGCCTGCTGCTCTGCTAGATAAGTGCTTCTAGTTTGTTTTCTGTTTTTCTGTCCAGCTTGCTATTAACTTTTGCTGGAAGCTCTGAGAAGCAAAGGGGTGCACCGCCGTGCTGTTAGTTCGGCACGGTGGGTCTTTTTGCCCCTTTGCGTGGTTTTCGTTTTAGGGTTTTTTGTAGACTGCATAGTTCTCTTTGCTATCCTCGCTCTGTCTAGAAAATCGGGCCTCACTTTGCTGAATCTATTTCATTCCTACGTTTGTCTTTTCATCTTGCTAACAGTCATTATATGTGGGGGGCTGCCTATTCCTTTGGGGTATTTCTCTGAGGTAAGTCAGGCTTGTATTTCTATCTTCAGGCTAGTCAGCTCCTCAGGCAGTTCCGAGTTGCATAGGTAGTGATAGGCGCAATCCACTGCTGCTTATAGTTGTGTGAGGATAGATCAGGTACTGCAGTCTACAGAGATTCCACGTCTCAGAGCTCGTCCTATTGTTTTTGGTTATTGCCAGATCTCTGTATGTGCGCTGATTACTGCACGCTGTGTTGCCTGATTGCCAGCCATAACAGTTTGTCCCTGATAGATGGACTAGTAGAGTTATCTCTGAGATTCATTGTTCAGTGTTGGCTGGGCATCCTGGAATCTTTGGTACCAGAGATTTGGTGGCTAGATCCTTCTGGTGGCCGTCTTTGTCGCGGGATGTGCGTTCTTTTGTGCAGTCCTGTGGGACTTGTGCTCGGGCTAAGCCCTGCTGTTCTCGTGCCAGTGGGTTGCTTTTGCCCTTGCCGGTCCCGAAGAGGCCCTGGATGCATATTTCTATGGATTTTATTTCGGATCTCCCCGTCTCTCAAAAGATGTCGGTCATTTGGGTGGTTTGTGATCGCTTTTCTAAGATGGTCCATTTGGTACCTTTGTCTAAATTGCATTCCTCCTCTGATTTGGTGCCATTATTTTTCCAGCATGTGGTTCGTTTACATGGTATCCCGGAGAACATCGTTTCTGACAGAGGTTCCCAGTTTGTTTCAAGGTTTTGGCGATCCTTTTGTGCTAGGATGGGCATTGATTTGTCTTTTTCCTCGGCTTTCCATCCTCAGACAAATGGCCAAACCGAACGAACTAATCAAACTTTGGAAACATATCTGAGATGCTTTGTTTCTGCTGATCAGGATGATTGGGTGTCCTTTTTGCCGTTGGCTGAGTTCGCTCTTAATAATCGGGCCAGCTCGGCTACTTTGGTTTCGCCGTTTTTCTGCAATTCTGGTTTCCATCCTCGTTTCTCTTCAGGGCAGGTTGAGTCTTCAGACTGTCCTGGTGTAGATACTGTGGTGGACAGGTTGCAGCAGATTTGGACTCATGTGGTGGACAATTTGACATTGTCCCAGGAGAAGGCTCAACGTTTCGCTAACCGCCGGCGCTGTGTGGGTCCCCGACTTCGTGTTGGGGATTTGGTTTGGTTGTCGTCTCGTTATGTTCCTATGAAGGTTTCCTCTCCTAAGTTTAAGCCTCGTTTCATTGGTCCGTATAAGATTTCTGAGGTTATCAATCCTGTGTCATTTCGTTTGGCCCTTCCTGCTTCTTTTGCCATCCATAATGTGTTCCATAGGTCGTTATTGCGGAGATACGTGGCGCCTGTGGTTCCATCCGTTGATCCTCCTGCCCCGGTGTTAGTTGAGGGGGAGTTGGAGTATGTGGTGGAGAAGATTTTGGATTCTCGTGTTTCGAGACGGAAACTCCAGTTCCTGGTCAAGTGGAAGGGTTATGGTCAGAAAGATAATTCCTGGGTTTTTGCCTCTGATGTTCATGCTGCCAATCTGGTTCGTGCCTTTCATTTGGCTCATCCTGGTCGGCCTGGGGGCTCTGGTGAGGGTTCGGTGACCCCTCCTCAAGGGGGGGGGGTACTGTTGTGAATTCTGTTGTCCGGCTCCCTCCTGTGGTCATGAATGGTACTTCGGCTGGTTCTGTCCATGGACTTCCTCTGGTGGGTGTTTCTGAGTTTCACAGGTGACGAGGTTAATTCGTTAGCTGCTGCTCTATTTAACTCCTCTTAGATCTTTGCTCCATGCCACCTGTCAATGTTCCAGTATTGGTCTAGTTCTCTCCTGGATCGTTCTTGTGACCTGTCTTCCCATCAGAAGCTAAGTTCCAGCTTGTATTTCTTTGGTTTGCTATTTTTCTGTCCAGCTTGCTATTTAATTTGTTGTCTTGCTTGCTGGAAGCTCTGGGACTTTTTGCGCCCTCTGCGTGGTCTTTTTGTAGGTTTTTGTGCTGACCGCAAAGTAACCTTTCCTATCCTCCGTCTGTTCAGTAAGTCGGGCCTCACTTTGCTAAATCTATTTCATCTCTGTGTTTGTATTTTCATCTTTACTCACAGTCATTATATGTGGGGGGCTGCCTTTTCCTTTGGGGAATTTCTCTGAGGCAAGGTAGGCTTTATTTTTCTATCTTCAGGGCTAGCTAGTTCCTTAGGCTGTGCCGAGTTGCATAGGGAGCGTTAGGCGCAATCCACGGCTATTTCTAGTGTGTTTGATAGGTTTAGGGATTGCGGTCAGCAGAGTTCCCACGTCCCAGAGCTCGTCCTTATTATCAGTAACTATCAGGTCATTCCGTGTGCTCTTAACCACCAGGTCCATTATTGTCCTGACCACCAGGTCATAACAGTTATCTACTGTATATAGAGGTGTTATCAGTCATTGTACAGGAGGAGGAGGTGAGCTGTGACATCACCTATTGTGAATGGTGGATCCTGTGTTATCTACTATATATAGAGGTGTTATCAGTCATTGTACAGGAGGGGGAGGTGAGCTGTGATATCACCTATTGTAAATGGTGGATCCTGTGTTTTCTACTGTATATAGAGGTGTTATCAGTCATTGTACAGGAGGAGGAGGTGAGCTGTGACATCACCTATTGTGAATGGTGGATCCTGTGTTATCTACTGTATATAGAGGTGTCATCAGTCATTGTACAGGAGGAGGAGGTGAGCTGTGATATCACTTATTGTAAATGGTGGATCCTGTGTTATCTACTGTATATAGAGGTGTTATCAGTCATTGTACAGGAGGAGGAGGAGGTGAGCTGTGACATCACCTATTGTGAATGGTGGATCCTGTGTTATCTACTGTATATAGAGGTTTTATCAGTCATTGTACAGGAGGAGGAGGTGAGCGGTGACATCACCTATTGTGAATGGTGGATCCTCTGTGATCTACTGTATACAAAGGTGTTATCAGTCATTGTACAGGAGGAGGAGGTGAGCTGTGATATCACCTATTGTAAATGGTGGATCCTGTGTTATCTACTGTATATAGAGGTGTTATCAGTCATTGTACAGGAGGAGGAGGTGAGCTGTAACATCACCTATTGTGAGTGGTGGATCCTGTGTTATCTACTGTATATAGATGTGTTATCAGTCATTGTACAGGAGGAGGAGGTGAGCTGTGACATCACCTATTGTGATTGGTGGGTCCTGTGTTATCTACTGTATATAGAGGTGTTATCAGTCATTGTACAGGAGGAGGAGGTGAGCTGTGACATCACCTATTGTGAATGGTGGATCCTGTGTTATCTACTGTATATAGAGGTGTTATCAGACATTGTACAGGAGGAGGCGGTGAGCTGTGACATCACCTATTGTGAATGGTGGATCCTGTGTTATCTACTGTATATAGAGGTGTTATCAGACATTGTACAGGAGGAGGAGGTGAGCTGTGACATCACCTATTGTGAATGGTGGATCCTGTGTTATCTACTGTATATAGAGGTGTTATCAGACATTGTACAGGAGGAGGAGGTGAGCTGTGACATCACCTATTGTGAATGGTGGATCCTGTGTTATCTACTGTATATAGAGGTGTTATCAGTCATTGTACAGGAGGAGGAGGTGAGCTGTGATATCACCTATTGTGGATGGTGGATCCTGTGTTATCTACTGTATATAGAGGTGTTATCAGTCATTGTACAGGAGGAGGAGGTGAGCTGTGACATCACCTATTGTGAATGGTGGATCCTGTGTTATCTACTGTATATAGAGGTGTTATCAGACATTGTACAGGAGGAGGAGGTGAGCTGTGACATCACCTATTGTGAATGGTGGATCCTGTGTTATCTACTGTATATAGAGGTGTTATCAGTCATTGTACAGGAGGAGGAGGTGAGCTGTGACATCACCTATTGTGAATGGTGGATCCTGTGTTATCTACTGTATATAGAGGTGTTATCAGTCATTGTACAGGAGGAGGAGGTGAGCTGTGACATCACCTATTGTGAATGGTGGATCCTGTGTTAGCTGCTGTATATAGAGGTGTCATTGTACAGGAGGAGTTCATTCCATAATGCTGCTTATAGACTAGATGTTGCCCAATCATCCTCATGTATGACCTGATGGCTGACATGGGCAATGTTTCCCTTTCCTTGCAGTCTTCCTCAGGGGTTTTTACACAATTTCCTGATTATAGACCTTTTAAACCAGACATGGACATAGATATGTTTCTTTTTCCCCGCTGGTCCTAGTGGCCAGTGTTCACATTACTCTCGTATGACCATGTGCATGGAAAGTTCACTGTTTTCCCGTGGGGCAGTGTGAGGTTTTCCCTTTGTGAGCGCACTGTTTAATGATTGCCAGAGACCCTGAGCGCCAAGTCCTTGGATGTATTTCCCTTTGAAGGATAATACTTGGCGTGTGCCTATATTGGCGATTGATTCTTTCATTTGAAGGATTTTGACTTCATATCCTTTATACGTGGAAACACAACATGGTCTTCGCCCCAGCAGCCTCGTCACGTTATCGGGCTGATATTGTCGGCTTAGTTGACGGCTGTGGTCACGCCCCGGCGATTGCCGTGTGCAGGAAAGGTGGGGTTTTGCTTTGTTTTTTGCTTTGCCAAAACCTTTATTTCTCTTGACTCCCCAAAATATGGCACGGTACCCCTCCACTATCAGGATTCATCACCATGCAATCTGCCAGCATTCCAGCATTTTTCCAGTTTACCTAATTTTTGGGTCATTCTCCTGCTTAGCTAAGGAACACCCCAAGAAGTCAGAAATTACTCCTTGTATGCAAATTTAGTCAAGACCCAGAACTTCTGTGGTCTAGAGTTAGTGAGAATTCCCCCCAAAATAGGACTGTTGGCAGATATGGAATACGGTCCATGTCACAGCAGCTGTAAGGACTGATGTGTGATGTCACAGGAGGAGCTGTAAGGACTGATGTGTGATGTCACAGGAGGAGCTGTAAGGACTGATGTGTGATGTCACAGGAGGAGCTGTAAGGACTGATGCGTGATGTCACAGGAGGAGCTGTAAGGACTGATGTGTGATGTCACAGGAGCAGCTGTAAGGACTGATGTGTGATGTCACAGGAGGAGCAGTAAGGACTGATGTGTGATGTCACAGGAGGAGCTGTAAGGACTGATGTGTGATGTCACAGGAGGAGCTGTAAGGACTGATGTGTGATGTCACAGGAGGAGCTGTAAGGACTGATGTGTGATGTCACAGGAGCAGTGATAAGGACTCATCTGTGATGTCACAGGAGCAGGGGTAAGGACTGATATGTGATGTCACAGGAGGAGCTGTAAGGAGTCCTTACTAAGGACTGATGTGTGATGTCACAGGAGCAGCTGTAAGGACTGATGTGTGATGTCACAGGAGGAGCTGCAAGGACTGATGTGTGATGTCAGGAGGAGCTGTAAGGACTGATGTGTGATGTCACAGGAGGAGCTGTAAGGACTGATCTGTGATGTCACAGGAGGAGCTGTAAGGACTGATGTGTGATGTCACAGGAGGAGCTGTAAGGACTGATGTGTGATGTCACAGGAGGAGCTGTAAGGACTGATGTGTGATGTCACAGGAGGAGCTGTAAGGACTGATGTGTGATGTCACAGGAGGAGTTGTAATGAGTGCTTACTAAGGGCTGATGTGTGATGTCACAGGAGGAGCTGTAAGGACTGATGTGTGATGTCACAGAAGGAGCTGCAAGGACTGATGTGTGATGTCACAGGAGGAGCTGCAAGGACTGATCTGCGATGTCACAGGAGGAGCTGTAAGGACTGATGTGTGATATCACAGGAGGAGCTGTAAGGACTGATGTGTGATGTCACAGGAGCAGCTGTAAGGACTGATGTGTGATGTCACAGGAGGAGCTGTAAGGACTGATGTGTGATGTCACAGGAGGAGCTGTAAGGACTGATGTGTGATGTCACAGGAGCAGTGATAAGGACTGATCTATGATGTCACAGGAGGAGCTGTAAGGACTGATCTGTGATGTCACAGGAGCAGTGATAAGGACTGATTTGTGATGTCACAGGAGAAGCCATGAGGAGTGATCTGCAATGTCACAGGAGCAGCTATAAGGACTGATCTGTGATGTCACAGGAGGAGCCGTAAGGCCTTATTTGTGATGTCACAGGAGCAGCTGTAAGGAGAAATCTGTGCTGTCACAAGAGCAGCCATAAGGAGAGATCTGTGATGTCACAAGAGTAGCAGTAAGGACTGATCTATGATGTCACAGGAACAGACAGACGACGTAAGGACTAATCTGTGATGTCAGTTATGTCTTTCTACATCAACTAAGGAATTTGCTCCTCAGACCTTGTGGGGGCAACACAACACAGAACCAGACCCCAATCAAAGGTCAATACTCCTTATTTATGAACTTTTCCAATATCTACGGCCAGAACTGTTTATCCCTCTCCCATAATGATAGTTCTGCTTCACGTCACTTGTCTTATCTATTGCATTATTTCTGTGCCCTGTTGTGTATAACTATGTGATTCTTCAGGTTTTGTATTATTCTGTTCCTGATGAAGAGACCTGAGGAGTCTCGAAATCTTTTCAGCCATTAAGTATCAACCACTGAGAACATTTATCTAGTTTCTCTTTCTCGTTCGGATTCCTGATTCACATTTGATTGAATGTAAAAATGATAATTTATTACGGCTCCAATTCAACATATTCACATTAAAAATATATGAAAGGATAAATGTTGTATTTGTCTGAACTACTATTACACTATATTTTATACTTCGGAGCTGAATTCACAATTGTGTACGCTTCAGAGCTGGAATCTTCCAGCATTCCTCATTGAGAGTTCAAGAGCTTGCTCTTGTGATTGAGGTACTATATAGTTACACCAGACAAAATGCTTTGTGATGAGCTGTGGCAGGTGTGTGTGACAACAAGCTTGCTCATTGTTTCCAATAACAACCAGCTGAATTATGATTGCAGCTCCGGAGTGTCATACAGATGTAGGATAAGTATATGATAAGTAATGCCATGTATTTAGAATGTAGCTCAACTTTTTATGCAGTGTTTTAACTTGAAACTTAGGGACTCTAATGCAAAAGCTGCAACTATCACGGGTCTTCCCATATGGGCCAAGGGGACTGTAAACCTCCGTCGCCCTGGGGTGTGTGTAGACTTCAGATTGCTCAGCTTTTAGGAAGCTTGATTTCCTATGATGGAGCTCAGACCATCTCCTTTTGCTTTGGTGAGGGAAGGTAATTTTAGCTTGACCCTTGCAGAACCTTTTGACTAAAGAGGGCTGGGAAACAGGCGCGCGCCGGGGTGGGGGGGTTGAGTTCCTTTTTTTGGAGAAGCTTGCAATTTATTGCATCTTTCTTCACTTTTTTTTGCACTCCAAAAGCATATTCCTAAGGGTGATTTCATGTAATTTATTTAGGTAGGGGATACTTTAGTTTTAGAAATATAAAAATCACTGACCTAGATCGTCAGTTTCCGACAATGGTGGAAGAACCACAGAGAATTACAGTTTCCTGGCATCCACATACTTATCACAACATCTCCCACAATGCACATCCAGCAGAGCTCTCCGCAGCCGCTACAGATTTAGATCGGAGGAGCTGCTGACTGAGAGCCAAGAAATAATGTTCTGAATTTTCTTTCGCTGTTTGGGAAAAAAAAAAGAACGTGTTGTAGCTGTAGATCCACTACAAGAAAAGGACTGCAAACGACGTCTAGCTCCTCATATTATCATTGTGAAGGAAGGAAAGCGGATGTGTCAACAGATTTCACTATAAAAACTGAATACATTATTAATTAGATCTCTTAGACCAAGTGAGGCTGATGTATCTATTTTGAAAATCTGTAAATCAAAATGGCTGTATAGTCTTTAGTGAAAGCTTAAACTCAGTCTCTGCCAACCTAGCCTGATTGACAGCTTCTCAGTGTCTCCCTCCATGCAGCTGCCAGATCTCCTCCCACCGAGCCTGATTGACAAGTCTTCAGTGTTCCTCCTCCCTGCTACTGCTAAATATCCATCCATCTAGCTGGATTAACATCAATGTAGTGTCCCTCCTCCTTGCTTCTGTTGAATCTTGGCCCACTTAGAAGTATTGACAGCTCCTCAGTGTCCTTCCTACCTGCTGTTGCCACTCTCCCCACCATAGCCTGATTGTTAGCTCTTCAGTGTCCCTCCTCCTTGCTGTTGTAGCAACTCTCCCCACCATAGCCTGATTGTAAGCTCCTCAGGGTCCCTCCTCCTTGCTGCTGTTGCAACTCTCCCCACCATAGCCTCATTGTAAGATCCTCAGGGTCCCTCCTCCTTGCTGCTGTAGCAACTCTTCTCACCATAGCCTGATTGTTAGCTCCTCAGTGTCCCTCCTCCTTGCTGTTGTAGCAACTCTCCCCATCATAGCCTGATTGTAAGCTCCTCAGGGTCCCTCCTCCTTGCTGCTGTAGCAACTCTTCCCACCATAGCTTGATTGTTAGCTCCTCATTGTCCCTCCTCCTTGCTGCTGTAGCAACTCTTCCCACCATAGCTTGATTGTTAGCTCCTCATTGTCCCTCCTCCTTGCTGCTGCTGAATCTCTGCCCACCATAACCTGATTGTTAGCTCCTCAGGGTCCCTCCTCCTTGCTGCTGTAGCAACTCTTCCCACCATAGCCTGATTGTAAGCTCCTCAGTGTCCCTCCTCCTTGCTGCTGCTGAATCTCTGCCCACCATAGCCTGATTGTAAGCTCCTCAGTGTCCCTTCTCCTTGCTGCTGCTGAATCTCTGCCCACCTTGACTGAGTGACAGCACCTCATTGTTCCTCCTCGCTGCTGCTGTATCTGTGTCCATCTAGCCTGATTGACAATTCCTCAGTAACCGTTCTCTCTGCATCTCTAGCCATTTAGCTTGATTGACAGCTCCTCAGTGTGCTTCCTCCCTGCTGTTGCTGAATCTCCACCCACTTAGCCTTATTAACAGCCCCTGCCCCTCAGGGTCACTCTTCCCTGCAGCTCTGGCCATCTAGCGTTATTTACAGCTCCTCAGTGTCCTTCCTACTTCTGTTGCAACTCTGCCTACCTAGCCTGATTGACATCTTCTTGGTGTCTCTTCTTCATGCTGCATCTCTGCCCAGCTAGCCTGATTGACAGCTTCTCATTGTCCCTCTTCCCTGCTGCTGCTGAATCTCCACCCATTTAGTATTGTTATAGCTCCTCCCTGCTGTTGCTGAATATCCACCCACTTAGCCTTATTAACAGCTCCTCAGTGTCCCTCCTCCCTGCTGCAACTGCAGAAATCTCACACTGCTCAGTACAAGCTGCAACTATCAGTCAAGCTGGGTGGGCTGAGACTGAATGTAATTGGACTCACTCATCATTAGTTTTTCTATTTGAACGTTAGGATTATACAATTATCCTGTCATCAACTTTAACAGTAAGTACACCAGCCTCAGCTGGTTCAAAAAATCTAGTCAATAATGTACGCAATTTATATTGTAAAATCTGGTGACAGATCTACTTTTATGAGCTACTGAAATACTGTTATGATCTGGTGGCCTAGGAGCAGCATGAGATGTACTCTGGAGAAGGTGGTACCTGTACTGACCGCAAACCCTGAACTTAGCATCGCAACTAGAAGTAGCCGTGGGGAGTACCTAACACTCCCTAGACCCCTCGACACAGCCTAAGATCTAACTACCCCTAAAGACAGAAACAGGAAACCTATCTTGCCTCAGAGAAAATCCCCAAAGGATAGACAGCCCCCCACAAATATTGACTGTGAGAGGAGAGGGAAATAACATACGCAGACTGAAGTCAGGATTTAGCATAGGAGGGCATTCTAGCTAAAAAGAAAGAATAGGACAGAGTACTATGCGGTCAGTATTAAAACACTAGAAAATATCCACCACAGAAAATAAAAATCTCCACATCTGACTAAAGACATGGAGGGTATATCTGCATCTCCAGAGACACAGCTTGGCTGCAAAAAATCCTTCACAGACAAAGCTGGACAAGACAAATGCACAGAACTATAAGGTCCACAGCAGGTGGACAGCAGAAACAAAGCCAGAACTTATCTTTGTTGAAATGAACAGCAAAACAGGAGAGACCAGGTATGGATGTGAATCCTCCAAAAACAATGGACAACTGGCACTGACTAAAGGATAAAGCAGGACTAAATAGCCCAGCCCAAATTGCAAAAAGTGGATACACCTGATAAATGCTGCGATCCAAAGACAGCAGCACTACCACTCATAACCACCGGAGGGAGCCCAATAGCAGAATTCACAACAAATACATAAATGCCCAAAAATAAGTAGAAATAGTTCAAAGGGAACTTTAAAGAGAGTCGTGTTGTTCTAATGCATAAAATACTACACATGAAGACTAAGGATGGAATGTAAATTATTACATGTACTGTACAATTCCTTTAATTCAACATTATTTGGTCTGGCAGGAATTCGTTATTGCTCCTGTTTCCCTATTTTGCATTTAGCAGAAAATCAAAATATCATTGAGATTATGTCATTTCACAGCAGGCTGTAAAGCAAGTCAGCTTCCAGTGCGTTAATGTTCTGCACTGACATGTACAGGACACTATAAAAATTGTAATTTTTAAATTTTTCCTTAGCCTTCCTAATAATTTGTCATGCTTTGATAGTCTTCGGTAAGGAAGGGGGGCCTCAAACTATCCCTGAACTGGGATCCTAACTATCCCTGTCCCGGGGGTACTCTTGAAGGTAGAGAGGCCTGAGTCTCCGACCTATCTATGCTCCTGTTAATCCCTAATCTGTCCCCTCTCCCATCCCATGAGACATGAGACAGAAATGTATGGTAAACAAGACACAAAAATAAAACAGGGATAACAGAAAACCTCCATCATACAAAAGCACAAACCAACAATAGGGAAGATGATAGGGACAGGGAGGAATAAAGTAAATGGAACAAGGACCAGGAAATAAACACACACGTACTACAGCAAACCACAAATCACTGTTACAACTCTACTGTAACCACTTAGCTTTAGCACACAGCACAGGAAGACAAATCTTTCACCGGCAGGGACAAAAAGTTCTGACCAGTTTATACAGGAAGAGGTAATGACCAGATCAGAAGCAGCTGAAATGGAGCTGCCTGTTTCTGACCATGTTTAGTAACCTCTTCAGCACCAGAACATGGGACACAAATCACACCGTCTCTGAGGAATACCTGTGATTCATTATCCGACATGACCATCTGACCCCAGGTCTTCCGGGAGGGGGTCGAGAATGTGACACCGTGGTGACATAGTGAATAGGAGTGAATAGAGGAGTGTATCCATTATTCACATTCACACTGTATTTGTTTTGGTAATTAACACCCGGAGCCATCAGCTGCAGAGAAACCGCAGGTAACCAATTGTCTGCAGCCGGTTAGGTATAGTTTTGTGTTTAGAAAATAATAATAAAAAAAATCCATAATAACAGTAGAACAAGAATTTCCCGGATTCGCTGTTTACGCTAAAACACACGATCCTCTCTAAGAAAGTTTGTTTGCAAACAAAGTTATCAGGGAATTGCTGACATTGTAGACACAACATGGGAAGAGCGGCGATGGCAACACGTTATGTACCGGTATTTGAGTATATGATGCTCTAAACATTAAAGACTCCAACATTTGTCTCTAACAGCAGTGACTAGAGCTAGATCTTAATGACTTAAAAGGTCAGTCACATCTTTCTAAAAGGACAGTGTTGGATAGTGCTTGCAAAAAAAAGCAATTTTGCAATTTACTGCTTCTTAAAATTTTCAGCCGTTCTCAAGATATTAACACTTTTCTTTTGTTTACAGTTCATTGCCTAGGAAACCGACCACCCCTGGACACGCCCAGCACTTACAAGGTCTTTCATTTTTAATCTATTTATGATTATATTTACATTTACAGTTATTATTTAGATTATTATTATCATTATTGTTAGTACTACTTTTTTTATTTGTATTATTATTAGTGTTAATATTATTACAATGTTTTATTATTAGTATTATTATTATTTGTATTACTATTATTATTATTATTATTATTAGTAGTAGTAGTAGTAGTAGTAGTATTTTATTATTATTTTCTGTATTATTATTATTATTATTATTTATTATTGTTATTATTATTATTATTATTATTATTATTATTATTATTATTATTAATTGTGCTATGGTTATTATTATTTGTGTTATTTACTATGGCTATTATTTTTTATTACAATTTTTGTATTTGTATTATTATTTTTATATTTATAATTATTATTAGCCACATTGTTATTATTTCTTTTTAATTTGTATTATTATTAGAGTTAATATTATTAAAAATGTTTACTATTAGTATTATTATTGTCATTATTACTATTATTTGTATTATTATTTTTAGTATATTATTATTATTTGTATTATGTTTGTTATTATTATTAATGTTCTTTATTATGCCTATAATTTGTTATTACAATTTTTGTATTTGTATTATTTTTATAATAATTATTATTATTACAATTTTTTATTAGTAGTAATATTATTATTGTCATTAATACTATTATTTGTATTATTATTAGTAGTATTTTATTATTATTATTGTTATTGTTATTATTATTTGTGTTATTATTATAATTATTGTTATTGTTTTCTGGCTATTATTTGTTATCACAAATTTTGAATTTGTAATATTTGTGTTTTTTTATGATAATAATCATTATTTTATTATTATTATTATTATTATTATTATTATTTTGTTTTTATTATTACTACTCTTTTTTATTATTATTTGTATTATAATTTTTTTTATTATTATTAATTTTTATTATTATTTTTTTTTGTCAAGGGTGCTTTAAAGAGTTTAAATCAAATCAGCCCTAGCCTCCAACCAAAATGGAGTGCTATTTTATGCATCCAAAACAAAGTAAATTAAAATTCAAAAGACTGACCGTCACTCCCAAACATAGAACTGGTGTGTACAGGTGCATACTAAAACTCGCCATCTCCATACATAACTAACAAATAAAGTTGTACTCTGCAACGCTATAACATGTAAGTGTGAAATATATGAAATTTGAATTACATTACTTCTCTAGAAGATAGGAAAAAAAACCAAAGTAACTTAGTGCATAATGTGGCCAATTCATGTATGCCGATCAGCCACAACAAGGCGTTCTTCAGTGCTGGGAACCTAAGGTGATTCCTCTGCTGAGCTGAAGCCTACATTTATATGAGTAGGTAAAATCCTTCTAAAATTAAAACCGCCATGACTGATGGGTGCAGTGCTCGGTCAGAGAGCCTGTAACTTTATTTGTTAGTTACGTATGGAGAAGGCCACTCTTAGCATGCACCTCTACACACCAGTTTTCTGTTTAGAAGTGATGGTCGGTTTTTTTGCTATTTGTATACAGCACATAGGTTCTTTGACCGAGCACTCCACCCATCAGCCTGTGGTGGTGTTAATTACAGCAGCCTATCTACCCATATAAATGTAGGCTTCAGCCCAGCAGAGGAGTCACATTAGGCAGGTTCTCAGCATAGAAGATCGCCTTGTCGTGGCTGCTGGGCATTTACGAATTGGATAAATTATGCGCCAAGTATCTTAGTTTTTTACTGTCTTTTAAAGCATTAATACAATTAAAATTTCATATATTTCAACACACCAAAGAACTTTAAAAGTCAAAAGAAAAAAAAGGGGGTTGATACCATGATAGCCATTTGAAAAGAAGAATGCTCTCAGTGGGAAAAAAACAAGATAATCTTGTAGTTATGATACCTTTTAATGGCTAACAAAAATAAAATAAATGTTGTTACAAAGCAAGCTTTCGAGACTTCTTAGGTCTCTTCCTCAGGCATGGTATATAAAGTTTCTGAAGAATCACAAATATACGTGTCCAATTATTATTATTATTAATTTTATTATGATTAATATTTTCTTTGTTATTATTATTATTATTATTATACTATTATTAAATATTGTTATTATGTTATTTATGACTGTTGTTGTTATTATTATAAATTATTATTAATAATTATAGCATTAATTATTATTATATTTATTATTATTATATTATATTTATTACTATTAACCCCTTCATGACCTTGGGATTTTCTGTTTTTCCGCGTTCGTTTTTCGCTCCCCTCCTTCCCAGAGCCATAACTTTTTTTTATTTTTCCATCAATATGGCCATGTGAGGGCTTATTTTTTGTGAAACAAGTTGTACTTTTGAACGACACCATTGGTTTTACCATGTCGTGTACTAGAAAACGGGAAAAAAATTCCAAGTGCGGTGAAATTGCAAAAAAAGTGCAGTCCCACACTTGTTTTTTTGTTTGGCTTTTTTGCTAGGTTCACTAAATGCTAAAACTGACCTGACGTTATGATTCTCCAGGTCATTACAAGTTCATAGACACCAAACACGACTAGGTTATTTTTTATCTAAGTGGTGAAAAAAAATTCCAAACTTTGCAAAAAATAAAAAATAAATTGCGCCAATTTCTGATACCGTAATGGAGCGCCCCCAGATGCAGGGCTGCAGGTTACTCGGTATCGGTCCTCTCTGTCTCAGTTCTAGGATTGTCACGGTGGCTGGACCCGGTCTGTAACCCTGCTAAGGGGCGTCCAATAAAAGGGGTGATGAAAGTCGGCTAAGGTTTCGTGACGCCACCTGTGGTACTCGGTCAGGGTTACCGACGCTGCTTGAGGTCCACTGGGGTGATGGAATGGCAGCTAGATGGTATACCTTCCCACAGGTGAAGTATGTCCCCAGGGCTTCCCAGTGATGTAGGTGGTGATGATGTGAGGCGCAGTTAATAACGAGGACACAGGGTTGCAGTCTCTTTACTTTTTACTGAAGACTTCGGGATCCTCAATCCAGAGCACTGCTAACAGGGCTGGCTGAGACCGGCCGGTCCGAAGGCACATCTAGAGTTCCCTTTACAGGTGGAAATCATTGCCTACTACTAGCGCCTGTGTGTTGTAGTTCTTCCCTGCTGAGCATTCTGGATAGTCCTCACAACTCTCGTGTTCGTTTTTGCTCTCTCTCTCTCTGTCCCCCAAGTTTATCTGGATAGGATGCACCCGTATGACGGGTAGGCTCGGAGCTATTCTGGGACCCTAGAGACGTCCCTCTCCACGCTTGCCCCCTATGTCTTCTTAGGTGATGTATGGTAGACAGCCAACCTATAATCAACTGTCCTGCGGTATTTGAAGTAGTGCTTGGAGTCAGTTACTTCCTCGGTGTTCCGGTCACCGGCTATGCGCCTCAGTAGGATGTTGCCGTTCTCGGGGCACGACTCCTACTGGCTCTCCTTTGTGCTTTGATCTCGTTTCTCACTTCTCCACAATATCCTTCTCTTCGTGTTCTTTCTTGGGATACCGCCGCAAGGTAGTGCAGGCGCCGTTCTGTCACTCTCTATTCTTTCTGCTAGGCCCTTGTCAGGAACCCACCCCTGACAGGTCCTCCCTGGAGCTCTCCCAGGCTGCGTTCTCTTCTAACTTCCTATCCGACCCCTAGTTTTACCAGTGTGAGGAGTGGCCTAATTAATAAAGCCTTTTGCTCCCCCTAGTGGCCAGAGTGTGAAGTGTAATGTGTGCTTGTGATACCTGGTCAGGTGAACTCCTTTAGTGCAATCAGACGTAACATCACTTCCCTTAGTGGCAGAGCGACATTACTGCAACGACCAGGACTCTGGGGCGCTGAAGTAACGTCTCCATTTTTCATAATCTGGGTCGGTTGAGGGCTTATTTTTTACGTGCCGAGCTGGCGTTTTTAATGATACCATTTCGGTGCAGATACGTTGTTTTGATCGCCTGTTATTGCATTTTAATGCAATGTCGCGGCAACCAAAAAAACGTAATTCTGGTGTTTCTAATTTTTTTTCTCACTACGCTGTTTAGCGATCAGGTTAATCCTTTTTTTATTGATAGATCGGGCGATTCTGAACGCGGCGATACCAGATATGTGTAGGTTTGATTTTTTTTTTAATTGATTTATTTTGAATGGGGCGAGAGGGGGGGGAGGGACTTAAACTTTTAGATATTCTTTTTTCACAATTTTTTTTACTTTTTTTTTTTTACTTATGCCGTGCTTCAATAGCCTCCATGGGAGGCTAGAAGCAGGCACAACTCGATCGCCTCTGCTACATAGTAGCGATCATCAGATCGCTCCTATGTAGCTGAAATGCAGGTGTGCTGTGAGCGCCGACCACAGGGTGGCGCTCACAGCCACCGGCGATCAGTAACCATAGAGGTCTCAAGGACCTCTATGGTTACAATGGAGAAGCATCGCTGACCCCCGATCATGTGACGGGGGTCAGCGATGCGCTCATTTCCGGCCGCCCGGCCTAGTTAATAGCTGCGGGTGAATCGCGATTTCACCCGCCGCTATTGCGGGCACATGTCAGCTGTTCAAAACAGCTGACATGTCCCGGCTTTGATGCGGGCTCACCGCCGGAGCCCTGCATCAAAGCGGGGGTTCTGACCTCGGACGTACTATCCCGTCCGAGGTCAGAAAGGGGTTAATAATTATTATTTTATTACTTATTATTATTTATGCCTCTGTTTATTAGTTTTTTTTCTTTTGTGTATATATTTGTGTTTCTTCAGGAACATTGTTATACCATGCCTGAGGAAGAGACATAAGATGCATCGAAAGCTCGCTTTGCAACATCAATTATTTTATTTTTATTAGCCATTAAATAATATCATTTCTACGAGATTATCTTGTGTTTCCCACAAAAGAGCATTCTTTTTTTAAAAGTCGAAGAATACCTGAAAAGCAAAACTTTTCTTAGCATGGCTGATTTATCTTATGATCAAAATATTGAGCGCCTTCAAAATTCAGTGTAATCTGACAAACAATTATACGATGCTTTGCATTCTTGTCTGCAGTTACCTTTTTATGCTCACGACAAACTAGCGCAAACATTAAATGTAAATATGCGAGTTCATTGTTAACGTTTGTAGGTGTAGGTCTGTAATACCTTTCTCCTCCAGAGGTGGCAGTGTTGTACATATTTTTTTAGATAATCCCTCCAAAAAATGTAGGAATAACATTATTAGTAAATTAATTTAACCCCTTAGTGACCGAGCCAAATTTTTGAAATCTGACCAGTGTCACTTTATGTGGTAATAACTCTGCAACGCTTCAACAAATCCCAGTGATTTTGAGACTGTTTTTTCGTGACACATTATACTTTATGCTAATGGTAAATTTTGTTCAACATTTTTTGTGTTTATTTATAAAAAATATCAAAAATTTGAGAAAAATGTTAAAAAATTAGCAATTTTCTAAATTTGAATGATTATCCCTTTAATCCAGATGGTCATACCACAGCAAACCATTAATAAATAACATTTCCCACATGTCTGCTTTACATCAGCACCATTTGTAAAATGTTATTTTATTTTGTTAGCAGTTTAGGAGGTTTAAAAATGTAGAAGCAATTTTTCATTTTTTCAAAGAAATTTACAAAGTTTATTTTTTTAGGGACTTATCCATGTTTGAAGTGACTTTAGGGGTCCCATATATTGGGAAACCCACAAACGTGATACCATTTTAAAAACAGCACCCCCTGACATATAGAAAACTGCGGTCAGGTAGTTTATTAACCCTTCAGGTGCTTTACAGGAATTAATGCAAAGTGGTATGACAGAAATGAAAATGTGTATTTTTACCACCTAAATGTCTCTAACTTCTAAACAGATTACTACAGCCGTCAGACTCTAAGGCCGCTATTTGGCCATGAATTGCCACGGCAAACATCAGGACAACAAAATCATGATCTGAGGGCACCAATTGTGACAAAGAAGAAGCCCTCACACTCTGTTAACCATTTATAATGATGTAGTCACTATTGACAGCAGCATCTAAGGGGTTAAACAGATTTAGATGGTGCAAATACTGATCGTGGCTGATACAGCAAGTTGTCAGCTATAGTGTACAGCCGACCACTGCTGGATTGTCATCTGTATGGGAAGGCTATGCTCTTATATCTCAGGTCAGTTAAAAGACGTATTGGCGGTCATTAAGGGGTTAATGGCTCTTTTTGGGCTAAAGATGGCCACATTACGTGTGCCATCTGGTTTGATGGCTTTGTAATATGTTGACCATCATAGATTAAACGGTATCTACAGTACGTATGCCTCAGATTTTTACAGGGGAAACCTCTTGCAGATTTCAGCTTTCAGACATTGTGGGAGAATAAAGTGGTGAACTTGAGACATATAGATGAGCAAGAATATGCCATTTCCAGGCCATAAGGAGTTTGTGGCTGTGCTATATACTACGTGTCTGTGCTATATACTATGTGGCTGTGCTATATACTACGTGGCTGTGCAATATACTACGTGGCTGTGCTATATACTATGTGGCTGTGCTATATACTACGTGGCTGGGCAATATACTACGTGTCTGTGCTATATACTACGTGGCTGGGTAATATACTACGTGTCTGTGCTATATACTACGTGGCTGGGCAATATACTGATGAGCAAGAATATACTGATACTATAGATGAGCAAGAATATGCCATTTCCAGGCCATAAGGAGTTTGTGGCTGTGTTATATACTACGTGTCTGTGCTATATACTATGTGGCTGTGCTATATACTACATGTCTGTGCTATATACTACGTGGCTGTGCAATATACTACGTGGCTGGGCAATATACTACGTGTCTGTGCTATATACTACGTGGCTGGGCAATATACTACGTGGCTGGGCAATATACTACGTGTCTGTGCTATATACTACGTGGCTGGGCAATATACTGATGAGCAAGAATATACTGATACTATAGATGAGCAAGAATATGCCATTTCCAGGCCATAAGGAGTTTGTGGCTGTGCTATATACTACGTGTCTGTGCTATATACTATGTGGCTGTGCTATATACTACGTGTCTGTGCGATATACTACGTGGCTGTGCAATATACTATGGTGTCTGTGCTATATAATACGTGGCTGGGTAATATACTACGTGGCTGGGCAATATACTACGTGGCTGGGCAATATACTACGTGTCTGTGCTATATACTACGTGGCTGGGCAATATACTGATGAGCAAGAATATACTGATACTATAGATGAGCAAGAATATGCCATTTCCAGGCCATAAGGAGTTTGTGGCTGTGCTATATACTACGTGTCTGTGCTATATACTATGTGGCTGTGCTATATACTACGTGTCTGTGCTATATACTACGTGTCTGTGCTATATACTACGTGGCTGGGTAATATACTACGTGGCTGGGCAATATACTACGTGGCTGGGCAATATACTACGTGTCTGTGCTATATACTACGTGGCTGGGCAATATACTACGTGTCTGTGCTATATACTACGTGGCTCGGCAATATACTATATGGCTGTGCTATATACTACGTGGCTGTGTTATATACTACGTGGGCTTTTTTTCCAGGCAATTGGAGGCTTTTGAGTACTTTTAATTTGCGGCAGATAAAATTTCCTGGTAGAAAATGGTGAAATTTGACCTTTCCCCCGCAGGACTTACTATTTTCCCTGTTGATTACAGCCGATCGCCTAGTGATGTCCTTTGTATTTGATGAAAACAAGACATTTTTTACATTTTAACCCCAAAATAGTTTTTTTTTGTAAATGTCACATTTTTGTAAATGCCTTTAACACGTGACGTCATATTGTTTAGTGTAGAGTTAATGGTTTTCTCAGGAGCGACAGGAATCGCGCTTTAATAGACGAGACTGATTTTAATAAGTTTCCTCTTAAACAGTGAACAATGGTGAGTCTGTTTCTATAAAATCCCTGTGATATGGAGGCCAGGCTTATTTTCCTGTAACCGGCATACTCCCATTCTGGGGAAGTCACCCTGTTGGACATCTGTATGTGGCCTAAAGAACCTTTTACTGGCATTACACCAGAAAACCTCCTCTGTATACAGCATGTAATAATATTTTTTTTTGTTTAGTTTATACAATTTTTAATAGAAAAATTTTCAATTTATTTCTGGCAGGGAGTTTTTAGAAATTGTGTTCAAATGTTTTATATCCTTCAAAACTTTTTTTAATATTTTTGTTGTTGTTGTAAAGTTTTGAAGTGTTTTCAACATTGGTCATTCTTTGTAGAAGATTCTGGTTCTCAATGAAGAGAATCAGTGCCTAAAAATCTAAAATGTCTAAAAAATCACTCAAATAACGATTTCAAAACATTTAGGAAAAGAAAATCTCCTTCAAAACTCCCCATGGAAGGAGTGTTTCCTGGAGTGCTTCCCAGTAGAAAACATTTTGCTTTTGACCATCTTAACCCCTTTACCCCCCAAGCCTGTTTTCACCTTCATGGCCAGGCCAAATTTTACAATTCTGACCTATGTCATTTAATGAAATAATAACTCTGGAACTCTTCAACGGATCCCACTGATTCTGAGAATGTTTTTTTGCGACATATTGTACTTTATGGTAGTTTTCAAATTTGTTCAATATGACTTTAGCTTGTAAATTTGGTGAAAATTTAGCAATTTTCAAACTTTTAATTTTCAAAACCCTTAAACCAGAGTTATTTCACCCAAAATAGTTAATAAATAACATTTCCCACATGTCTACTTTACATCAGCACAATGTTTGAACCATAATTTTTTTGTTAGGGAGTTAGAAGCGTTAAAAGTTGACCAACGATTTCTAATTTTTCCAACAAAATTTACAAAACCATTTTTTTAGGGACCGCATCACATTTGAAGTGACTTTGATGGGCCTATAGGACAGAAAATACCCAACATGACATCACTCTTAAAACTGCACCCCTTATGGTGCTGAAAACCACATTCAAGAAGTTTATTACCCCTTCAGGTGCTTCACAGGAATTAATGGAATGTTGAAGTAAAAAAATTAACATTTAACTTTGTTTCACAAAAACTTTAATTTATACACAATTTTTTTATTTTCACAAGGGTAACAGGAAAAAAATGGGCCCCAAAATTTGTTGTGCAATTGCTCCTGAGCATGCCAAACACCTGTACATGTGGGGAAAAACTACTGTTTGGATGCACGGCAGGGCTTGGAAGTGAAAGTGCACCGTTTGAATTTTTTATCACAAAATTAGCTGGAATCATTAGTGGACGCCATGTTGCGCTTGGAGAGCCCTTGATCTGCCAAGACAATTGAAAACCCCCTCTATTTATGCCATTTAGACTAGACTAGACCCCATAAGGAATGTATTTATATGTGGGATGAGCACCTTTAAACACCGGATGCTTCACAGAAGTTTATAACATAAAGTCGTAAAAATTAAAAATAAAAAAACAATTTTTCCCACAAAAATGTTCTTTTAGCTCCAAGTATTGAATTTTCACAAGGGTATCAGGAGGAAATGTACCATACAGTTTGCTGTGCAATTTCTTCTGAGTAAGCTGATATCCAATATGTGGAGGAAAACTACTGTTTGGTGGCATTGGAGGGCTCAGAAGAAAAGGAACGCAATTTGACTGGAAAATTTGCTAGAATCAGCAGCGAATGCCATGTTGCATTTGGAGAGCCCTTGATGTGCCTAAACAGTGGAAATGCCCCACAAGTCACCCCATTTTGGATACTAGACCCCCTTAGGGAATGTATTTAAATGTGTTGTGAGAGCCTTGAACCCCAAGTGCTTCACAAAAGTTGAGCTGTGAAAATAAAAAGTTCCATTTTCCCCACAAAAATGTTTTTTACCTTCAATGTTTTTTATTTCCACAAGGGTACCTGGATAAATTGCACCAAATAACTTGTTGTGTGATTTCTCCTGAGTACCCTGATAACCAATATGTGGAGGGAAACTACTGCTTGGGTGCATGGCAGGGCTCGGAAGGGAAGGCCCTTGATGTGCCTAAACAGTGGAAACCCCCCACAAGTGACCTTGTTTTGGAAACTAGATCTCTCAAGGAAGATATCTAGATGTGTGCTGAACACCTTGAACCCCCAAGTGCTTCACAGAAGTTTATAATGTAGAGTCGTGAAAATAAAAAAGTCTCATTTCTCCACAAAAATGTTCTTTTAGCCTCAATTTTTTTATTTTCACAATGGTATCAGGAGTAACTGGAACCCAAAATATGTTGTGCAATTTCTGAAGAGTACATTGATACCCCATACAGTATGTGGTCAAAAACTACTTACGAGACACAATGCAAAGCTCAAAAAGGAAGAGGCTAGTAAGAAAAAAATGGACCTCAGTTTGTTGTAAAAATTTCTCCTGAGTGCACTAATACCCAACATGAACTACTTTTCAGACATAGTCCAAAGCTCAGCAGGAAAGAAGTGCCGTATTATAGTGCAGATTTTACTGTTATAGTTTGCTGGTGCCATGAACCACTGGAAGAGCCCATGAGGTGCCAAAACAGCAGAACCCCCAATAAGTGACCTCATTTTACAAATTACATCTAGGGTTGCAGTGATCTTATTGGCACCACAGATGTGTCACAGAATTTTATACCATTGGCCAGTGAAGAAAAAATAATTACATTTTTAGCACAAAAATTTTTTTATCCCCAGATTTTATATTTTTACTAGAGCAATAGGGTAAAAATGACACCAAAATCTGTCCCAGAATTTCTGCTGAATGTGGAAATACTCCATATATGGCTGTACAGTACAGCTCAGCCACACAGCAAGACTTGGGTGGGATGGAGCGCTATTTGCCTCCTGTCAGCCTATTTTCCTAGAATAGTTTGCAGACTCTATACATAGAGCCCCTAAGTGCCAGAAGAGCAGAATCCCCCAAGTGACGCCATTTAGGAATTTACACCCCTGTGGGAATATCTCTACGGATGTAATGATGATTTGACTCCATGGGTGTTTTCCAGAAACAAGCAACAGTGGATGTTGCTGAGTGAAAATTGCAAACTGCCGCTGTAGTGACCAGTACGCTGTAGTTACCAGAACATTGTAGTGACCAGGATGTTGTAGTGACTAGAACGTTGTAGTGACTAGAACGTTGTAGTGACCAGGACATTGTAGTGACCAGGACGTTGTAGTGACCAGAACGTTGTAGTGACCAGGACGTTGTAGTGACCAGGACGTTGTAGTAACCAGAACGTTGTAGTGACCAGGACGTTGTAGTGACCAGGACGTTGTAGTGACCAGGATGTTGTAGTGACCAGGACTTTGTAGTGACCAGGATGTTGTAGAGACCAGTAGGTTGCGCCCAGCTCATGCTTCTGGAGACACGCACCTGTAACTTAGGCGGGCTCTCATTGCTATCGAAATGAATAACATGAAGATGCTAAATGGGGTTTAGGCACACTGGGACTCAGAAGGGAATGGGGGCATTTGGATTTGGTGGAACACAGTTTGCTGAGATTCTTTTGAGGTGTCAGGAGCCATTTAGCTTTTTTAGAGCCTTGGAACTAGCAGTAATGTGGAAGTGAGTCGCCCGCCTGGGCCGTGGGGTACTCAGTACCGGGTCCGGTCTAAAAGGGGATGTCACGGTGGCTGCGACATGGTCCGTGGCCCTGGGTGCCCATGTAAAGGGGGGGTTATCGGTTATAGTTTGTTGTGATGCCACCTGTAGTTTTTGGTCAGGGTGACCGACGCTGCTTTAAAGGGGTCCTCTGGGGGATGTTGATGCAGCAGTGATGGTGACGCTTCCCACAGGTGAAGAGGGGTCCCCATGGCTCCCAAGGTGTGTGGCAGAGATGTTATATGCCGAGGAATGTATAGAGGACACAAGGTATAAAGTCTTTACCTGGTTTACTGTTGTTAGCAGGCCACAGTCCAGGATACCAGGCATGGGTGGTGGTAGTCCGGCCGGCTCAGAGGCAATGGTAGAATCTCCTTCCCTGTTGAGGTCCGTGAGCCTTTCCTCCTTGCGCTGTTGTGTGAGGTCCCTGCTGCCTGAAGCTTTCTAACAAGGTCCTCGTTCTTTCCCCCTGTCCTGGGACAGGTACCTGCATGATGGGCAGCTTGAGCTGTTTTACAGGAACTCTATCATGCCCCGGGCTCTTCAGGTGCTGCTGCGTCTCAGGCGTGGTGTGGGCCAATCACATAAAGTTATTAGTCCTCCGATTCTGCCAAATGTCATACAGTTCCACTAAGGCCTCGGGCTCCCGGTACCCGGCTTCTGCGCTATGGCTCTGAGAGTGTCCTACCGCTGTTCCCCTCTGAGCCCTTTATCTCTCCTCTCCTCCTTCCCTCTGTAGCTTCACCACATACAACAACCCTTCAGGTTCTCTTTCTTTCCAGAAGCTGCAGCTCCCACGTGGCTGCTAGGCCTCTCTGTTCCAGACGTCCTTCCTCTATCTCTCCCTCCTGGAGACTAACTTGCTCCTCCTCCAGGTCAGGATACATAAAGCCTAGGGAAGCTCCCCTGAATCTGGGTCCTGAGCTCCCCCTCCTGGCCTGGATTTGGAATGTGTTGTGTGTGGGTGCCTTACCAGGTAAAGAGAACTCCATTGCCTCCAAGCATGATATTACCCTCCCTGAGGGAAAGGCAACATCACTGTAGCAACCGGTTACCTGGGGTGCCACAGAAGCCCCCTATATTTCCATTAACAGATGACAGACCTGAGTGAGGACTTTCTTTTTTGTGGACTGAGTTGAAGCTTTTATTGGGAACATTTTACATAACATTTGGGATCACATTTATCTGGCGCTCTACCCTGAGCACTTACTTTGGGGTTTCCATCTAAATCACTGAGTGACGTGATTCAGATGAAACCCCTGAGGGATCCATTCATTATAATGAGGCAGCAGAGTTACTCTGGATTCCGTCTGGCCTCTGTTCAGTGTTGTCTTTCTTTTCAGAAGTGCACAAAACTGTGGCCGATGGCGCATTTATGCACGCCTTAAAAGACGGACACCGCCGGATCATTATAGGGAACCTTCCACCGGGGGTTGTTCCGTCTGAATCATTATTTTACATAAAAACTATTTCATAGAAAAAATAGTTATGTTTTCATCACTTTATTCTGTGAGCTATAACTTTTTTTATTTTTCCCCTGATGAAGCTGGATGGCGATTTGTGTTTTGCAGGACTAGGTGATGTTTTCAGTGGTTCCATTTTTATTTACATCCGTCTTTTTGATCGCATTTTATTCCAGTTTTTTCAGCATTGTTTTTTGCCTCTTTTTGTATTTTTTTTTATGTTGTTCTCTGAAGTGGCTAATTGGTGGGAAAGTTTATAGGTTGGGTCATTTTGGACGCGGCGATACCAAACGTGTACTTTTTTTGTTTATTTTTTTGTTCATAAAATATTATTATTATGTATATTTTTCATTATTATTTTATAATTGTTTTAACATACAGTACTTTTACAATGTTTTTTTTTACTATATTTTTTTTAACTTTTTTTACGTAGTCCCTCCACGGGACTTTCACTTTTTTCTCGCTGATGGCAATGCACGCTCCTGGCAGAGAGCGCCGGGTATCAGCTTTGATATCAGCTGAATACACGCGGCGATCGCGTGTGCACAGGAGCACAAAATCGCAATGTCGCATCCATAGGTTCAGGATTGGTCGGTACTTAACAACCTGGACGTATGGATACGTCCAAGGTCATGAAGGGGTTAAAAAATTGTATGCGTATATCCTACAGGTTACGTTCACACTGAGTTTTTTTTTTTTTTTAGGAAACATGAGTTTCATTCATTGGGGAGTTTTGGGAGGAATTTAAGAGATTTTCAAGGTTTTTTTAAGAGTTTTTTTTAACTTGATGTGTTCTCTGCAGCCTTTTGATTGGACAGTGCCTAGTCTAGAGAGGTTTCCGTCAGTATTCGGCTCTTAAAAAGTGACGCGCACCTGCTATGTGCCCATGGAGCATTTTAAGAATGTTTTGGAGCAAGAACTGAGCGGAAATTCTCTGAATACTCCTAAAAAATGCAAAACTCCTGAAAAGCTTGGAGGCTCCCCTCTGTTTTTTGCTCTGAAAACTCTGCATTGTGGCTAAATTGAGGACAGGAGAGCTATCTTTAAGGAAAGCTGTACTAAGAAGCGGGAGAAGACCCTGCAATATTCATTAGTAAGTGCCACAAAATCATGTCCCCAACACATTTGTTAAAAAAATAATAAAGGGACATCCCAATGTAAGGACTTTTGATGTAAGGCAGACATGTTATTCTTGTTTTCTGTTATTAGAACATGATGTAATCGTCCGGTAAGGATTTTTCTGAAGGATTAGAGGAAACACCGGATGTCACTACAAGTGGCGAAACAATTAACTTAATTTGACAGAGGTAGCAGGAAATAATTGAATCATGGAAGTGAAATATGTGAATGTTATAGCATAAATGCTAAGTGTAATGGAGCTGTGATCCCGGTAGCCTGGCAGTTCCTAAAAGGGCTTACGTGAACAGGCTTTGCCCAAGCCGCTATGTTTAGCAAGTCCCAGGGGAACCTTGGCTTTTACCTTTGTAAGGTGGCAGCTAGACAGGTTGTGAATGGGAGATATGTGTTAACGAGGTGGTCAGCCTCAGTGATATAAAGCCTTGCAAAATAGGCTAGTGCTGAGAGGGTGTTTTTTTTTAAAGAAGTGGTCCACTCCAATGTATCAATTTAAACCTTTTAAATAAGTATTTTTGTAAATACCTCCTGCTGCTCTATGTGCCTGTGCGTGGCGCTATCGCTGATTCCTCAGTCCCAATCACGTGATCCTTGGCTGCAGCCGCCACTGATCTCACATCAACTTCCGGACTCCCTTGAATCATCGAGATGTGACCCAGTCACAAGCGCTACCCCTAATTGATTATCTCTTTAATGAGCCCAGATTTTGGGTCCTGGTTTTAGGAACAGCCAAAAGAGCTGGGTGGGCCTAGCTGTTCCCGTATTTCCACTTCCAGGGTTTGAAAGGCTTATTTTTGTGGCTGCGAGTGAGAAGTAGAAGACCTCTTGGTGTTGACCTCCTGGACAGGAGATGAGAGAAAACTAGACATTTAAAGGTTTTGATTTTCCTTATCTTGATTTGTACGCTGGAGAAAGACTGTTTGCTTTTCTTTTCTGTTGGAGATTTATGGACTGTAATATATCTACCTGTTTTGCACCAAGCAACTTTATACCTGTGCCTCATACCCGCACAACACCCGGGAACCTCCACCGATCAGCTGTTAGCAGTATATGGAGCTGGAATACCCCAGCTCAATACACCACGTAGTGACCATTCTTGGGTACTGCAACTCTGCTTCTATTGAAATGAATGGGAGCCAAGCTGAAATGCCTGAGAACGTCCATAAATTGGAAGGATGGGCTCCATGCACTGTGTACATCCAGACTGTGACTCTTCAGCAGTGCCCAGATGACTATTGAGAGTGACGCGCAGCCATTTTATAACTTCAGCTTTTCTAGCCTGGCAAAAGCAGGGGATGGTGGGTTGCGGGGGAGTTTACAAAGATATTTCTAAGCCCTATCGCAACTGTAATGACCACAACTCTGATCAAAGGTATGGATATGCTGAAGATTTGGAACTTTGCTTTAGGAAAAAAATGAGCTTAGACCATTTAAGAGGGTTGTAAGGAAGAAATATTGATGGCCTTTACTTGAGAAACAGCACTTATATTTTCTCTGCCAAATTTCTATAATGTTGTCTGAAACTTTAGTAAAAAGCCTTACGGACTATTTCCATTGTACTTATTATTACGAGAATTGAAAGGTCGGCTCTAAATAGAAGAGTGGAATATTTACCTTGCATTTCTGCCAAGCGCACGGTGCGAGTTTCCTCCTGTACAGAGCCCATGTGAGGATCAGGTCCGATGAGAAGTCAATAAGGTAAATGTTAGCGGTGTACACGGAGCGTATACAGACGTGTCATGTAATTGCCTGACTCATCTAGGAGTGATGATCAATCGCACCACAATTAAGCTTTTTCATTGCACTCCGGTGGGAAGAATCAGGAAGAAAAGTATCATCAATAAGCCAAAAAAACTCAAACTTGCCAAATTCTCCTGATTCCGGACTCCCAAAAAAGTCATAACATTTCCAGTACCCCATTAAATCTGCCTGAAACCTCTCAAAAGCCAGGTTTCTTCATGCAGGTAGGTGAGAAATGGGGCATGGTGAAGCAGTGAATGGGTATCTAGAAGCATTGCCGTAGGGATGTTAGAGGGTACAACAGCTGCAGGCTTATTCTAATGTGGGACTATGTTGAGCATAAAGAAGATGGCAGTGTGAATTCTTAGAGATTGTTTAGTCTGTACTGTACGGCCTCTCAGTTTTTTTTGTTTGTGAACATTCTCTCTTGTATCCTCCATGTTGTGATGATGAAGACAGTCATTGCTGTATGTCCTAAGTAAAACAGTTCATTGTCCTTCAATGTCTTCTGATGATTTTGCCGAAAGCTGAAATCTGCAACAGCGGACACTCATAGTGTTAACAATGTAAAGTATGTAAAATTATTAAAAGTATGACTAAATTTGGATTCAACACTCTCATCATTCTTTGACCAAAGTGCGTGAGTCCATCGACCAGATCCAGACAGCCTCATCCAGATGGATCTGTAACATTATTCCAGTATAATCGTACTTGCCAAATTTATGAGGGTAGGTATCCGGGAGTCATTCATCTGGCAAAATGGGAGGCAGGATTTTTAGCCATAGTCATGTTCCTTTAGATGTGACAGCCCCTCAAAGCTCCAACTCCGAGGCCAACGAAAACTGATGTACAGGAGGTTTTGGTGCCACCTGGGAAGATTTGCCAATTTTTTTCTCTAGTCTGTGAGGTCATCCATTTCTACGAAAGTAATCAAGTATGGATACAATAGAAGACTCAACTCTAGTAGTCATGGGCATATGAATGCAAGACCATGCAGCTGATATGGGACCCTCGGAGAAAGGGAGCACAGCTCTGGATAGTCTCATCCTCTTGGTGGTAAAAACCTCTTAAGGACCTGCTGAGGGTCTCTGTTACCGATTTGGCATTGGGGCTCAGGAGCTTCCATCTAGGCTTCTCTTGAGTTTTGGATTTCCACCTAGGATGGAGGTCCAAGACACATCAGAATTTTGTAACCTTTGTCAGCTCTGATGTTCCACTGCGATCTTGAATGAAGACCTTTACCAAACATCATGGACTTCTATAAAGTTTTATTTTTTACTAGGTTCTCCTATTATTGGACAATTTCCGCTTAAATCAACTACTGTCCATGCAATCCATGAACACGTTGAGTGCTCCAGAGTGAGAAACTCTCTTTGTAGTAAATTTGGGTCCTGAACACGGGACTCTGTCTCAACCCTAATAGACTATTGCAAATCGAGTTTTCAAAATGAGACAGTTCCTTTAATGGCCATTTTTCTTTTCAAAGACCTGGTTTATGCTCCATTCTGTCTCATTTCATATCTTCTATATGACATCCATTTGTTTGTTTTTGTACATCTGTTGTATTGGCTGATGTCCCAGAAATAATAAAATTGGAAGTCTCTTCTGATATCCACAACCTGTCAGAGAGCATCCGCTTATAACCTTGTCGCTTTTCATGACCGGTGAATTCTGACTTCTGTAAATAATAGTGACATTTCTGGATGTATTTTTTACTTATCCGTGTCACCCCCTGGTTTCCTGGCTTCCTCTTCATATGACCGCTGTAGCGAATCATTGGCCACTAATCAGCGGCAACCTTCACGTTCTGGCCAAGCCAGAATAAGCATTCTGTCTCCTGGCTTGGATGGAAGGTGAACACTCAACCAATAAGTTACTGTTGATTGGCTGCAGTGTTTTTACGATATTCCTTGCTTAAAAAAACTGTGGTGACACACAGATGGCGGAATGGCATTGGCCCACTTAGTGAATGTTTTTTTTATCCCCCCCATGGGCCATTTAAATGTATTGGATAACCCCTTTAAATTCAATGAGAGATGTGATGAGCTCCCTCTTGTGATGACTGCAGCAACCATATTTTTGTTATTCTCACACCAACATCATTACCCTTGCATGTTAGTTACTGTAGCATTATAGGGATAGCAAAAGAAAACCCATGAACATTCCACGTAGACTACCATGTAGAATATCTACCTAGACCACCAAGTAGATTATTTCACCTAGACCACAATGTTGAACATTCCACCTAGACCACCATGTAAAAGATTCCACCTAGATCACCATGTAGATCATTCCACATAGACTACAATGTAAAATATTCCACGTAGACCATCGTGTAGAATAACCACCTAGACCACCATGTGGATTATTCCACCTACAGTCATGGACAAAAATTTTGAGAATGAGACAAATATTAATTTTTCCAAAGTCTACTGCTTCATTTTTTCTAATGGCAATTTGCATATACTCCTGAATGTCAGAGTGATCAGCTTAACAGCAATTACTGTACTTGCAAAGTCAATATTTGCCCAGAAAATGAACTTTAACCCCCAAAACACATTTCAACATCATTGCAGTCCTGCCTTAAAAGGAGCAGCTAACATCGTTTTAGTGATTGATCCATTAACACAGGTGTGGGTGTTGATAAGGACAGGGCTGGCAATCAATCAGTCATGATTAAGTAAGAATGACATCACTGGACACTTTAAAAGGAGGCTGGTGCTTGGTATCATTGTTTCTCTTCAGTTAACCATGGTTATCTCTAAAGAAACACGTGCAGCCATCATTGCACTGCACAAAAATGGCCTAACAGGGAAGAGTATCGCAGCTACAAAGATTGCACCTCAGTCAACAATCTATCGCATCATCAAGAACTTCAAGGAGAGAGCTTCCATTGTTGTCAAAAAGGCTCCAGGGCGCCCAAGAAAGACCAGCAAGCGCCAGGACCGTATCTTAAAACTGTTTCAGCTGCGGGATCGGACTACCAGCAGTGCCGAGCTTGCTCAGGAATGGCAGCAGGCTGGTGTGAGTGCTTCTGCACGCACTGTGAGGCGGAGACTCTTTGAGCAAGGCCTGGTTTCAAGGAGGGCAGCAAAGAAGCTACTTCTCTCCAGAAAAAACATCAGGGACCGACTGATATTCTGCAAAAGGTACAGGGAGTGGACTGCTGAGGACTGGGGCAAAGTCATTTTCTCTGATGAATCCCCTTTTCGATTGTTTGGGACATCTGGAAAACAGCTTATTCGGAGAAGAAGAGGTGAGCGCTACCACCAGTCTTGTCTCATGCCAACTGTAAAGCATCCTGAAACCATTCATGTGTGGGGTTGCTTCTCAGCCAAGGGAATCGGCTCACTCACAGTCTTGCCTAAAAACACAGCCATGAATAAAGAATGGTACCAGAATGTCCTCCAAGAGCAACTTCTCCCAACCGTCCAAGAGCAGTTTGGCGCCCAACAATGCCTTTTCCAGCATGATGGAGCACCTTGCCATAAAGCAAAGGTGATAACTAAATGGCTCATGGAACAAAACATAGAGATTTTGGGTCCATGGCCTGGAAACTCCCCAGATCTTAATCCCATTGAGAACTTGTGGTCAATCATCAAGAGACGGGTGGACAAACAAAAACCAACAAATTCTGGCAAAATGCAAGCATTGATTATGCAAGAATGGACTGCTATCAGTCAGGATTTGGTCCAGAAGTTGATTGAGAGCATGCCAGTGAGAATTGCAGAGGTCTTGAAGAAGAAGGGTCAACACTGCAAATATTGACTTGCTGCATTAACTCATTCTAACTGTCAATATAACCTATTGGAACTCATAATATGATTGCAATAATATTTCTGTATGTGATATAAACATCAGACAAACACTAATAAAAACCAGAGGGCAGCAGATCATGTGAAAATATAATTTTGGTGTCATTCTCAAAACTTTTGGCCATGACTGTAGATCACCATGGAAAACATTCTACCTAGACCATCATATATAACATTCCACCTTGACCACCATTCAGATCTTTCCACCTAGATCACCATGTAAAATATTCCACCTAGACCACCATGTAGAACATTCCACTTAGAACACCATGTAGACTGTCCACTTAGACCACCATGTAAAATATTCCACCTAGACCACCATGTAGATCTTCCCACCCAGACCACTGTGTAAAATATTCTACCTAGACCACATGTAGAACATTCTACCTAGACCACTATGTAGAACATTCCACCTAGACCACCATGTAAAATATTCCACCTAGACCACCATGTAGAACATTCTACCTAGACCACCATGTAGAATATCCACCTAGACCACCATGTAGAATATTCCACCTAGACCACATGTAGAACATTCTACCTAGACCACTATGTAGAACATTCCACCTACACCACCATGTAAAATATTCCACCTAGACCACCATGTAGAACATTCCACTTAGAACACCATGTAGAATATTCCACTTAGACCACCATGTAAAATATTCCACCTAGACCACCATGTAGATCTTCCCACCTAGACCACCATGTAAAATATTCCACCTAGACCACCATGTAGAACATTCCACCTAGACCACCATGTAGATCATTCCACCTACACCACCATGTAAAATATTCCACCTAGACCACCATGTAGAACATTCCACTTAGAACACCATGTAGAATATTCCACTTAGACCACCATGTAAAATATTCCACCTAGACCACCATGTAGATCTTCCCACCTAGACCACCATGTAGAATATTCCACCTAGACCACTATGTAGAACATTCCACCTAGACCACCATGTAGATCATTCCACCTACACCACCATGTAAAATATTCCACCTAGACCACCATGTAGAACATTCCACTTAGAACACCATGTAGAATATTCCACTTAGACCACCATGTAAAATATTCCACCTAGACCACGTAGATCTTCCCACCTAGACCACTGTGTAAAATATTCCACCTAGACCACATGTAGAACATTCTACCTAGACCACTATGTAGAACATTCCACCTAGACCACCATGTAGATCATTCCACCTAGACCACCATGTAAAATATTCCACCTAGACCACCATGTAGGACATTCCACCTAGACCACCATGTAGAATATTCCACCTAGACCACCATGTAGACTATCCACCCAGACTACCATGTAGATCATTACTCCTACACCACCATGTAGATCATTCCACCTAGACCACCATGTAGAATGTCCACCTAGACCACCATGTAGATCATTCCACCTAGACCACCATGTAGAATATCCACCTAGACCACCATGTAGATCATTCCACTTAGACCACCATGTACAATATTCACCTAGACCACCATCTAGATCATTCCACCTAGACCACCATGTAGAATATCCACGTAGACCACCATGTAGATCATCCTACCTAGACCACCATGTAGAATATTCCACCTAGACCACCATGTAGACTATCCACCCAGACTACCATGTAGATCATTACTCCTACACCACCATGTAGATCATTCCACCTAGACCACCATGTAGAATGTCCACCTAGACCACCATGTAGATCATTCCACCTAGACCACCATGTAGAATATCCACCTAGACCACCATGTAGATCATTCCACTTAGACCACCATGTACAATATTCACCTAGACCACCATCTAGATCATTCCACCTAGACCACCATGTAGAATATCCACGTAGACCACCATGTAGATCATCCTACCTAGACCACCATGTAGAATATCCACCTAGACCACCATGTAGGCCATTCCACCTAGACCACCATGTATAATATTCCACCTAGACCACCATGTAGAACATTCCACCTAGACCACCATGTAAAATGTATATCATACTTGCGAATCTTTTAAAATAGCCAAGTGAGAGGTTCTGGAGTCAGGAAATGTTTTTTTTTTTTTGCATTGCCACAAGTCCTTTTAGAACCCTTTACCATGACCCTTTCCCTCCCTTGGATGTTGCCTCTATATGATGATAAACAATAATGACACAACGCACAGCAACCCTTTCTGGGAGTTTTTTTTGGGGGGGTTCACCAGCACCCAGGTGATCTGACAACTCTTTTGGGAGTTTAGGTGGTCCAGCCATTTTTGCTTGGAGTCTCCTTGATGTTCTAGAGCAGTGTTCCCCAAGTCTGGTCCTCGAGAGCCACCAACAGGTCATGTTTTGAGGATTTCCTTAGTAATGCACAGGCCATTGAATGCTTGCCTGTCCAGGTGATGCAATTATCACCTGTGCAATACTAAGGAAATCCTGAAAATATGACGTGTTGGTGGCTCTTGAGGACCGGACTTGGGGGACACTGTTCTAGAGAATAAACAAGTATGATGTAAATATAATTCCCAATAGTCCTGATTCTACCAGGGTAGTTCCACAAACCAGATCACAAAAGGAACAAGGCTTATACAAAAGACACATGCCCAAAAATCAATACTTTGGGGCCATTCTTGGCCATATCATGGGCATGCCAATGGGTGGGCCAATTTTTAGCTGCCATTTTCTTAAGTATGCTAGACCACCACATATACTAACAATCCCGAATCATTCTAATATTGAAAAAATACTATCACAAAACCCTAACGGCACCCCAGCTGAACCCCTCCCCCTCCCCCGCTGAATTTTAGTGGGATTCGTTGATCTCCTAATGTGTTGAGATCTCCAGACTCCCTACCAACAGATTATGTTGTTGGAGGGAAGGAATTGGCCATTGTCTATCATGGGCCAATTCTTTTTGTTCGATGGTGAGATAAGCCTCTCTCAAACAGAACACAGGAGCCTTTGGCCGAGCCACTCCTTTTGAAACCCCCTCCCAAGAAATCTTCCATTTGTCACTGTATCATGTAATAATATTATTGGCAAATCCCACAGTAATCCAAAAACCTCACTGCTTTGTTAGTGTTGAAATGTATTGTGTCCCATAGAAATAAAAGCCTTTCTTCATCACTTACGTAAGACAATATTTCATAGAAGAACAGGAACCGATAAAAGTCTATTTGTGATTTTAATTATTAAAAAGCAATAAGTAAACTAAAATAAAATGGGTATTGCAACTCAGTCCCAATCATTTGAATATGAAACACAACACGGAAAGAGAAGTAAAGATCTTTTTTTTTTTCTAATCTTATAATCAAATCACAAAAATGATGGAAGCCGAAATTTCTGGTGCTGTTTGATGAGGTCTGGATGCTCCAGAGAAACCCCGTAATCACTGAAGATTTTCTTTTCTAATGAAATAGTGGACAACCGTAGTAAAAATAAAAATCATTTTGACCACTTAACCATGTAGAGACCGTACTTTCATACTCAGATGGTAACTATTCCTTTTGAATCCACATACAATAGGGTCAGCGCCCAAATTCTAAGCCTACTGGACCCTGGTCCTGGGTATTCAGTAGTGTAACAATTTATGCTACTGGTTACCTTTGGTCAATACAATTTCAGTTTGCAATCTTCATTCCTTCACTTAATTTCAGATTACAAAATATGCAGTTTGCGGTCTGATCCAAATTACAGATTTTTTTCTTATGGGAGTGTTTCTGCCAGTAATATAGGTTGGGTATGAGCTTTGTGTGTATCCAGGGTGCTTCTGTCTTATATACCAGCACATCTTCTATACTGCACCCATTTCCTCTTCATGTACGTTTCTCCTTTTCGATAGCTTTAGTTTTTCTCCACCCTCTCTATGACCTTAGATACTTTATCCCCTCTCTATGCTATGACAATAATAATAATAATCTTTATTTGCTGTATATAGCGCCAACATATTCCGCAGCGCTTTACAGTTTAACAGTTTCAATCGCAACAGTCATAAGTAACAACGTTAACAATACAATAATTAAAGCACAATAAGACGACCCTGCTCGTGAGAGCTTACAATCTACAATGAGGTGGGGGAGATGCAAAGCACAGGTGTGTATTTGTAATGATTTATTTACAATGATTTACATCTTCAGGGGGTGGGGGATAGATGGAAGTAGTGAATTGGGCTACACATGCGCCCTTACACGTAAAATGACTTAGATTAGTTAACGTGATAGGCCGCTCTGAACAAATGTGTTTTGAGCGAGCGCCTAAAACTATGCAAATTGTGGCTGGTCCTAATATCTTGGGGTAGAGCATTCCAGAGGATTGGCGCAGCACGGGAGAAGTCAGACTTTGCAGATGGCCCGGCATGACCCCCTATTATCTTCTGCATTGACCTATATAAAGGTCACCAAGACATGTACCTGCATTTTGGTAATAAGACTTTTAAGTGCTCCGGAGTCCTGTGTGTCTGCAGCCTTCAGGATCCCTGCTACCTGTTCCCGGTCTCCTGTCCACCTACAGTTTCCAGGACTTCTGCTACCTTTCCCCAGTCTCCTGTCCGCCTGTGGTCTGGAGTACCTTCACTACTTGTTCTCATTCTCTTGTCCACCTGCGGTCTCAAGGACCTCTGCTACCTGTTCCTGGTCTCCTGTCCGCCTGTTGTCTCCAGGACATCTGCTACGGTCTCCCATACTTTTGCTACCTATCATCTATGTGCCTCACCTGCCATGTGCCCACCCAGACCTTGGATATTGAGCATCCACTTCACCAGGACCTCTGCTACCTGCTCCCTCTCTCCTGTCTACCTGTGGTTTCCAGGACCTTTTCTACCTGTTCCCAGTCTCCTGTCTGCCTGCAGTCTCCAGGACATCTGCTACCTGTTCCTGGTCTCCTGTCCGCCTGTGGTCTCCAGGACCTCTGTTACCTTCTACCCCATCTCCTATCCACCTGCGGTCTCCAGGACATCTTCCACCTGATCCTAGTATCCTCTCTTCATGTGGTTTACTGGACCTGTGCTATCTTCTTCCTGGTCTCCTATCTGCCTGCGGTTTCCAGGACCTCTGTTACCTGTTGCTAGTCTCCTGTCCATCTGCGTTCTTCAGGATCTCTTCTACCTTCTTCCCGGTCTCCTATCCAGCTATGGTCTTCTGTACCTTTGCTACCTACTTGCTGTGTGCCACATCTGCCTGCTGCACCGATGCACAAGGCCATGTGCCCATGCAGACCTTGGGATTGGAGGATCCACCTTACCAGGTGAGCCTAACACTAACATTTCAGCAAATCTCTCATGTAGATAAAGTATGTAAAAAATGGTAGAACATTTTTAATGACTATATACAGAGTTGCTCCATGTTGCAGTTAGAAAGTAAATGAAAAACTGAAAATCTGTGCAATGGTCTACATAGTTTATAAATTATCATAAAATGGTAGCTATAGGATTGCAGGGGAAGAAATTGCTCCGTGGACCTGGCCCCTGATGGAGCCCAAATGTACTAAAGACAACCTAGTAATTGGCACAGCACATGGTAGGTGGGGGCTTGATCCAACTTCTTCTGCTCTTGAACATACACTTCGAAGTTTGATGTGCTGCATGTTGCCAAGAGATTGGTGATCTGCTGTTGTAAGACACGAGTATGTGTGTTAGTCCTCATATGTATGACTATATTATGGCTCTTTGGTCATTCCGACCTCTCTTTGCCAACTCATTTTCCCCACCAAAACTAACACTTACCGAATGTTCGCAACCCCAGGGTAAACCAACCTGTTTAGAAAATATTAATCAGTGTTACTCAATATGATTTCTATCCCCTATCCGAGCAGGGCATAAATAGGGTTAGCAGGGAGAGTCGACGAGGAGCGGGGGTGCTACTGCGCAGGACATAGGGTGCCAACCTCCGCAGGGGGATCCCTTCTGTGTGCCTAAATATCCCAGGGATCAAAAGTTTCATAGTTAGTCCAAATACCACATCACGCAAATCGTTGTACACTCCCTGACAGAAGTTATATCCATGTTATGTAAATAAAAGCTTATAACCTGACGTTAAATTCATCCATTAGTTGTATAAATTATTCTTTTGAAAGCTGAAACCCTCCGAAATGTGGTTTAGGTTAAGAAAATAAATTGGCATCAATGCAGAAATATTGATCAGTTAAAGGACACAGAATGGGCAGATTTTGGCAAGACAAAGGTTTTGTCGCCCGCAGAAAGTAATGTGATATTCAAACAAATAATTAAATTAAAATACAAATATATGTTGCATAACATTGGTGAATGAATTTGTGGTGCTATTAGAGTCATATTTCTGTGGGCGACAAAACTTTTGTCTTGCCAAAATCTGACCATTCTGTGTCCTTTAACTGATCAATATTTCTGCATTGATGCCAATTTATTTTCTTAACCTAAACCACATTTTGGAGGGTTTCAGCTTTCAAAAGAATAATTTATACAACCAATGGATGAATTTAACGTCAAGTTATAAGCTTTTATTTACATAACATGGATAAGCGACATAACTTCTGTCATGGAGTGTACAATCTGCGGAGGTCTTGACCATGTTTTTGGGATGTAGGGAGAAATAATGGGTTGAGATCTAAATTGTTACCTTTCCTTGGAGGTTTGAGTCCTAACAAGTAATAGAAAATCTCATTCTGCAAATTCTTGGTTGACGAAATTTTTTTTTCTATTTTCCAAATGTTCTCTTAGCAGCGTATTAGCCAGAGAGCATTTAGTTGTAATATCACGGGCCGTCATCACACGGAGCTAAAAGCTTATCTTCATTACTAATGTAAGACACAATTGGGTGCTAATTACTCTGCATTAGATGGATTGAAAAGACCGAGGCCAAGCAGAACACGGTGCAAATTTTTCAGAAGACGAAGGAAAGAATCAATATCATCTTCATTTGACTGGAAAGGGATTACAGTCTTGTTCCAATAAATATTAATGTTATCTGGTTTGAGGTCCAATTCATATGTGGAATTAGAATTTGGATAAATTATTTATCTGTTACTGATTCTGACTTACACTTCAGAGCTGCATTCATAATTCTGATGATTTCACAGCCGAAATCCACCATCCCCCAATTCCATGCTGACTTAAAGCAGTTGTCCACTGCTCAGACAAGCCCTTCTTAAACATTGTATTCACCAGTGTTATCTAAAAAAACAGAAACTTCACACATCGGTGCCCCTCCATCAAGCCATTGTTATGTCATACGAAGGCTGTCCGTGGGAAGTGGCAGAACTGCAGCCCATTAGTAGCTTTCTGATTGGCTGCAGCGCTCATATGGCACATCCGGGTTATTGCTGGAATGGCATCAGTGCAAAAAAATGTAATACACCATTTAAAAAGGGGTTGTCCAAGTTGAGGGCAACCTCTTTAATTTCTACCCAAAACTGCACGGCTGTCCCCAGACACTTGTTTCCTGATAATTGGCAGTATGCCAATCACCCGACAAGTGAGTAAAATGCAATTTTGTTCGTGTGAATGGTGATTTTTAAGTATTCCTATACATCATTGTTCTTGGCAGCACATTTACATGTGCTGCCGAGAGTAATGATTTTTCTATGCGTATAGACTATCTATAAACGATCGTTCTATGCACATTGGAAGCACAGATCATGCAATGTAAATCAGCCCTTATTTTAGTTCTGAAAGATGACACCAGAGAGATCACACACAATGCCTCCACTGCCACCACATGTGACAAACCTCGCCACCCCGCCTGCTGTCACTATTACGTTAGCGACATTACATGGTATGGTCTCCTCACTTGCACCAACGTGATATTCTGCACCTCTGGGGACACGTAAGGTGAGCTTGGCGCAGTTTTACACACACAACCCCTGTCTACAAGGGTCCCGGTAGGACTGCCACTAGTTCCTCGTTAGATAAAAGCCCAGTCCGTTAACGGGATTATATAGGGTCAGAAACCAGCCCCGGTAGCATGGAAAGTTAAACTGAGAACACGGACGTGTGGATTCGTGGATTGAGATAAAAGAGCAACCCAATGTTAAAGTATATATTTAATCACCTTAAGGGCTCATTTCCACTTGTGTGAGAAAAAAACGGTCCGATTTACGGACCGAAAAAACTGATGTAACGTCTGCGAGTGCCATGCGAGTGCCATGCGAGTGTCATGCGATTTTTTTATCGCAACATCCGTATGACATCCGTATTGCTGTCTGATTTTTACGCACGGGTCTCCTTTGAAAAGCCGGTAATTCAATTACCGGCTTTTGCTATCTCCTTCCTAAACCCGACATGATATGAGACATGGTTTACATACAGTAAACCATCTCATATCACAATTTTTTTGGCATATTCCACACTACTAATGTTAGTAGTGTGTATATGCAAAATTTGGCCGTTCTAGCTATTAAAATAAAGGGTTAAATGGCGGAAAAAATTGGCGTGGGCTCCCGCGCAATTTTCTCCGCCAGAGTAGTAAAGCCAGTGACTGAGGGCAGATAATAATAGCCTGGAGAGGGTCCATGATTATTGGCCCCCCCCTGGCTAAAAATATCTGCCCCCAGCCACCCCAGAAAAGGCACATCTGGAAGATGCGCCTATTCTGGCACTTGGCCACTCTCTTCCCATTCCCGTGTAGCGGTGGGATATGGGGTAATGAAGGGTTAATGCCACCTTGCTATTGTAAGGTGACATTAAACCTAATTAATAATGGAGAGGCGTCAATTATGACACCTATCCATTATTAATCCAATACTAGTAAAGGGTTAAAAAAATACACAAACACATTATTAAAAATTATTTTAATGGAATAAAAACAAAGGTTGTTGTAATATTTTATTTAACGCCCAATCCAATCACTGAAGACCCTTGATCTGTAACTAAAAAAACATAATAAACCAACAATATCCTTACCTTTTGCAGATCTGTAAAGTCCAACGATGTAAATCCATCTGAAGGGGTTAAAATATTTTGCAGGCACGAGCTTTGCTAATGCAACGTTGCTCATGTCTGCAAAACCCCGGAGAATGTAGGTAATGTAGGTCAATGACCTATATTTACCTGCATTTGCGGTGAGGCGCCCTCTGCTGGCTGTTCCTAGATCATGGGAACTTTCCTAGAAAGCTCCCAGGCTCGAGATCATAAGAGGGCGCCCTCTGCTGGTTGTCCTCATATGAACTCGAGCCAGGGAGCTTTCTAGGAAAGTTCCCACGATCTAGGAACAGCCAGCAGAGGGCGCCTCACCGCAAATGCAGGTAAATATAGGTCATTGACCTACTTTACCTTCATTCCCCGGGGTTTTGCAGACATGAGCAACGTTGCATTAGCAAAGCTCGTGTCTGCAAAATATTTTAACCCCTTCAGAAGGATTTACATCGTTGGACTTTACAGATCTGCGGAAAGTAAGGATATTGTTGGTTTATTATGTTTTTTTAGTTACAGATCAAGCGTCTTCAGTGATTGGATTGGGCGTTAAATAAAATATTACAACAACCTTTGTTTTTATTTCATTAAAATAATTTTTAATAATGTGTTTGTGTATTTTTTTAACCCTTTACTAGTATTGGATTAATAATGGATAGGTGTCATAATTGACGCCTCTCCATTATTAATTAGGCTTAAAGTCACCTTACAATAGCAAGGTGGCATTAACCCTTCATTACCCCATATCCCACCACTACACGGGAATGGGAAGAGAGTGGCCAAGTGCCAGAATAGGCGCATCTTCCAGATGTGCCTTTTCTGGGGTGGCTGGGGGCAGATATTTTTAGCCAGGGGGGGGCCAATAACCGTGGACCCTCTCCAGGATATTAATATCTGCCCTCAGTCACTGGCTTTACTACTCTGGCGGAGAAAATTGCGCGGGAGCCCACGCCATTTTTTTCCGCCATTTAACCCTTAAATATAATAGCTAGAACGGCCAAATTTTGCATATACACACTACTAACATTAGTAGTGTGGAATATGCAAAAAAATGGTGATATGAGATGGTTTACTGTATGTAAACCAGGTCTTATATCATGTCGGGTTTGTGAAGGAGAAAGCAAAAGCCGGTAATTGAATTACCAGCTTTAAAGCTATCTCACGCTGCATTAAATATAAATATATATATATAGGTGTCTCCCTGACATATATATACAGTGGGGCAAAAAAGTATTTAGTCAGTCAGCAATAGTGCAAGTTCCACCACTTAAAAAGATGAGAGGCGTCTGTAATTTACATCATAGGTAGACCTCAACTATGGGAGACAAACTGAGAAAAAAAAAATCCAGAAAATCACATTGTCTGTTTTTTTAACATTTTATTTGCATAGTTTGGTGGAAAATAAGTATTTGGTCAGAAACAAAATTTCATCTCAATACTTTGTAATATATCCTTTGTTGGCAATGACAGAGGTCAAACGTTTTCTGTAAGTCTTCACTAGGTTGCCACACACTGTTGTTGGTATGTTGGCCCATTCCTCCATGCAGATCTCCTCTAGAGCAGTGATGTTTTTGGCTTTTCGCTTGGCAATACGGACTTTCAACTTCCTCCAAAGGTTTTCTATAGGGTTGAGATCTGGAGACTGGCTAGGCCACTCCAGGACCTTGAAATGCTTCTTACGAAGCCACTCCTTCGTTGCCCTGGCGGTGTGCTTTGGATCATTGTCATGTTGAAAGACCCAGCCACATTTCATCTTCAATGCCCTTGCTGATGGAAGGAGGTTTGCACTCAAAATCTCACGATACATGGCCCCATTCATTCTTTCATGTACCCGAATCAGTCGTCCTGGCCCCTTTGCAGAGAAACAGCCCCAAAGCATGATGTTTCCACCACCATGCTTTACAGTAGGTATGTTGTTTGATGGATGCAACTCAGTATTCTTTTTCCTCCAAACACGACAAGTTGTGTTTCTACCAAACAGTTCCAGTTTGGTTTCATCAGACCATAGGACATTCTCCCAAAACTCCTCTGGATCATCCAAATGCTCTCTAGCAAACTTCAGATGGGCCCGGACATGTACTGGCTTAAGCAGTGGGACACGTCTGGCACTGCAGGATCTGAGTCCATGGTGGCGTAGTGTGTTACTTATGGTAGGCCTTGTTACATTGGTCCCAGCTCTCTGCAGTTCATTCACTAGGTCCCCCCGCGTGGTTCTGGGATTTTTGCTCACCGTTCGTGTGATCATTCTGACCCCACGGGGTGGGATTTTGTGTGGAGCCCCAGATCGAGGGAGATTATCAGTGGTCTTGTATGTCTTCCATTTTCTAATTATTGCTCCCACTGTTGATTTCTTCACTCCAAGCTGGTTGGCTATTGCAGATTCAGTCTTCCCAGCCTGGTGCAGGGCTACAATTTTGTTTCTGGTGTCCTTTGACAGCTCTTTGGTCTTCACCATAGTGGAGTTTGGAGTCAGACTGTTTGAGGGTGTGCACAGGTGTCTTTTTATACTGATAACAAGTTTAAACAGGTGCCATTACTACAGGTAATGAGTGGAGGAAAGAGAAGACTCTTAAAGAAGAAGTTACAGGTCTGTGAGAGCCAGAAATCTTGATTGTTTGTTTCTGACCAAATACATATTTTCCACCATAATATGCAAAAAAAAATGATAAAAAAACAGACAATGTGATTTTCTGGATTTTTTTTTCTCAGTTTGTCTCCCATAGTTGAGGTCTACCTATGATGTAAATTACAGACGCCTCTCATCTTTTTAAGTGGTGGAACTTGCACTATTGCTGACTGACTAAATACTTTTTTGCCCCACTGTATGTATATATACCTATTCTATGTGTATATATATCTACTCTAATCTAACCTGTCAGTGTGATTTTACTGTACTCTGCGCTGAATTGCCGGCTTTTCTAAGGACACGAGTGCGTAAAAATCGGACAGCACTCGCATGGTGCGAGTGCTGTGCGTTTTTTTCCTCGCACCCATTGACTTGCATTGGCGAGTCTCGTCTGAGAATCGCAGCAATACGCAGCATGCTGCGATTTTTTTCTCAGCCGACACAGATTTTTCTCAGTCCGATTTCGGCTGAGAAAAAAATCGCAAATGGAATGTCACCTATTGATTAACATTGGTCCGAGTGCAATCCGAATTTTTATCGGATTGCACTCGTCCGTTTTCCTCGCAAGTGGAAAGGGGCCCTAAGGGTCACTAGACAAAACACTATATACACAATTTTTATACCTATACAATGGTCAGATATGCAAATACAATAGCGGTAGGACAAAAGTTATAAGCAGAATATATGGCAATTACTGGGTGATGTTATAACATGGGTGCCCTGGGCCACAGGGGGCATGGACTGCCAGCTGTTTCCTTGGTCACTTCTCAGCACGTTACTCGACAAAACCCCCATTTCAGAAGTAGACCGAATGCATCACAGAGAGAGAGAGAGTTTGCATGCCTTTACACTAGCGTTTGTACCCCTTGGGTCATTCCCCTCTTGCCCTCTGGGCTGAACCTAAATCCCCTCCCATTGCCTCTTCCGGTAAAGCCCCAAAACCTTTGAAAGATTGTAACCCCTTTCTGGATGGTCCTAGGGCAGCGGTTCTGGCGCCATTGGATCCAACATAAGGACCACGCCTCCTTTTGCTTACAAGACTACACTTACATAAAGTGATGTGGAGGTCATATTTCAAGAACTGTGAGGAGCAGGAACAAAAGAAAAACGTCGCCGGATTAAGGAGAACAGCTCCATTTACACTTGGTAAATGTTTATGGCAAGTGACAGATCCGATCTAAGCACGTATTAACCCTGCTTATGTATGGCGCATGTTGGGTTTCCCCCTTTGATATGAGCTCCGGGTCTTGAGGAAGAACACTGTGTTGCGTTTGAAACGCATCACCATTTTTCCTGCTCCCTGATTTTGCCTGAATGTCATGGAATTTTAAATGTTTGAATACATTTCACATTTTTTAACAATCATCACCAGAAGCTGGAATACTCCTTCTACTTCCCTACATTTGTAAGTACGTCATTCCGTGAATACTGGACTACAGGATATGGTGAGCTGGAATTTTTTCTTATCCTTCCCATGATAAAAGTTTCCCTTCATTGCCTACAAGATTCTGTGAAATAAATGCAAGCAGAGATTTTTAAAAGATCATAAATCATTGATCTATAGATCATGGCTTAAATAGAGTTTTTTTTGTGTCTTTCTTTAACTGGTCTTTTGGTTTGACATATCTCAAGATGAGTGGTACCAGATTTGGAGAATGGATGAACAGTTTCGGAAAAAAACTTGATTTTGCCACACTATATTGGGAGATGTTTATGCTAGAGATATTTTGCATTAAGTCTATATGTGAGAATTTGGAATTCTTAAAGAAATTTGCTAAATTGTCAGAGTCAATCTGTGCCCGCTCTACGGTGAACTCATTGCTAACAAAACACAAGTCATTGTCGTGGATGTTGAATGGTTACACGGAATAAGAGTGAGTCATTGACACTTCCTCTATAATGGGACATATTTCCTGAGAGATCTCTTCAAAAGAAAAGTACAAAGTCAAGATGGAGGCTGCTGGGAATTTGTGTCTACGTGTAAACGATCTTTCATCTACTGTTTTTCAGAACCATAAAGAAGCCCAATCTAAAGAGCCAAGGCTACATCTTAAGCATCTGCAGGAAGCATGGCGCTAACGTGTCCCTTGCTGAAATGTGACAAAAAACAAGAGACGATGGCGGATTCCTTGAAAATGTCGTGAAGAGAGATGTCTATCTGAGTCAGATGCTTTCCATGGAAAATCCTTCTGAAGCAATCATGGAAGAAACTGCACAAATTCTTGTTCTTGTTTTTTTTTTTTTTAAACCATAAAAGTGGAAATATCTTATTGCTATCCGAATTTATGAATAACTTTGAATAACCTTTTGTGGTTCAGAAAATTGCACCAAAATTAATTTGCAACATGAAACACAACCCATGATCAATTGTGCTTTTTCTGGAAAAAAAAAAGAAGTCACCTTTTTCTAAACATGGACAATGCTTTTATCAAGTGTACTGATAGAAAATAAGTCTTTCATTTTCCTGAGAGTATCAATCTTGTCCATAGGTTGAGTCTGGTACTGTAGCTCAGCCCCATTCACACAAATTGGATGAGCTACAATACCAGACCCGACCCATTAACCGAAAATAAACCACATGTTATATTTTCCAATCCTAACAACTGTGTGATGACACCTCATTATGTAAGAAGTAATAAATACCTGACAAAAAAAAATAACTTGAGAACAGACAATCAATAGGCGTGTTAGTAAACTTTATGAAAAAATAAGGCAGAAGTGTTGAACTGGACCATCTCACTATAAGTATTCAGCATTATATTAACCATGAGGACTATGGAGTGGAAGTAGGTGAAGGAGGAAAAGTAAGGGAAGTCAAGTAAAGGAAAGGCAATCAGGTTTTTTCAGGGATAATCTTCAAACTAGACATTGGATGAGACTGAGACAACCTCTACTGGATCCTCGAGATAAGAACATGGCCAACGTTTTCCACTGACTCAACACTATATCTTTCCAAGGGGGGACACAAACTGAAGAGAACCCCTGTGCAACAACAGATTATTATGACCTCTTTGCAGTCCAGTAGCTCGTGATATGACCGTTTATGTGTCTATGACAGAAGCTGCTTGTAGCTTGGGAGATGGTTGTGGCCCCTTTATCTCTTGGGCCCCGATGCAGCTACACAGGTTGCATCAATAGTATGTCCACCCCTTGTCTTTCTGTCTCATTTAGGTCTCACAGATACTCAAAAGACTCAAAAGAGACCGAGTCCCATGGAAAAGGTCAATTTGGCCAATAGTATGACTCAAGACAAAACTTCACTCCCTTTCCATTAAACCAATTCCCTATCAACTTGTTGACTTCCCTTGGACATCCTGAACAAGGGTCTTTCCACCAATCTATCAGTGGACCGGTTACTCTACGTACATTAGGTAGTCGGCCAAACCTATTGATAAAGAGACCAAAGAGAACTGGGCTCTGTCTCACCAAGGATCCCGTAACAGCTGTAGGGACAGCCCTTATGGTAGAGATGGCATTGGTAGCCACCTATGATGAATTATATCCTTGCTATAGGAAACAGTTTACATCTAATTTTGTAAACATTAGGATTTTTCAGGGTAACGGTTTGGGTGGGGGGGAGTTGAACCCAAGGAATGTTTTGTAAAAATTCTGCTTCATTAGCTAATTTGTCAATACCAATCAATCCCCTTTGAAATATCCTATTAGTACATATAGAGTAAAAATAGGGGTTCCCTCATTAAGAAGCTCTATCAACTAGCCTGTGAGGAGAGCGCCATCTCTCTGGAGGACCTGGCATTTCCATGTATTTCATGAGCACACAAGTAGCTTACTGAGTTCAGTGGACACCTTGTAATACTTCATTTTTCCTGTGGGGGTGCTGCTTGGGAATGAAACACTTGCTAACACACACCTGCTCCTCCATTGAGGATCCATAAAAACCCTCAACCTGTTTGACTGCCTCTAATATATAAATGGCACAATATTCTCAGTATATTATAGAGGAATATTTTTTTTAGGTTTCTAGAGAAGAAATCTTTTCTTTAAAAAAAAAAAAAAAAAAGTATCTGATACCTGGATTATTTTAAGCTCCTTTATCTCAGAGAAGCACAATATAAGAAGTTCACTGGAGGCCAGATATGCAATAAATCCTCCTCCTAGGGTAATTGGATTTGAGCTGTATCTTCTGGAACACTTTCTTCCTAATAATTAAATCTCTCCGAATCGTAAGATCTTGGTTGTTGGGCGTTTTAGTAGTAAATGGACAAGGAAAGCGTGTAATAGACTCAGCAATGTCTGTGATCTAAGATCTAAGATGTCTGATGAATTATGGATGAATGTATGAAAAGCATGATATACTAGATATACTGGGGACCAGAAACTCCTTGTATAACAACCTGATATCAACCAAAAACTAAGTTATTTCCTAATTTCCTCTACTGATATAGCTATCTATGCTTCCATATTTTTACACTATCTCAAATCTGGACTACTGCCATTTTTGTTTCCGGAACTTTTCATACAGTCTCCTGTATGTTGGATGTGCGACTGGCGAAAGAGACCTTTTTATAGATTGACTTGTACATTGACTTTGTTATCCTTAAGCCACTTTGTTACCATTTTGTCAGTATGCTTGGGATCATTGTCCATTTGGAAGACCCATTTCCGCCCAAGCTTTAACTTCCTGGCTGATGTTTTGAGATGTTGCTTCAGTATTGCCACATAATCTTCTTTTCTCATTATGCCATCTATTGTGTGAAGTGCACCAGTCCTTCCTGTAGCAAAACAACCGCACAACATGATGCTGCCTCCACCATGTTTCACAGTTGGTATGGTGTTCTTCGGCTTTGAAGCTTTTCCCTTTTTCCTCCAAACGCAATGATGGTCATTATGCCCAAAGAGTTCAATTCTAGTTTCATCAGACCACCGGACATGTCTCCAAAAATTGCAGAGTGGCCTTTCAGCTCATGTTGATACAGTATTCGTTTCACTCTGGATATTGACACAACCTAACCAGCTTCCGCCATCATCTTCACAAGGTCTTTTGCTTTTGTCCTAGGGTTGAAATGCACATGTCAGACCAAAGCACGTTGATCTCTGGGACACAGAACCCTTCTCCTTCCTGAGCGGTACGATGTCTGGACATTCCCATCTTGTTTATATTTGGGTATAATTGTTTGTAGAGATGAAGAAGGCACCTTCAGGTATCTTGAAATTGTACCCAAGTATGAGCCAGACTTGTGCAAGTCCACAATCTTGGCTTATTTCTTTAGACTTTCCCATGATGCTACACAAAGAAGCAGTGTGTTTCAGGTAATGCATTAAAATACGTCCACAGGTGAGTCTCTAATTAACTCAGATGTTGTCAAAAAAACCCAGAAAGTTTCCAAACACATGGCACCATCATATGGACAGTCTAGAAATGTTTAAAAGCATAGTAAACTTTTGACTTTGCATTAAGTAATAAAAATGTCTTAAAACATTCTCTCTCTCATTATTCTGGAATTTGTCAAATATTAAGAATTATGGTAATCCTAATTGACCTAAAACGGGAAAGGTTTATTCAGATTTCATATCAGATATTGAGAAAAACATGCAGATATAGTGTATGGAAACTTCTGGTTTCGACTGTATATCGGCGTTCTAATTCCAAATCATAAGTCATTCATACTTAAGTATTTATTTATTTTTTTTAAATTTATGTTGGATTTTTTTATATCATTTTAACACATTCAGAACATTCTTTTGTCCCGGTCCTTATGTAATTCTTTTTTTTTTTGTTTGCTCATCAGTATTACTAGTGAGTTCTCCCATAAAACCTTTCAACGTCTAATCAGTCATGAACCATTTTCGTATTTTTTTTTTCTAAAGTTGTTTCCTCTCATTGTTCTCGTCTGGTGATTAAAGCCAACTGATTTTTTCTGATAGGAGTTTTACACCATTGTGTCTACATTCAGACGGATGTAGCACTCGCCGTTTATCTTTCCTTTTAACGAGCAAAAGTTCCTGCCTTAAGTATACATAAGATGTCAAACTTCTGGGAGGCTCTAGATCGGTCCAGACGTGAAGGTGTCCGGGAGCAATGGGCTGCTGAACATCGGATCCTCCAAGTTTTTGGGGATTCTTACCATCTCAAACGCTTTAAGGTAAGTGAAATTTTCAGATGTGGATTTATACTTTTTCTCTTTTATATGAAAATTCCCAAAATGTTTATTTGTTTATAGCACGTTCCCTAAAATTTTAGACTTTTTTTTATAATTGCCTTATGTCCAGGGATTTTTTTTATAACTTTCTGATTTTTTTTAATGTAAAACCTAAATTTACTTAAAATCTAAATTAATCAGATATTTTATGTCTCCATTGGTGAAATTGATTAACAGATATCCCTCCCATAAAATATTTTTGAAAAAAACATTTTTTTTTCTTTTTTTATATGGCCCCATTATGTATCAGTGAATGTCAAAAAAGAAATTTCAGATTTTTATTCCTAGATTTTTTGTAGCCCTCTTGTAACGCCGTGTGGAGGTGCACAAAAATGTACAATAAATTCTAAAAATAATTTAGAAATAGCTACAGGATGCCTTCATTGAAGACTTTGAAAAACATTCAAGATAGAAGATTATTGTTGAATTCACAAAAGTCTTTATTATTTCATTTTTTTCTATTTTTTTCAATTTTTTTTGTTAAATAATCTATTATTATCAATACAAAAACAGCAATTTTGGGGCAGAAACAAAAAAAATACTTTTATATAGGTTATTTCTATTTTTTTTTAAACTATTTTTTAATACCATTTTGGACTTTTTTCTACAAGTTGTTTCTTGCACAATTCAATTTGAAGCATTTTAACTATTATTTCTTACTTTTGTAAGTGTTCACATATTTAGTGCACATTTTTCCTCATTTTTATATTTTTTTAACACCATAACATATATTGGAGCCATATATATATATATATATATATATATATATATATATATATATATATATATATATAAAAATAAAAAAATAATGTTATGATTATTATTACTGGTAAGTAGATATTTCTGTTATTTATGACCTTCAGTTTATTTTATGCTTTTCTTTTTTGCATTGTGTTCACTTTTCATACATGTTTTGAACAGATGCATTCCCTGCCATTCATTATCTTGTTGTTGGCCTACGTGATTCCTCCAGGTAGGTTCAGTATATTATTATATTACTTATATTATTAGTAATAATAATAATAATTTTTATTTATATAGCGCCAACATATTCCGCAGCGCTTTACAAATTATAGACGGGAATTGTACAGACAATAGACATTACAGCATAACAGGAATACAGTTCAAAACAGATACCAGGAGGAATGAGGGCCCTGCTCGCAAGCTTACAAACTATGGGGAAAAGGGGAGACACGAGAGGTGGATGGTAACAATTGCTTTAGTTATTCGGACCAGCCATAGTGTAAGGCTCGGGTGTTCATGTAAAGCTGCATGAACCAGTTAACTGCCTAAGTATGTAGCAGTACAGACACAGAGGGCTATTAACTGCATAAAGTGAATGAGAACAATTTTTTTTTTTTTTTTTTTTAAATAGGCCACACAGGGATCCTTACATTAATGCATTGAGGCGGTAGGCCAGTCTGAACAAATGAGTTTTTAGGGCACGCTTAAAACTGTGGGGATTGGGGATTAATCGTATTAACCTAGGTAGTGCATTCCAAAGAATCGGCGCAGCACGTGTAAAGTCTTGGAGACGGGAGTGGGAGGTTCTGATTATTGAGGATGCTAACCTGAGGTCATTAGCGGAGCGGAGGGCACGGGTAGGGTGGTAGACTGAGACCAGGCAGGAGATGTAAGGTGGTGCTGAGCCATGGAGTGCTTTGTGGATGAGGGTAGTAGTTTTGTACTGGATTCTGGAGTGGATGGGTAACCAGTGTAATGACTGGCACAGGGTAGAGGCATCGGTGTAACGGTTGGTGAGGAATATGATCCTGGCTGCAGCATTCAGGACAGATTGGAGTGGGGAAAGTTTGGTAAGAGGGAGGCCGATTAGTAGAGAGTTACAATAGTCCAGACGAGAATGAATAAGTGAAACAGTCAGAGTTTTTGCAGAGTTGAAAGTAAGAAAAGGGCGAATTCTAGAAATGTTTTTGAGATGCAGATAAGAAGAGCGAGCCAGTGATCGGATGTAGGGGGTGAATGAAAGGTCAGAATCAAGGATGACCCCAAGGCAGCGGGCATGTTGCTTTGGAGTAATGGTGGAACCGCACATGGAGATGGCAATGTCAGGCAAAGGTAGGTTAGTAGAGGGAGAGAACACGAGGAGTTCAGTTTTTGACAGGTTTAGTTTCAGATAGAGGGAGGACATGATGTTAGAGACAGCGGTAAGACAATCACTGGTGTTTTCTAATAAGGCAGGCGAGATATCAGGAGCAGAAGTGTATAATTGGGTGTCATCAGCATAGAGATGGTACTGGAAACCAAATCTACTGATTGTTTGTCCAATAGGGGCAGTATACAACGAGAAGAGGAGGGGGCCTAGGACTGATCCTTGAGGAACCCCAACAGTAAGGGGAAGGTGAGAGGAGGAGGAACCAGCAAAACATACAGTGAAGGATCGGTCAGAGAGATAGGAGGAGAACCAGGAGAGAACGGTGTCCTTGAGGCCGATGGAGCGGAGCATAGTGAGGAGGAGCTGATGATCCACAGTATCGAATGCTGCAGAGAGATCCAAGAGAATAAGCATGGAGTAGTGACCATTAGATTTAGCTGTTAGTAGGTCATTAGAGACTTTAGTGAGGGCAGTTTCAGTAGAGTGTAAAGAGCGGAAGCCAGATTGAAGAGGATCTAGAAGAGAGTTATCTGAGAGATAGCGGGTAAGACGGGAGTGGACCAAGCGTTCGAGGAGTTTAGAGATGAAGGGAAGATTAGAGACAGGTCTATAATTTGCGGCACAGTTTTGGTCGAGGGATGGTTTTTTAAGTAATGGATGTATGATGGCATGCTTAAATGAGGAGGGAAAAATACCGGAAGTGAGGGAAAGGTTGAATATTTTTGTTAGGTGAGAGGTGACAGCCGGGGAAAGGGACTGGAGGAGATGTGACGGAATGGGGTCACTGGTGCAAGTGGTTGGGCGAGAGGATGCAAGGAGCTTGCTTAGTTCTTCTTCTGTAACTGGTTCAAAGTCAGAGAGTGAACTAGATGCAGTGGGGGAGGGAGGACAGTGCATGGTATGAAGAGATTGGGAGATGATTTCCTGTCGAATGTGGTCAATTTTTTCTTTGAAGTAATTGGCCAGATCGTCAGCGCGGAGATCCGTGGTTGGGGCCTGCTCTCTTGGGTTGAGTAGGGACTGGAACGTGTCAAAGAGACGTTTAGGGTTATTGGACAGGGAGGTGATGAGGGTGTTGAAATAGGTTTGTTTGGAGAGGTGAAGGGCAGAATTGTATGTCTTTAGCATGAACTTATAATGGATGAAGTCTTCGGGTAGATTAGATTTTCTCCACAGACGTTCTGCGCACCTGGAGCACCGCTGCAGGAAACGTGTTTGCAGCGTGTGCCACGGTTGTTGCCGTCTGTGCCGAGTTGTTTTATGTATAGGAGGAGCAGCTTCATCCAGAGCACTTATAGTGCTATAGTATTATTTATTTTATTATTTTTTTCTTATAGTTATCATTATTATTCTATTAGTATTATTCATTGTTAGTATTATTATTTATTATTTGTACTACTTATTTGTTATTATTGCTATTCATTATTATTACTATTATTTGTATTATTATTGTTCATTATTAATTTTTATTATTATTCATTACTAGCATTATTATTGTTCTTATTTATTATTGGTATTTATTTATGTTATTTTTTATTAATAATAATTATTATTACTATATTTTTTTCTTCTTATTCATTATTTATTATTAATAACAATTATTATTATTATTAGTATCTTCACTGTTCATCATCATCTTCATCATTGTTATTATTATTTATTATTATTTGTTATTACCATTGTTCAATATTATTTATTTATTATTAATGTTCTGTTTTATTAGTATCATAACTGTTGTTCATCATCATCATCATTATTATTATTAGTCATTATAGCAAAAATACCGTATATGTATTTAAAGACTAGAATTTTTTTTCTCAAATTTTTTAAGTACATTTTCAGAGATAATTTTTTGAAAAAAGAAATTCCAAAAGTTAGCCACAAAATCATGCATTCTGGAATAAAAAATAAAACAACATTATAGAGTACAATCTGTAAAAAAAAAATCGTCATCAGAAATATGGTCTACAATGTAAAAAAAGTTGCCTAAAAATATATCCATAAAAACTGTATTGATCTAAAAGTTTTATTGATGGTGAGAACTGTTTTTTTTTTTTTTTAAAGGAACCTCTTTGGATGTATTTGGTAAACCGGACCGGTCCTCGCTGTCGCGGTGCAGCCTTTTTGGAAAAAATCACATCCGAACATTTGATGGAACGTTCTATGATTTTATGGGAGACTGTAGTTACATGTTGGCTGGGGACTGTCATAAGCGTTCATTCTCACTACTAGGTGAGTATCGTATATACAGTGGGGCAAAAAAGTATTTAGTCAGTCAGCAATAGTGCTAGTTCCACCACTTAAAAAGATGAGAGGCGTCTGTAATTTACATCATAGGTAGACCTCAACTATGGGAGACAAACTGAGAAAAAAAAATCCAGAAAATCACATTGTCTGTTTTTTTATCATTTTTTTTGCATGTTATGGTGGAAAATAAGTATTTGGTCAGAAACAAACAATCAAGATTTCTGGCTCTCACAGACCTGTAACTTCTTCTTTAAGAGTCTCCTCTTTCCTCCACTCATTACCTGTAGTAATGGCACCTGTTTAAACTTGTTATCAGTATAAAAAGACACCTGTGCACACCCTCAAACAGTCTGACTCCAAACTCCACTATGGTGAAGACCAAAGAGCTGTCAAAGGACACCAGAAACAAAATTGTAGCCCTGCACCAGGCTGGGAAGACTGAATCTGCAATAGCCAACCAGCTTGGAGTGAAGAAATCAACAGTGGGAACAATAATTAGAAAATGGAAGACATACAAGACCACTGATAATCTCCATCGATCTGGGGCTCCACGCAAAATCCCACCCCGTGGGGTCAGAATGATCACAAGAACGGTGAGCAAAAATCCCAGAACCACGCGGGGGGACCTAGTGAATGAACTGCAGAGAGCTGGGACCAATGTAACAAGGCCTACCATAAGTAACACACTACGCCACCATGGACTCAGATCCTGCAGTGCCAGACGTGTCCCACTGCTTAAGCCAGTACATGTCCGGGCCCGTCTGAAGTTTGCTAGAGAGCATTTGGATGATCCAGAGGAGTTTTGGGAGAATGTCCTATGGTCTGATGAAACCAAACTGGAACTGTTTGGTAGAAACACAACTTGTCGTGTTTGGAGGAAAAATAATACTGAGTTGCATCCATCAAACACCATACCTACTGTAAAGCATGGTGGTGGAAACATCATGCTTTGGGGCTGTTTCTCTGCAAAGGGGCCAGGACGACTGATCCGGGTACATGAAAGAATGAATGGGGCCATGTATCGTGAGATTTTGAGTGCAAACCTCCTTCCATCAGCAAGGGCATTGAAGATGAAACGTGGCTGGGTCTTTCAACATGACAATGATCCAAAGCACACCGCCAGGGCAACGAAGGAGTGGCTTCGTAAGAAGCATTTTAAGGTCCTGGAGTGGCCTAGCCAGTCTCCAGATCTCAACCCTATAGAAAACCTTTGGAGGGAGTTGAAAGTCCATGTTGCCAAGCGAACAGCCAAAAACATCACTGCTCTAGAGGAGATCTGCATGGAGGAATGGGCCAACATACCAACAACAGTGTGTGGCAACCTTGTGAAGACTTACAGAAAACGTTTGACCTCTGTCATTGCCAACAAAGGATATATTACAAAGTATTGAGATGAAATTTTGTTTCTGACCAAATACTTATTTTCCACCATAATATGCAAATAAAATGTTAAAAAAACAGACAATGTGATTTTCTGGATTTTTTTTTCTCAGTTTGTCTCCCATAGTTGAGGTCTACCTATGATGTAAATTACAGACGCCTCTCATCTTTTTAAGTGGTGGAACTTGCACTATTGCTGACTGACTAAATACTTTTTTGCCCCACTGTATATATATAGTCATTTGTGTTATTAAAAAGGTTTTTTGTCTTAAGTATGGGTGGCAGCAGGGCTTTATTTCAGGAAGGGCAAAAGTGGTGACCCCAGAGGTGTTTTTTTGCAATTTTAATACTTGGGGTTGACATTTTTTAATCATAGTGAAGCAGGCAGTATTAGGTACAAACTTTTCAGTTTTCAAAGTCCATAGCACAACATGATCTGATATCCGCTGTTCGCTCACCCTGAGCTATCCCTTTCCTCTCTGGCATCTCTGGCCCCTGGAATACTCAATCCGGCTCTGCAGCTTCCATGTTTTCCGTCTCAACTCCCTTATATGATTTCCCATCCGACTTAGTCTATTAAGAAGATATTAAGGCACGCTTCTCAGCGCCTCAGTTGGACCGTAGGCCCCGGATGTTCCAGGAACGTCCGCTTTGAGTTTATGGCTGACATTCTCTTGCTGCTGAACATCTCGTGCCCTCAGACCTCCAACTACTGCTCTCTCTCCATCTAATCTCTTACTCCATATTATAGCAATACGTTAACCGTGCACCTTGGTGGCTATAAGGGTCTATGTAATATAAAACACCTTTTCGTAAACACAGGTTATAACCGTTGTGTTAATCAAGGGAGAAGCACGTGACCGTCCCGGTCACCCTCTTACAGTGGTACTGTATACGGTATATATTGTAGCAGAGCCTGGTAGGACAGGGTTACATCCTAGCACTGCAGGTCTTGATTAGATGAACCTAACTAGTTTTAACTAAGCTGTATGTAAATAATAAGTACACCCCTACTGTATTATCTTCTCAGTGGACTACAGACATGGTAAAAAGAACAGCGTATCCCTGTACCTGGGAGAATATTATGATATTCATATGTTTTTGGATGGGACAGCGACTGAAGGAGAAAAAACGTAAGTATCAGCATGAAACGACAGTGAATACCCGGCTCCCTAGAAATGTATCGCTGACCGTGTAGATGAGCCTTTGGCCCTTTATACTTCTTGTTGGCGCTGCTGGTTACCCCAAGGAGTGGCACGTTCTGTGCTCAGTAATAGTGATTTGTTACGATGGAGTCCGGTCTCCTGCTTCTTCCGCAGCATCACTCTGCCGTACGCTGCCAATGGGATTTACCTGGAGAACGAGGCCGGATACTACAAACTCTCCAGTGAGGAGCATGGAGTAATGCTGAAGATCGACGTCAGTGGGAACCTGCAGCTCATATTGTCTAATCAGCACTTTAATCGGACGTGCGGACTGTGCGGGAACTTCAACCAGTTGGCAGAAGACGATTTTATGACTCAAGAAGGTAAAATAAAAATCTCCACATCCGCCTAAAATAATTTTGTATTCCTTAGTCCTTTCGTTTGATCTTTCTATCCCATAAAATGAAGGTACTTAGCTCACAAATTGGTCAATTCATGAGAGCCCTTCAGCCAAGACAAGGCGACCTTTGTCTGATGGGACAGTAAGCCTAATATTTACCAGACATGCCTCTCCTGAGCTAATATCTACAAATGTAAAGGGAAGATAGTCTTTATCACTAATTAAAAACACAATTAACCATTATAGAGGCTATTCTTTTGTTTGTATATTTTGCAGTCATTGGGGCTTGTACCTGTTCACACTTGCTTTATTCTGTTCAAAGGTGCCGGTCAGTCTTTTGCTTTTTTTGTTGTAGACTGATGGAGGTGGTGATGACCTACATATTTGGCTGAACTCCTTCCATCGGCCAAGACCAGTGTTCTCCAAGTCTCGTCCTCAAGAACCACCAACAGACCATGTTTTTTGGGTTTCCTTAGTATTGCTCGGTCAGGTGATTACCTGAGCAACACCAAGGAAACCCTGAAAACTTAATCTGTTGGAGGCTCTTGAGGACCAGAGTTGGGGAACACTGGTCTAGTGCCACTTTGGTCACGAGACTCAAAGCTTGCATGATCTGTTGTGAACACTCCTGCCGGTCCTGTTTATACAGCACTATGATTGTACCGAGAGTTTTTCTTTTTAGAAATTTTTGGGGAAAAAGTCCTTCCCAAAAACGACTTCAAATACTCTTGAAAAACTCTTGCCATGGGAAAGTTCATATTGCAGTTCATATGAGGTGCTTTGGGTTTCGCGCACATGATGACTATTACAGGTGGATTCTGTCCGGATACTCGTGAAGAAGCATGGCTAAACCTCTGCAAAAAAAGGAACATAATGCACAATAGTGTCAAAACGACTTTGATGCCCCCATGTTTCTTCTTATGCTATGTCTTTTAACCACTTACGGGTTTGGACACCTGGACGCAGCTAAAAAAAAGTGACAAGCTCATTCATTAGTGGCTATTTTTTGGAAGCTGCCACCACTATAGTGTAGTGCAAAGAAGCCGGCGTTTTCCTGAATTGTTTCCACCTTGGAAAAATTCAGCGGTTCCACAAGCATCTTCAAGATGCCGCATACACGTAGCCTTAGAGTGTTTTATTTTTTTCTTTTACGAGGTTTTGAATAATGCCTGGTGGGAAAAAAAAGTAAGTGCTCCTAAAGGATTCTGCTCCAACTCAGGAAGAAAATCTCGTCCAAAAATCTATAAAACCTCTCCAGAACAAGACGCCTTCCTCCCTAAAAAAAGAACTTTTACCAAAGCAATTTTGACTTAAAAAATATATAATTTTTGAACATCCCTCCAAATTCTGTGTGAATATAGCCTTATGGCCCAAAGACGGGCGGCGCTCCTCTTGGTGAATTTTGGTGCCACCAATCTACGTCACATTCCCACAACCCACAAAGCTCTGCATTATTTTACAAAAATCTGATACGGCACTGGGGGCCTAGGCGTTTCCGGCAAAATCTGATTTAACGGGGGTCCTTTATGCTTTCTACAGGATTCACAGTACCTTCCAACTACATTACTTTAATTCGATCCCATCCGGAAATTGCCAAGTAATATATTCAACTCTGCCTCATCTCTGTACAAATTGTAATTTTTGATGTTTTTCACGCAGGTATTTTGGCTGAAAAAAGTTACGAATTTGCCAATTCCTGGGCCCTGCACGGTGGTGATAAGAGATGTAAAAGAATTTATCCTCCCAGTAACACCTGCAATATTTCATCCGATGCTGCGGAGAAGGTATGCCGCCATTACCCTATAATGATGTCATATATACATAGGCAGAGGTGTAGCTATAGGGGGTACATAGGTCCCAATTATATCGGGAGCAAAAAGGTAGTGTAACTGTTTTTTTCTGACTTTTTAAAAAGTCATGATTCACAAGTCTAGCCTAGATATTTTCGATGCCAGTAACACCTACGAGGGCCGCAAAAAGTCGCACATTTTTGTGCAAAAATTACATATAACCAATGATTATCCATTATGTAGTTATATCAATTCCTCCAGTAGGACTATCTACCTAGCTACGTTTTTACAACAGTTTACGAAAAGTAAATCCTCCGTTTTTAGACTCTTTGTCCTCCAATTGCCATTGGATCCATCCCGCTGTAGTTCCAGTGCTCTTGGTTGATTATTCATTCAGTTGTTTAGTTTTGTAGAAAAAAAGCAGATCACAGACATGGCACAAAACTAATTTCAAATGTCAACTTTCTGGCTTTAAGAAACGCTAAAAGAAATCAAGAACAAAAAATGTGGTAGTCAGTAATGGTTACTTTTTTTTAACCAAGCATAGGGGAAAAATTATGGACTCACTCAAATATGTGGGAAAAAATTATGGAATCACCCTGTAAATTTTCATACCAAAAAATAACCTGCATCAAATTAGATCTGCTCGTTAGTCTGCATCTAAATAGGAGTGATCACACCTTGGAGAGCTGTTGCACCAAGTGGACTGACATTAATCATGGCTCCAACTCGAGAGATGTCAATTGAAACAAAGGAGAGGATTATCAAACTCTTAAAAGAGGGAAAATCATCACGCAATGTTCTAAAAGATGTTGGTTGTTCACAGTCAGCTGTGTCTAAAATCTGGACCAAATACAAACAATATGGGAAGGTTGTTAAAGGCAAACATACTGGTAGACCAAGGAAGACATCAAAGGGTCAAGACCGGAAACTTAAAGCAATATCTCTCCAAAACAGGAAATGCACAACAAAACAAATGAGGAACGAATGGGTGGAAACTGGAGTCAACGTCTGTGACCGAACTGTAAGAAACCGCCTAAAGGAAATGGGATTTACATACAGAAAAGCTAAACAAAAGCCATTATTAACATCTAAACAGAAAAAAACAAGGTTACAATGGGCTAAGGAAAAGCAATCGTGGACTGTGGATGATTGGATGAAAGTCATATTCAGTGATGACTCGCGAATCTACATTGGGCAAGGTGATGATGCTGGAACTTTTGTTTGGTGCCGTTCCAGTGAGATTTATAAAGATGACTGCCTGAAGAGAACATGCAAATTTCCACAGTCATTGATGATATGGGGCTGCATGTCAGGTAAAGGCACTGGGGAGACGGCTGTCATTACATCTTCCATAAATGCACAAGTTTATGTTGATATTTTGGACACTTTTCTTATCCCATCAATTGAAAGGATGTTTGGGGATGATGAAATCATTTTTCAAGATGATAATGCATCCTGCCATAGAACAAAAACTGAAAACATTCCTTGAAAAAAGACACGTAAGGTCAATGTCATGGCCTGCAAATAGTCCGGATCTCAATCCAATTGAAAATCTTTGGTGGAAGTTGAAGAAAATGGTCGATGACAAGAATCCAACCTGCAAAGCTGATCTGGCAACAGCAATCAAAGAAAGTTGGAGGCAGATGGATGAAGAGTCCTGTGTGACCCTCATTAAGCCCAGGCCTCAGAGACTACAAGCTGTTAGAAAATCCAGAAGTGGTGCAACAAAATACTAGTGATGTGTTGGACGTTTTTTTTGTTTGTTTGTTTTTCATGATTCCATAATTTTTTTCTCAGAATTGAGTGATTCCATAATTTTTTCCCCTATGCTTGGTTAAAAAAAAGTAACCATTACTGACTACCAACATTTTTTGCTCTGTAATTCTTTTAGTGTTTATTAAAGCCAGAAAGTTGTCATTTGAATAGTTTTGTGCCATGTCTGTGACCTGCTTTTTTCTACAAAATTAAACAACTGAATGAACATCCTCCAAGGCCGGCGATTCCATAATTTTTGCCAGGGGTTGTATAAGTCTTATGGTCATGCTTTATATCACACTTTTCCTAATACTCTGGTATTTGGAAGGGGAAAGTAAACTCTTTATTTTGTTTTCTTTTAGTCTCTGCTCTTTTCTATTACATTAATTGATACTAATTCTTAGACCACTTCTTATTGTTATGTAGCTCTGAAGAGCTTGCTTGGTGGCAGGCTGCAAAGTCAAACTTTTTCTATTACTTTGGTCTATGAGAAAATATGACAAACATGTCTCTAAGTAGTAATATTGGATAATTACCTCCTGGTAACTACATTTCAATGTTGGTGAGAATTTACGTTTTCTTACTTCGTAAGTCTATTTTTGCCCTTGTTTTAGACAAGTGGGCAGATTTTCGACTCATAAATCAGTTTTCTGTGTTATGAATGCATCATCTCCATTTCACAAAGCTTGGAATAAAATATCTCGATTCACTTTCTGTAAATAAAATTCTTTGTTTCTTAGCATCACTTCCAGGAATGCAGATTCCTTCGCCCTCCCCGTCGCCCCCTTAACACTTAGCCTTTCTGCTGCCGACGAATACGAACAATAAGGACGGTTGATTTATTTTTTCTTCTTTTTAGCAGTTTTCTTTTTCTTTTTCGACCCACTCAGAAGGAATAGTTCTTGCATAGTGTTATGAATCTATTTCGGGATTGGAGCAGATAGGATGTGCCGATGATGTCCTGATGTATGCTTCCCCACCCAGACCATGTATATGTGTCCTACTGACGCATATCGGGGCTTAAAAACACCCAATTCCTCCAATAAAATTAATAAATCATCAGCCAATCATTTTTATTGATCATTGTGTAATACTGCTTTCCACCTGTAGTGGCCACTGTAGGGAAAATGTACAGTATGTCCGATCCAAGCCGATCACTAAAGGTCTCTGTAATCAGTCACTCACTATAGAAAAAACAATTATGGATGTCAAATTTTAAAATAAAAGCTGTCGGATTGGTAAAAGTCGGACATCCAGCTCCTTCACTGATCAGCTGTAACGGTCGGATGTTAACAGTGTAGAGAGCCGGAACAGCACAGCTCCATAGACTGTGTAGTGGCCGTTCTCAAGTACTGCAGCTAAGTTCCTATTGAAGTGAATGGGAGCTGATCTGGAGTTCCGGGGAATGACCACTACGGAGTTGTGATGTTCTAGTTTCATACACCATTAATATTAACAGCTGATCGGTATCCGTGATGCGTGTTGGATCTCCACCGATCTGATATTGATGACGTAGCATAAGGATAGATGATCAGTATTTAAGTACTGGAAAACCTCAAATAGATGGTACATTTGTGTTCAGGATCCTTGTCTGTTGACGACAGCATGGAACGGGTTCAAAGAGTGTCTCTAGGTCTGAAGGACCAGTCTTGTCCTCCAAATTGATGAACGGTTGCAACGCTGGATTGTCCGTATGATGGATAAGCAGCCCCAATCAAGTTCCAAAGAAATTCAAGCAGTCCTACCGGCTCGGGGTGCATCAGTGTCAGCAGGAACTATCCGTAGACATTTAAATGAAATGGAATGCTATGGCAGAAAATCCAGGAGGATGCTGTCACGCTGCTGCAATGCAGGAAGGTGCAAGCTCCATTAGAGGGCTATGGAGTGGAAGGAGGGCTGCACCTAGAAAAAGCAGGCCTGTCATGTAGCAGTGATGATACCACAAGGTGGCTGAAGGAAGGTAAAACAAGCCGGTTCTATATAGTCAGTATCGCAGTACCAAAGGAAAAGATGAAACACAGAGTCAGAGACAAGCAAAAAGGTCAGTAACAGTCAGGAGCCGATAAGCCAAAGACAGAAGACAAAAACAGGTCAGGATACAAGCCAAGTCAAAACCAGGGGGTCTGCACACTAAAGGGAAACACTGAGTCAAGACGGAAACAGGGGAAAACAGAGTCACAGGGTCAGGCAGCTAAAGCAGCAGGACAAATCAGGATACACCAGAGTTAGTAGGCAGAACTATAACTGACACCGCCTGCAGGATGCAACAGAGATAAATAGCAAAACCTGAAACCAGACTGAGGCTGAGAAAAGTTAACCCCTGACATGATCAGACTGGGAAAAGGGAAACAGGACTCAAAATCCGGTCTGGATCATTACAGATGGCACTTCTGAAACACACACAAAAAAGCTAGACTGTAGTTTGCCAAAATGTACGTGAGTAAGCCAAAATTATTCTGGGATAGAGTCTTATGGACAAATTAGACTAAGATAGGGCTTTTTGGTAAAGCATGTCATTCTACTGTTTACCAAAAATGAAAAGAGGCCTATAAAGAAAAGAACACAGTACCTACAGTCAAATATGGTGGTGACTCAAAGATGTTTGGGGTTCTTTTGCTGTCTCAGGCGAAAGTTGTTTTGACTGTGTGCAAGGCATAATGAAATCTGAAGATTACCAAAGGATTTTGGAACGCAGTGCAGTGCCCAGTGTCAGAAAGCTGGGCTTGTGTCATAGGTCATGGGTCTTCCAGCAGGACAATGATCTCAAACATACTACAAGAAGAACACAGAAATGGATGGAAACAAAGAGTTGGAGAGTTTTGTGGCAGCAATGAGTCCAGATCTAAATCCCATTGATCACCTGTGGAGAGATGTTAAAATTGCTGTTGGAAGAAGGCGCCTTCACATATGAGAGACCTGGAGTAGTTTGCGAAAGAAGAGTGGGGCAAAATTCCAGATGAGAGGTGTAAGAAGTTTGTTGATGGTTACACAAATGAAATAAACATGTTTACAATAAAACATGTGTAATTGCAATAACTTTCTGAAACAATTTCCAGGGTTCCAACACTTTCATCCATGACTGTAACTAAAGATTAGTTTATCGTATCTTCCGATGGATTGGTTTCGATGTTTCGATGTGCCCGATTCTCTAGGTTGGTGGGGAGATGTATCTTATGAACATGTCCTAAAAAAAAGGATGTAGCTATGGGGGGTCCAGTTAGAATTTGAACCCTGGAGCCCTCGGGTACATAAAGTATAAACAGAACATAGCAGGTGGGGGTCTTATTATAGGTTTTTCAGTGGGGCCAAGAAGGTTACATTCATCTGTAATCCCAGCATTGTTTTACTACATTTTATTTTCTTTAACTTTGACCACAAAGGTAAATCTTGGCAAAAGAAACCAGGAAGGATGATTCAGAAGGGATGTTTTCGGTACATGATCAGTCAAGCTAATGATAATATTGACGTTTCCTAAATTCTTCATCTTTCTGGCATGAAAAGATTGTAGAATTTATGAACAAAGATCACGTTTATGTGTATTAATTTTACTATTGCATATGACAAATGTAAAAGCTTCTCTACACATATTAGAGTGTAGTTGGCAGAACTTGTCGACACTGGTAGGATTAGATGGCAATCTAATGTATATGGAGGTCTCCTGACTCTCCCATGACAGATGATGGTCAGATTAAGATATGGATTTCAACACCGACATGTTTGTTTTTTTGGGGAGATGAGTCCTTGGAATGTTGAGCTCGGAGTGTTGAGGCCTAGGAATTATGAGGCCTCGGAATGTTGAGCTTGGAATGTTGAGCCCTCAGAATGTTGAGCCTTTGGAATGTTGAGCTTGGATGTTGAGCCCTTGGAATGTTGAGCCTTTGGAATGTTGAGCTTGGATGTTGAGCCCTTGGAATGTTGAGCTCGGTATGTTGAGCCCTCGGAATGTTGACCCCTTGGAATGGTGAGGTTGGAATGTTGAGCCCTCAGAATGTTGAGCCCTTGGAATGTTGAGCTTGGATGTTGAGCCCTTGGAATGTTGAGCTTGGTATGTTGAGCCCTTGGAATGTTGAGCTCGGAAAGTTGAGCCCTCGAAATGTTGAACCCTTGAAATGGTGAGCTTGGAATGTTGAGCCTTCAGAATGTTGAGCCCTTGGAATGTTGAGCTTAGATGTTGAGCCCTTGGAATGTTGAGCTCAGTATGTTGAGCCGTTGGAATGTTGAGCTTGGAAATTTGAGCCCACAGAATGTTGACCCCTTGGAATGGTGAGCTCAGAATGTTGAGCCCTTGGAATGTTGAGGGCTCAGAATGTTGAGCCGTCGGAATGTTGAGCTTGGAAAGTTGAGCACTTGGAATGTTGAGCTTGGAAAGTTGAGCCCTTGGAATGTTGAGCCCTTGGAATGTTGAGCTCGGAATGATGAGCCCTTGAAATGTTGAGCTCAGGAATGTTGAGCCCTTGGAATATTGAGCTTTAAATGTTGAACTTGAAATGCTGAGCCTTGTATAACCCCGCTCACACCACTGATTGGCAGCTTTCCCGTGTACATTGTATATTGACACAAAGCTGCTAATCTGTGGTTGGACATCTAGTCCTGTAGTGATAATCTCATGCTGATAAAACACTGATTTCATTAAAACAACAGTACACAGCCTAGTAAGTGACACATTGCTGCAATCAGGCTCTCAGTCCCTACATCATGGTGCTCTCAGATTACATAGCAAAAAGCTTCTCACAGATTAAATTTAAGAAAAGCTGCTTTATAGAGAAAAACGTTCTTATATGACACCCTTTTAAGCAATCCAGCTCCTTTTACACAATTGCAGATTGAAAATAATGAAATGGCCATGGCTGCTGGGAAACCCTGATGCTTTTTTTCATGGACAGCATTCAGACCGAAAATACAGTCTTGTGAACAAGCCCTTAGGTGAATTTGTTAAAAATATTTGGGCTTTTTTCATATCGTGATCTTAATTTTAAAAAAAGTATTCTTGCAGTTTTCACACTGGCCACTGACTCATTCTTTCAAGAAGATTTTTCAGCAGACTCATTATCAGCAGAGGCAGGTTTAGGCTGCCGTCACACTAGCAGTATTTGGTCAGTATTTTACATCAGTATTTGTAAGCCAAAACCAGGAGTGGAACAATCAGAGGAAAAGTATCATAGCAACATATGCGCCACTTCTGTATTTATCACCCACTCCTGGTTTTGGCTTACAAATACTGATGTAAAATACTGACCAAATACTGCTAGTGTGACGGCAGTCTTATAATGAGAGGTAACAACTCTATACACAGCTGATTACGCAGAATCCAGCATCCACAATAGGCAATATCATTGCTCCCGTTCCCTCCATAATGACTTTGCACACGCTCATTAGATGCTTCCATACAAAATCAGTGTCTGTTCATTGCGGCTAATGTGCATGTAGATTTCCTAAAGCATCGGGAAGTTAGAAAAAAGCCCCAGTAGCCAGTGTAAAAAGTGCAAGATATATGTAGTGTTCCCATAATATGCCATATACTAACCGCTATTGCCCCTTATTGCAGGACTTCATGCAGAGATGCCAGTATCTGAAATCGTCCCCGGTATTCATGAAGTGTCATCAGGCCGTCAACCCTGACCCTTTCATTGCCATCTGTGAGAATGACATGTGTGAGTGCGCAGAGGACGTTCGCTGCCCGTGTCACACCTTCCTGGAATATGCCAGAACCTGCGCCCAGCAAGGCGTAATTGTCAGCCGCTGGCCGATAGAAACTGCCTGCAGTAAGTTACGAAAAAATTACAGGGTCCTATTTATTATTGCAGTCGCACCTTATTTTATATCAAGTTTTGTACAAATTTTGCGGCATTTTAAAAAAAGTGTATATTATTTATTCTAGTGGGGCAAAACATAAGAAAGATGTGAAAAAGGGAACCTGCCTGTTCCTTTTTTTGTTCCAGTGCCTCTTCAATACTAAGAAACTAGTATTTTGCCATTTTGTGTATCCATGGTTACAGACTACAAGCAATCTCTCTGTAGTCAGCAGTTATAGCCACTCCCATTTTTCTCCTATTTTTCTCTAACACCTCTCCCCCTTTTACCAAAGATGTAAGGAGTGGAAGGATTTTTTGCTTCTTTCTTGGTAATATGGAACTTGCTGTTTTAGTCACTTACATGTATATTTGTGTGGTGAGTGGATGGTTTTCCATTCGTTTTTGGTAATGATGTCCTTTTTCCATTTTTCCCTTATTCCATATATTGTCTAGAGGGGTTTGGGGTAAATTCTAGAGTGCTGGAAGATGGTTATGTGTGCCAACAGCACTAGAGAGTTTACAAGTAGCAGACAGCTTGAGGCTGGGGAGAAAAATCCTGCAAGAGTAGGCTTACTTCCCCTAGAAGGTAGGAGGGGACTAAACACTTGGCAGAAAAACCCCGCAAGAGTAGGCTTACTTCCCCTAGAAGGTAGGAGGTGACTAAACATTTGGCAGAAAAACCCCGCAAGAGTAGGCTTACTTACCCTGGAAGGTAGGAGGTGCCTAAACACTTGGCAGAAAAACCCCGCAAGAGTAGGCTTACTTCCCCTAGAAGGTAGGAGGTGACTAAACATTTGGCAGAAAAACCCCGCAAGAGTAGGCTTACTTACCCTGGAAGGTAGGAGGTGCCTAAACACTTGGCAGAAAAACCCCGCAAGAGTAGGCTTACTTCCCCTAGAAGGTAGGAGGTGACTAAACACTTGGCAGAAAAACCCTGCAAGAGTAGGCTTACTTCCCCTAGAAGGTAGGAGGTGACTAAACACTTGGCAGAAAAACCCCACAAGAGTAGGCTTACTTTCCCTGGGAGGTAGGAAGTGCCTACACACTTATGAAAAAACCTTGCAAGAGGAGGCTTACTTACCCTGGGAGGTAGGCAGTGCGTACACACATGGCAGAAAAAACCCTGCAAGGAAAGGCTTACTTCTCCTGAAAGATAGGATGTGCTTACAAACATGGCAGAAAGCTCTTGAAGAGGAGGCTTACTTTCTGTTGGTGGTAGGAGGTGTCTACACACTTGGCAGAAAATCCCTGCTAGAGGAGGCTTACTTCCCTGGGAGATAGGAGGTGCCTACTTAGCAGAAAAAAATCTTCAAGAGTAGGCTTATTTCCCCTGGGTGGTATGTGGTGTCTACACACATCGCATACAATTCCCACTAGAGAAGGCTTACTGTCCCTGGGAGATAGAAGGTGTCTAAACACTTAGCAAAAATCCAACAAGAGTAGGCTTACTTCCCCTGGAAAGTAGGAGATGCTTACACACGTGGCAGAAAAACCTCACAAGAGGATTCTTACTTCATCTGGAAGATAAAAGATGTCTACACAATTGGCAGCAAATCCATGCTAGAGGAGGTTTACTTTCTCTGGGAAGTAGGAGGTGCCTACTCACTTAACAAAAAAAATCCTACAAGAGTAGGCTTACTTTTCTCTGGGAAGTAGGAGATGCCTACACACGTGGCAGCAAAAAATTGGAGGCTTACTTCCCCTGGAAGATAGAAGGTGTCTACACACTTGCCAGACAAATCCTGTAAGAGTAGGCTTACTTCCTCTCGGAGGAAGGACTGTACACTTGGCAAAAAATCCAGTCTAGAGGTTGGCTTTCTTCCTCTGTTAGGTAGGAGGTGTCTACACAATTGACATAAACTTACCGCTTGAGGATGCTTAGGGGTGGTAGCTGCCTACACATCTAGGAGAAAAATCCAACATGGGGAGGCTTACTTTCCTTGAATATGGTAGGTATAAGGGGGCCTACACACTTTAATTGTGTAGGAAAACTCGCGATTCGAAACTTTAATAATAAAGATTTCAGACAAGTGCACGGGAAATTCTGTTACAACACCTGTTCAAGTCACGTAATGCTGCCGGATCAGAGGCCGCAGGTCCATCGCTCTCATGTAGAACTTTACAAAGGGTCGCATGGAAGGGAGCCTGAGTGAAGAGTCAGACTACCGATGGTTTGTTTGTAGTCTGTTACCGTGGAGACATATAAGTCTGCATAGGATCTTTTTTTTTTCAGATGCATATCGACAATTGTAAACTTTGGTTATGAATCTCTATTGAGATTGTCTATGTTGTATTTATGCAGAGCCCCAATGTCCGCACGGAATGGTGTACAAGGAATGTGTGTCGCCGTGTGTTAAATCCTGCCAAAGTCTCGATATTAATGAAGTGTGCCAAGAACAGTGCACTGATGGCTGCAGTTGTCCTGGTACGTATAGTTATCATATATGTCTCCGTTTACCAGCACCTTTTTATGTAAATAAAGCCGATCCAGTGATCAACTGATCACCCTAAATCGAGGGGAACTGTGGCTGCTCACTTTTCCTACAGTGGCCACTACAGGCGAAATGTAGTATTACATGTTGGCCATTGAAATGAATGGCTGGGCCAGGACCTCCCGTTCTTCTTCGTTATCAGCTTTCGGCTTTGGGTAATAGAGGAGTTTCCAAGTGGAGGACGCCATGTTTTTATGTCCTAAATTAAATCCTCTAATCTCACGATGACTACATGCCTTCATGATATTAATGAGACAATGAGCTTCTTAGAACTTACAAAGGAGTTGTCCAACTTTGAGGAAAAATTATTATTATTTTTTATTTCTTTAACTGCACTTAATCATTTATGCAATTGGGTTTCAATTAAATTTTTTTTGCATTGTTTGACTTTTACAAGGTCTTCCATATGATTTTCCATAAATCAGCTGAAAGGAGCTCAGAAAAAGACAGATAAGAGAGTTACAAACTCCCCTATCTTTCAATCTGAATGAGCTCACTGACAGTTTCTCAGTCTACTCATTCTACAGCCCGCAATACAAAGTGCAACACAGGGGCTATAGAAAGTAATTGCTGCCACATTTTTAATGAAACCCTCAAAAATAATTTTCAGCCCATTTAGGAATTAAAAAAAACTGTCATCAAAGTTGGAAAACCCCTTTAAGCCTTTTTCCCCCCCACATATAGAAGGAAAAGTACTTGATGGATCCCGTTGTGTGGCACAGGAAGAGTGCTCCTGTATCCATTCTGGCAACCGATATCCTGTAGGATCCACAATCAAAAGAGACTGTAATACCTGGTAGGTGATGATGCATCTTATTATTATACTGTTATTATTTATTATTATACTCCTATATTCCTTCATGACACTTAAGCTAAATGAACCGTAAAACTATGATCAGAGGAAGGAGCGACTCCCATCTTATCCACCATCGGGTCTGCAATTTATTGGAATAGACGGGATTATTGGATTTTCCATCTCACTAGAAGACAAGTCACATCCAGAAAAGGCCTGCAGGAGTTACAGTACATTACTGATCCTGAGTTATATCCTGTATTATACTCCAGAGCTGCACTCACTAACCTGCTGGTGCAGTCACTGTGTACATACATTACTGATCCTGAGTTATATCCTGTATTATACTCCAGAGCTGCACTCACTATTCTGCTGGTGCAGTCACTGTGTACATACATTACATTACTGATCCTGAGTTACATCCTGTATTATACTCCAGAGCTGCACTCACTATTCTGCTGGTGCAGTCACTGTGTACATACATTACATTACTGATCCTGAGTTACATCCTGTATTATACTACAGAGCTGCACTCACTATTCTGCTGGTGCAGTCACTGGGTACATACATTACATTACTGATCCTGAGTTACATCCTGTATTATACTCCAGAGCTGCACTCACTATTCTGCTGGTGCAGTCACTGTGTACATACATTACATTACTGATCCTGAGTTACATCCTGTATTATACTCCAGAGCTGCACTCACTAACCTGCTGGTGCAGTCACTGTGTACATACATTACATTACTGATCCTGAGTTACATCCTGTATTATATCCCAGAGCTGCACTCACTATTCTGCTGGTGCAGTCACTGTGTACATACATTACATTACTGATCCTGAGTTACATCCTGTATTATACTCCAGAGCTGCACTCACTATTCTGCTGGTGCAGTCACTGTGTACATACATTACATTACTGATCCTGAGTTACATCCTGTATTATACTACAGAGCTGCACTCACTATTCTGCTGGTGCAGTCACTGGGTACATACATTACATTACTGATCCTGAGTTACATCCTGTATTATACTCCAGAGCTGCACTCACTATTCTGCTGGTGCAGTCACTGTGTACATACATTACATTACTGATCCTGAGTTACATCCTGTATTATACTCCAGAGCTGCACTCACTATTCTGCTGGTGCAGTCACTGTGTACATACATTACATTACTGATCCTGAGTTACATCCTGTATTATACTCCAGAGCTGCACTCACTATTCTGCTGGTGCAGTCACTGTGTACATACATTACATTACTGATCCTGAGTTACATCCTGTATTATACTCCAGAGCTGCACTCACTATTCTGCTGGTGCAGTCACTGTGTACATACATTACATTACTGATCCTGAGTTACATCCTGTATTATACTACAGAGCTGCACTCACTATTCTGCTGGTTCAGTCACTGGGTACATACATTACATTACTGATCCTGAGTTACATCCTGTATTATACTCCAGAGCTGCACTCACTATTCTGCTGGTGCAGTCACTGTGTACATACTTTACATTACTGATCCTGAGTTACATCCTGTATTATCCTCCAGAGCTGCTCTCACTATTCTGCTGGTGCAGTCCCTGTGTACATACATTACATTACTGATCCTGAGTTACATCCTGTATTATCCTCCAGAGCTGCTCTCACTATTCTGCTGGTGCAGTCCCTGTGTACATACATTACATTACTGATCCTGAGTTACCTCCTGTATTATACTCCAGAGCTGCTCTCACTATTCTGCTGGTGCAGTCACTGGGTACATACATTACATTACTGATCCTGAGTTACATCCTGTATTATACCCCAGAGCTGCACTCACTATTCTGCTGGTGCAGTCACTGTGTACATACATTACTGATCCTGAGTTACATCCTGTATTATACCCCAGAGCTGCACTCACTATTCTGCTGGTGCAGTCCCTGTGTACATACATTACATTACTGATCCTGAGTTACCTCCTGTATTATACTCCAGAGCTGCTCTCACTATTCTGCTGGTGCAGTCACTGTGTAGATACATTACATTACTGACCCTGAGTTATATCCTGTATTATACCCCAGAGCTGCACTCACTATTCTGCTGGTGCAGTCACCGTGTACATACATTACATTACTGATCCTGAGTTACATCCTGTATTATACTCCAGAGCTGCACTCACTATTCTGCTGGTGGAGTCACTGTGTACATACATTACATTACTGACCCTGAGTTACATCCTGTATTATACTCCAGAGCTGCACTCACTATTCTGCTGGTGCAGTCACTGTGTACATACATTACATTACTGACCCTGAGTTACATCCTGTATTATACTCCAGAGCTGCACTCACTATTCTGCTGGTGCAGTCACTGTGTACATACATTACATTACTGATCCTGAGTTACATCCTGTATTATACTCCAGAGCTGCACTCACTATTCTGCTGGTGCAGTCACTGTGTACATACATTACATTACTGATCCTGAGTTACAAAATGTATTATACCCCAGAGCTGCACTCACTATTCTGCTGGTGCCGTCACCGTGTACATACATTACATTACTGATCCTGAGTTACATCCTGTATTATACCCCAGAGCTGCACTCACTATTCTGCTGGTGGAGTCACTGTGTACATACATTATATTACTGATCCTGAGTTACATCCTGTATTATACCCCAGAGCTGCACTCACTATTCTGCTGGTGCGGTCACTGTGTACATACATTACTGATCTTGAGTTATATCCTGTATTATACCCCAGAGCTGCACTCACTATTCTGCTGGTGGAGTTACTGTGTACATACATTACATTACTGATCCTGAGTTACATCCTGTATTATACCCCAGAGCTGCACTCACTATTCTGCTGGTGCAGTCACTGTGTACATACATTACATTACTGATCCTGAGTTACATCCTGTATTATACCCCAGAGCTGCACTCACTATTCTGCTGGTGCAGTCACTGTGTACATACATTACATTACTGATCCTGAGTTACATCCTGTATTATACTCCAGAGCTGCACTCACTATTCTGCTGGTGCAGTCACTGTGTACATACATTACATTACTGATCCTGAGTTACATCCTGTATTATACTACAGAGCTGCACTCACTATTCTGCTGGTGCAGTCACTGGGTACATACATTACATTACTGATCCTGAGTTACATCCTGTATTATACTCCAGAGCTGCACTCACTATTCTGCTGGTGCAGTCACTGTGTACATACATTACATTACTGATCCTGAGTTACATCCTGTATTATACTCCAGAGCTGCACTCACTATTCTGCTGGTGCAGTCACTGTGTACATACATTACATTACTGATCCTGAGTTACATCCTGTATTATACTCCAGAGCTGCACTCACTATTCTGCTGGTGCAGTCACTGTGTACATACATTACATTACTGATCCTGAGTTACATCCTGTATTATACTCCAGAGCTGCACTCACTATTCTGCTGGTGCAGTCACTGTGTACATACATTACATTACTGATCCTGAGTTACATCCTGTATTATACTACAGAGCTGCACTCACTATTCTGCTGGTTCAGTCACTGGGTACATACATTACATTACTGATCCTGAGTTACATCCTGTATTATACTCCAGAGCTGCACTCACTATTCTGCTGGTGCAGTCACTGTGTACATACTTTACATTACTGATCCTGAGTTACATCCTGTATTATCCTCCAGAGCTGCTCTCACTATTCTGCTGGTGCAGTCCCTGTGTACATACATTACATTACTGATCCTGAGTTACATCCTGTATTATCCTCCAGAGCTGCTCTCACTATTCTGCTGGTGCAGTCCCTGTGTACATACATTACATTACTGATCCTGAGTTACCTCCTGTATTATACTCCAGAGCTGCTCTCACTATTCTGCTGGTGCAGTCACTGGGTACATACATTACATTACTGATCCTGAGTTACATCCTGTATTATACCCCAGAGCTGCACTCACTATTCTGCTGGTGCAGTCACTGTGTACATACATTACTGATCCTGAGTTACATCCTGTATTATACCCCAGAGCTGCACTCACTATTCTGCTGGTGCAGTCCCTGTGTACATACATTACATTACTGATCCTGAGTTACCTCCTGTATTATACTCCAGAGCTGCTCTCACTATTCTGCTGGTGCAGTCACTGTGTAGATACATTACATTACTGACCCTGAGTTATATCCTGTATTATACCCCAGAGCTGCACTCACTATTCTGCTGGTGCAGTCACCGTGTACATACATTACATTACTGATCCTGAGTTACATCCTGTATTATACTCCAGAGCTGCACTCACTATTCTGCTGGTGGAGTCACTGTGTACATACATTACATTACTGACCCTGAGTTACATCCTGTATTATACTCCAGAGCTGCACTCACTATTCTGCTGGTGCAGTCACTGTGTACATACATTACATTACTGACCCTGAGTTACATCCTGTATTATACTCCAGAGCTGCACTCACTATTCTGCTGGTGCAGTCACTGTGTACATACATTACATTACTGATCCTGAGTTACATCCTGTATTATACTCCAGAGCTGCACTCACTATTCTGCTGGTGCAGTCACTGTGTACATACATTACATTACTGATCCTGAGTTACAAAATGTATTATACCCCAGAGCTGCACTCACTATTCTGCTGGTGCCGTCACCGTGTACATACATTACATTACTGATCCTGAGTTACATCCTGTATTATACCCCAGAGCTGCACTCACTATTCTGCTGGTGGAGTCACTGTGTACATACATTATATTACTGATCCTGAGTTACATCCTGTATTATACCCCAGAGCTGCACTCACTATTCTGCTGGTGCGGTCACTGTGTACATACATTACTGATCTTGAGTTATATCCTGTATTATACCCCAGAGCTGCACTCACTATTCTGCTGGTGGAGTTACTGTGTACATACATTACATTACTGATCCTGAGTTACATCCTGTATTATACCCCAGAGCTGCACTCACTATTCTGCTGGTGCAGTCACTGTGTACATACATTACATTACTGATCCTGAGTTACATCCTGTATTATACCCCAGAGCTGCACTCACTATTCTGCTGGTGCGGTCACTGTGTACATACACTACTGATCCTGAGTTATATCCTGTATTATACCCCAGAGCTGCACTCACTATTATGCTGGTGCAGTCACTGTGTACATACATTACATTACTGATCCTGAGTTACATCCTGTATTATACTCCAGAGCTGCACTCACTATTCTGCTGGTGGAGTCACTGTGTACATACATTACATTACTGACCCTGAGTTACATCCTGTATTATACCCCAGAGCTGCACTCACTATTCTGCTGGTGCAGTCCCTGTGTACATACATTACATTACTGATCCTGAGTTACATCCTGTATTATACCCCAGAGCTGCACTGACTATTCTGCTGGTGCAGTCACCGTGTACATACATTACATTACTGATCCTGAGTTACATCCTGTATTATACCCCAGAGCTGCACTCACTATTCTGCTGGTGGAGTCACTGTGTACATACATTATATTACTGATCCTGAGTTACATCCTGTATTATACTCCAGAGCTGCACTCACTATTCTGCTGGTGGAGTCACTGTGTACATACATTACATTACTGACCCTGAGTTACATCCTGTATTATACCCCAGAGCTGCACTCACTATTCTGCTGGTGCAGTCACTGTGTACATACATTACATTACTGATCCTGAGTTATACCCTGTATTATACCCCAGAGCTGCACTCACTATTCTGCTGGTGCGGTCACTGTGTACATACATTACTGATCCTGAGTTATATCCTGTATTATACCCCAGAGCTGCACTCACTATTCTGCTGGTGCAGTCACTGTGTACATACATTACATTACTGATCCTGAGTTACATCCTGTATTATACTCCAGAGCTGCACTCACTATTCTGCTGGTGTAGTCACTGTGTGCATACATTACATTACTGATCCTGAGTTACATCCTGTATTATACCCCAGAGCTGCACTCACTATTCTGCTGGTGCTGTCACTGTGTACATACATTACATTACTGATCCTGAGTTACATCCTGTATTATACTCCAGAGCTGCACTCACTATTCTGCTGGTGCAGTCACTGTGTACATACATTACATTACTGATCCTGAGTTACATCCTGTATTATACTCCAGAGCTGCACTCACTATTCTGCTGGTGCAGTCACTGTGTACATACATTACATTACTGATCCTGAGTTACATCCTGTATTATACTCTAGAGCTGCACTCACTATTCTGCTGGTGCAGTCACTGTGTCCATACATTACATTACTGACCCTGAGTTACATCCTGTATTATACCCCAGAGCTGCACTCACTATTCTGCTGGTGCAGTCACCGTGTACATACATTACATTACTGATCCTGAGTTACATCCTGTATTATACTCCAGAGCTGCACTCACTATTCTGCTGGTGGAGTCACTGTGTACATACACTACATTACTGACCCTGAGTTACATCCTGTATTATACCCCAGAGCTGCACTCACTATTCTGCTGCTGCAGTCACTGTGTACATACATTACATTACTGATCCTGAGTTACATCCTGTATTATACCCCAGAGCTGCACTCACTATTCTGCTGGTGCAGTCACTGTGTACATACATTACATTACTGATCCTGAGTTACATCCTGTATTATACTCCAGAGCTGCACTCACTATTCTGCTGGTGCAGTCACTGTGTACATACATTACATTACTGATCCTGAGTTACATCCTGTATTATACTCCAGAGCTGCACTCACTATTCTGCTGGTGCAGTCACTGTGTACATACATTACATTACTGATCCTGAGTTACATCCTGTATTATACTCCAGAGCTGCACTCACTATTCTGCTGGTGCAGGCACTGTGTACATACATTACATTACTGATCCTGAGTTACATCCTGTATTATACCCCAGAGCTGCACTCACTATTCTGCTGGTGCGGTCACTGTGTACATACATTACTGATCCTGAGTTATATCCTGTATTATACCCCAGAGCTGCACTCACTATTCTGCTGGTGCAGTCACTGTGTACATACATTACATTACTGATCCTGAGTTACATCCTGTATTATACTCCAGAGCTGCACTCACTATTCTGCTGGTACAGGCACTGTGTACATACATTACATTACTGATCCTGAGTTACATCCTGTATTATACCCCAGAGCTGCACTCACTATTCTGCTGGTGCAGTCACTATGTACATACATTACATTACTGATCCTGAGTTACATCCTGTATTATACCCCAGAGCTGCACTCACTATTCTGCTGGTGCGGTCACTGTGTACATACATTACTGATCCTGAGTTATATCCTGTATTATACCCCAGAGCTGCACTCACTATTCTGCTGGTGGAGTCACTGTGTACATACATTACATTACTGATCCTGAGTTACATCCTGTATTATACCCCAGAGCTGCACTCACTATTCTGCTGGTGCAGTCACTGTGTACATACATTACATTACTGATCCTGAGTTACATCCTGTATTATACCCCAGAGCTGCACTCACTATTCTGCTGGTGCGGTCACTGTGTACATACATTACTGATCCTGAGTTATATCCTGTATTATACCCCAGAGCTGCACTCACTATTCTGCTGGTGCAGTCACTGTGTACATACATTACATTACTGATCCTGAGTTATATCCTGTATTATACCCCAGAGCTGCACTCACTATTCTGCTGGTGCAGTCACTGTGTACATACATTACATTACTGATCCTGAGTTACATCCTGTGTTATACTCCAGAGCTGCACTCACTATTCTGCTGGTGCAGTCACTGTGTACATACATTACATTACTGATCCTAAGTTACATCTTGTATTATGCTCCAGAGCTGCACTCACTATTCTGCTGCTGCAATCACTGTGTACATACCTTACATTACTGATCCTGAGTTACATCCTGTATTATGCCCCAGAGCTGCGCTCACTGTTCTGTCGGTAGAGTCACTGTATAGTTACTTTATATAACGTATCATTTAATGATGCTGCTTTCCTGCATAAGATTCCAGAGCTGCACTCACTATTCGGACGCCGTATAAATAGTTGACCAGTTTACCAGACACAAACCTACCAGTCCACCTATAATGCTGGAGGACAGTTACTGTAGTTTTTCCTTCATCAGATTGCTGTACAGTGCTTTGCAGTAACTAAACCATCAAGGAATGATGAGAGAGTTCAGCTCCGAAGCTAGCAGATTTGTGATTGCAGCTCTTGAGTAAAATAAAGACATTTTTGAGAAATGCTTTCTAAAATGTTACATTTTGATTGACTAAGCCTGTCGAGTGAAGGAAGAGGCATAATGTGTGTGGTCAGGGGTGGTCAGACTCACAATAATGAATTTCGGTCTCTATTCTGTATACATCCCGTGGGCTACAAATAGATTTTCATTTACGTGGTATTTTCTTTTTTAGCTCCTGCAAAAGTGGGCTCTGGGAGTGCAGCAACGAAGATTGTCCAGGTATTTCCCTTGAAATAAAACTTACATAAATATGCTGCACTCGAAAGGAGATATTCATTTTATATATACTTAAAGGGGTTGTCCAGAAGAAAGACATTAACAACTTTGATGTGGTCATAATACAGCTAAGAGGAGCACAGAGAAAGATGGATAAAAAAGTAACAAAGTCCCTGTAATTCTAGGTGAATGAGCTCGCTGACAGATTCTCAGTTAACTTATTTTGCGGACAGTAATTAGTGTAATACTGAAGCTATAGAATATAAACGGTTCAAAATATGAAACACAAATACAAAAAATGATTTTGAACCCCAAAATACATACAATTAGGTTTAAGAAAAATATGTATCAAGAAAGATGGGCAAACAGGGAGCATTACGATCGCTGTTACAGGGAGTAACTAATTCAACTGGATGTGCACCATTGGATGTACATTCAGGTGAAGTGTATTGCACCTCAATGCTACCTGCCAATTGAAGGTCAGCAGCAAATGTTGACATGCCAGTCACCGGTGTTGGGTAGCAGTGGTGTCGTGCGTTGCCCATAGCTGGCACGCTGAAGTCAACTACCGCTGGCTATAGAAGAGGATGAGGTGCGTTGTGGGAGCAGGGGATTGTGTGAAGAATCTTTTTTTTTAGAGAAAAATTGAAAATCCATAAGATATCTCCCTCACATTGAACATATGGTATTAATTATAACTGGGGAACTTAGAAAAGTGCTGACATTTCAACCTCCATTGAAGTAGGACCTCTAGCCATGAACAGGTAATTACAACAAATGATCTCTGAGAGAACCAACCGCCAAGTCTAGATCTGGTATACTCAGATGTGGAAAAAGTACAGGGGCTTCTTCTATTCAAAGGAATTATCTCAGAGACTCTGGAGCCCGTGGTCAGGGATGAATATTGGGGTTCGCATCGATCCAATATTTATGGGAGATATATGTTAATTGTCGTAGCGAATGGATGAACATGATACATTCACTCACATCACTGTAAGGCTGGCCGAACACCTCCAACTTAATATTGGTCAGATGGATGATGCTATCCATGCCATCTTTCATCTCTAGAGAAAGGTAAAATTGTGATAGGAAACATGACCGTCTGGGACCTCCGGGACAAAGATATCCTGAAAGTTGAAGATCTCATAAACATCGAAAAGACCTAGCACATTCCTACGACTAGCCCCCCATATGAGGTAACCAAGGGGAAGCATGTGGGCGTAACCTGGATCTATTGTAAATCAATGTCGGGTTTCTGTAATTGTCAGTTCTGGAAGACACAGTGCTCTGTGGCTCTGCTTGTTGCTCTAAGTTTCATGTAACTATATATACCGTATTGTTTTTCCCATGTAAAATCTTTGTATATTTTTTTTAATAAACACTGCCTACTTTTCCGGATTAAATACATCACATTTAATAGCTCTGTTCCTTTTGCTCTGTAAACCGCACCCTAAAATCCATACCTGTAACGGGTGTCCAGTTCGCCTGTATAAACGATTGGTGGTGGCAGCTAGTAGTTCCTTTTTTTTACCATGGAGCTGGTAGTTATCATATCGGGATATCTATATATATACATTCCATGTGTTGGAATAAGAGGTGTATATACCATACGCTCACTGTGAGTTCCCCAATAACCGGCCTAGTAGTGGAAACAGCCATGAGTGACCTTGTCCATCACTCATCATCAGTCATTTGCGTATTTGTCCTGATGATTGAAGTCAGTGGAGTTGTGTCCCCTGAAAAAAAGTCAGTGGCAGCAGGGGGATCTGTGTTAGGCTACTTTCACACTAGCGTTAACTGCAATCCGTCACAATGCGTCGTTTTGCAGAAAAAAACGCATCCTGAAAAAGTGTTTGCAGGATGCGTTTTTTCTCCATTGACTAACATTACGCGACGCATTGCGACGGATTGCCACACGTCGCAACTGTCGCGCGACGGTTGCGCCGTGTTTCAGCCGACCGTCGGCCGCAAAAAACATTCCATGTAACATTTTTTGCAGCCGACGGACCGTCTTTTCCGATCGCGCATGCGCGGCCGGAACTCCTCCCCCACCTCCCCGCACCTCACAATGGGGCAGCGGATGCGCTGAAAAACAGCATCCGCTGCACCCGTTGTGCGGCGGAGGCAACGCTAGCGTCGGTAACCTCGGCCCGACGCACTGCGACGGGCCGGGCCCGACGCTAGTGTGAAAGAAGCCTTAGAGAGCAGTAGCAGAAAGGTGGAACATTTTTCCGGATGGGCACACGAGCTGGGACATTATATCAGGAAGGGGCCCAGTATGGGGGAAATATGATACTAGAGGGGGCCAATATGGGAAACATATATTACTGGAAGGGGTCAGGATGGGGACATTACACCAGGATGGGAAAACTTTTAGTGAAAGTCTGCAGAATGGGAGACATTATACCAGGAAGGGATCCAGGATGGGGGACATTATACCAGGAAAGGGCCCAGTATGGGGGAAATATGTTACTAGAGGGGGCCGATATGGAGAACATATATTACTGGAAGGGGCCAGGATGGGAAGACTTTTAGTGAAAGGACCCAGAATAGGGGACATTATTCCAGGAAGGGATCCAGGATGGTATCAGGAAGGGATCCAAGATGGGGGACATTATTACAGGAAGCGACCCAGGATGGGCGACATTATACCAGGAAAGGGCTCAGGAGCGAAGCATTAGAGCAGGAAGGAGGCCAGGATGGGTGAAATTAGTAAAGGATGTCTTTATAGGATTTAGAACACTACAAGGGCTGATACATCTGACTAACATGGAAGTGGGGGCTCAGGTCCAAATTTTGCACCAGAACCCATCGGACTCTAATAACATCACTGTGGACAAACCGTTTAGTACAGGATACCACTCATGTAAATGGGGGCTGAGCTGCAGTCCTGAGAATGGCCATTACACATTGTACAGAGCCGTGGTGTTCCGTCACTATGGAATTCCAGCATTCATAGGATCTGGTGATAGTTTTCTGGAGGGGTATTCTTTTTTTTAACCATTTTTCTGCCCATCGATCTTGCCTATCTACCTGGTTGGTGATTCAAGTAAATAACCAGCATGTAGTACCTCACTTTGAACACTAGAAGGTGCTGTTATATTTCGAGGTTCCAGATGCCGATCTACGTCAACCAGTTGATCGCCAATCTGGGATCGATGGTAAAAACGATTGTTTTTTATCAGTTGTGTCTCCTTTAAAATATCCTAATAGGGCGATTTAAAGTGCTGTGTATATCCAACTATTATAATAATTATTATAATCCCCATTATCACAATCTACGGGGGCCTAATATGATTATAGTTCAGAGAAGGACAAGTTCCGGCCTATTCTGGAATAATTACATTCCGGCTCTCGGTAATCGTCCTTCTATTAGTAAATCAGTAATGTCTGGACGAATTTCCATTCAGATTTCTCCTCGGTGTAACAAGAGTGACTTGTGTGATCATTAACTTTTTATGAGCGGGACATTTTTCCACTGTTTCAAAGCAAAACTTTCCACATCCCCTGAAGGTGCGAACATCAGACATTACTATAAAGTTTCACGTTCACGCGCAAATGGGGGGGAGATTCATGGATCAGTCTAAAAACTAAGACGATCTGGCAGCCAATCAGAGCGCAGCTTATATTTCATTTTCTGCGCTTGAAAAATGAAAGCTGAGCTGTGATTGGTTGCTATGAGCAACAGAGACAGTCTTTCTTTTAGGCCGAATTCAGACGTCCGTTAAGCACGGTCCGTGTGCGGACTGCGATGCTCGGACTGCCTGCCGGCTTCATGATCCAAACTTGAAGGTCTCCTCCTCTAAACGCCCATGAGCCTGTTAAATTTGGGTCAAAAGAACGCCTACGGCCTGTCCGTGCATTGCGATCCACACAAGGACCGTAGTTAATGGACGCCTGAATGAACCCTTAGGCAGAGTTTGTAAATCTGACCCATAGAATCTTGTAGAATTGAGTAAGAATAGAAATAACGGGCCTCATTTGTCAATACTGTCTTTGTTGCCCATAGCAACCAATCAAAATACAACATTCATTTCTTAAACTGCTCTTGAGAAATGAAAGCTGCGTCGTGATTGGTTGGTTCATGAATTCCCTAAACTCGTGTGTGTGCATGAACAAGAAAGTTTGTTGAAATGTCTGATATTGACGCCTGTAGGGATTTTTTGGAGGGGTCAGATTGTAGATGGCCAATAACATCTATGAGGGAGGGAGATGGAGCGATAAATAGGAAGAAAGAGGAAAGTTATTTATGCACAGGATGATTATGCTGCAGCTTTCTAGTAAGTGTTTTATCTCATGACAGCTGGATTCACAGCAACGCTGCTCAGTACTGCAGAATAATGTGTTGCTTCTTAACATGTACGACATAAACACAGGGAAGAGGAATCCCCCATGTCTGTGTGTGCTTTGTATGGGAAACATTATAGCACTCAGTGTTAGCTCAGAGACCACTAATAATTAATTAGAGGGGTAAATTGGTGACAAATTCAGTATACGTCACATAATGGCCATAAATAGTGTTATTGCTCATGTACACACATCACAGATAACAGGTATGCTTTAAAGAGTAACCAAGTAGGACACTTTGTCAGATATCTTATCTGAGAAATCTGCTTCTTTTTCATCTGAAAATTCTTTATTTAGAGGTAAAATTCTAATTTAGGGGTAAAATCTGTCTTCACCGAAGACAGATTTTCCCTTTACTGCGATAGGAGATGACAGTTGGTGCTCATAAAGTTCTATGGAGATGTAACGGAGAACTTGCAGCGGAATGTCTATCTCTGCCTCCATAGAATTTCAAAAGCACCAACTGTCATCTCCTATCTCAGTAATGGGGAAATCTGTCCTCACTGAATACGGATTTTACAGCTTTTACTCATGAACTGAGAGCGAAATTTCAGTCCATGAGGAAAACAAAGTGGATTTATCTGATAGGATATATTACAAAGTTTATTATTTTCACCGGTACTATTGATTTATGAAATAAAAATGAAAAGTTTCTAACTCGATTCCTGCAAATATCTTCTATAAAGTCTTCCTAATTATGTATGTTTTCCATTGTTTTTGCTCAAGGGGAATGCTACGTCACTGGACAATCGCACTTCAAGAGCTTTGACAACAAGCATTTTACCTTCAGCGGGATCTGTCATTACTTACTTGCGAAAGACATGGTGGACGGATCTTTCTCTGTGGCCATAGAGACTGTGCAGGTACCACATTGGGAAGACCACAGCTCATAAAGAGACAACCATGGGGCACTGGTTATGTTGGGATGCTATATGGTTTCTTAAAGGGGTTATCCGGTTAACACAAGTTATCACCTATTTGATTGATGGGTAATCTGACCACTGGGTTCTGCACTGATCGGGAGAACAGGGAACTTTTATCCTGGCAAGTATGGGGCAGCCGTGCCTCTAACGTCAGTCCTGTCCCAACTCCCTTATGTGATTCCTCATCTGATTTCCTCTTCTAGGAAGATGTTGAGGCACACTTCTCAGTGCCTAAGTTGGACCGTAGGCCCCGGACATTCCATTCCGAGATTATGGCTGATGTTCTCTTGCTGCTGAACAGCCCGTGCTCCTCGTGCCCGCAGACCTCCAACTACTGCTCTCTCTCCATCTAATCTATTACTCTGACTGCACTAACCAAGTGTTCCTCTTGTTAAACTGGCCCTGCCCCTCCCACACTGGGGTTGTTCCTAAACACATTAACTGTTTCTATCCTAAACCTGTCTACTTTCTGACCTTATTGTGCCCACCACTGCGCTATATCCAATCCTATCTTATAGATAAATCTTAACCTATGTCCTATGTACTAATCTTATCCTTTCCCTATATCTAATAAATTTATCAGAACACATTGAGTCATGCACGTATTATAGCAAAACATTAACCGTCCACCTTGGTGCCTATAAGGTTCTATGCAATATAAAACACTTTTTTGCATAGACGGGTTATAACCATTTTTCTAACCAAGGGAGAAGCACATGACCATCCCCCTCTTACACATAATGAATATCATTTTTTTAAACAGACCCTTTGAAGAGGTTTTTTTGTGTGTTAGACCACAAGATCAAACATGGCAAAAAAATTATTTGTTGAGTCCAGATTCTGACAAAATGAGGCACAGTCACAACATAAACTATGAGGTACAAAGAAAGAAAGTTGATCACTGAGTGCTGTAATGTCTCCCAAACACAGCACACACAGACATGAGGGATTCCTGATCCAATGTGTTTATGTCGTACATGTTAAGAAGCAGCACATTATTCTGCAGTACTGAGCAGCGTTGCTGTGAGTCCAGCTCTGGGTTGAGATAAAACACTTACTAGAAATCTCCTGATCAGGTCTACTCCTGCCTCCGACCTGCTGCTTCAAAACACACAAAAAATGTTTCCATATTACTATGCTGAAAGATTTCTATTTCCTATTTTTTTCCTACTTTTAACTAGTGGAGGTCTTTATATATTGTGCTGACGATCACTCATTAGAAATTCTGGATACAGGGGTGGACACGTACAGAAGCTGATAGCTGAGGGTTGCAGACCCCAGCTGTGAGTTTGGTCTAGTTGGTTCAAGAAAATAGGGGGGAACCCACGTCGGGGTTTTCATTAATTTATTGAGTTAGATCGCAGCCGGCAGCTGAGGAATACCCCGATCATCCGCTCCTGCTGTTGCTATTAGTAGCGGAAGCAGGTGTCGGATGATGGGAGTAATTGTCCCCCACCTACTGCCATCGTTCGGACTTTAAGATAACTCATCATTCTCCTCTGCTCGCGCCGATCGCCGGCAGAAAAGGGGAGAATTCTAAGAGCCGGCTTCAGCACCTGCCGCCGGGGAACAGCGCTTACTGTAGCGCTTCTTCCCCGGCGGCCGTCCATGTGATACTGATGCATCACATGGACGGCATCCGTGTGCGGTACGTGTTTGCATGCACCCATTGACTTGAATGGGTCCGTGTGATCCGTGCAGCTGCACAAAAACTGACATATCTACGTATGGGTCACTCGGACACACGGTCTGTGAAAAAACAGTGACAGACACACGTACTGGAGACACTGACGTGCGAAAGAGGCCTAATGACACAATGATCAAACTCTTAAGAAATACTGATGACATACTGATGATTCACTGATGACACACTGATGATTCACTGACCTGTGATGAAACTCCGATCCAAAACACCGCTGACACTTGCACCAAATTTTTTTGCGTACGTGAAAAAGACACAGACGTCTGAGACAATCACTTATTTAAATAGTTGCATTGTAATACTATCTTTTTTCGGCAGGGGGCGCTGCCTCTAATGAGAAAACCCCTTTAATTGTGAACGGGTGTTCCAGTAAATACTGACCTAGTTTTCTCCACTCTCTCACTTTCCGATGAACATCCTGGGAATTATATAGAAGACTGATGCCAACACAGATGGAAATATGGAGAGAGATCAAGAAAGGCATCCAAGATTTACTAATAACCAATGTGCCCGGTGCACAGCGCCCCCATGTGCCGATCAGTGGACTCTCAAAATGCCATTAGTGTAAACTTACAAAACGGCAATTTGGCCAGTATAGTAGACCACCGATTGGGCTTTTATCTATAAATCATGGATATGAGAGAGCTGCATTAGTGACCGCGTCCTAGGAGTTTAGAGGAGGTTAACATCCTTCATATGTCGGGGGTCATCAGCAGGATTGGACATCTAGTTGGATGTGCCCAATCACATACTCAAAATCAAGGCCAGTGCCAGAGCAGCAGAGTCAGAGTTGGCCAAACTTAATGGGGTCTGCCAAAATACTGAACATTGCTTACAGGGAGAGCCACTTTGTTTAAAATTTGGGGTTATGCTTCTGTTTAGTCTCCAATGATGGCCCCATCTTTATCTTTGCCTTCAGGCCCTACTAAGGGCATAACTATAAGATATGAACAGGTTGCCCCCTGCCAGTAGAACCATTACTATTTAGGAGGACACCACTTCTATGAATGGGATAAGATCATTAGAGACCCCATTATTTTACAGTATATCTGGAATTATCCTTCTTCTGACAGTTAAAATCTGCCGGGGTCACACTAGAGAGAAATACAGAGGGAGAGGCGCAAAAACAAAGCATTGCACTCGGACCAATGTTTCTCTATGGGGCAGCTTCCATCAGCCGTATATTTCTCGGCCGTATTTTACGGGCTGAGAAAATCGCAGCATGCTGCGACTGTCAGCGTATTCCTCCAAAAATCCGCCAATGCAAGTCTATGGGGGCGAGAAAAATACGGATTACACACAGACCACACCTGTGATAGCGAGAAATACGCACTTGTGTCCTATAGAAAAGCCGGCAATTCAGTGCGGTGTACAGTAAAATCACACTGACAGGTTAGAGTAGAATAGATCAAATAAATGTCTACACATAGTATAGGAGTATATATATATATATATATATATATATATATATATATATACAGTATATGTAATTGACACTCATATGTATATATATTTATATTTCATACAATGCTAGATAGCAAAAAGCCGGTAATTCAATTGTTGGCTTTTGCTAAATCATTACCGACAAAAACATCTGCCCCCAGCCACCCCAGAAAAGGCACCTCTGTAAGGTGCACCTATTCTGGCACTTAGCCTCTCTCTTCCCACTACCCTTTGGTGGTGGCATATGGGGTAATAAGGGTTTAATGTCACCTTGCTATTGTAAGGTGACATTAAGCCTGGTTAATAATGGAGAGGTGTCAATAAGACACCTATCCATTATTAAACACAAAAGAGCACAGTGAGGTCAAAAATACTCTGTTGTGAAAAAAAAATTTCTTGGTGGTGTGTGAACAGGTTCCTACAGACTTGTTTAATGTGGAAGTAGCCCATGTGTTTCTGGTTCTATACCTATCCATTATTAAGCCACTAGTCTGAAAGGGTTAAAAAAAACCACACACACGTTAAGAATAAAGTATTTTAATGAAATAAATAAACAAACACACAGGTTTCATTATCTTTATTGTACGCTCAATCCAACTGAAGACCCTCGTTCTCCTGTAAAAAATGCAAAATAAAAAAGCAATAATATCCCAGGAGGGCTGCTAATGTGGCCGCTCCCGACTGTAGACTGGGGAATTAATTAAATGCAGGGGGCGGAGCTTCTGTGACTAGCGGTGACGTCACTGAAGCTCCGCCAAGTCTTTTATAGCCGGGAGCCGCTGCATTCGCAGCGCTCCTGGTTGTAAATGTATTTAACCCCTTGAGTTGGATTTACAGCGTGGGACTTGACTGTACGGCGGACAGGTATGGGATATTCTTGCTTTTTTTATTTTTTTATTTTTTTTTTAGGGAGAACGAGGGTCTTCAGTCGGATTGAGCGTACAATAAACATATTAAAAACCTGTGTGTTTCTTTCTTTCAATAAAATACTTTATTCTTAATGTGTGTGTGTATTATTAAACCTTTCCTACTATTGGATTAATAATGGATAGGTGTCTTATTGACACCTCTCCGTTATTAACTAGGCTTAATGTCACCTTACGATAGCAAGGTGACATTAACCCCTTATTACCCCATATGCTAATGCCACAGGGCAGTGGGAAGAGAGAGGCTAAGTGCCAGAATAGGAGCATCTTCCAGATGCGCCTTTTCTGGGGTGGCTGGGGGCAGATGTTTTTAGCCGGGGGGGGGGGGCAGGCAATAACCATGGACCCTCTCCAGGCTATTAATATCTACCCTCAGTCACCGGCTTTCCCTGGCCCACGCCAGTTTTTTCCATGAATAAACCCTTTAATTTAACACCTAGAGCTCCCACATTTTGCACACACACACTACTAACATTATTAGTGAGGGGCATATAAAAATATAACGGATATGCAATGGTTTACTGTATGTAATCATGTCTCACATCCTGTCGGGTTCGGTAATTATGTAGCAAAAGCCGACAATTGAACTACCGACTTTTATGCTATCTAGCTCTGTATGAAATATAACAATATATATATATATATATATATATATATACTGTATATATGATTTCACGAATATTTGAACCCATTATATGTCCATTTTGTAAGCCGGCGAGAAAATCTCGCCGTACGGATGCCATGCGGATGACACATGACACAGGGATACTTTTTGGAGAAAAAATTGCATCCACGCATTGAATACAGATGACATACGGATCACTGTTCATGAACATTTCTGCGTATCTCGGCTGTAAAAAACGGACCGTATTTTTATAAGTTAGGTGTGACCCCGGCCTTAAAGTGTTTTTTTTCCCATCTTCATAAATAGATTTTTTTCTGATAGTTCTTGTAAAAACAAACAATTTTGCAAATTTACTGCATATTAAAATTGTCAGCCATTTGTGTGATATTAACACTTTTTCTTTTGTTTACAACTGGTTGCTTAGGAGACCGACCACCTTTGTTGTCTAGCTTGCAAGAACCATTGTTGTCTAGCTTGTGCTGAAGCTGGCCCAAGACTTGGAAGTAACTGTCATCTTCAAAATACTTGTTACAAGCTGAATAGAAAAGTCCTTGTAAGCACTGTCCATATTGTACTGTCTAGCAGTGGTGGTGGGCGGTATCCAAGGCAACAATTGGTTATTAAAAGCAAAGTGCTAATATCTCAAAAATGGATGAAAATTTTAATGAGAAGTAAGTTTCAAAATTGCTTGTATTTACAAGCACTGTGCGACAAAACCCATTTACAAAGATGGGAATAACCCCTTTAAGTCCATTTTGCTCTCTGTTTCTAGTGTGCAGATGATCCCGATGCTGTGTGCACCAGATCAGCCACCGTGCGTCTCCTGGACATTCATAATATTACATTGAAATTCAAACATGGAGGAGGCGTCTCTGTAAACGGACAGGACATCATGCTTCCGTTGCTGCAAGGTAATAATGCACCATAGGGCAATACTATACATGTAGTCTTCATTTATTTTGTACCATGCAAACACCCCTTTAAGAGGCGACTATGGAAAAGAGTTGGCCAAAATGAGAAAAATATATTTTTTCAAAAACATCACCACATTGCAGCTGTGAAACATTCATGTCAATGGAGCTAAACTGCAATACCAGGCGCGACCTGTAAATACAAGTGGTGCTGTTTTTAAAAAGGGCAATATATAGTGTTGTTTTTTTTAAGGAATTTAATCCATCTTCTTGATCGTTTCTAGGTAGTAAAGTTAAAGTTTTTTTAATCTCTTTTAAATAATCCCACATTAGTCAAATGCAGGATTAATTTTAATATCAAAGGCAATCTTGAAAAGAGAGACTGAACATAATGATGTAGAAGAGCTCTTCTTACATAATACGTTTATATGCAGTCCCCAAAAAACACCACAAACAGCGCCACCATTATCAATGGGCAGTGTCTGGTATTGCAACTCATCTGCTTTCAAATAAATAATTAGACTAGAGTGGTGTTATCTCAAGAGAAAGAAACAAGCACTAGACCCGGGTGAGATGTCTGCAACCCCCATAGCTGTACCCTTGAGTGAAAAATAACAACTTAGCTAATGAGACCGTGGCAGCTTTATATCATTAGTCAGTGTTCAGTTATACAATTTCAGTGGACGAGCAGCCTGTATATAAATGCATTATGTCTCATTAGCTGTCTTGTCTCAGAAGATGCTAGACGGAAAATGTGAAACCTAAATTGATGTAATTGGATTTCTTAACAGGATACCTTCGTATCCAGACTACAGCTTTGTCCTCCGTACGGCTCTCGTATCGAGAGGATCTACAGATCGATTGGGACGGTCATGGAAAACTCATAATTAAGGTGAGGAACACCACGGCTTGGTCCTTGAAGACTTCTCGGGAGACATAAAGGTCCACTTGTTCATTAAAACCTACCGATTTTGGTGGGATTTGCTGACCATCTAAAATTGAGGTCTCTCAATTCTTCCCAAACAGATGATGTCTTGGGAAAGAAGGTTCCGACCTTTTAGATTTCCCACGTATCTTCCTTTTTTTCTTAGAGAAATAAGTCGCTATCAATGGAGTCTTCAGGACTCAGATTGATCTGGCAAAAAAAATCTGAAATCTTGGAATTTTTACCAGGGCCACTAAACCCAATACTAGACTCATGTTTCCTTCTATATAGAGCATCCATCGGCTGCAATACACTGACACTGACTCATTGAGTTATACAGGAGAGCTTTTCTAGGCATGCTCTAATCTGGACAAAGGTCACTGCTAAGAGAAGGGGAGGAGTTGGCCATCGCCTGTTGAAAATGATGCACCACAGGAAGTAAGAGTCTGGTATTTGGCTTAGTAGTCAGAGGTAAAATTTCAAGATTTCAGTTTGTTTTTATAGCTCATTATATGGAGAATTAAAAAACCCATTACCAAAATGTTTTTAAAAATACATTTTAACAAACATGATCATTCTTTAAATGATACATTCCAAAAGGGTTTTACACTTTGGACAATTTCTACAAGGTCACTTAACAATAAGTTGATTGCAACGTGCCCTCATGCTGGGATCTTTAGCAACCTGTGTAGAAAACTGACCGTTTCGCTACATCGCCACCTCAGGGGAATCTAATCTTGATGTTCCATTACAGCTTTCTCCAGTTTTTGCGGAATCCACTAGTGGCCTTTGTGGGAACTACAATGGAAATCAAGGGGATGACTTCCGTACGCCCTCAGGACTTGTCGAGACAAGTGTGGAAGACTTTGGAAATTCTTGGAAACTGAACGGTGACTGTGCCGATCTGGTTAAACAAGACACCGATCCCTGTAATCTGAACCCAAAAAGAGGTAAGGGTCTATACGAAAGAAAAGAGAATGGTGGCTATCACTGATTCTAGGGGAGGGCACTGTGGCTTTCACTGTTCATAGAAAAGGTTAAAGTTACTATTACTGTTTATAGGTTGCTGTCAACAATATTTTGGGGGAGGGTACAATTTGTCATTGATTAATATGGAGGATACTGGCTGTTGTTGTTTTTTTAGGGAAGAGTATTATGGGACGAAATTGTGTCTGTTACTGAGTGTATGGCGGGCACTGTTGTCATTGTTTATGAAGAAGGGCACTTTTTACTTTTACTGTTAATAGGGGAGGGCTTTGTAGTTAAAAACATGCTATAGGGGAAGGTACTGTTCTTGTCACTGATTATATGGGGCACCGAGGCTGTTGCTGTTTATAGAGAAAAGCATTGTGTCTGCCACTGATTACAGAGCAATGCATTGCATTTGTAGAGCTGGCTCAGTGGCCGTCACAGTTTTTTTGTGAGCTACAGGGGCTGTCTCTGTTGATGGGGGCCGTCACTGGATATAGAGAGTATTGTAGGTGTCACTGTTTATAAGAAAGTGCAAAAAAAGTTGACAACAAATGTAAGATCTCTTACAAAACACAACCATCAACCATGAAGCAAACATGGAGAACATGACGCCAACAGAGCCTTTTATGAAAATGTTGACATGGAGCTTTTTGATCTGCTCTCGTTAGAATTCCTTGGCTGGCCAGGACCACAGGAGCTTCTGCCAACACTTGTCTACACGTCCAAAATACATGTTGTAACCATGTCTTTTCTAATTCCTCTTATTAGCCCGATATGCAGAGGAAGTCTGCTCCACCCTCATGGAGTACACATTCCAGCCCTGTCACAGTGAGGTCAATCCCCTTCCATATCTGAAGAATTGCCGCTATGATGTCTGCTCTTGTTCCGATGGGAAGGAATGTATGTGCTCCGCTATTTCCACCTATGCCATGGCCTGCTCCAGGAAAGGCGTTCTCATCGAGTGGAGGTCACCAGAATTTTGCTGTAAGTAAAGTATAATGGTTGTGAGTCTTGTTAGTCAAGGGATTAATATGATACAACTATACTATCGTGGCAGGTGGCATGTAGCCCAACTGAGGTAGGTAAGGAGGCCAAATCAGGCATAACGTACTTCAATACTGGATATGCACGGACAGAAGGGCCGATAGATGACAGCTGTTCCGTTTTGGTTTGTAGATATCAGAATTTCTATTTCTTCCCTGTTGCATCAATATAGCGAAAAAAGGATAGGAGAACCAGAAACTATGCACAACATAGTCAATATTATGTGAACACCCCTTCTAATTGGTGGATTTATTTGGCCACAACTAGTGATGAGCGAGTATACTCGTTGCTCGGGTTTTCACCAGCACGCTCGGGTAGTCTCCGAGTATTTGCAACTGCTCGGAGATTTAGTTTTCATCGCCTCAGCTGAATGATTTACAGCTACTAGACAGCTTAAACACATGCGGTGATTCCCTAGCAACCGGGCAACCTCCACATGTACTCAGGCTGGGTAGTAGCTGTAAATCATTCAGCTGAGGCTGTTCCATTTTGTCTGGTGGATGACAGCTGTTCCATTTTGGCTGGCAGATGACAGCTGTTCCATTTTGGCTGGTAGATGACAGCTGTTCCATTTTGGCTGGCGGATGACAGCTGTTCCATTTTAGTTGGTCAATGACAGCTGTTCCATTTTGGCTGGCAGATGACAGCTGTTCCATTTTGCCTGATAGATGACAGCTGTTCCATTTTGGCTGGTGGATGACAGCTGTTCCATTTTGGCTGATAGATGACAGCTGTTCCATTTTGGCTGGTGGATGACAGCTGTTCCATTTTGGCTGGTAGATGACAGCTGTTCCATTTTGGCTGGTAGATGACAGCTGTTCCATTTTGCCTGATAGATGACAGCTGTTCCATTTTGGCTGGTAGATGACAGCTATTCCATTTTGCCTGGTAGATGACAGCTGTTCCATTTTGCCTGATAGATGACAGCTGTTCCATTTTGCCTGATAGATGACAGCTGTTCCATTTTGGCTGATAGATGACAGCTGTTCCATTTTGTCTGGTAGATGACAGCTGTTCCATTTTGTCTGGTAGATGACAGCTGTTCCATTTTGTCTGGTAGATGACAGCTGTTCCATTTTGGCTGGCGGATGACAGCTGTTCCATTTTGGCTGGCGGATGACAGCTGTTCCATTTTGCCCGATAGATGTCAGCTGTTCCATTTTGCCTGATAGATGACAGCTGTTCCATTTTGCCTGATAGATGACAGCTGTTCAATTTTGGCTGGTAGATGACAGCTGTTCCATTTTGCCTGGTAGATGACAGCTGTTCCATTTTGCCTGATAGATGACAGCTGTTCCATTTTGCCTGATAGATGACAGCTGTTCCATTTTGGCTGATAGATGACAGCTGTTCCATTTTGTCTGGTAGATGACAGCTGTTCCATTTTGTCTGGTAGATGACAGCTGTTCCATTTTGTCTGGTAGATGACAGCTGTTCCATTTTGGCTGGCGGATGACAGCTGTTCCATTTTAGCTGGCAGATGGCAGCTGTTCCATTTTGCCCGATAGATGTCAGCTGTTCCATTTTGCCTGATAGATGACAGCTGTTCCATTTTGGCTGGCAGATGACAGCTGTTCCATTTTGGCTGGTAGATGACAGCTGTTCCATTTTGGCTGGCGGATGACAGCTGTTCCATTTTAGTTGGTCAATGACAGCTGTTCCATTTTGGCTGGCAGATAACAGCTGTTCCATTTTGCCTGATAGATGACAGCTGTTCCATTTTGGCTGGTGGATGACAGCTGTTCCATTTTGGCTGATAGATGACAGCTGTTCCATTTTGGCTGGTGGATGACAGCTGTTCCATTTTGGCTGATAGATGACAGCTGTTCCATTTTGCCTGGTAGATGACAGCTGTTCCATTTTGCCTGATAGATGACAGCTGTTCCATTTTGCCTGATAGATGACAGCTGTTCCATTTTGGCTGATAGATGACAGCTGTTCCATTTTGTCTGGTAGATGACAGCTGTTCCATTTTGTCTGGTAGATGACAGCTGTTCAATTTTGTCTGGTAGATGACAGCTGTTCCATTTTGGCTGGCGGATGACAGCTGTTCCATTTTGGCTGGCAGATGGCAGCTGTTCCATTTTGCCCGATAGATGTCAGCTGTTCCATTTTGCCTGATAGATGACAGCTGTTCCATTTTGGCTGGCAGATGACAGCTGTTCCATTTTGGCTGGTAGATGACAGCTGTTCCATTTTGGCTGGCGGATGACAGCTGTTCCATTTTAGTTGGTCAATGACAGCTGTTCCATTTTGGCTGGCAGATGACAGCTGTTCCATTTTGCCTGATAGATGACAGCTGTTCCATTTTGGCTGGTGGATGACAGCTGTTCCATTTTGGCTGATAGATGACAGCTGTTCCATTTTGGCTGGTGGATGACAGCTGTTCCATTTTGGCTGGTAGATGACAGCTGTTCCATTTTGGCTGGTAGATGACAGCTGTTCCATTTTGCCTGATAGATGACAGCTGTTCCATTTTGCCTGATAGATGACAGCTGTTCAATTTTGGCTGGTAGATGACAGCTGTTCCATTTTGCCTGGTAGATGACAGCTGTTCCATTTTGCCTGATAGATGACAGCTGTTCCATTTTGCCTGATAGATGACAGCTGTTCCATTTTGGCTGATAGATGACAGCTGTTCCATTTTGTCTGGTAGATGACAGCTGTTCCATTTTGTCTGGTAGATGACAGCTGTTCCATTTTGTCTGGTAGATGACAGCTGTTCCATTTTGGCTGTTAGATGACAGCTGTTCCATTTTGGCTGGCGGATGGCAGCTGTTCCATTTTGCCCGATAGATGTCAGCTGTTCCATTTTGCCTGATAGATGACAGCTGTTCCATTTTGGCTGTTAGATGACAGCTGTTCCATTTTGGCTTGGGGATGACAGCTGTTCCATTTTGCCTGATAGATGACAGCTGTTCCATTTTGCCTGATAGATGACAGCTGTTCCATTTTGCCTGATAGATGACAGCTGTTCCATTTTGGCTGGTAGATGACAGCTGTTCCATTTTGCCTGAAAGATGACAGCTGTTCCATTTTGTCTGGTAGATGACAGCTGTTCCATTTTGGCTTGCAGATGACAGCTGTTCCATTTTGTCTGATAGATGACAGCTGTTCCATTTTGGCTTGGGGATGACAGCTGTTCCATTTTGCCTGATAGATGACAGCTGTTCCATTTTGCCTGATAGATGACAGCTGTTCCATTTTGCCTGATAGATGACAGCTGTTCCATTTTGCCTGATAGATGACAGCTGTTCCATTTTGGCTGTTAGATGACAGCTGTCCCATTTTGGCTGGTAGATGACAGCTGTTCCATTTTGGCTGTTAGATGACAGCTGTTCCATTTTGGCTTGCAGATGACAGCTGTTCCATTTTGTCTGATAGATGACAGCTGTTCCATTTTGTCTGGTAGATGACAGCTGTTCCATTTTGTCTGGTAGATGACAGCTGTTCCATTTTGGCTGGTAGATGACAGCTGTTCCATTTTGGCTGGCGGATGACAGCTGTTCTATTTTGGCTGGCGGATGACAGCTGTTCCATTTTGCCCGATAGATGTCAGCTGTTCCATTTTGCCTGATAGATGACAGCTGTTCCATTTTGGCTGGTAGATGACAGCTGTTCCAGTTTGCCTGATAGATGACAGCTGTTCCATTTTGTCTGGTAGATGACAGCTGTTCCATTTTGGCTGGCGGATGACAACTGTTTCATTCCTTTCCAACTACATTAATACAGTGAAAATAAAAAAATAGTATAGGAAAGTATGCAACACCTGTCCAATACTATGAGAGCACCCCTTCTAAGTGGCGGCCTTCATCATTTAGGCCACAGCCATTGCTAACAAGTGTGGAAACTCTCAGTCCAGACTAGAAGCTGCAAGCTACACAAGGGTATCACTGAGCGCTAGAACACATTTTGCCCCCAATGTTTAGTTAAGTTCAATAAGGGAAGATTAAAGATTCTTGTCCAATCACTGTATTTCCACAGGAGGCCATTAGAGATCTTGTCTGGGTCCCAGCAGTCACTGCATGGTTTATTCCCTACAAGTCAGATGGATATGCTCTCTGACCTATTACCCTATCTCTAGGCATAGGGCAGGCTGCATGCGGCCATGTTTTATCACAGGATGAATGTGACCGCAGAGTTATCAATAGTCATTGGACATTTAATGGGGGTCCTAGCAGTCAGAGCATGGCCTAGTTCATACAAGTCAGATGCACAAGAGCGGGACATGGAAGCCCCCATTCTTATGGCAACAGTTTAGGAAACGGTCCATACAAAACAGAAGAGCTTGACTGCTCTGCACGAAGCCCTGGTCCTAAACCCACTCACCTCCTTCCTGATAAAATGCATTAAGTGCTCTCCAAAGCCCAATGCCCGACACCTCACCCCCAGTAATCTCAGCTGTGTCATCTCACTTTGCCTCTCCAATGTTGTATTTCCCCAGCGATCAGATGCTCGGAAGGGAAGATTTATCAGCAGTGCGGGAGTCCCTGTAACCAAACCTGCAGGTCCTTGTCCCACCCTGACACCAGCTGCAGAGAGCTCTGTATGGAAGGATGCTACTGCCCCCCTGGACTGTACACTAATGAGTACGGAGAATGTGTCCCCAAATCCGAGTGCTCATGCTATTATGATGGAGAATTATTCCAGCCAGATGATGTGTTCTCTGACCACCATTCCATGTGGTATGTACTAATGTAAATGTGGTCATTTATGTTATATCTAAAGTATATCTGAGTTACATCCTGTATTATACTCCAGAGCTGCACTCACTATACTGCAGGTGCAGTCACTGTGTAGATACATTACATTACTGATCCTGAGTTACATCCTGTATTATACTCCAGAGCTGCACTCACTATTCTGCTGGTGCAGTCACTGTGTACATACATTACATTACTGATCCTGAGTTACATCCTGTATTATACTCCAGAGCTGCACTCACTATTCTGCTGGTGCAGTCACTGTGAACATACATTACATTACTGATCCTGAGTTACATCCTGTATTATACTCCAGAGCTGCACTCACTATTCTGCTGGTGCAGTCACTGTGTACATACATTACATTACTGTTCCTGAGTCACATCCTGTATTATACTCCAGAGCTGCACTCACTATTCTGCTGGTGCAGTCACTGTGTACATACATTACATTACTGATCCTGAGTTATATCCTGTATTATACCCCAGAGCTGCACTCACTATTTTGCTGGTGCAGTCACTGTGTACATACATTACATTACTGATCCTGAGTCACATCCTGTATTATAGTTCAGAGCTGCACTCACTATTCTGCTGGTGCAGTCACTGTGTACATACATTACATTACTGATCCTGAGTTACATCCTGTATTATACCCCAGAGCTGCACTCGCTATTCTGCTGGTGCAGTCACTGTGTACATACATTACATTATTGATCCTGAATTACCTCCTGTATTATACTCCACAGCTGCACTCACTATTTTGCTGGTGCAGTCACTGTGTACATACATTACATTACTGATCCTGAGTTACATCCTGTATTATACTCCAGAGCTGCGCTCACTATTCTGCTGGTGCAGTCACTATGTACATACATACATTACTGATCCTGAGTTACATCCTGTATTATACCTCAGAGCTGCACTCACTATTCTGCTGGTGCAGTCACTGTGTACATACATTACATTACTGATCCTGAGTTACATCCTGTATTATACTCCAGAGCTGCACTCACTATTCTGCTGGTGCAGTCACTGTGTACATACATTACATTACTGATCCTGAGTTACATCCTGTATTATACTCCAGAGCTGCACTCACTATTCTGCTGGTGCAGTCACTGTGTACATACATTACATTACTGATCCTGAGTTACATCCTGTATTATACCCCAGAGCGGCACTCACTATTCTGCTGGTGCAGTCACTGTGTACATACATTACATTACTGATCCTGAGTTACATCCTGTATTATACTCCAGAGCTGCACTCACTATTCTGCTGGTGCAGTCACTGTGTACATACATACATTACTGATCCTGAGTTACATCCTGTATTATACCTCAGAGCTGCACTCACTATTCTGCTGGTGCAGTCACTGTGTACATACATTACATTACTGATCCTGAGTTACATCCTGTATTATACTCCAGAGCTGCACTCACTATTCTGCTGGTGCAGTCACTGTGTACATACATTACATTACTGATCCCGAGTTACATCCTGTATTATACCCCAGAGCTGCACTCACTATTCTGCTGGTGCAGTCACTGTGTACATACATTACATTACTGATCCCGAGTTACCTCCTGTATTATACCCCAGAGCTGCACTCACTATTCTGCTGGTGCAGTCACTGTGTACATACATTACATTACTGATCCTGAGTTACATCCTGTATTATACTCCAGAGCTGCACTCACTATTCTGCTGGTGCAGTCACTGTGTACATACATTACATTACTGATCCTGAGTTACATCCTGTATTATACTCCAGAACTGCACTCACTATTCTGCTGGTGCAGTCACTGTGTACATACATTACATTACTGATCCTGAGTTACATCCTGTATTATACTCCAGAGCTGCACTCACTATTCTTCTGTTGTCACTCTATACTTCCATTATATATTGGCCCCCAGCTATGCTATTAGGACTGTTTTTCTGACAAGTTTGCTAAGTTTAAAACATGTAGAATTTTGAATGCAGCTCTGGAGCAAATAATAAAACCTTTATTCAGCCCAGGTACAACATAAGTAATGTCATGTGTTTAGAATGTGACTATTTTCTCTAGAATCATTCTATAAATAATCTCTGTTGCGCTCGTTCTTCATTCTTGTAACAGAATTCTGTCTTCGAGAGCTAATAAATGTCACAAAGTTGCCGCCGTCTGTTCCCTACTTTGTCTAACAGGAAACAGTAAAATTTCAGCATCATCAGGAGCCTCCAAATATGCCTGGTGTGTTTATTAATATGTGACAGAATCCAGATGATTCATGACTCAGCCCATGTATCAGACTGCTGTACTACACCGCCATCTGCTGGTGATAGCTAATACTTACATATAATAACTATTCCCAAAAAAGGGAGTTTCCATTTTCAGACACAAATTTTTTAGGATTAGATATGAAATATCAGGACAATCTTTGAAAATTCAGGGCTGTAGGCAACTATGAAGTATAAAAATTCAGCAGCAGATCTGATGTGAAAGTATCATGTGGATCAGTTCTGGAGTGTCTGAAAACGAATTAGTACAAATATATAATATAATATACTATAATCTCCGCTCATTTCCAGTTACTGTGAGAATGGACTGATGCATTGCACCATGAATGATCTACCTGGCAACTATTATGCCGAAGCCTTTTTCAGCCAATCAGCCAGAGGTGAGTGACTGCATAATCTGCCATAATCTATTCTCTTCCTTTTTTTTTGGAATTAACTAACACTTAAAGGGATATATTGGGAGATTTTTTCTATTGAAACCAGTATTACAGCTGTAAAGATCCTAGTAAAACAATAAAAATGACACATGTCTTGTCTTAATCCGATGTGCCAGTGCTGAGAAATTAAGCTTTGAAATAACATGCAAATTAGCCTGGAAATGCATGAGTCCACTGACACACCCACAATGTAATTCCATGCTCATTTGCATGTGGATTCAAAGTCCAATTACTCAGCACTGGCACATCCGATTACTACAATACAGGTATCATTTTTATTGTTGTACTAGGACCCATACAACCGTAAGACTAGTTTTGGTAGCAAAATCATACAGTTACTATCCCTTTAATTTGCCTTCAGCAACTTAAATATTACTGATATATTGGCTCTAGCATTACAATGGGGTTACATAGGATTGGAAAAAAGAGGATTTTTTTGTGTCGAAGCAGCACCTCTTATCGTCACTGACCATGTTTGGTATTACAGCTCAGCTTTATTCAAACAAATGGGACTAAGCTGCAATACCAGACACGGCCACAGACATGAATGGCGCTGTTTCTTGGAATCAGTAAGGCTTTTTTCATTTACATTTTCTTTTACAATGTTTTAGTATGCTGCTTTTTTAATGATTTTTGTGTAATTTAATGATTTCCAACCCTATATGAAAAAAAGTTACATTTTTTATTGTATGTAATGTGTGTTTTCAGTATATGGTAATCACTGCCATTGTACTGGAAATCAAACTGACTTGTTTTTAATAAATTAAAAAAATATAATATTATATATATATCTAGAGCAAATATTAGACTTTTTAATTTTGATAAATAATAAATGATAAATATAATGCATTTTTTAACAAAATAAAATAATATATATATTTGTATTTTTCAAGTTATCATTTATTTTTGTGTATTTTTAAGTCATGTTTAGTTTTTAGGATTTATATTTTTTAGGTTTTCAAGAAATAAATAAAAAAAATGAAAAAATATATTGAAACATAGAAATGTTAAATAATAAAAAAAAGCATGAGTAATATATACAAAAATAAAATAAAAAATATATGTAATAATACAGCAAAAAATGGTTACATCAGCCATTATATCTTTCCATAGTCCTATCTTGCAAGCTCAGATTCATTTTTTTTTTGCTTTTAAGAGATGGATCAAGTGGAAATAAACAAGCAAATAAGTAAATAGATAAAAATATAAATACTGTAAGTAAAAAAAATGGTCAAAAAATTATTGATGCCGATATAAACACATAAAAAGATTAAAGAAAGAATCCAAATTTAAATAAAGCAAAAATAAATAAAATATTAATCTGTAACGTATCTAAATATATAAACACTAGATCGTGGCCCAATTTTAACGCATCGGATATTCTAGAATATGTATGTCCATGTAGTATATTGCCCAGCCACGTAGTATATTGCCCAGCCACGTAGCATATTGCACAGCCACGTAGTATATTGCCCAGTCACGGTAGTATATTGCCCAGTCACGTAGTATATTTCCCAGCCACATAGTATATTGCCCAGCCACGTAGTATATTGCCCAGCCACGTAGTATATTGCCCAGCCACGTAGTACATTGCCCAGTTACGTAGTATATTGCCCAGTCACGTAGTATATTGCCCAGCCACGTAGTATATTGCCCAGCCACGTAGTATATTGCCCAGCCACGTAGTACATTGCCCAGCCACATAGTATATTGCCAGCCACGTAGTATATTGCCCAGCCACGTAGTATATTGCCCAGCCACGTAGTATATTGCCCAGTTACGTAGTATATTGCCCAGCCGCTTTGTATATTGCCCAGTCACGTAGTATATTGCCCAGCCACGTAGTATATTGCCCAGTCACGTAGTATATTGCCCAGCCACGTAGTATATTGCCCAGTCACGTAGTATATTGCCCAGTTACGTAGTATATTGCCCAGTCATGTAGTATATTGCCCAGCCACTTAGTATATTGCCCAGCCACGTAGTATATTGCCCAGTCACGTAGTATATTGCCCAGTCACGTAGTATATAGCAGAGCCACATAGTATATTGCCCAGTCACGTAGTATATTGCCCAGTCACGTAGTATATTGCCCAGTTACGTAGTATATAGCAGAGCCACGAAGTATATTGCCCAGCTACGTAGTATATTGCCCAGCCACGTAGTATATTGCCCAGCCATGTAGTATATTGCCCAGTCACGTAGTATATTGCCCAGCCACGTAGTATATTGCCCAGCTACGTAGTATATTGCCCAGCCACGTAGTAGATTGCCCAGCCATGTAGTATATTGCCCAGCTACGTAGTATATTGCCCAGCCACGTAGTATATTGCCCAGCCATGTAGTATATTGCCCAGTCACGTGGTATATTGCCCAGCCACGTAGTATATTGCCCAGCCATGTAGTATATTGCCCAGTCACGTAGTATATTGCCCAGTTACGTAGTATATAGCAGAGCCACATAGTATATTGCCCAGCCACGTAGTATATTGCCCAGCCACGTAGTATATTGCCCAGCCACGTAGTACATTGCCCAGTTACGTAGTATATTGCCCAGTCACGTAGTATATTGCCCAGCCACGTAGCATATTGCACAGCCACGTAGTATATTGCCCAGTCACGTAGTATATTGCCCAGTCACGTAGTATATTGCCCAGCCACATAGTATATTGCCCAGCCACATAGTATATTGCCCAGCCACGTAGTATATTGCCCAGCCACGTAGTACATTGCCCAGTTACGTAGTATATTGCCCAGTCACGTAGTATATTGCCCAGTCACGTAGTATATTGCCCAGCCACATAGTATATTGCCCAGCCACGTAGTATATTGCCCAGCCACGTAGTATATTGCCCAGCCACGTAGTACATTGCCCAGTTACGTAGTATATTGCCCAGTCACGTAGTATATTGCCCAGTTACGTAGTATATTGCCCAGCCGCTTTGTATATTGCCCAGTCACGTAGTATATTGCCCAGCCACGTAGTATATTGCCCAGCCACGTAGCATATTGCACAGCCACGTAGTGTATTGCCCAGTCACGTAGTATATTGCCCAGTCACGTAGTATATTGCCCAGCCACATAGTATATTGCCCAGCCACGTAGTATATTGCCCAGCCACGTAGTATATTGCCCAGCCACGTAGTACATTGCCCAGTTACGTAGTATATTGCCCAGTCACGTAGTATATTGCCCAGTTACGTAGTATATTGCCCAGCCGCTTTGTATATTGCCCAGTCACGTAGTATATTGCCCAGCCACGTAGCATATTGCACAGCCACGTAGTATATTGCCCAGTCACGTAGTATATTGCCCAGTCACGTAGTATATTGCCCAGCCACGTAGTATATTGCCCAGCCACGTAGTACATTGCCCAGTTACGTAGTATATTGCCCAGTCACGTAGTATATTGCCCAGTTACGTAGTATATTGCCCAGCTGCTTTGTATATTGCCCAGTCACGTAGTATATTGCCCAGCCACGTAGTATATTGCCCAGTCACGTAGTATATTGCCCAGCCACGTAGTATATTGCCCAGTCACGTAGTATATTGCCCAGTTACGTAGTATATTGCCCAGCCACGTAGTATATTGCCCAGCCACGTAGTACATTGCCCAGTTACGTAGTATATTGCCCAGCCACGTAGTATATTGCGCAGCCACGTAGTACATTGCCCAGTTACGTAGTATATTGCCCAGACACGTAGTATATTGCCCAGCCACGTAGTATATTGCCCAGCCACGTAGTATATTGCCCAGTCACGTAGTATATTGCCCAGTTACATAGTATATTGCCCAGCCGCTTTGTATATTGCCCAGTCACGTAGTATATTGCCCAGCCACGTAGTATATTGCCCAGTCACGTAGTATATTGCCCAGTCACGTAGTATATTGCCCAGTCACGTAGTATATTGCCCAGCCACGTAGTATATTGCCCACTCACGTAGTATATTGCCCAGCCACGTAGTATATTGCCCAGCCACGTAGTATATTGCCCAGCCACGTAGTATATTGCCCAGTCACGTAGTATATTGCCCAGTCACGTAGTATATAGCAGAGCCACATAGTATATTGCCCAGTCACGTAGTATATTGCCCAGTCACGTAGTATATTGCCCAGTTACGTAGTATATAGCAGAGCCACGTAGTATATTGCCCAGCTACGTAGTATATTGCCCAGTCACGTAGTATATTGCCCAGCCACGTAGTATATTGCCCAGCCACGTAGTATATTGCCCAGTCACGTAGTATATTGCCCAGTTACGTAGTATATAGCAGAGCCACGTAGTATATTGCCCAGCTACGTAGTATATTGCCCAGTCACATAGTATATTGCCCAGACACGTATTATATTGCCCAGACACGTAGTATATTGCCCAGCCACGTAGTATATTGCCCAGCCATGTAGTATATTGCCCAGCCCACGTAGTATACAGCACACAGCCACGTAGTATATTGCCCAGTGACGTAGTATATTGCCCAGAAACGTAGTATATTGCCCAGCCACGTAGTATATTGCCCAGCCACGTAGTATATTGCCCAGCCCACGTAGTATACAGCACACAGCCACGTAGTATATTGCCCAGTGACGTAGTATATTGCCCAGCCACGTAGTATATTGCCCAGCCACGTAGTATATTGCAGAGCGAGGTAGTATATTGCCCAGCCACGTAGTATATTGCCCAGCCACGTAGTATATTGCACAGCGACGTAGTATATTGCCCAGCCATGTAGTATATTGCCCAGTGACGTACAATATTACCGAGCCACGTATGTTACAGGTTAAAAAAATTAAAAATAAACATACTCACCTAACGTTCCGAGGGCCCCTTGTAGTTCTAACATACTCACCATTCTGGTCGCTGCTCCTCAGCTTCCCGTCTCTCCGCTTCCTGGGATCCAACGGCGCTGTGCAGATGGGCGCGCGGCTACCGCCATCTTGCGTTCCCAGGATGCTTTGCGAAATTACCCATATGACTTAGTGGTCTCGCGATACCGCTAGGTCTTCTGGGTAATTTCGCAAAGCATCGCTGGGAAAGGAAGATGACGGCCAGCGCGAGCGGCTCAGCGGACAACGGAGTGTGAGTATAGCAGATTTTTTTCTTTTTTAACTATTTTTAACATTACTTTTTTTTTACTATTGATGCCGCATAGGCAGCATCAATAGTAAAAGGTTGGGGACACTTAGGGTTAATAGCGGTAACGGAGTGCGTTATCTGCGTCATAACGCGATCCGTTACCCGCCGGCATTAACCCTGTATTAGCGGTGACCGGAGGGGAGTATGGAGCGGAGCGCCGGGGACACTGACTGCGGGGAGCAGAGCGCTGGGGACACTGACTATGGGGAGCGGAGTGCCGGGGACACTGACTGCAGGGAGCAGAGCGCCGGGGACACTGACTACGGGGAGCGGAGCGCCGGGGACACTGACTGCGGGGAGCAGAGCGCCGGGGACACTGACTGCGGGGAGCGGAGCGCCGGGGACACTGACTGCGGGGAGCGGAGCGCCGGGGACACTGACTGTGGGAAGCGGAGGGCCGGGGACACTGACTGCGGGGAGCGGAGGGCCGGGGACACTGACTGCGGGGAGCGGAGCGCCGGGGACACTGACTGCGGGGAGCGGAGCGCCGGGGACACTGACTGCGGGAAGCGGAGGGCCGGGGACACTGACTGCGGGGAGCGGAGCGCCGGGGACACTGACTGCGGGGAGCGGAGCGCCGGGGACACTGACTGCGGGGAGCGGAGCGCCGGGGACACTGACTGCGGGGAGCGGAGCGCCGGGGACACTGAATGCGGGGAGCGGAGCGCCGGGGAAACTGACTGCGGGGGCTGTTTTGCGGCCACCAATCAGCGACTTGGATTTCCATAATAGACAGACGCCACGACCAATTAATATCCGTGACAGACAGAAGGACAGACAGAAGTACCCCTTAGACAATTACCCCTTAGATATGAAATGTAAGAAATAATAATAATAAAAAAGTAAAAAGTGTATGTATAAGTATACATATACAGTATATATTGTATATATATTACATATTTAAAATACAGATAAAAAAAGAATATATTGGCCAGCATATCTTTCCATTATAATATTTTGTAAACCAAGCCGCCTCATATTTTGGTTTTAGAAGATAGATCCAATAAAATTAAGCAATCAGATAAGTAGGAGAACAATATAAATAAGTTAAAAAAATGAAATAAAAAAAAACCCAACAAATATAAACACATACAAAATTATAAAAGTAAATAAAAAAAAAATCAAAATTTAAATAAAGCAAAATAATTGAGATTAAATCTATAAAAATATCTTATTCCATGGATTTGGGTTTATAGAGCATTTCCCATTAATCCTGTATGAAAAATGTTGTTTCCATTGATTATTTTTACAAGGTTCTGAATGCCAAATTTGCCTTCTTATTCTTTCATTAATCTCTGTCCTTAAACCAATTAATTCTTCTTCCTTTTTGATTCCCAGTAAAGAGAAGTGCGGATTGTCGTCCCCCCATGAAAAAAGTTGTGTGTTCTCCGGAGGATCCAACAGTTAAAGGGATAGCGTGCACCAAAACCTGCGAAAATTATGACTATGAGTGCGTGAGCGACAAATGTATCTCTGGATGTATGTGCCCGGACGGGATGGTAAGAACTTTTGTTAACCTCTTACATTCCTGCAGCCTGTTTTCCACTGACGGGGGGCATCCATTTTTATATATATATTTTTTTTTACTTCCAGTAAGTTGTCTTTTAATAAAAAAACCTAACATTTTTGTCCCATAAAATTATCAATTTTGGTAACAGTTACCAAAAAATATTTGTTCAGAGTAGTTTCCTAATGAGATCTCTTTATTAAGCTTTCTTTAAGCTTGAGCATAATCCATCGGAAAAAAAATATTTCCTGTAATACCACTCCTGACCACAAGGAGCGCACTCATGTAATACCACTCCTGACCACAAGGAGCGCACTCATGTAATACCACTCCTGACCACAAGGAGCGCATTCATGTAATACCAGTCCTGACCACAAGGAGCGCACTCATGTAATACCACTCCTGACCACGAGGAGCGCACTCATGTAATACCACTCCTGACCACAAGGAGCGCACTCATGTAATACCAATCCTGACCACAAGGAGCGCACTCATGTAATATCACTCCTGACCACAAGGAGCGCACTCATGTAATACCAGTCCTGACCACAAGGAGCGCACTCATGTAATACCACTCCTGACCACAAGGAGCGCACTCATGTAATACCACTCCTGACCACAAGGAGCGCACTCATGTAATACCACTCCTGACCACAAGGAGCGCACTCATGTAATACCACTCCTGACCACAAGGAGCGCACTCATGTAATACCACTCCTGACCACAAGGAGCGCACTCATGTAATACCACTCCTGACCACAAGGAGCGCACTCATGTAATACCACTCCTGACCACGAGGAGCGCACTCATGTAATACCACTCCTGACCACAAGGAGCGCACTCATGTAATACCAATCCTGACCACAAGGAGCGCACTCATGTAATATCACTCCTGACCACAAGGAGCGCACTCATGTAATACCAGTCCTGACCACAAGGAGCGCACTCATGTAATACCACTCCTGACCACAAGGAGCGCACTCATGTAATACCACTCCTGACCACAAGGAGCGCACTCATGTAATACCACTCCTGACCACAAGGAGCGCACTCATGTAATACCACTCCTGACCACAAGGAGCGCACTCATGTAATACCAGTCCTGACCACAAGGAGCGCACTCATGTAATACCACTCCTGACCACAAGGAGCGCACTCATGTAATACCACTCCTGACCACAAGGAGCGCACTCATGTAATACTACTCTTGACCACAAGGAGCACACTCATGTAATACCACTCCTGACCACAAGGAGCGCACTCATGTAATACCACTCCTGACCACAAGGAGCGCACTCATGTAATACCACTCCTGACCACAAGGAGCGCACTCATGTAATACCACTCCTGACCACAAGGAGCGCACTCATGTAATACCACTCCTGACCACAAGGAGCGCACTCATGTAATACCACTCCTGACCACAAGGAGCGCACTCATGTAATACCACTCCTGACCACAAGGAGCACACTCATGTAATACCACTCCTGACCACAAGGAGCACACTCATAATTTATCACTGTAACGAATATCATATCTGAAGCACTGGATGAGCAGAAATTTATAGTCAGCCCTTTCCCAATTTAAAATGGCTGATTTACAAAAAAATAAACCACAGGCAAAGCAACAGAGGTTTCGGGGGAAGATGAGTACTTTATCAGGGTCAATGCCACCTTAAATTAAGGATTTTCTTAATTTTTATCAAGCACTCATGATTGAGGAATGACAACCTCTGTTGGAACTCTATTGATCGCCACCTCGGTTGTCGACACTGTTGTTTTTTTTTTTTTTTTTGGGGTGGAGGAGTGGAGGTTTTAAAATTAATATCCACATTTGAAGACAAAGTTTTCTTTTTCAAAATTTTGCAGATTCATTTAATAATATATCTTCAGAGGAATAGGAGCTTCGTTCCTCTTTAAATCCTTTGTATAGCCGTAGAAAAAAAATAAAATTAAATCCTGCCTGCCTTCAGCCACCACTAGGGGGAGCTCACTGATATATAGAGCTCTCCTTAGAATCAATAATGAATCTGTCTTCTGTCAACTCCCCCTAGTGGCAGCTGTGAGTAGTGAGAACCATTGTATTAATTTACCAGTGCCTTTAGAGCTCCGAATCAGTAAATTGGAGCTCTAAATGTTCTACAGATATATTTTGAAATTGCTCGCTACAAATTATGGGCCTTAAAAACCAATAAATAGACAAACCTTTTAAGAGTAAAGGCTTCAGTCGTATAATCTACTAATTTATTTTTTACCATATTGCTCAGGTTACAGGGGGCGCTCTACGCCTTTCACCCACAAGTTCTAATATAACTGTTCTTTCTACAGAAAATTCTGGATAATTAAAGTATTTTCCTCCTAATTGACAGATGGAATGAGTCCAACAAACACACAGAGCAAGTGACAAGTGATTTATGCTCCAGAGAAGGTTTAGCTCACAGACACATCTGGTTTTGTGTGCGGTCCCCCCCCCCCCCAATCAGTTCACCCGATTTACAGATGCGTCCTGTGAAGTGCGCAGAGGTCACAAGACTTGTTATAGTCGCCTAATGGCGGGGTGCACGCACAGACTCTCGGGCCTCCGCCTTAACGAGACTTTTCTTTTCAAGCATTGGTCCTCATTGCCAGACCCGATGCTGACCTGTCACACCTAGATCCTCTCTAGACATGATATACATTGTCGGCTTTTCATCGGGTTTTCACATTACTTATAGTTAGAGATGAGCGAACCCGAACTGCTAAGTTCGGGGTTCATACCGGACACCTAGTGTTGGTAGATTGGTTTCAATCACAGCAGGATCCTACCTACCTATGTAAATGTATCAGCCCAGGAGAGAAAACACATTAGGATAGGTCCCAGCAAAGAAGGTCGCCTTGTTGTGGCTGCTGGGCTCACATTTTACCTATTTTCTAGAGCATTAATGCAATTCCAATTTCCTATATTTCATGTTTGCATGCTATAGTTTTACAGAGTGCAGTTAGATGTGGAGAACCTACCTATGTAAATGTATCAGCCGAGGAGAGAAAACACATTAGGATAGGTCCCAGCAAAGAAGGTCGCCTTGTCGTGGCTGCTGGGCTCACATTTTACCTATTTTCTAGAGCATTAATTCAATTCCAATTTCCTATATTTCATGTTTGCATGCTATAGTTTTACAGAGTGCAGTTAGATGTGGAGAACCTACCTATGTAAATGTATCAGCCCAGGAGAGAAAACACATTAGGATAGGTCCCAGCAAAGAAGGTCGCCTTGTTGTGGCTGCTGGGCTCACATTTTACCTATTTTCTAGAGGATTAATGCAATTCCAATTTCCTATATTTCATGTTGGCATGCTATAGTTTTACAGAGTGCAGTTAGATGTGGAGAACTTACCTATGTAAATGCATCAGCCCAGGAGAGAAAACACATTAGGATAGGTCCCAGCAAAGAAGGTCGCCTTGTCGTGGCTGCTGGGCTCACATTTTACCTATTTTCTAGAGCATTAATGCAATTCCAATTTCCTATATTTCATGTTTGCATGCTATAGTTTTACAGAGTGCAGTTAGATGTGGAGAACCTACCTATGTAAATGTATCAGCCCAGGAGAGAAAACACATTAGGATAGGTCCCAGCACAGAAGGTCGCCTTGTCATGGCTGCTGGGCTCACATTTTACCTATTTTCTAGAGCATTAATGCAATTCCAATTTCCTATATTTCATGTTTGCATGCTATAGTTTTACAGAGTGCAGTTAGATGTGGAGAACCTACCTATGTAAATGTATCAGCCCAGGAGAGAAAACACATTAGGATAGGTCCCAGCAAAGAAGGTCGCCTTGTCGTGGCTGCTGGGCTCACATTTTACTTATTTTCTCGAGCATTAATGAAATTCCAATTTCATATATTTCGTGTTTGCATGCTATAGTTTGTTTGTTAGTTAGATGTGGAGATGGCTCCTCTTGGTATGCCCCTGTTCACACCTGTTCTATTTGGAAGTGACGTTCAGCCTTTTGATATTTATCTGCATATTAAATGTTAACAGAAAATTATATTTGATCAAAATAATCTCCTAATTGAATCTCTTTGCTGACTTTTCAGAAGCTTTGTCACCCTAAAAGCGTTTCCTTAAAAATATTTTTTTCCCCTGTTATACCACTCCTGGCCACTTGGTGCGCACTCACGATTTATAACTGTCATGAGTTTCAAATGTCAATCGCTGGATATTTGAGCTAAAGACACAATCCTATATCTTTAAGAATTTTGTTTGTAAAAGATTTGCTTCACTATTTTGAAAAGTGGGGAGAAAAGTAGGGAAGAATAAAAAAGGAATGGCGCTTATTCACCATTTGCGCTTTTTTTTTTTTTAAAGTCACTTTTTTTTGTCTTGTGTTTGTTGCTATTTTTTCCAAATACTTAAAAATGGCACATTTGGGTCACGGTTTTGCAGTCAAAAATGGTCTTTATTCTTGTCTTTAATGCGTTATTCCCATATCCCAATATGTAGAAAGTGCAAAAATAATAGTAGAAAATTCCTCCTATTAGAAATGTAGTATAGTTGGGTTATTCCCATCTCCAAGATCCTATCCTAATATGTAGAAAGTGCAAAAATAATAATATTAGCAAATACCTCCAGTTAGAAATGTCGTATAGTTCTCCTGATTAGCCAAGTAGCAGTGCATTGCAGTAGCTTAGATAACCATGGTTAAGACCACTGCAACTAACTAGCTGTCACTATATCAGTGCTTGTAACTATGGATACCTAAGCTACTGCAATTCCCTACACATGGGGTAAATGACATAGCTAATCAGAAGAACTATGTACATTTTTAACTGGAAGTAGTTGCGAAAAATATGCAAAATAAATAGACCCCCCCAAAAAAAAACGCTGTCACCGCTCAGCATGTGGAAATCAAAGGCAGCGATTTATTGAGTGCTAAGTCTCCGGTAGCCAAAGCCACATAAAGCTTAATTGTTCCTCGCCTGCCTACTATCATAGTAGTAAAAAATGCAACAATGAAAAAACTGAATTTTTGTGTCACCCCTGACACCCAAAAATCGGGTCAGAAAATTACATATAATAATTTGTTCTGTTGTCAACATGAGTAAATATTATTTTATAAGGTTAAAAAAAATAAGCATAAAAGATAAAAAATAATTACAGGGCGGTCACATTTTTTAGGCTATTTTTTTTTTTCTTTTACCTGCATGGGACTCGGTTGTCCACTAGGTGGCAGAAAACAGCAGAAAAAAAAAAAAAAAAGCTACTGAAAAATGTTAGAAGTTCACCAGCACTTTGGGTGATATATGGGGGTGTCTTTCTTTTCCTTTTTATAACGTGCACTTCAACTTTTCCCTGCATTTGATCTATTACCTTTTTTTGCACTATGAAAAGTAAGTACCGTATAAATGAAAAGAAAAAAAAGCTTGAAAAAAGAATGAAATAATAATAAAGAAAAATAATAAAAATGATAATAATAGTAATAATAGTAATATATATATATATGTGTGTGTGTGTATATATATATATATATATATATATATTATATTTTATATTTATTATAAATTTATTTTTATAATAATTATTATTTCTATAATTTATATATAATAAAATTATCAGAGTAATATGAATCATATATCTAATTATGATTGTGTATATACAGTATATATATAATTACTATTATTATTATACATTTTTATAGCGACATTTATTTCATGGCGCTTTACCTGTATTTATATAATTTATATATATATATAATTATATATGTTGTATGTGTATAAATATATCACAATGGAACATGTTAATATTATTACAATTCTTCTTCTTCATATATATATATATATATATATATATATATATATATATATATATATATATATATCAGAATTGACTACAGACTAATATTATTACTATTTTTATTGCTACTGCTATTATTATTATTTTTATTATTATTAGCAGTGCTATTGTTATTTTGTATTTTATAATTATTTATTATTTATATTCATTATTATATTTTTAATTATTATGTTATTATTTCTCATTTTGTCACTATTCTTTTTATTATTATGTTTTATATCATTAGGCATTGTAGATTATAAATAATTTAGCAATAGAAAACGTATAACTGGTATAGAAAGGATGAACTTGATGGACTATTCTTTTTTTCAACCCATATAACTATGCTATTAGGTAATAATAATAATGACATAGATGATAATTATCAATAATATTTTATTTGCATTATGATTTGTTTTTACTAGTATAAATACTATTATTATTATTATTATTAATAATTACAGTAATTAACATTATTATTATTATTTTTTTTATTTTTTTTATTATTCTTATGATTTTCTGCCTCCATTTGTTTGTCGATGACGTTATCACGGCTATTTTTGCAAGGTGATAAGATTCTCACCTGTATTGTTCTTCTCCATGTTTAGGTCCGCCATAATAACAGGTGTATATTTCCTAACAAGTGTCCTTGCAGACATGCTGGGAAGGATTATGCTCCGGGGGAGAAAGTGAACCAAGATTGTAACACCTGGTAAATATATGCAGCTGATTAGATGCCGCTAGCACTAAATATTGGGAGACAATTATTAAAAACTGTCTTTGTGGTCTATGGTAACCAATCACAGCGCAGTTTTCATATTACTAGAGTAGTTTAAGAAATTAAAGCTACACTGTGATTGGCTGTTATGAGCAACCAGGACATTTTTGATAGTCCTATCCTCCTTTCCAATTTCACGAGAAGACCCCTTGTTCTCAGCATACAATTGAGAGTTTGGGCGGGTCTCACGGCCATACTAAGGCTGTTAATACCCCTATTTCACCTAAGGGTTTTTAAAAAAAACCCTGAGGTCATGCTCTCTTCTTCCAAGTGAATTGGCAGAGTACCACATAAGAAAGTGTCCACAAGGATGTGGCCCTCACATAGAGGAGAGAAGGGTTCCCAACAAAAGTTTCCACCAGAACGTCACAGCCAGGGATGTGGATAGGTGACATTCCCTCCCTGAAGCCTGGGTAAAGCCCGGCTTTGGGGAGGTCTTGCTCCTAGCAACCACCTGTGGGACTAAGAACTCAATCTTGAACGTTTCCATCCTGAAGGAGAACAAGGAGATGTGGAAACCTGATGACCACACATTTCGGCTCAGGATCCCAGACTCTACCTGATCCCCTAATCACAGCCACCTAATGAAGAGCTGGCCATGTTTGTGGAAAGTGTATGGGGAGTCTAAGGCCCATCTTATAAAATCTGGTTGTTCTCAAGATCATGGAGACTTCGGTCTGGTCTCAAGAACCTATTATTAAGCTTGTTGGTTGGAATCCTTATTTTATCCCAGGGATACGTTTTGTTTTCCTAATAGCTGGAGATTGTTTCCTTATACTGAAGAGTTGTCCAGGTGTGTGGATGGACCTTTTTGCTGATATCTGTGCGAAATGAATGTTCTATGGCCATGTGAGTGGATGGACCTTTCTCTTAAACTCTATGTAAGTTGGCCATGTGAGTGGATGGACCTTTCTTTTAAACTCTATGTAAGTTGGCCATGTGTGTGGTTGGACCTCTTTTCCTGATATCCATGGGAAGGCTATGTGAGTTGGCCATGTGTGCTGATGGACCTTTCTTTTGAAGTCTATGAGAGGTTGCCAAGTGCATGGATGGTCCCTTCTTTTGATGTCCATGTCACTTGGCCATGTGTGTGGAGCAACCTTTTTGTTGGCCATGTGTGTGCATGGACTTTTTTTTGCTAAAGTCTATTTGAAGTCTATGTGAGTTGGCCACGTGTGCGAATGGAGTTTTCTCTTGAACTCTATGTGAGTTGTTCATGGGAGTGGATGGACCTTTCTTTTAAAGTCTATATGAGTTTGCCACGTGTGCAAATGGACTTTTCTCTTGAACTGTATGTGAGTTGTTCATGGGTGTGGTTGGACCTTTATTTTGAAGTCTATGTGAGTTGGCCACGTATGCGAATGGACTTTTCTCTTGAACTCTATGTAAGTTGTTCATGGGTGTTGTTGGACCTTTCCTTTGAAGTCTATGTGAGTTGGCCACGTGTGCAAATGGATTTTTCTCTTGAACTGTATGTGGGTTGTTCATGGGTGTGGTTGGACCTTTCTTTTGAAGTCTATATGAGTTGGCCACACGTGCGAATGGACTTTTCTCTTGAACTCTATGTGAGTTGTTCATGGGAGTGGATGGACCTTTCTTTTGAAGTCTATATGAGTTGGCCACGCGTGCAAATGGACTTTTCTCTTGAACTGTATGTGAGTTGTTCATGGGTGTAGTTGGAACTTTCTTTTGAAGTCTATGTGAGTTGGCCACGTGTGCGAATGGACTGTTCTCTTGAACTGTATGTGAGTTGTTCATGGGTGTGGATGGACCTATCGTTTGAAGTCTATATGAGTAGGCCATATGTGCGAATGGACTTTTCTCTTGAACTGTATGTGAGTTGTTCATGGGTGTGGTTGGACCTTTCTTTTGAAGTCTATGTGAGTTGGCCATGTGTGCGAATGGACTGTTCTCTTGAACTGTATGTGAGTTGTTCATGGGTGTGGTTGGACCTTTCTTTTGAAGTCTACGTGAGTTGGCCACATGTGCAAATGGACTTTTCTCTTTAACTGTATGTGAGTTGTTTTTGGGTGTGGTTGGACATTCCTTTTGAAGTTTATATGAGTTGGCCACGTGTGCAAATGGACTTTTCTCTTGAACTCTATGTGAGTTGTTCATGGGTGTGGTTGGACCTTTCTTTTGAAGTCTATGTGAGTTGGCCATGTGTGTTTAACGACGTTTTTTCTGAAGTCTATTAGAAGTCTATCTGAGTAGGCCGTGTGTGTGGATAGACCTTTCTGTGGAAGTCCATTTGGAATTATGTTGACAGCAGAACCAAAAACCATAGACTTCAAAAGAGAGTCATTTGCATAGTTGGCCATCTCATCAAAGCTGGAAAAGGCCATCAGTTACTGATCAGAAAAGCCCTGTCTTGTCTATAATGTTTGGACTGTTACCAGATATGGCCACGAAGACTGAGAACCACTCCTTCTGTACATTACACCTTATCTTCTAATTAATGAACTAACATCTTTTGAAGGTCAAAATAAAGGTGACCATTCATATAAGGTTATAGGAGGTCCAAACTGATCTACGGTAATCCAAAACAACTGATTCCCGGGTTAAGCAACGTCATTAACTTTATGAACATCTTTTTCTCTATAGTCGTCGGTCTGTAAACGATCTTTACATGAAGGAATGTTCACAGTAAATTCCCAGGAAGATCTTTTTGTCCTTCGTTCTGATTTTTGTTGTGGACTATATTGTCCCACTCGCTGTAATAGTGGGAAAACATATTTTCATTCTGATCCCTTTAACACTAAATCAAGCATTAATTTGGAAATGTGTCAGGGTGTAATGGCCTAAAAATTACTCATAGACAGTCATATTATGTTTCAGAATCATCCTAAATTGGTCACATGGGATTAATAATGCATTTTACTTTGTGTACCCCATAAATTGCAGCATTATAAGCATGTGTGTTCTGCGGGCTAGTTTCTAAAGAAATTGTTTTACATGAACGTCACCAAAACAGCTGTTGTTATGATATGTTCTGGATTTCTGTAAATGAATGCACATATAATGTCTATCTATCTATCTATCTATCTATCTATCTATTATCTATCTATCTATCTATCTATCTATATATCTATTATCTATCTATCTATCTATCTATCTATCTATCTATCTATCTATCTATCTATCTATCTATTATCTATCTATCTATATATCTATCTATAGAGGGGTCCCCAAGCTGTTTTTTAAAATTATTTAAATAAATAATTTAAAAAAAGTCGCCCACCCTCATTTTTGATATCCAGCCTTGCTAAAGCAGACAAGTGGGGGCTTGTATTCTCGGGCTGGTAAAGGCCCCCCAGCCTAAAAGTAGCAGCCCACAACCTTACAGAAAAGGCAAATCTATTAGATGCGCCAATTCTAGCACTTTGCTCGGCTCTTTCCACTTGTCTTGTAATTGTGGCAAGTGGGGTTCATATTTCTGGGGTTGATTTCACCTTTGTATTGGCCGGTGACATTAAGCCCACGGCTTAGTAATGGAGAGGCGTCTATAAGACACCAATCCATTACTAATCCTATAGTTACATGGTAAATAAAGTATTTGAAATAAAAACAAAATACAGTTTTTCATTTTTATTGAAAAATAACAAACACAGTTATACTCACCTAACGCCTAATTCAAATGAATCCCTCGTCTCCTGTAATAAAATAAAATAAAAAAGAACAATATCCCTCACCTGTCTGTCGTTCTTTCCCGCGCCATAATTCATATCTGGGGATAAAAAGTTTTCAGCCTGGACAATGCCAAAAACGACCGTCCAGGCTGAGAACCACTGATGAATGAGCTTCTGCGAGCGCAGCCTCAGTGACTAGCGGTGACCTCATCGAGGTTACTGCCGGTAACTGAGGCTGTGTTCCCAGCTGGACTGAACTGCAGTGACCTCCCTCCAGTAGAACTTCACTGCGGTGAATTTGAACTGCAGTGAACTCACCTCTGCACCGTGAAACATTTTTCTCACAGTGCTAAGGTCACCGCAGTTCATTGGCCCGGCTGGGAACTATTTAAATAATTAAAAAAGCAGCATGGGGACCCCTCTATTCTTGATAACCAGCCTTGCTGAAGCTGACAGCTGAGGGTTCCAGCCCCAAGCTGTCAGTTTAGCCTGGCTGGTTATCAAAAATAATATTTAGAGTTCAGGCGACGGCTGATGAATACTTCCATCAGCCACTGCCTGCTCTCATTGTTATTCGTGGCAGCAGGCATAGGCTGATGGGAGCAGTAGTCCCATCAGCTGACGCCAGTAACCGGAGGTAAACTTTTTATCTCCAATCACAGCTTTGTGCTCATGTTGTCATTCGACAGCGTGGGAGCCGCGGTTGTCTGACTGGCGGTAATGATTTTACTGCTGAACAGAAGCAGTGTTTACCGCGTTGTCATGCACATGACGGCATGGCAAACACTAGATGTTCAGGCCCCTCCCATTCAAGTGAATGGAGTCCAGGTTCAGGTCCGGGTCCGGGTACTGGTCTGCTTTAAAAATGACTCTTGCTTAACAAACTCCTTTTCGATCTTAATGCACTAAAATAAATACAGCCAATTGAACCCAAATTCTTTTTTTCAGTGAATGTCGTGGTAGAACATGGGAATGTACGAATAATGTTTGTGATGGCACCTGCTCAGCCATCGGAGTGTCTCACTTCTTCACATTTGATGGGATGGTTTACAACTTCCCTGGAGACTGCCAGTATGTTTTAGTTCAGGTAAGACTAGTTCAGGCAAAGTACAGCTGTTTATTCAATAGAACCTGTAGGTAGCAGAATGTCTGTGTCTGCCTCTGGCTCCTCCCCTTACCTTCTCCATAGAATATTATTAGCACCAACTGTCACCTCCTATCTCAGTAATGTGAAAATATGTTTTTACTAAATGTAGATTTTACCCATGTATTGACAATGAACATTCAGTCCTGAAGGAGAAAGTTTTCTCTAATAAGATATGTTACTAAGCTCCTTATTTTTAATGTGTTCTATTGATTTTTTAAATAAAAAATAACATGACGGTTACACTTTAAAGGGAATGTATCACCAGTTTTTTTTTTTTCACCTAAAATGAGAGCAGCATAATGTAAAGACAGAAACCCGCGATGTGTCACTTACAGGGCTGCTTCCTGTAGTTTTGATAACATCACTGTTTTATTAGTAGTAAGTCTTATATTTCCTAGCGTGGAGTGGAGGTGTCGGTTGTTGGTAGAGGCGTTTGGAGTGTTGATCCATGTTGCTTGGAATTTTTGCTGTTTGCAATCCTTCATCTTCTCCTATTGTGTTTACCTACCTTTACTTCCCCGTGTTCCCATTTGTTGTCTGTGAGCGTACATTTGTATTATTGGTATTTTCCTTTATTACTGTACGTCTTACCTTGTTTCCCTGGTTTGTGTATATTCATGCACTATTTCTCCCCACTTTCCTGGGTGGGGGAAGGGAACAGATATAGGGCTGATTTAGGAGTGCAGCAAAGTATGTGGCCCCGGCATCTTCACTATAAGACGTAATCCGGAGAGCAGAGATAGCTAGGGCACCCCTATTGTTAGGGACAGGGACTAAGCCCCTGGCCCTGGGCAATCTGACGTGATCAGTCGTGATAAGAACATTATCAGTAGAGGACTAGTGTACCTGCTTCTATCTAGTCTTCCATATTCTTGAGCTCTGTATAACCCCACCACTGATTTGGCAGCTTTCTGCCTATGCACAGTATACGCAAAAGCTGCCAATCAGTGGTGTGGGCGGGGTTACTAGCAGCCCAGTAAGTGATGTGTCACTGGAATTTCTGCTCTCATATTAGGAAGCAAAAAACTGGAGGCAAATTCCCTTTAAGACATACTGTAGCATTACACCAATGTGTTAAGAATGCATCATTACACTCTTATTTAATAAAAGGTTTTCTTATAGGATTTCTGTGGTGGTGAAGCGGGAAGTTTCCGTATCCTTGTAGGTAATGTTGGTTGTGGATTCACTGGAGACAGATGTTCCAAGAAGATCACAATTCTCTTTAGAAATGGAGAAATCGAGTTAGAAAATGAGCAGGTTTGTACAAAGGAGTAGACTGAAATCACAGAAATCACAGATTCACAGAAATGACTCAAAATTATCCTCTCTCAATACAAAAATGTTAATGTCTGGTATAATATCATAAAACAATAAAAAATGATAAAAGAGCAGCGTGCCTATAACAGCACACCATGTGGTTAGGCATGGTATTACAAGTAATTATTTATAAGGAACCGACCCTGCTAAAGGACCAGAATAATAAGACCTCTTATGTTGTCATATCAGTCCTCTCACACGCTGGAGCCTCAACACCATCCTTAAAAAGGGTTGTCCAGTGTAGCTAACACTTTTTTTTAGAACAGGTTTTCTACTGAGTGACGTCGTTATGTTTGCATTATCCCCAGCACACCCCTCAAGTGTTATCCATAACACCCTCAAAATTTTCAACTTCATAGTGCCTATAGGGTTAACTCCAGTTGCTCCTAAAGTGTGAGGTCCAGTACCCCCTCTAGTGTTAGCTACATTGACCCCTCTAGTGTAAGCCATAGTGCCCCCTCTGGTACAAGCCCCAGTGAGCTCTCTCGTGTAAGCCACAGTGTCCCCTATAGTATAACATGCAGTGTCCCCTATAGTACAACATGCAGTGTCCCCTCTAGTGCAAGTCCCAGACCACTCTAGTGTAAGTCACAATGTCCCTTGCTATCAGTGTGCCCCAGTGTACTTTCTAGTGTAAACCACTGTGTACCCCCTAGTAGTCAGTCCTAATAACTTCTCTAGTATAAGCCATGGTGTCCCCCAAGTTGTCAGTCCTAATAACTTCTCTAGTATAAGCCATGGTGTTCCCTCTAGTTGTCAGTCACAATAACTCCTCTAATATAAGCCATGGTGTCCCCTCTAGTTGTCAGTCCTATAAACTTCTCTAGTATAAACCATGGTGTCCCCTCTAGTAGTCAGTCCTAATAACTTCTCTAGTATAAGCCATGGTGTCCCCTCTAGTAGTCAGTCCTAATAACTTCTCTAGTATAAGCCATGGTGTCCCCTCTAGTAGTCAGTCCTAATAACTTCTCTAGTATAAGCCTTGGTGTCCCATCTAGTTGTCAGTCCTAATAACTTCTCTAGTATAAGCCATCGTGTCCCCTCTAGTAGTCAGTCCTAATAACTTCTCTAGTATAAGCCTTGGTGTCCCATCTAGTTGTCAGTCCTAATAACTTCTCTAGTATAAGCCATGGTGTCCCCTCTAGTAGTCAGTCCTAATAACTTCTCTAGTATAAGCCATGGTGTCCCCTCTAGTTGTCAGTCCTAATAACTTCTCTAGTATAAGCCATGGTGTCCCCTCTAGTTGTCAGTCCTAATAACTTCTCTAGTATAAGCCATGGTGTCCCCTCTAGTAGTCAGTCCTAATAACTTCTCTAGTATAAGCCATGGTGTCCCCCTAGTTGTCAGTCCCAATAACTGCTCTAGTATAAGCCATGGTGTCCCCTCTAGTAGTCAGTCCTAATAACTTCTCTAGTATAAGCCATGGTGTCCCCTCTAGTTGTCAGTCCTAATAACTCCTCTAGTATAAGCCATGGTGTCCCCTCTAGTTGTCAGTCCTAATAACTTCTCTAGTATAAGCCACGGTGTCCCCTCTAGTAGTCAGTACTAATAACTTCTCTAGTATAAGCCATGGTGTCCCCTCTAGTTGTCAGTCCTAATAACTTCTCTAGTATAAGCCACGGTGTCCCCTCTAGTAGTCAGTACTAATAACTTCTCTAGTATAAGCCACGGTGTCCCCTCTAGTTGTCAGTCCTAATAACTTCTCTAGTATAAGCCATGGTGTCCCCCTAGTTGTCAGTCCCAATAACTGCTCTAGTATAAGCCATGGTGTCCCCTCTAGTTGTCAGACCTAATAACTTCTCTAGTATAAGCCTAGTGCCCTTCCCTAGGTGATCCCCTGGGTTGTTAACCTCAGTGTTCTACAGCCCGACACCTCTCCACCCATGCACTTCCTCCTTGGTAATGCATCCCTTACCCCTCCACCATACAGCTTTGTTCTTCACACCTTGTCCACCAGCCTCCATCAGGAGTCAGGACTCTGCTCTTCATTTTCTGAAACTTTATACAGCTGCTAGATGATTGTGATGGTAAGGGACACATTGGAAGGGCAAGCATTCCATGCCTGGCTTCTTTTGCCTTGCGGAACGACCCAGGAATACCAGATCCCTTAACTATTATTTTAATGACCATTTTGGTAGTACCACCTCTGCCAGCATATTGTGAGTCTCACAATCCTTAGAGTTTGGGTACAAGTAGTGTCTCTTCACCTACATTACATAGACCTTTCGTGTCCTACATTACATGGACAATCAGTGATTTTAATGGACATTATGTCATGCTTCTTTTCCCCTTTGGTTGCATTCTAGGGAGATAAAACATTTATTACCATATTTTCCCATTGATTACATCAGATGTGCTGTACTCACGTGGACCAGTTTTGGTGCACCCACCCACCGAAATTGTGAATTTGGCTCCTATACACATTCATAACAAAACTTACAGCTTGACTCACATAAAGGACCTCATGAAGGTCAGGAATCGGAAGGTGTCGAATGACAATTTTGGTGCTCATAGGACCCATACAGTTTGTATGAGAATGAGCATGTGTCCTGGCTGATATGGTTCCTGTTCACACCTGTCAAGGACTTTGATACGATGCACAGGTGTGCATGAAATGGCCATTGACCCCAACACCTGCTTATTCTCCATACTCAAATTTTTGGCATTTAGAAGTTAATAAACCATTGGATCCAATACTGAGTGTTGGATGTTTTCCTACTTTTTTGTGACTTACGCTGTAGTTTATGAACTTTGTGTATAATCCCTCGAGCGCCTCTCGTTAGGATCTCTTAGCTTGCTCCATTTTTCGAGAAATTACTTCAACAATTATTTTTCAGAGTGTGTACATATCGAGACCTCTTTGCGCATGTTCTTTGTAGGTAACATGGCTGTAGATCTGAGGCTCCTCACAAGATGCTTTAACCATAATTGGTGGCACCACCTTTACCACCCATTTAGACCAGAATCTTCTATGTATGGATGTGTTCATCTTGACTTTTCCATTTTAGCTTGGGATATGCCAAGATCAGTGTTGTAAGATGTTCAACTTGTGAAAAAAAGGGATTTTGAGATACTCTGGCAAGAGATGTTTATACTATATGTGTGTAGGAGGTCACGGAGTGTTTGTGATAAATATTTCAGCCTACCACTGACTTTTCCAGCATGTCAAGTTATAAGGAACCTGCAGCAGGTTCTTCTACCCTAAACTAATGACATCTAAGCAAAGTCGCCGTGAAAGAGAACTTTTCTACTCTTGTCGTAGAAAAGTTTCCTTTTTTTTTTTAAAGAAATCCCTTGGACAATTTTTTTTAGAAATCCCTTGCACACTTTTTCTGCTAATATCCTTCAAATACAGAGGTGTTGGTGCTGCTCTTCTTGCTTTTCGACCTCTCTCCCTCTTTTTCCGCCCTGCTGCTGGCCTCTTATCAGTGACCGACCGGTCACTCTTGTTTGAGCCATGTGCCTCTCCTGCCCAAAATCTCATGCACACTCCATCGTGTTGAAATTCTTTACGAAACTAGTGTCAAGGTGAAGGTGGACTCTAGAGTTGAGTGAGTTGGCCTGAGACAAACTGAATTCACCTCGATTTCGCAAAAAAAAAAATTGGATTCACTGGAATCTAATTTTTTTTGCGATTAGTTACTGGGAAAATCAGCAAAATGGCGATGGACCCCAATTTGGTCTAATCATTTTCTATGGTCCAGACTGGTCTTTTTCAGTTCGGTGAGGTCTTTTGGCATCTTCAATTCAGCAAATCGATGGGACTAGACTTTCAGTGACATCATGTGGTGTCTCATCTGGCGACATCATGATGATGAAGGGACTAGTCTGTGCCAGAGGCGCTAAAAGTAGAGGCAACATCGGTCAAAAGACGATGACTGGACCGACAACAGTGATGTTGCACCTGATTACTACTATTGCATTCCCTCAAGGGGCGTTGGACCACCCTTGTCCTCATGGTTTGGTTTCTAGCAGTTGGATCATATGTTAATGGTGGGCTGGCGATGAACGTTGTTCTCTTTAAATTTAAGGTCTGGTAAGGAATATCAAAACCTTTCCCCCCACCATACATGAGTTCAAGAGAATGTGGAAGAGATATAATTCATGTTGGGTGACAGGAGCCAGGAACAAATGTCTGATGAGCCGTACATCAATCTCACCATATTTCGTCTTCTTCAGGTCTATATCAGGAAACCTCTGAACAGTGAGATTGGCTTCAACATACAAGAGTCTGGTAACTACTTTATTTTGACACTTGGAAGTGAAATGTCCATTACATGGGACAAAGGGAAGAGAGTCTACGTCACCTTGAAGGGAACCTTGAGGGTAATTTGCCTTTAATTATTATTATTTTTTTCTATTATAATACTTTTTACTTAAAATAATGTTGAAAACACCATTGACTTAAATAAAAGCAACACATAATCTTTACTAAGCCTACCCCTAGTATGATAATTTACATGGATGACACCTATAGGGTAATCCACAGGCTGTTCAAAGTCTCAGGTTTAGGTAATAGAGCTGAAAACGAGCGCAATGTCTTTCACTTATGTATTCAGAGTAAACAATTTTGGTCTGCACATGTTTCAGTCCTGATTTGAGATGAATGAATCAATTCAAAGGAAATCAAATTTGAGGAAATCCGCTGGATCAGAAAATCTGATACAATTTAAGTTTTGACTTCCGCGAATTGCCAAAAAAGATGCTGACTCACATTTTAAGAAAAACAGAAGATTACATTAGCCAGAGATGCCTCAGTTTTGGCCGAGTGGTCTTCCCCATAACTCAGAATAGCAAAACCAATCAGGAGAAACTATCACAGCCAGCCAGTATAAAAGCCCAAGCAGGAAATGCAGCAGCCATTTTGTGACAAATCTGGATAGTGAGAGGACGTCGTAGCTCACAGCTTAGCAATAAAAGCCATAAAACACTGAATAAACATTACAGCTAGTGTGTGTTTGTTACAAGACAACAATGAAGATCAGCTACCATCCGTTGACCCGTAGCCATATATGTTAAGTCAGCCGGACATTATTAAGAATGTGTATGTGCTAAAGTGCTCAATCCAGTCCTATAGGACCTCAGAGTGTTACCCTTTTCTTTTCGGGGCAATTGGAGGCTAACCAGAATATTTAGACAGTCCCGATATATCCAAAAGTAACTTAGGATTTTATTTAAAAGAACATTATGATTGACTGATGAATCTAACTTTAGAATAACCTTTTCAGGTCACAAATTGATTTTAAAATTAAAGTGATAAAAAAGCTAAGAAGTCGTTCTTAAAATATATATTCACAAATATCCAAAATTTCTCCTACCAGAATAAATTGTTTAAAGACATATTTTTATTATACTTTGCTTGGCATCCTTCTGGACAGGACAGTCTGGACTATCATTGTCTGTCAGCCAATCAGAATTATTGAAAACATTTTAGAAGATATTGATTGGCTGACAGAAAATAACTTGCTACTCCTAAATATTCGTTTCAGTTGGATGCCAGGCACAGTATACTTCCCTCTATAGTGGGAACTTATAGCATTCACTATTTTAAAAATTAATTAATGTGAATAGTCCTTTCAAAGGGAAGCTATCATAAGAAAATTAACTAATGGTTAAATTAGTTTTTTTGTGTTAAATGTATATATGTATATTTTTTAAATCTCTGCATTTTTTTAAGCATCACGATCTCTAAAAAAAATCTTGCAATTTTTACACTGACCACTGGGGCTTTTCTGCTCACTAACTTCCTGTTGTTTTTTAAAAAAAAATTAAACATGTACATTAGCCACAATGAACAAACTCCGATCCTATCTTTTGTATTGAAACATCTAGTGATGGAAATGTCATTGTGAAGAGAGAGAGGAGGTGAGCTGTGACATCATCTATTGTGAATGGTGGATCCTGTGTTATCTCCTGTATATAGAGGTGTTATCAGTCATTGTACAGGAGGAGGTGAGCTGTGACATCGCCTATTGTGAATGGTGGCTCCTGTGTTATCTCCTGTATATAGAGGTGTTATCAGTCATTGTATAGGAGGAGGAGGTGAGCTGTGACATCACCTATTGTGAATGGTGGATCCTGTGTTATCTACTGTATATAGAGGTGTTATCAGTCATTGTACAGGAGGAGGTGAGCTGTGACATCACCTATTGTGAATGGTGGATCCTGTGTTATCTACTGCATATAGAGGTGTTATCAGTCATTGTACAGGAGGAGAAGGTGAGCTGTGATATCACCTATTGTGAATGGTGGATCCTGTGTCATCTACTGTATATAGAGGTGTTATCAGTCATTGTACAGGAGGAGGAGGTGAGCTGTGACATCATCTATTGTGAATGGTGGATCCTGTGTTATCTACTGTATATAGAGGTGTTATCAGTCATTGTACAGGAGGAGAAGGTGAGCTGTGATATCACCTATTGTGAATGGTGGATCCTGTGTCATCTACTGTATATAGAGGTGTTATCAGTCATTGTACAGGAGGAGGAGGTGAGCTGTGACATCACCTATTGTGAATGGTGGATCCTGTGTTATCTACTGTATATAGAGGTGTTATCAGTCATTGCACAGGAGGAGGAGGTGAGCTGTGACATCATCTATTGTGAATGGTGGATCTTGTGTTATCTACTGTATGTAGAGGTGTTATCAGTCATTGTACAGGAGGAGGTGAGCTGTGACATCACCTATTGTGAATGGTGGATCCTGTGTTATCTACTGTATATAGAGGTGTTATCAGTCATTGTACAGGAGGAGGAGGTGAGCTGTGACATCACCTATTGTGAATGGTGGATCCTGTGTTACCTGCTGTATATAGAGGTGTTATCAGTCATTGTACAGGAGGAGAAGGTGAGCGGTGACATCACCTATTGTGTATGGTGGATCCTGTGTTATCTACTGTATATAGAGGTGTTATCAGTCATTGTACAGGAGGAGAAGGTGAGCGGTGACATCACCTAGTGTGAATGGTGGATCCTGTGTTACCTGCTGTATATAGAGGTGTTATCAGTCATTGTACAGGAGGAGGAGGTGAGCTGTGACATCACCTATTGTGTATGGTGGATCCTGTGTTATCTACTGTATATAGAGGTGTTATCAGTCATTGTACAGGAGGAGGAGGTGAGCTGTGACATCACCTATTGTGAATGGTGGATCCTGTTATCTACTGTATATATAGGTGTTATCAGTCATTGTACAGGAGGAGGAGGAGGTGAGCTGTGACATCACCTATTGTGTATGGTGGATCCTGTGTTATCTACTGTATATAGAGGTGTTATCAGTCATTGTACAGGAGGAGGAGGTGAGCTGTGACATCATCTATTGTGAATGGTGGATCCTGTGTTATCTACTGTATATAGAGGTGTTATCAGTCATTGTACAGGAGGAGGAGGTGAGCTGTGACATCATCTATTGTGAATAGTGGATCCTGTGCTATTTACTGTATACAGAGTTGTATGTGTTTAACAAAAGCCCAGTAGCTATTTTGTCTTTTAAATTGTTTATTTATTATTTTATAATAAAGATCACAATATGAAAAAAAAATGTTGGGTTTTTTTGTGTGTTTTTTTTTAAATAGATGTAAGACGAAAACCTGATTTAAACAATGGGTCTTTTTCTGACCATAGCTTCCCTTTAGGTCGAATATAAAAGATCTTTTTTCAACATTTCTTAATTTTAATCAGATTTTTATTTTCTCTTTTTGGGATCCCATCTTGGCTCGTTGTGTTTGGCTGCATAAGATCATTTAAAGTGTGTGATATAGGTGTTCTGTCCGGTTGGATTTTGCCTTTCTCCTTCGGTGTGCTCTCGTCTTTTGTTAAGGTGTTAAACCTCCAGCGTCAGCCAATGTGCTACAGTGATTGACAGGTGACCTCTGCAATCTCTGCACCAGACGTGACCCGCGAAACACACACTATAGCTGTAATTTCTGACTAAGCTCTTATTTATTACTGTTGACTTCTCCCTTTTTTTTTCACTTGAATCATTTGACTTTAGAACATTATTATTACGTCTGTTTTCAATTTGACATCATCCAAAACACTGCGGTGTACCCACATCACCCCCTCGTCCTTAAGGTCCCTGATATATTTGCCCACTAGACTCAATATAGTATGTTTGTGTAAATTTAGGCGAAATGTGGGAATTTATTTTCACTTTTCTAAGTCCGCCTATATCAGGAATCCCCAACCAGTGGCTCGCGAATGTATGCTCAGACCAGTGATATTAATTTTAAAAATTATGAAACCCCCCCCCAAAAAAAATTAAAAGTTCCAATCACCCCTCTTGCCCCCCATTGAACATAAAAAAATATTGAAAAAATAAAAAATACACGTGTGCATTCAGAAGAGTCCGATCTATCAAACTAGAAGAACAATTAACCCAATTGGTACGGTAAACACCATCAATGGACAAAAGTAAAGATTGGCAAAATTACGTTTTTTTTGGTCGCGTCAATTCTGCAAAAAATGCTGTAACAAGTGATAAAAAAGTCACATCTATCCCGAAATGGTGCTAATAGAAACAACGTCTCATCCTGCAAAAAAAAAAAAAAAGCTATCACACAGCTCCATCAAACAAAAAATAAAAATGTTACGGGTCTCGAAAAATGGCAACACAACTCCAAATTTTTGGGGGGCAAACTCCTGAATTTTTGCCCATCGCTAAAATTATTTAAAAAACTGGACATGTTTGATATCACTGTAATCATATTGATGAGGAGAATCATATTGCATAGTTATTTTTTACCACAAAGTATACACCGTAAAATAATTCCCAAAAAAACAAAGTCGGAATTATGTTTTTTTTCACAATTTCACCCCGAATGGAATTTTTTTTCCCTAAACCAAAAAGTCAATCTGTGGTCCCTATCCATCCACTTATTACTGTTTGAGCAATAATCCCTCGAGCGCGGTCTCAGCTGTATTATTACTATTGGAATTTTTTTTTCCCATTTTCGAGTACCCTCAAAATGGTGTCATTCGAAAGTACAACTCGTCCTGCAAAAAACAAGCCCTCAAATGTCTTTGCGGACAGACAAATAAAAGAGATATGGCTCTGGGATAAAAGGGAGGAAAAAACACAAAAATGGAAATTGGCTGAAAATAAATATTTAGTAGCAAAAATTTTACCAAAATTTTATATACCGTATATACTCGAGTATAAGCCGAGATTTTCAACCCCTTTATTTTTAGGCTGAAAGTGCCCCTCTCGGATTATACTCGAGTCATTGTCCCAGGGGGTCCGCAGGGGAGGGGCAGCGGTGGCTGTCACATACTCTCCTGCTCCTGACGCGGTCCCAGCATCTCTGATGGTCTCCGGGCGCTGGCAGCTCTTCCTGTGTTGAGAGGTCACGTGGTACCTCTCATTAAAGTAATGAATATGGATGTGAGTCCACTCCCATAGGGGTGGACCTGCATATTCATTACTTTAATGAGCAGTACCAGTGACCGCTGATCACAGGAAGAAGCTGTCAGTGCCCGGAGACCATCTGTCAGTGAGAAGCAGGGACCGCGCCGGGAGCAGGTGAGTATAACGGGGGAGGGTGAGCATTGCACAATATTCACCTGTCCCCATTCCACCGCCAGGCGCCGCTCCGTCTTCTGTTTCCTCCAGCTGTGACGTTCAGGTCAGAGGGCGTGATGACGTGTTTAGTGTGCGCCCTCTGCCTGAACAGTCAGAGAGCCGGAAAATGGAGCAGTACCCAGCGGTGGAACGGGGACAGGTGGTATGATAGGCAATTCAGTACCACAATGGACATAGCGGTCAGAGCACATACAGTGATCTGACAATAACCCAAAATCATAGAACGAGCTCTGAGACGTGGGAACTCTGCAGACCGCAATCCCTAATCCTCTCCAAACAACACTAGAGGCAGCCGTGGATTGCGCCTAACGCTCCCTATGCAACTCGGCACAGCCTGAGAAACTAACTAGCCTGAAGATAGAAAATAAGCCTACCTTGCCTCAGAGAAATACCCCAAAGGAAAAGGCAGCCCCCCACATATAATTACTGTGAGTAAGATGAAAAGACAAACGTAGGGATGAAATAGATTCAGCAAAGTGAGGCCCGACTTTCTTAACAGAGCGAGGATAGGAAAGATAACTTTGCGGTCTACACAAAACCCTAAAGGAAACCACGCAAAGGGGGCAAAAAGACCCTCCGTACCGAACTAACGGCACGGAGGTACACCCTTTGCGTCCCAGAGCTTCCAGCAAAACAATTAGACAAGCTGGACAGAAAAAATAGCAAACAAATAGCAAAGAAGAACTTAGCTGTGCAGAGCAGCAGGCCACAGGAATGATCCAGGGAAAAACAAGTCCAACACTGGAACATTGACAGGAAGCCAGGATCAAAGCATTAGGTGGAGTTAAGTAAAGCAGTACCTAACGACCTCACCACATCACCTGAGGTAGGAAACTCAGAAGTCGCAATACCACTTTCCTCGACCAACAGAAGCTCACAGAGAGAATCAGCCGAAGTACCACTTGTGACCACAGGAGGGAGCTCTGCCACAGAATTCACAACAGTACCCCCCCCCTTGAGGAGGGGTCACCGAACCCTCTCCAGAGCCCCCAGGCCGACCAGGATGAGCCACATGAAAGGCACGAACAAGATCGGGAGCATGGACATCAGAGGCAAAGACCCAGGAATTATCTTCCTGAGCATGACCCTTCCACTTAACCAGACACTGGAGTTTCCGTCTTGAAACACGAGAATCCAAAATCTTCTCCACAATATACTCCAACTCCCCCTCCACCAAAACCGGGGCAGGAGGGTCAACAGATGGAACCATAGGTGCCACTTATCTCCGCAACAATGACCTATGGAATACATTATGTATGGAAAAGGAATCTGGAAGGGTCAGACGAAAAGACACAGGATTAAGAACCTCAGAAATCCTATACGGACCAATGAAACGAGGTTTAAACTTAGGAGAGGAAACCTTCATAGAAATATGACAAGAAGATAACCAAACCAGATCCCCAACACGAAGTCGGGGACCCACACAGCGTCTGCGATTAGCAAAACGTTGAGCCCTCTCCTGGGACAAGGTCAAATTGTCCACTACATGAGTCCAAATCTGCTGCAACCTGTCCACCACAGTATCCACACCAGGACAGTCCGAAGACTCAACCTGTCCTGAAGAGAAACAAGGATGGAATCCAGAGTTGCAGAAAAATGGCGAAACCAAGGTAGCCGAGCTGGCCCGGTTATTAAGGGCGAACTCAGCCAAAGGCAAAAAGGACACCCAGTCATCCTGATCAGCAGAAACAAAACATCTCAGATATGTTTCCAAGGTCTGATTGGTTCGTTCGGTCTGGCCATTAGTCTGAGGATGGAAAGCCGAGGAAAAAGACAAGTCAATGCCCATCCTACCACAAAAGGCTCGCCAAAACCTCGAAACAAACTGGGAACCTCTGTCAGAAACGATATTCTCTGGAATACCATGTAAACGAACCACATGCTGGAAGAACAATGGCACCAAATTAGAGGAGGAAGGCAATTTAGACAAGGGTACCAGATGGACCATCTTAGAAAAGCGATCACAGACCACCCAAATGACCGACATCTTCTGAGAAACGGGAAGATCTGAAATAAAATCCATAGAGATATGCGTCCAAGGTCTCTTCGGGACCGGCAAGGGCAAAAGCAACCCACTGGCACGAGAACAGCAGGGCTTAGCCCGAGCACAAATCCCACAGGACTGCACAAAAGCACGCACATCCCGCGACAGAGATGGCCACCAAAAGGATCTAGCCACCAACTCTCTGGTACCAAAGATTCCAGGATGACCAGCCAACACCGAACAATGAACCTCAGAGATAACTTTATTCGTCCACCTATCAGGGACAAACAGTTTCTCCGCTGGACAACGATCAGGTTTATTAGCCTGAAATTTTTGCAGCACCCGCCGCAAATCAGGGGAGATGGCAGACACAATTACTCCCTCCTTGAGGATACCCGCCGGCTCAGACAAACCCGGAGAGTCGGGCACAAAACTCCTAGACAGAGCATCCGCCTTCACATTCTTAGAGCCCGGAAGGTACGAAATCACAAAGTCAAAACGGGCAAAAAACAGCGACCAACGAGCCTGTCTTGGATTCAACCGCTTGGCAGACTCGAGATAAGTCAAGTTCTTATGATCAGTCAATACCACCACGCGATGCTTAGCTCCTTCAAGCCAATGACGCCACTCCTCGAATGCCCACTTCATGGCCAGCAACTCTCGGTTGCCCACATCATAATTTCGCTCAGCAGGCGAAAACTTCCTGGAAAAAAAAGCGCATGGTTTCATCACTGAGCAATCAGAACCTCTCTGCGACAAAACAGCCCCTGCTCCAATCTCAGAAGCATCAACCTCGACCTGGAACGGAAGAGAAACATCTGGTTGACACAACACAGGGGCAGAAGAAAAACGACGCTTCAACTCTTGAAAGGCTTCCACAGCAGCAGAAGACCAATTGACCACATCAGCACCCTTCTTGGTCAAATCGGTCAATGGTTTAGCAATACTAGAAAAATTGCAGATGAAGCGACGATAAAAATTAGCAAAGCCCAGGAACTTTTGCAGACTTTTCAGAGATGTCGGCTGAGTCCAATCATGGATGGCTTGGACCTTAACAGGATCCATCTCGATAGTAGAAGGGGAAAAGATGAACCCCAAAAATGAAACCTTCTGCACACCAAAGAGACACTTTGATCCCTTCACAAACAAAGAATTAGCACGCAGGACCTGAAAAACCGTTCTGACCTGCTTTACATGAGACTCCCAATCATCCGAGAAGATCAAAATGTCATCCAAGTACACAATCAGGAATTTATCCAGGTACTCTCGGAAGATGTCATGCATAAAGGACTGAAACACTGATGGAGCACTGGCAAGTCCGAATGGCATCACTAGTTACTCAAAATGACCCTCGGGCGTATTAAATGCAGTTTTCCATTCATCGCCTTGCTTAATTCGCACCAGATTATACGCACCACGAAGATCTATCTTGGTGAACCAACTAGCCCCCTTAATCCGAGCAAACAGATCAGATAACAATGGCAAGGGGTACTGAAATTTAACCGTGATCTTATTAAGAAGGCGGTAATCTATACAAGGTCTCAGCGAACCATCCTTCTTGGCTACAAAAAAGAACCCTGCTCCTAATGGCGACGATGACGGGCGAATATGCCCCTTCTCCAGGGATTCCTTCACATAACTGCGCATAGCGGTGTGCTCAGGCACGGATAAATTAAACAGTCGACCTTTTGGGAATTTACTACCAGGAATCAAATCGATAGCACAATCACAATCCCTATGCGGAGGTAGGGCATCGGACTTGGGCTCATCAAATACATCCCGGTAATCAGACAAGAACTCTGGGACCTCAGAAGGGGTGGATGACGAAATAGACAGAAATGGAACATCACCATGTACCCCCTGACAACCCCAGCTGGACACCGACATGGATTTCCAATCTAATACTGGATTATCGACTTGTAGCCATGGCAACCCCAACACGACCACATCATGCAGATTATGCAACACCAGAAAGCGAATATCCTCCTGGTGCGCAGGAGCCATGCACATGGTCAGCTGGGTCCAGTACTGAGGCTTATTCTTGGCCAAAGGTGTAGCATCAATTCCTCTCAATGGAATAGGACACTGCAAGGGCTCCATGAAAAACCCACAACGCTTAGCATACTCCAAGTCCATCAAATTCAGGGCAGCGCCTGAATTCACAAACGCCATGACAGAATACGACGACAAGGAGCATATCAAGGTAACGGACAGAAGAAATTTTGACTGTACCGTACCAATGGTGGCAGACCTAGCGAACCGCTTAGAGCGCTTAGGACAATCAGAGATGGCATGAGTGGAATCACCACAGTAGAAACACAGGCCATTCAGACGTCTGTGTTCTTGCTGTTCAACTCTGGTCAAAGTCCTATCGCACTGCATAGGCTCAGGTTTAAGCTCAGGTAATACCGCCAAATGGTGCACAGATTTACGCTCACGCAAGCGTCGACCGATCTGAATGGCCAAAGACATAGATTCATTCAGACCAGCAGGCATAGGAAATCCCACCATGACATCCTTAAGGGCTTCAGAGAGACCCTTTCTGAAAATCGCTGCGAGCGCAGCTTCATTCCATTGAGTGAGTACGGACCACTTTCTAAATTTCTGACAATATACCTCTATCTCATCCTGACCCTGACACAGAGCCAGCAAATTTTTCTCTGCCTGATCCACTGAATTAGGCTCATCGTACAGCAATCCGAGCGCCAGGAAAAACGCATCAATATTACTTAATGCAGGATCTCCTGGCGCAAGGGAAAATGCCCAGTCTTGAGAGTCGCCACGCAAAAAAGAAATAATAATTCTCACTTGTTGAGCTGGGTCACCAGAGGAGTGAGGTTTCAAGGCCAGAAACAGTTTGCAATTATTTTTGAAATTCACAAACTTGACTCTATCACCATAAAACAAATCAGGAATAGGAATTCTTGGTTCAAACATAGGCTTCTGAACCACCAAATCTTGAATCTTTTGTACATTTATAACGAGATTATCCATTGAAGAGCACAGACCCTGAATGTCCATGTCCACACCTGTGTCCTGAACCACCCAAATGTCTAGGGGAAAAAAAAGGCAAAACACAGTGCAAAGAAAAAAAAAATGGTCTCAGAACTTCTTTTTTCCCTCTATTGAGAATCATTAGTACTTTTGGCTTCCTGTACTGTTATGATAGGCAATTCAGTACCACAATGGACATAGAGGTCAGAGCACATACAGTGATCTGACAATAACCCAAAATCATAGAACGAGCTCTGAGACGTGGGAACTCTGCAGACCGCAATCCCTAATCCTCTCCAAACAACACTAGAGGCAGCCGTGGATTGCGCCTAACGCTCCCTATGCAACTCGGCACAGCCTGAGAAACTAACTAGCCTGAAGATAGAAAATAAGCCTACCTTGCCTCAGAGAAATACCCCAAAGGAAAAGGCAGCCCCCCACATATAATGACTGTGAGTTAAGATGAAAAGACAAACGTAGGTATGAAATAGATTCAGCAAAGTGAGGCCCGACTTTCTTAACAGAGCGAGGATAGGAAAGATAACTTTGCGGTCTACACAAAACCCTAAAGGAAACCACGCAAAAGGGGCAAAAAGACCCTCCGTACCGAACTAACGGCACGGAGGTACACCCTTTGCGTCCCAGAGCTTCCAACAAAACAATTAGACAAGCTGGACAGAAAAAATAGCAAACAAATAGCAAAGAAGAACTTAGCTATGCAGAGCAGCAGGCCACAGGAGTGATCCAGGGAAAAACAAGTCCAACACTGGAACATTGACAGGAAGCCAGGATCAAAGCATTAGGTGGAGTTAAGTAAAGCAGTACCTAACGACCTCACCACATCACCTGAGGGAGGAAACTCAGAAGTCGCAACACCACTTTCCTCCACCAACAGAAGCTCACAGAGAGAATCAGCCGAAGTACCACTTGTGACCACAGGAGGGAGCTCTGCCACAGAATTCACAACAGACAGGTGAATATTGCAAGTTCCGGGGGCCTGAGCGACGAGAGGTGAGTATGTGATTTTGTTTTTAATCGCAGCAACAGCATATGGGGCCTAAGGTATGGAGCATCTTATGGGGCCATAATCAACCTTTATGCAGCATTATATGGGGCATAATCTGTGGAGCATCTTATGAGGCCATAATCAACCTTTATGCAGCATTATATGGGGCATAATATGTGGAGCATCTTATGGGGCCATAATAAACCTTTATGCAGCAATATATGGGGCATAATCTATGGAGCATCTTATGGGGCCATAATCAACCTTTATGCAGCAATATATGGGGCATAATCTATGGAGCATCTTATGGGGCCCAATATTAACCTTTATGCATCATTATATGGAGCAAATGTTTCTATGGAGCATCTTATGGGGCCATAATCAACCTTTATGCAGCATTGTATGGGGCCATAACCTATGGAGCATCTTATGGGGCCATAATCAACCTTTATTCAGCATTGTATGGGGCAAATGTTTCTATGGAGCATCTTATGTGGCCATTATTAACATTTGTGCAGCATTATATGGGGCATATTTTAATATGGAGCATCTTATGGGGCCATCAGAAACTGTATGGAGCATTATATGGGGCTCCTGATTCAATATGGATATTCAAAAACACTTAACCTACTGATGTCTCAGTTAATTTTACTTTTATTGGTATCTATTTTTATTTTTGAAATTTACCAGTAGCTGCTGCATTTCCCACCCTAGGCTTATACTCGAGTCATTAAGTTCTCCCAGTTTTTTGTGGCAAAATTAGGGGTCTCTGCTTATACTCAGGTCGGCTTATACTCGAGTATATACGGTATATATTTTTTAAAAAATATATATTTATTTTTTATCTTTTTAATTAATTTTTCTTAAAAATGTGTAAATTTATAAATGTTAAAAAAAAGAAAAAGGAGGATGAGGAACCATGCCACTTCTCAATAATCGTAAAAAAAAAACCCCACTCACTCCAATATGTCTTTATATTATGATGGTTTAACTAATTTTGAAAAATATGTATTTTTCTCCTATTTTTTTTTTCCTCCCAGAACAAAGTCTGTGGTTTATGTGGAAACTTTGATGGAATTCAAAACAACGATTTGATGAGTAGCAATAATCAGGTGGAAAATAACCCGAGCAACTTTGGAAATTCTTGGAAAGTGAAGCCTTTTTGTGCTGATGTTGCAATGGTGAGTATAAGGAACGCATTATAACAATTTCAAAAGCAGTTCATCAAGATGTAAGATCTGGTTTCATTTTTTGGGGGGTTTAATTTCTGAAAAATATACTTATTATTTTTCGATTTTATGGTCTAATATTTTGCACTACTTTGATATTTTGAAATAAAAAAAATACAAATACATTATTTTAAATGAATGAATTCACATAAAATTAATTTGTAAATGGTTAAAACACATTTTTGTGTAGTTGATTTTTGACATATTTTACTGTTCCATCATTGAAGATTTTTTTTACATTTTTATTTGTGCACCTTTTCTTTTAGAACATATTTAATATGTTCAAGAATTACAGAGAATGTAGCAAGTGAATCATTTTAGTTTACCATTGATTTTAGACCCGTTTGTCAAAACTACACCCGGTCCCCCCCCAAAATAAGCCATCACATGGGCACGTCGGCTGAAAAATGAAATAGTTGGAGACAGTCTCATATTACAAGTTATTTACCTTTTTAATTTTTTTTTTTTTAGATCACGGGCATTACGAACATGCCGCTGTGTCAAGGTAATGCCCTGAAACAAGCTGCAGTGGAAAACGCCTGCGATATTTTATGGGATGACATCTTTAAGGATTGCCATAAATTGGTAAAGTGTTTTTTTTTTAACGGTTGGACATATCAATTTTGCTTTGAATAATTGTTGATTCTATCGGGAAAGTTATAACAGATGCTTAGACTTTGGGTCCTGTGTTCTCACAAGGCTCACATGCTTCTCATCATCTTTTTCCCCAACAGGTGGATCCAATACACTACCACGATGTCTGCACTTATGACACGTGTATCTGTGAATCCATCGGGGACTGTGCGTGCTTCTGTGACTCCATCGCAGCGTATGCTCATGCTTGTGCTCAGGAAGGAGTTCATGTGCAATGGAGGTCATCTCGCTTTTGTCGTAAGTAAAAGTAGAAAAAAAATCTCATATATTATGAATTCCTGGCTCCAGAGGCCTCAAAGGTTTACATATACACTATATGGTCAAAAGTATGCGCCCCCCTACACACTCCACCTGCAGGGGGTTTTCTGGCCTTTCGGCCTACATCCATACACATGAATATGGAGTCATCACCTCTGTAGATATAACATCTCCCGTTCTTCTGGGAAGGATTTCTACAAGATTATTGGAAGAGTCTGTAGAAATTTTTGCCCCTTCAATCAGAAGAGCATTTGTGAGGTCAGACCCTGATGTTGGGGCAAGGCCGGGCTCATAATCAGCATTATAGATGTTGGATGGAGTTGAGATCTGAGCTCCATGCAGCCGGTCATGTTCTTCCCATCAACCATGGACTGTATGGACCTTGTACACTGCGCAGCTATAGGGATCCAGAAAGTCCATTCCTTAAACTGTTCCAACAGTTTTCTACAATGTCTTGTGCTGAACCAGTAAGATTTCCTATTACTGGAACTAAGGGACCGAGGCCGCCCCCTGATAACAGCCCATAGCATTATCCTCTTCCACCATCTGTACAGGGGGCACAATGCAGTCAGGTGGGTAATGTCCTCCTACCATTCACCAAACCCAGACTCCTCCATCAGACACCAGATAGAGAAGTGTGATCATTGGTCCAGTGGTGGTGGCTTGATCTTATACATTGGGGAGTGAGGGGCTGGATGTTATACACTGGGGAGTGAGGGGCCGGATGTTATACACTGGGGAGTGAGGGGCCAGATGTTATACACTGGGGAGTGAGGGGCCGGATGTTATACACCAGGGAGTGAGGGGCTGAATGTTATACACCAGGGAGTGAGGGGCTGGATGTTATACACCGGGGAGTGAGGGGCTGGATGTTATACACCAGAGATGAGAGGCCGGATGTTATACACCGGGGAGTGAGGGGCCGGATGTTATACACCAGGGAGTGAGGGGCTGGATGTTATACACCAGAGATGAGAGGCCGGATGTTATACACCAGGGAGTGAGGGGCTGGATGTTATACACCAGAGATGAGAGGCCGGATGTTATACACCAGGGAGTGAGGGGCTGGATGTTATACACCGGGGAGTGAGGGGCTGGATGTTATACACCGGGGAGTGAGGGGCTGGATGTTATACACCAGAGATGAGAGGCCGGATGTTATACACCGGGGAGTGAGGGGCCGGATGTTATACACCGGGGAGTGAGGGGCTGGATGTTATACACCAGGGAGTGAGGGGTGGATGTTATACACCGGGGAGTGAGGGGCTGGATGTTATACACCAGGGAGTGAGGGGTGGATGTTATACACCGGGGAGTGAGGGGCTGGATGTTATACACCAGGGAGTGAGGGGTGGATGTTATACACCAGAGATGAGAGGCCGGATGTTATACACCGGGGAGTGAGGGGCCGGATGTTATACACCAGGGACTGAGGGGCTGGATGTTATACACCAGAGATGAGAGGCCGGATGTTATACACCGGGGAGAGAGGGGTGGATGTTATACACCAGGAAGTGAGGGGCCAGATGTTATACACCGGGGAGCGAGGGGTGGATGTTATACACTGGGCGAATGTTATATACCAGAGATGAGAGGCCGGATGTTATACACCACAGAGTGAGGTGCGTATGTTATACACCGGGGAATGAGGGGCCAGATGTTATATACCGAGGGTGAGGGCCGGCTGTTGTACACCAGGAACAAGGGGCTGGAAGTTAAACACTGGGGATGTGAGAGGCTGGATGTTATCATCGGGGGCAATGGGACTGAATGAGAAACTTCAATTCAGCAATTAAGACGTGTGTCCCAATACTTATGTTAATTTGCTCTATATAGGACATTTATTCCGGAATCTCTATACATATCTGATGCCTCTTATTGCTAACATTTGGTTGTGTTTCCTGAATATAGCACAGAGTTGTGAAGAGAAGAATATGAAGGAGCTGGACTATGTGTGTGAATGGAGATATAACAGTTGTGCACCAGCTTGTCCAGTCACCTGCCAACACCCTGAACACACAAATTGTCCCCTTAAATGTGTGGAAGGCTGCCATGCCCACTGCCCTCCTGGTAAGTTCTCTGTTGATACATGCCTTTAAAATATTACATGAACACTTTGGTGAAGGATTAGCCACCATCACAGATGAAGGAGGAACCTCGTGGGCAGGACAATGTGTATTCGTTGTACTGAGGACCTCTAGTGGCTAGTCGGTGTCATAGTTGTTATAAATTTCATGGTATTAATTTGCCCTTGTATAAATGTACGGCTATATAGTTCTTCGTATGGGGGTGTTAATATGACCCAGGTTCCTTTGCAACCACATTGTATTTTGGATTGGACAACCCCTTTAAGCATAACATTTGTATCAGTAAATCCTAATTATTACAATTCTATTTTTTTTGCGTGTTTTTTACGGGATAGTAGGCGTTTGGTGTAAATTAGAAATGCAGATGAATACATCTAAAATTCATCATTGATGTTTCTCTAGTTTTCTAGAGTAATTACCTTTTTTTTTAAATTCTCTATACATTTTGCCCCACTTTTTAAGTTAACTTTCTTTTTTAAGTGTTTTTTTTTTTTTTTTTTGCCCTAACCACTTTGCTTATCCAGATGTTTTGGACAGATGACATTTTTTTTTCATCAGATTATTTTTATGGAGTATCTCAAAATAATAACGTTTTACCAAATTTTTCATTTTTTTTAAAGCTCCCCTTCCATCCCTACCTCAATTAATTTTTCTTGAAGAGTTTACGACTTCATTTTTTAAACTTTTTTTTAATAGTTTAGCAACTTTTGGTCGTTAAAGATAATTGTTGGAAAAATATTTACACCCTTCAATGAACTAATTTTTTTAGCGTAACAGTGGAGGTCACTTTTTTGTTGTTGGAAGTTTTGCCTAAAATGTTAATAATTACAAGGTAGGAAAGAATTGAAAATAATTGCGTGATGCGTCAAACATTCTTCAAACTTCTCGTTTTGTAGCTGTTCCGCTATCAGCAGCAATTCGAGGAACGATGTGAAATAATTTGTAACAGCCGAGCAGATGGTTGTTTTAATAGAATGGATAAATATCGTTGGCCGAGACTTCAGAAAACAAATTCCAACATCCATAAGAATTTGCAAATAACTTTTTTTTAGAGGCTGGAGAAGGAATGCTTTTAGTACTTATCTAACTTTTTTTTTGCAACTTTTTAAAAAATTAATTTTCATTTGCATTATGTGAATTGAATGACACTGAAAATAATGTATATACCGCCAAGGTCTTAACCGCTGGAGTCGTAAAGGGTGCAACCGCGACCGGGCCCCTGGAAGCAGGGGGCTCGGCGCCATCAGTTCTGCTTTCAGCTGAATGTGTGTAATCGGTTGCACACTCTGTTACGACGCAGAGAGCCACTGGCACCCTACATTGCAATACCTATGCTCGACACCGGTCAATCATGGGCTGGGAGCTGGTGGCGGTGCACCCGACAAGGGTGGTGCATGACATCACTGCCTTGCATTGCCCCGCTGCGACGGCTGTGCAGAAAGAGATCACTGCTCGACGTGCGAACGTGAAAAAGTACGTAGAATCGTTTGTTTTGTTTTTAAAAGATGTGTTGGAGAAGAGTGCCTGGACAGGGCACATTATTAAAGAAAGGGACCAGGATGGGGACATTATTAAAGAAAGGGATCAGGATGGGGACATTATTAAAGAAAGGGACTAGGATGGGGACATTATTAAAGAAAGGGAACAGGATGGGGACATTATTTTAGAAAGGGAACAGGATGGGGACATTATTTTAGAAAGGGGTCAGGACAGGGACATTATTAAAGAAAGGGGTCAGGACAGGGACATTATTAAAGAAAGGGGACAGGATGGGGGACATTATTAAAGAAAAGGACCAGGATGAGGACATTAATAAAGAAAGGAGACAGGATGGGTACATTATTAAAGAAAGGGACCAGGATGGGGGATATTATTAAAGAAAGAGACCAGGAAAGGGCACATTATTAAAGAAATAGGTCAGGATGGGTACATTATTAAAGAAAGGGACCAGGATGGGGACATTATTAAAGAAAGGGACCAGGAAAGGGCACATTATTAAAGAAATAGGTCAGGATGGGTACATTATTAAAGAAAGGGACCAGGATGGGGGACATTATTAAAGAAAGGGGCCAGGATGGGGGACATTATTAAAGAAAGGGGCCAGGATGGGGGACATTATTAAAGAAAAGGACCAGGATGGGGACATTATTAAAGAAAGGGGACAGGATGGGAACATAATTAAAGAAAAGGGTCAGGATGGGGGACATTATTAAAGAAAGAGACCAGGAAAAGGCACATTATTAAAAAAATAGGTCAGGATGGATAGATTATTAAATAAAGGGACCAGGATGGGGGATGTTATTGAAGAAAGGGACCAGGATGGGAGACATTATTAAGAAAAGGGGCCAGGATTGGGGACATAATTGAAGAAAGACGACAGCATTGGGGATATTATTAAAGAAAAGGGCCAGGATGGGGGATATTATTAAAGAAAGAGGACAGGATGAGGGACATTATTAAAGAAAGGAGCCAGGATGGGTGACAATATTAAAGAACGGGGCCAGGACATTATTACAGGATAGAGGAAAGGACGGAGGACATTATTGCAGGGGCCTGAACATCTGACCGACATGGTGGTGGGGTCCTCCTAGGTCCAAATTCTACACTGATGGCCATATAACTGGTTATTCTACTGCAGTTATACTTATGGATTTCCATAGGGAATAGTTTTGATTAATAATAACTAATCTACATAATTGTGTGTGTGTGATTACATTTGTACATATTGCTATTATTATTTCTCATACTATTCACTAATATCTTTTTGGCTCAAGTACAAAATTGATCTCAGCATAAAACCAAGAAAAGAGAGAAATGGGGAGAACAGAGCAAACATTGCACATTTCTGTCTGCCTGGAGACCTGTATCCCTTTCACATAGTGGACCAGGGACCCCAGTCCGGTTGATTGCTGGGGCCTATAGTTGCTTTGCCAGTGCTGAATCATCTACCTTGTGAATAGGTGGTAATGATAAGTTTTGATTTTGGTGCATCCCTTTTAATGTTGAAAATATAGACGAGCAACTGAAGTGCCAGAAATTGGTAAATAAATGAAGTGTTAAAAGGTTATATGCTGTTCCAATAGTGAAACTGTCTAGATCCCCTTGTAGATGTGTGGTAGGGGTTTTCCAAGGATATAATATAATGGCTCCTGTCACATAATTCGAACAGCATCCCATCCTGGTTATATATCAGGATGTGCTGCTATCTGAAGAAACACAACTCATGGGAACTGTGCCTCAACTGACAGAGGAGCTGTATAGTCAGCACACACTAGTGAGGTGCTGGCAAAGAGCTGTGACAACAGAAGAAATAAATACTCTCAGCTGACTGTGCACGAAGGATTTTCTTCTCCATCCACAGACATTCATGTGCTGCCACCTGTGGAGAAGATTTGTGCAACCCTCTGTCTGTTGAGACGCAGGTCCGGGGAGCTGTGTATCTTCATACTGCAGCCTATACAGTACTGGCATGTGATGTCTGCTGTTTGAATTACAGTATGTAACAGGGGCTATTTTATTGCATTCTTGGACATCCCCTTTAAAAATTTAAAGAATATTAATAATTGTATTTTTTATTTCATAAGTCAATAGTACACATGAAAAGAAACAACTTTGTAATATATCGTATCAGAGAAACCTGCTTCTTTCTCCTCCTAGCCTGAGTTTTCACTCTCAATTCAAAGGTAAATTCTGTTTTCAGTGAAGACAGATTTTTCCATTAACGAGATAGGAGATGACGGCTGGTGTTTTTAAAATTCTATGGAGGGGGAGGAGCTAGAGCCAGACACAGACATTCTGCTGCAGGTTCTCCTGGAATGACAGTGACAGTTCTTCAAAGAACTTTATAAGCAGCAGCTGTGATCACAGAGATTCTGCTGCAAGTGCTCTTGAAATGACAGTGACAGTTATCCATAGAACTTTATAAGCACCAACTGTCATTTATGGTAAATGTTACATTTTAATCCTATTGATTGTTATTGTGTCACTTAGGTAAAATCCTGAATGAGGTCACTGGATCATGTATTGATGTGCAAGATTGCCCTGTGTGTGTGGTTGAAGGACGCCGCATCCCGCATGGAAAACACATTTTATTGAACCAAGATGATCCTGCACTCTGCCAGCAATGGTATTATTACGATTATCGTGTAGCTTATTGTAGTTACCATCATTCAATATTTATTTAAAAAAAAATTACTTTAACTTTTGATTAATTTTTTGGGCAGTCGTTGCCAGACCCCATTGCGCCCCACTCCTTCCCAGGTCTGCTTACTTTAATAGAGTTGGCTGAAAGTGGCGAGAAAATGGCTAAAGTTGGAAATTCTTATACAATACTGTACCATCGCAATCCTATCGTTTCCATCTTAGGCATGTAAAAGATTTTACTCATGGATTCAAACACTTGCAAATTGCCTCTTGAACTCTAGCGCCATCTATTGGAATTAGCAATCCCAAAAGTCAATATCACCCCTCGTTATGTGACTTAGGAGAAAAGCCAAACCAGAAACTCAGTTTGCAGACACGTGTTTCGGGAGTAACGTTTGTCCTTGTAGAGAGGAACAGGATACAATAAGTGGTATTGAAATGTGTCTCTTCTAATCGGTTGCATTCCATACTATGAATGTATTACTTGTAGGCTACGGCATGAAGATACTTTATGGCAAAATAGAGAGTCACAGCCCTGTATAAATCTAATAACGTGAGATAACTGTATACACAGTATAGTTGGGAGGATCGATTCTCAAGACTCTGGTCCATCAGCTAGGTCAGTAGTCTGGCCGCTGGATTGAAGGCTCATGAATCCCTCACTTCTGGCTTTTGATTAGCCAGGCTTACGCAAAGTCCTCATTGTGGAATTACGCACAGATGACGTCATGCCAGCCTGAGTAATCAAAAGCCACTCCAATGAACCCGTTAGGTAAAAAATTCATGAGTCTCCCATCCAGATGTCAGAGACTACTGACTTGTCCAATGGACCAGAGTCCCGCAAATCGATTCGCCCAACTTTAGCAGGTTCTTGTGTTCATGAGTTTTCAACGGAGAGAGAAGAAAGTCATTACTAGACTCCTCTGGCAATGTCTTATCTCTTATAAATGCAAAAGGATCAGATGTTTCTACAGCCTGATCCTTCTCTTCCTCCAAATCATGTGTTGGGAAAGTTGGAAAGTTAGAGGGTTCTTCATAGAAGGGTCAACTGACGACAAGTTGATGGTGGGATGGCCCACACTCATCAGTTGTGGGACCACAGACGCAAGCAATCAATTTTCCTGCGCTGTCATCGTAGTGAAAATAAAGATTTGCCCAGTTCTCGATGACCTTTTTGAGCTGTTTGTAGAATGTAAGAACATGTTGGGTAAAACCTACTCATCATAATGTTTATGGGTTTCTTTTCACTTTCAAGCCATTGTGAAGAACAAACATTACAGTGCAGCGCTTGTGCGGTACATACAACTCCACCACCAACAAGTTCACCAGAACTTCCTCCAGGAGAACCAACCCCAGAACCCACACCATTCGAGGAATACGAGGGCACAGTTGCACCTGGGACATATAACTGTGAGAAAGCCATGGATTTGGTCTTCCTGGTCGATGGTTCCTCAAAACTTCCAAAAACCAGTTTTGAAACCGTAAAAGACTTTATTGTCAGTATTATGGAAAAAATACGTATCTCACAAAAAAGAATCAGAATTTGCGTTGTCCAGTACAATTCTACGCACACGCCTAAATTGTTCAGCCTCAATGAGAGACGAAAACTCTCAGACCTGGTTGCCAAAGTGAAAAATATGAAATACATGGGAAGTCCAACATCTTCTGCCGCTGAGGCCATTAAATTTACGAATTCGTATGTGTTTGATCTGGCCAAGAGGGACAATGCCCCAAAAATGATCTTATTACTGACAGCCTCCAAAAGTTCAAAGAGCTTGTCAAGTATAAAACTTGGAATAAAAAAGCGTAAAATCACTCTGATTCCAGTCGGTATAGGTCCTTATGTTGACATGGGTGACATCGACTTCATTAAAAAGCAATCAGTAATGAACAAGCCATTCATTGTGCCCAATGTGGAGGATTTGATGGCTCGCAAGGATGAAATAATTGACTATTTATGTGGCTTAGTACCGGAACCAACAAGCGGTGCGATAATACCTTCTAAAACTCCAACAGAGCCACCGAGAGAGATTACCACCACCACGGCAGAGCCTTCAATACAGACCCCAATGACTACACCACCTCACGACCCCGTAATACCGGATAGAGAACTTACAATTGCGTTTGAAAGTTCTATGAACATTGAGAAGATTAAGATCTTCCTCGAAGATTTGATTGAGAGAATGGATATCGGAGAAGAAACCATACATATCACCATCATTCAGTATTCCTTCACTGTCACTGTTGAATACACCTTCACTGGAAAATTACGGAAACAGGAGATAATTAAACAGATCAGACAGATTGAACACAGAGGCGGAAATGCCACCAACACTGGAGAAACTCTTCGATATATCAGTCAACACACGTCAAAGAAAGACATTCCAAGTAGTCAACCAAGTCCTCACTTAGTGTATATGATACAAGAAAATCCACCTACCGATGTCATAAGAAAAGAGGAAAATATAAATGTATTTCCTATATCGGTTGGCCCAAATGCCCCCATTAAAGAGCTGGATATTTTTGGGCATCAAAGAGTTTTTGAAGGTTATGACCAATTGTCAATTATGACAGAAGAGATTCTCACAGGCTGCTGTTCTAGAATTGATCATCCAACACACATCCCCATAGGTAGGCATACGTTATGTATTTTTGTTGTTTTTTGTTGTTGTTTCGGTGCATTATTATATGATAGGGAGCTTGTCCTCAGAAGATATCTCTTGTCTTTATGTCTTAATTTGCTTAATTTGGCATATTAATGTCATAGAAGATGGGATTCACTGCTTGAGATCCCCTGGAGACACCAACTAAAAGTAACACCCACATTGGTGGTATATGGCCCTCCTATGTTTTACGTGGTTGGAAATTTTATTTGAATGATTGTTCATTATTGTAATGCTTCTTCACGATAAGAAGATAGTAATAATTAGACTATTCCATATTAATAATTAGTTTACACTTCATAAGTGTTGACTGTTTTTTGGTCTTGCTGTTTTCCTTTCCCTTACAAGTACCCTGCATAAAAGAGATGGATGTCATATTCATACTGGACAGTGGATCAAATGTCAAACAATCAGAATTTGAGAATATGAAAACATTTGTGAAAAATTTTATTAAAAAGGCTCACATTGGTAAGAATGCAAATGTATATGCTGTATTGCTATGTATCTATTTTCTATCTATCCTCTATTATCTATCTATCTATTTATGTATCTATTATCTATCTATCTATCTATTATCTATCCATTATCTATTATCTATCTGGCTATTATCAATTATCTATCTGTTATCTATCTATATTATTTATCTATTACCGTATATATTATTTATCTATTATCTATCTATCTATCTATCTATCTATCTATCTATCTATCTATCTATCTATCTATTATCTATCTCTCTATCTACCTAGCTATCTATTAATGATCTATTATTTATTTGTTTCTTATTCAATTAGAACAGTTTACTCTCTCTTTAATTTAAAGGACATGATGCAACTCAAGTGGCTGTCCTTCAATATGGATGGACACCTAACTTGGAAGTTACATGGACAGTGTCCCAAGATAAGAGAAATCTTATTGAAGCAGTCGACGGCATACAAAAACTTGGAGAAGGGTTGGGCAGAATTGGTAAATTGTAAACAGTCTATAATTTTCTGAGATGTTTTGCATATGTTCACATATACACACACAGAGATCAGAAATTCCCCACTGGATCAGGCTTAGTAGGCGTATCAGTACGTACCCATTGCGGTACCTACATATTTTAGACTTTTTTTTGTCTAATAGAAATATTCAGTGGAAATTTAAGTTATATTTTTAACATCTTTAAAATGTATAATCTCGGCCTAAAAAATAGCTAAGTCAAAGGTGCAGTAGTGGTAAAGTTCTACCCTACTAGCCATATTCAAATTAGTTTTTGAGCCACCGTTACCGATGCAGTCACTGAAATTAACTTTAAATGGAACTACAGTATAAAAAATTAGAATCGGTCAAGTTTAGTTCTTGCTTTGCTTACATGCTAGCTCACATGTGCTATGGAAAGCAAAATGGCTGCCCCATCCTTGTACACAAAAGTCTTAGTACTTCAATTTTTTATCTGTTCACATGTGATTTGTTATGGCAATCAATTCTAAATAAAACATTATATAAATTATTTACAATTTTTCTTTTTATTACAGGAGATGCATTACATTTTGCCATCCGAACCACCGTGTCAGATGTACATGGAGCAAGACCGCTTGCTTCTAAAATAGCAGTCATCATTGTGGCCGACAAGTCCTCAGATCAAGTGGATTACGCAGCCACCTTTGCAACAGCAAACTGTAATATTACCTTGATTATGTTATTTGAGGATTTTAAGGGACTGTCCTGCTGTACGGAGATCATTTTAATATAAAGGAGGGATAAGTTATTTACTTAATATTTTGTATGCTTAAGGGCGCACTGTTAGCACCATATGCGTATATACCGCATTTATGACTTACGAATTGTACATTGTATTGAAACCCAAAGATACCACCGACACATTGAACTATGGCCGGTCACTGCTATCTTCACTAGTAATTCAAAGGGTTTTGAATGTCGGAGACTTGGCAAGTAGGTTCTTTTTAGGAACAGGTTATCCAGACTCCTCAGGGGTGGGACTTTATTATGATTAGCCAATAGCTTTAAAGGGTTCATTGTGCCTTTTTTCGAAGTCAAGTGGCCAGCCTTGTTATAGATGTTTTTACAAAAATTTGATTATGCACATTACTTATTAATTCATGCATCTAACACTTCTGGCTATTGACTTGTGAGGTGCACACGGTTATTTGTTGTACATTAAAACCCACCACATACGTTGTTATAACACGCTCGTCTTTCGCATTTCAGCGGTATCAGTTTTTCCAATCGGTGTTGGTTCCAGGTATGATGATGATGAGCTGGTAAAACTTGCTGGGCCATCTGGTAACCACAAGATCACAAAAGTGCAACTTTTTGATGATTTGCCAACTCTGCTGCTGTTAAGGGACGACTTCATCAACAAGCTCTGCACTGGTGAATAGTGAATACGCTTACTCATTATCAATAAATATGTAAATATAATCAGAAAATGACATAAAATCAAGTTTTAATGTTAAATGCATTTTTCATTTATTATTTATCTATCTATTATGTTTCTATTATCTATCTATCTATCTATTATCAATCTATTATCTATCTGTATATAGAAAGAGAAAAATTAAAAATCTTGAAATTTTTACTATGGCCACCACCTGAAACTCCATGTTCAGGTCATGGACATGAGCAGCAATAGATGGACTCCGACCCAATATTTGGTGTAGAAACCTTTTGAGCTTCTAATATGAACATGCAGAGAGGTCACTGTATAGAATGGGGAAGATATAAGCTGTAACATTGTCTGTTGTGAGTGGTGGATCCTGTGTTATCTACTGTATATAGAGGTGTTATCAGTCATTGTACAGGAGGAGGACGAGGTGAGCTGTGACATCACCTATTGTGAATGGTGGATCCTGTGTTATCTACTGTATATAGAGGTGTTATCAGTCATTGTACAGGAGGAGGTGAGCTGTGACATCACCTATTGTGAATGGTGGATCCTGTGTTATCTACTGTATATAGAGGTGTTATCAGTCATTGTACAGGAGGAGGAGGTGAGCTGTAACATTGTCTGTTGTGAGTGGTGGATCCTGTGTTATCTACTGTATATAGAGGTGTTATCAGTCATTGTACAGGAGGAGGACGAGGTGAGCTGTGACATCACCTATTGTGAATGGTGGATCCTGTGTTATCTACTGTATATAGAGGTGTTATCAGTCATTGTACAGGAGGAGGTGAGCTGTGACATCACCTATTGTGAATGGTGGATCCTGTGTTATCTACTGTATATAGAGGTGTTATCAGTCATTGTACAGGAGGAGGAGGTGAGCTGTAACATTGTCTGTTGTGAGTGGTGGATCCTGTGTTATCTACTGTATATAGAGGTGTTATCAGTCATTGTACAGGAGGAGGACGAGGTGAGCTGTGACATCACCTATTGTGAATGGTGGATCCTGTGTTATCTACTGTATATAGAGGTGTTATCAGTCATTGTACAGGAGGAGGTGAGCTGTGACATCACCTATTGTGAATGGTGGATCCTGTGTTATCTACTGTATATAGAGGTGTTATCAGTCATTGTACAGGAGGAGGAGGTGAGCTGTGACATCACCTATTGTGAATGGTGGATCCTGTGTTATCTACTGTATATAGAGGTGTTATCAGTCATTGTACAGGAGGAGGTGAGCTGTGACATCACCTATTGTGAATGGTGGATCCTGTGTTATCTACTGTATATAGAGGTGTTATCAGTCATTGTACAGGAGGAGGAGGTGAGCTGTGATATCATCTATTGTGAATGGTGGATCCTGTGTTATCTACTGTATATAGAGGTGTTATCAGTCATTGTACAGGAGGAGAAGGTGAGCTGTGACATCACCTATTGTGAATGGTGGATCCTGTGTTATCTACTGTATATAGAGGTGTTATCAGTCACTGTACAGGAGGAGGAAGAGGTGAGCTGTGACATCACCTATTGTGAATGGTGGATTCTGTGTTATCTACTGTATATAGAGGTGTTATCAGTCATTGTACAGGAGGAGGAGGTGAGCTGTGACCACCTATTGTGAATGGTGGATTCTGTGTTATCTACTGTATATAGAGGTGTTATCAGTCACTGTACAGGAGGAGGAGGTGAGCTGTGATATCACCTATTGTGAATGGTGGATCCTGTGTTATCTACTGTATATAGAGGTGTTATCAGTCATTGTACAGGAGGAGGAGGTGAGCTGTGACATCACCTATTGTGAATGGTGGATCCTGTGTTATCTACTGTATATAGAGGTGTTATCAGTCATTGTACAGGAGGAGGAGGTGAGCTGTGACATCATCTTTTGTGAATGGTGGATCCTGTGTTATCTACTGTATATAGAGGTGTTATCAGTCATTGTACAGGAGGAGGAGGTGAGCTGTGACATCACCTATTATGAATGGTGGATCCTGTGTTATCTACTGTATATAGAGGTGTTATCAGTCATTGTACAGGAGGAGAAGGTGAGCTGTGACATCACCTATTGTGAACGGTGGATTCTGTGTTATCTACTGTATATAGAGGTGTTATCAGTCATTGTACAGGAGGAGGAGGTGAGCTGTGACATCACCTATTGTGAATGGTGAATCCTGTGTTATCTATTGTATATAGAGGTGTTATCAGTCACTGTACAGGAGGAGAAGGTGAGCTGTGACATCACCTATTGTGAATGGTGGATCCTGTGTTATCTACTGTATATAGAGGTGTTATCAGTCATTGTACAGGAGGAGGAGGAGGAGGTGAGCTGTGACATCACCTATTGTGAATGGTGGATCCGGTATTATCTACTGTATATAGAGGTGTTATCAGTCATTGTACAGGTGGAGGAGGTGAGCTGTGATATCACCTAGTGTGAATGGTAGATCCCTTGTTGTCTACTGTTTGTAGAGGTGTTATCAGCCATTGCGATCCTGTGTGTAATGAAAATTAGACTAATGAGAAGTCTTCTGTAAATAACAGGAAGTTTGAGTCTAACATGAGGCCCAGTGTGAGAATTGAAGAATTTCAGTTTTTTTCGCGTAGATAGGTAATTTTCTGAGGACATGTCCCTTTAAACCATGTAAGCAATTGTCTGATATTGTCTGGTATAATGTCATAAGAACAAATATAACAAATATATTTCCAATGTTAGTTGTTTTAAATACTATTGCGTATCCTGACTATTGTTTTCCAGTTTATTTATAAAGCTGATCAATCATTCAAATTTCCTGGTTAATTCTTTCTTTTAGAACATATTAAAGTTTGCATCGATGAGGATGGAAATCCCAGAAAGGTATTTATGGTTATCGCGGCTGCTGGGTACACATGAATTTATGACTTGGCCAATTTATGCGCTAAATATACTTATTTTTTTCCTATTTTCTAAAGAAGTAATGCAATTAAAATTTCAGATACTTCATGTTTCCATGCTATAGCGCTACAGAGTGCAACTTTTTTTGTCAGCTAACATTTTTTACCTAACCTGAACTAGTTTTGATCGAATGATACTTGCACTTATCAAAGGGAATCCATCAGCAGTTTTCTTGTTTTGTTATCTGACAGCAGCATAACATAGGGGCAGAGACCCTGATTCCAGTGATGTATCACTTAGTTAGCTGGGTGCAGCAGTTGTGATAGAATCAGTTTTCTCTGCTGCAGATCTATCAGAGCTTCGGAATGCTGAGCTGTGTATAACCCCGCCCACACCACTGATTGGCCACTGTATTGCCAATCAGTGCTGGAGGTGTGATTGGACTAGGAGGCACCAGACACCTAGTCCTGTAGTGATAATCTCCTGCTGATAAAACACTGATTTTATTGCAGCAGAAAAATACAGCAGAGTAAGTGACCTGCTGACAGAATCCCTTTAAGGAGACCAGTTGAGCATGTAGTCTTAGTGGCCATGCTCCATGCTCCTGTATCTGTGACCAAGGTTATAGCTCTTAAAGGATCAAAACTATATTTATATGGTAGCTACTTCCTACAGATGGCACCTACGGGCTTTCTTTCCTTTGGGAGAGAGCTAATTTGCATGTATTTTTCCCATAGTGCCTTGGCAGTAAAACCATAGTCAATTGGTCTCCAATGAAAGCCAGTGATCACCCAAAACAAGTGGAGCTTAGCTTCACATGTTAGGGTGGGCACCTCCAGTAGGTCTCATGAGCATGAATTAGATATAAAATTTGCATTCGTACATAAGGCAACAGGTGAAGAAATAGGCGCTCAATGTGGCGATACATGGCGCTCCTTGTACTGCCTGTGTAAGTGCGAATGTCATCGCTGGGCTCAACCTTGACTTACAAATCTCTAGGCAGCGTCTAGGGATCTATTGAAATGAAATATTTGAGAGTAGATTAGAGAGGTGAATATTCTATTCACACATATCTTAGAGGGACACAATACTTCTCACACTCCCACTGATGATTCACATGTGTGGCATCACGTCTGTAACTTGTTCCAACTTTCTAGCAAAGTCCAGAGGTTGCATCTAACCTGGCTGACTCCACCATAAGGCACCGAAACAAAGGGAAATAGTACCTGGACAGTTATGCTGAAAAACTACATCTGTCTCCAAGTCTATATATATATTTATATACAGTTAGGTCCATATATATTTGGACAGAGAAAACATTTTTCTAATCTTGGTTCTAGACATTACCACAATGAATTTTAAACAAAACAATTCAGATGCAGTTGAAGTTCAGACTTTTAGCTTTCATTTGAGGGTATCCACATTAAAATTGGATGAAGGGTTTAGGAGTTTCAGCTCCTTAACATGTGCCACCCTGTTTTTAAAGGGACCAAAAGTAATTGGACAATTGACTCCAAGGCTATTTCGTGGGCAATCCCTTCGTTATATCATTCTCAATTAAGCAGATAAAAGGCCTGGAGTTGATTTGAGGTGTGGTTCTTGCATTTGGAAGGTTTTGCTGTGAAGTAAACATGCGGTCAAAGGAGCTCTCCATGCAGGTGAAACAAGTCATCCTCAAGCTGCAAAAACAGAAAAAACCCTTCTGAGAAATTGCTACAATATTAGGAGTGGCAAAATCTACAGTTTGGTACATCCAGAGAAAGAAAGAAAGCACTGGGGAACTCATCAATGCAAAAAGACCTGGGCGCCCACGGAAGACAACAGTGGTGGATGATCGCAGAATAATCTCCATGGTGAAGAGAAACCCCTTCACAACAGCCGACCAAGTGACCAACACTCTCCAGGAGGTCGGCGTATCAATATCCAAATCTACCATAAAGGGAAGACTGCATGAAAGTAACTACAGAGGATTCACTGCACGGTGCAAGCCACTCATAAGCATCAAGAAGAAAAAGGCTAGACTGGACTTTGCTAAAAAACATCTAAAAAAGCCGCACAGTTCTGAAAGAACATTCTTTGGACAGATGAAACCAAGATCAACCTCTACCAGAATGATGGAAAGAGAAAAGTATGGTGAAGGCGCGGTGCAGCTCATGACCCAAAGCATACCACATCATCTGTAAAACACGGCGGAGGCAGTGTGATGGCGCGGGCATGCATGGCTGCCAGTGGCACTGGGTCACTAGTGTTTATTGATGATGTGACACAGGACAGAAGCAGCCGAATGAATTCTGAGGTCTTCAGAGACATACTGTGTGCTCAGATCCAGCCAAATGCAGCAAAACTGATTGGTCGTCGTTTCATACTACAGATGGACAATGACCCAAAACATAAAGCCAAAGCAACCCAGGAGTTTATTAAAGTAAAGAAGTGGAATATTCTTGAATGGCCAAGTGAGTCATCTGATCTCAACCCAATTGAGCAGCATTTCACGTGTTAAAGACTAAACTTCAGACAGAAAGGCCACAAACAAACAGCAACTGAAAACCACCGCAGTGAAGGCCTGGCAGAGCATCAAAAAGGAGGGAACACAGCGTCTGGTGATGTCCATGAGTTCAAGACTTCAGGCAGTCATTGCCAACAAAGGGTTTTCAACCAAGTAATAAAAATGAACATTTTATTTAAAATTATTGAATCTGTCCAATTACTTTTGGCCCCTTTAAAAACAGGGTGGCACATGTTAAGGAGCTGAAACTCCTAAACCCTTCATCCAATTTTAATGTGGATACCCTCAAATGAAAGCTGAAAGTCTGAACTTCAACTGCATCTGAATTGTTTTGCTTAAAATTTATTGTGGTAATGTCTATAACTAAAATTAGAAAAATGTTGTCTCTGTCCAAATATATATGGACCTAACTGTATATATATATATTTACAATTATTAATAATTAGGGATTCTGTGGCTCTTGTGTATATAAAGAGATTCCGACAATTTTACAAAATGTACACGGAACTTTCAGACAACTTGATCCCATTTCCTAGATACTGTGATAAATAGATAATCTACAAATCATTTGATCCAAAAGATATTTTTTTTTTACCCCCCAAAAATTACTCAAGAGTGACGACCACTAGGTGTCTCCGTCCGTCTGTTTTCTGCCAAGTATAATATGCAGCGTCATCTAGAGAGATTACTGGAAGTGTAGGATGGGCCTTTGTCTTTCTACAGGAAGTAGAGGGGTGGGTCTTTGTCTATACAGGAAGTGGGGGCTCTTTGTCTTTCTATAGGAAGTAGAGGGGGGATCTTTGTGTCTACAGGAAGTGGGTGTAGGTCTTTGTCTTTCTACAGGAAGTAGAGGGATGGGTCTTTGTCTCTATAGGAAGTGAGGGTGGGTCTTTGTCTTTCTACCGGAAGTAGAGGGATGGGTCTTTGTCTCTATAGGAAGTGAGGATGGGTCTTTGTCTTTCTACCGGAAGTAGAGGGATGGGTCTTTGTCTTTATAGAAAGTGAGGGTGGGTCTTTGTCTTTCTACAGGAAGTAGAGGGGTGAGTCTTTGTCTTTACAAAAAGTGGGAGTGAGTCTTTGTCTCTACAGGAAGTGGGAGAGGGTCCATGCCATTCTACAGGAAGTGGGGGTGGCTCTTTGTCTTTCTACAGGAAGTAGAGGGGTGGGTCTTTGTCTCTACAGGAAGTGGGAGCGGGTTTTTGTCTCTACAGGAAGTGGGAGGGGGTCTATGCCACTTTACAGGAAGTGGGGGTAGGTCTTTGTCTTTCTACAGGATGTAGAGGGGTGGGTCTTTGTCTACAGGAAGTGGGAGTGGTTCTTTGTCTTTCTACAGGATGTAGAGGTGTGGGTCTTTGTCTGTACAGAAAGTGGGAGTGGGTTTTTGTCTTTCTACAGGAAGCAGGGACTGGTATTTGCCTCTCTATAGAAAGTGGGGTGGGTCTTTATCTTTTTACTGGAAGTAGAGCGACAGGTCTTTGTCTCTACAGGAAGTGTAGGGCAGGTCTTTGTCTTTCTACAGGAAGTGGGAGCGGTTCAGTGTTTTTCGCCTCCTACTCTCCTGACTGTCAAATTGCATGCATATATAATAGAGAGAAGGACTTTCAGTTCAGGGCAGGCTGGCCATTGGTCAACAGCATGGGCAATGCATGCTGGGAAGTGAGAGAAAGGAAGTTCTGGCTTCTATGATACTGACAGAAGGCTGATGAAGAGAATACATTCATTCAGTAGATGGGAGGTTAAAGGGCGGGAGATTGGGTACAGTTCTTGACCATATATTAGTATGTGCACCAAGGGCAGCTTTTACTGGTTGTCAGAGGTGTAGTAAGACCATGTTTTTCTCCAGCTTTTGTGTTAAAGGACAGGTACATTTTAAGATCTAATAAGGCTTGACAAAGGACCATGTAGGTCTGAAACATGTTGCCTGGGAGTGCAGCGCATATTTATATTCTGCCTTTTTAATTTTTGTGCCAACCATTTGTAAATTCTTGGATAAATTGTCCATAAGTATTAAAAAAATATTGGCAACTGTAGGGTACAGTAAGGGCACAAAGAGGTTAGACTGAGGCATAATAAGGTTCCAGTATTTACTCTGATGTCTCATTGGCCAGTCGTCACCTAGATCTGTGTCCCGTTTACCATAAAGTTCCATCCACTTGAATGTTTCCTGCGTTTTGTCATGTAGACCGGAGATATGTGGACGCTACAAGACTCATGTCACAAAGTCACATGTCTGGATGGTGGCATAACCAAACTAAGTAACACTGGAGTAGACTGTACGAAGATACCACAACCGATGTGTGACAACGATCTACCCGCCATAAAGATGAAGGAGAGGTGCGGGTGTCGATGGGTGTGCCCGTGTAAGTGATGCATCTACATTTTTCAATCTTGACAGATGGAGTAAGCCACTTTTTTTAGCGAGAGCTCAACCCAAAAGTTTTAAAATGTTCATTTTGCAAAGAAATTACCCTTTTCTTTAGTAACTGATGATTTGCCAATTGAAAAAGTGTCAACCAAAATGGAAACACTTTCTGTAGTGTTTACAAAAATAGGACAGAAAAATGGCAGCCATGTGTTACTTCATTTCATCCCTTGATTTAACCTGAAAATGGTCGAGAGAGGTTAGAAAATGTAGAGTAACAAATGACTCCAGTGTCACACAACCCCCAAGATTTGCCTGTAATCTGTAGCCAGGGAGGCACTTAGGTCTACACTGGAGCTTTATGCAGAAAACGGTAGATTTTCAGTAAAGATTATTTACCGGTTTTATTTTAGTTGCACAAGAGCAATGCAAAAAAATTGCTGAGAAAATGGACATACTTTTTAAAGGTGAACCTGTCATGTCCAAAACACTACTACCTGCAGATATAGGGTTAATCGGGTGGTAAATAATGTTAAAATCCTGCTTGGTCACCTTACTGGAGCAGCAGCTATAGGGAAAAAATGAACTTCTTTCCTCCCTGAAGCCGCTGACTTCTAGTCCTTGGCGCACAGATCGGTTACACTCCCCGCTCACTACAGAGTTTGCGGGTTTAGTCATTCTCTTGCAATTTGATTGACAGCTGGCTCTGCACACACAAACACACACATGCTATAGAGTCGGCTGTCAATCAGTGTTTCGGGGAGTGATTACAGCCCACTCACTTTAGGGTGTAGTGATTGCAATCGCTCCATGAATGCTGCCTATTAGTGATGACCAAATGTGCTCTGATAAAGTGTTACCCGAGCATGTTCGGGTGCTAACCGAGTGTCTTCGGCAAGTTCAAAAAATATGTTCGAGTTCCTGTGGCTGCATGTTTTGCGGCAATCCCTGCATGGGTTGCGGCTGTCGAACAGTTACGAGACATGCAGGTGCGGGAACTCAAACATATCATATTTTTCGAGTGTGCTGAAGTCCCTCCGTTAGTACCCGAACATGTTCGGATAACACCTTGACCAAGCATGTTTGCTCATCACTGCTGCCTATAACTGGAAGCGAGCGGCAACAGGGAGGATATAAGTTCATTTTCTCCCTGTAGCTGCTTGTCCAGTAGACACAGGTTTTAAATGCAATTTACCTGCAGATTTATCCCATAATTTGGAGATAACGGTTCTTTTTAAAGGGTTATTCCACAGGAGAGGTGATCACTAGGAGTCAGACCACCAATCTTGAGAACGTAGTTCTTAAACAACCTATTAGAATAGAGCAGTGATCATTCATTATCAGTAGAACTGCCCGGGATCCCATTCAGTTCCGTAGATTTACACAACCTGTTGATTTTACAACACAAATTTTTGCCAAAATTTTGTTGAACTTTTGGCGCATTTCAAGCCATGCCTTATACTTGACACGGTAGATAATGAATGGAGGCACTCCATTCTATATTGGTATTTCAGAGCTTCATTCTCGAGATCGGTGATCATCTTAGTTTGAAGGATATCATTTTGCCTCTGGTGCTGAACTCGAGGTGACAATGCCATGCTGAATTAATTTCTTAAAAAAACAGAGTGACCCAAAATATTGTACATGTAATACAATCGTATCTTCTCGTTCCCTCCTCAGGTATTTGTAAGGGAAGTTCCAGCCGACACATTGTCACCTTTGATGGACTTAATTTCAAACTTCTCAGTAATTGCTCCTATGTGTTGTTTAATGACCCAAAAAACAATCTGGAGGTCATACTACAGAATGGTAAATGTGGGTCATCGAGTGGTCAGACCTGCATGGATTCAGTGAGTGTGAAGTACAACGGAGACACTGCGAAGCTCTCATACAATATGCAGGTAAGCGAACGATCTTTCTATCTTCTTAATTGTTTCTTGCCTGGGTATAAAAATCCCAACATTTTAAAGACAATGTTCTGCAAATTTACGGAATGATTACAAAGTGGGAGGGATATTCTGAACCTTCATAAGTTATCTGCACCAGAAGCAACAAAAATTACCATCCTTCTCCGGAGGACCAGATACATCCGTGTAATACATAGACAACCCATTGATTTGGATGAACAACATGTAATTCCTAGTTTCACCTCTGGGAGTGCTGCAGGAAAATTGTACAGTTATTCATCACAGATCAGAGCTGATCACTGGGATTTCGAGTAGGGGGAAACTTTTGTGATAAGCTTATTAGGGATTGTCCAAAACAGAGTTCCAGGAAAGAAAAAAAATTGCCGAAATTAAAGTGTTCTAGTACCATAAAAGAAGGAAGTTTGAAGCTGAGGTTTTCAGAATGGATATATAAAGATGGTGATCATGGGGGACATTTAAAATAAAAATAAGACTCTAAATAGAATAAATCATTTTGGGATACTCACTTCCTCTAATTCCTGTTTCTCCCTATCTGACATCTGGTAAATCCTACAAGGTCCCCGCTGGTCTCTGTTTCCTGATTCAGGATAAATGGCTCTTTTGCCAATGAGTCATCACAGGAGTGACGTACCTCGGTCAGAGTTTGGTTGAGCGCCATTTCCTGATTGTTGAGATGGACCAGCAGTTGAGGCTGGTGGGGGACCTGGGTGAAACTCAATAGAGAGGCAGTGAGGGAGGGGGGAAGATAAGTATTCATGCTCCTATTTTTTTTCAACTCACTCAGAGCCTTTTAAAAAGGTGTGGCCATGAACTGGGTGCACTGTTACACCCCTTCAATTTGTGTCTTGGGAGACTGCACTAGTTTGTGATAGATTGCTCGTTCCTATTCAGCACCCCAGAGTCCTGGTCGTTGCAGTAATGTCGCTCTGCCACTAAGGGGAGTGATGTTATGTCTGATTGCACTAAAGGAGCAGCCTGGGAGAGCTCCAGGGAGGACCTGTCAGGGGTGGGTTCCTGGCAGGTACCTAGCAGAAAGAGTAGAACGTGACAGAGCCGCGCCTGCACTACCTTGCGGCGGCATCCTAAGAAAGGACACGAAGAGAAGGATATCGTGGAGAAGTGAGAAACGAGATCAACGCACAAAGGAGAGCCAGTAGGAGTCGTGCCCCGAGAACGGCAACATCCTACTGAGGCGCGTAGCCGGTGGCCGAAACACCGAGGAAGTAACTGACTCCAAGCATTACTTCAAATACCGCAGGACAGTTGATTATAGGTTGGCTGTCTACCATACATCACCTAAGAAGACATAGGGGCAAGCGTGGAGAGGGGCGTCTCTAGGGTCCCAGAATAGCTCCGAGCCTTCCCGTCAAATGGGTGCGTCCTATCCAGATAAACTTGGGGGACGGAGAGAGAGAGAGAAAGAACGAACACGAAAGTTGTGAGGACTATCCCGAATGCTCAGCAGGGAAGAATTACAACACACAGGCGCTAGTGGTAGGCACTGATTTCCACCTGCAAAGGGAACTCTGGATGTGCCTTCGGACCGGCCGGTCTCAGACAGCCCAGTTAGCAGTGCTCTGGATTGAGGATCCCGAAGTCTTCAGTAAAAGTTAAAGAGACTGCAACCCTGTGTCCTCATTATTAACTGCGCCTCACACCATCGCCACCTACACTACTGGGAAGCCCTGGGGATATACTTCACCTGTGGGAAGGTATACCATCTAGCTGCCATCACATCACCCCAGTGGACCCCAAGCAGCGTCGGTCACCCTGACCGAATACCACAGGTGGCATCACGAAACCTTGGCTGACTTTCATCACCCCTTTTATTGGACGCCCCTTAGCAGGGTCACGGACCGGGTCCAGCCACCGTGACAATCCTAGAACTGAGACAGAGAGGACCGGTACCGAGTATCCCTGCGTCTGGGGGCGCTTCACCTACATTTTGACTTCGCTGGCTGCTTGAACACACATTAGCTGGGCGCTTTCTCCATCTTGGTTCCTTTCTGCTGATGCTGCCCATACACCCGGTAGCATCATCCATTGAGATCCAGGTAGGACAATGCACCCAGCCACTGTGGCCTTCACAGCCAGTGTCGGTGCGCATGTGCACACACATAGGGTAACGTGTACTCTAGGAGCGAGCGCTGTCCATCACAAGTTAGACACAAAGACGTAATTGAGGAGGCATATTGGTGAACCTAAGTCATGGTCACGCCATGGGTGCTCCGAACACCCCTTATTTGGATATGGATTCAAAGTTATTTTCACGGGCGCCGTACCAATACCTAGTAAAGTGTTAGAAGTGAATTCACGACTATAAAAATTATACTATCAGTGTATAGTTAGTCTAAAAGGCATTTTGGGGGTGATATATTCCCTTTAGAAGAGCATCCAGATATGGAGCGGGCTCAGCACTTTTAAGCCTCCTCCATACAATTCCTCTCGAGATCTGCCATACCTATACGGTAGATGTTTCGAACAGTGGAGGGCGCTAGACAGTGAGCTGTGATGATCTTGTCTGGGACTTTCCAAGTCACAGACCTATAGCAGCTGTGTAGTCTGCCGCCATTAGCGACTCGAGACTGCAGACAGTCACATAAACAGCGAATAGAATGGGGATCACATTTGCGCACCACCCTTGCATTTACAAATAATACAGAATATTTGACCTTGAAATAACATTGATTAATAACTTTAAGTTTAGTGTCCTATTCATAAATATCCCTCACCTTATTACGATATTTTCTCGTTAAATTCTAATTCTCCTCAGAGGCTCCGTAGTCACAGCACCCAATATAAAATCCTGCTTGCTGACTTCTCCCCGACCTCTGGCTGGATGACTGCAGTGTGTGAGTAATCTCCAGTGAACAATGATGCACAGTGAAAAACATCCCAAACAGCTAGAACATAACTGCTCACAAAGTGCTAAGGAAAACATTGCTTTACAACGCCGGCCGAGATTAAATGGATTATTGCCAGTTTCTACAAGCGCTCGTAGGCTTCCATACGTTCTCTGTGACTTACGTTAGAAATATGTTTTGCTTCGACTTTTGGTTAATTAATTTTTTCTAGATTTTTAGTACAAAATGGACTTTTCCACTTTTACTGAACAAAAAACCAACAAAAATTACAATGACAGTATACTGTGACTATAGCAGGATTTTCGTAGAAGTATTAGGCCGGAATCACAAAATTCTGTCCGAGTCTCCCTGCCGAGAGTCGCACGAGTGTAATGCGAGTGTCACGTGGGTACAATCTGATTTTTCACACCTAGCATCCGATTTAAATCTGAATGTAGTGTGATTGCTATCCGACTGCAATGCGATTTTAACACGAGCTTTTACATTAAGCAATTCTCTATGTCATTCCCCAATTTTCCAACGGCGCTCACATTGATGTCAGAAAGGTGCAGTGAGATCGTTGGCTGTGAACTCCCAGGACCTGTCTGATGGCACCGCAAGCAGGAGAACTTTCTCACGCTCGTGTTGCCGTCAGACAGGGAATGGGAGTTCACAGGGAGACACTGAGCACACGCTGCTCAGTGTGTGTCTGCTGAATGACAGGCTGTATGGTCGCATCATGCAACCATGCAGCCAGCCATCTAGATGTAGCAGAGCTAGACCCTTTGTGGGACAAATTGATTATCATCATCTCTGCAGAAAGGTGAGAAATATTGTTGTTTGTTTTTTTAACTCTTTTGTAGAAGACAATGGCATCTGTGGAATGGGCGAGGTCAAAAGTGTGGTTTAATTAAGATTAATTAAAGGAGTCTGTGTCATTCTTTCAAATGAATGACTTTTTTCTGTGTGTATGTGTTTTTGTACGATATGACTATGGGGTTAGTAATGGGGGTATCTTATTGATGCCTCTCCATTACTAACCTCAGGGCTTGATGTCACCTGACAATACAAGGTGACATCAACCCCCCAATTATCACCCCACTTGCCACCACTACAGGGCAAGTAGGAAAAGTGAGTCTCAGTGCCAGAATTGGCGAATCTTAGAGATGCGCCTTTTCTGGGGAGGCTGAGAGCTGATGTTTATAGCCTGGGGGAGCCAGTATCCATGGCCCCTTCCTAGGCTATTAATATCAGCCCACAGTTGTCTGCGTAGCCTTTGCTGGATATTAATTATAGGGGGACCCTACATCATTTTTTTTAGGGTCCCTCATTTTAATAGCCAGTAAAGGCTAAGTATACAGTTGTGATCTGATATTAGTAGCCTGAGAAGCTCCAGGGGTATTACCCCCTTCCCAGGCTATAAACATCGGCCCCCAGCTGTCAGCTTTTCCTCTCCTGGTAAAGAAAATTACATCTCTTCTATCCTGTCGGCTTCTGCTGTGACTTTACACTACGCAGCTGCTGAATTGCTAAATTTTCTTCTATCTATCTATGTAATATATACAGTATACATATATACAGTATGTGTGTCACTGACATCTATATATCTATGTATCCTATGTGTATATGCTAGAGGGATCAAATACTTATTTCTCACTGCAAAATGCAAAGAAATTTATATAATTTATACAATGTGATTTTCTGGATTTTATTTTTGATATTCTATCTCTAAATGTTAAAATTCACCTACCCTTAAAATTATAGACTGTTCATGTCTTTGTCAGTGGGCAAACTTACAAAATCAGCAAGGGATCAAATACTTATTTCCCACATTGTATCCATTCTATCTATTCAGTGTGATTTTACTGTATGCAGCACACAAATTACTGGCTTACTAAAGGATATCTGTGCATAAAAATCGGACAGCACTCGCATGGTCCGGATGCTGGGCAATTTTTTTCTTGCACCCATAGGCTTGCATTGGAGAGTCTCGGCCAAGTCTCAGTGACCATCGCAGCCTGCTGCGATTTTACATGCATGCCGAATACACCTGAGAAATAAAGCGTTGATGTAAGCTGCCCCATAGATTAACACTGGGCCGAGTGCTCTGCTATGTTTTCTCGCATAGAACTCGGCCGCATTCGACGGTAATGTGACCCCAGCCTTAGAAGAAGAACTATAGATTAGAAACCATGCCATGGAGAGTCTCCATTCTTTGTGGGTGCTCCGAGCATATTGTGGATGGTATCTGTGCAGCAGCTATGACTTGGAGGAGACAAGTATTGTAAAGACACATCATTTCTGGTAGGCTGTCGTCACATGGTGGGTAGAGTTGAGCAAAAAAATTTGCATGACCCTGGTGCCACGGCTACATAAAGACTATGGCTGTTGGAGCAGAGCCCTGCAAACCTCCTCCTACCTAACGGTATCCCTTCCGATTGGAGAAGGTGCTATGGATGTCAGCAAATAGGAGGACGTTCACCGGGCTCTAGTTCGAATGCTTCGAGCTACTGACATGGCACCTTGGACTAGGATACTGCAAATCTTTTTGCTCCGCTCTAATGCTGGAACTTATAATTCTGCGTCATCTGCAGATGCAAACTTATACTTCCCAAATTAGAGTTGGTAGCATAACCATGTTTGAATTCTGCCTACCTTACTGTTAACGCCACCAATCCATTAAGAATGCCCACTTTAGCGACACTTTTCATTTTTAGGAACCCTGCCCCTTTTCCGGCCTAGAACAGTCCTGAATTCTCTGAGATTTTGTCTAAAAAAATTTGGACTATACCATGATATTTGGGACTTTTGGAAAAATATGCATAAGTAGGAGACCTCCATCATAGAGACATGTATGGGGGAATTTATCATGGCCTGTGTGGCCTAAAAATAACATTTGGGTAAGTCCAAATATTTACCCAACGTTTTACTCCATCCTAGTCACTCCTAAGAAGTTGACAAGGCTTAGCATGAGGAGCTGGACAGGTAGGGTATGGGACAACTGTGAGAGCTGGGTCAAGAGGAGATGGGATTGCCACGAGGAGTTGAACAGGGAGATGCTGGACCTATGAAAAGGAGCTGGGCAGAGAGGAGCTGGGCCCACCCTGAGTAGCCGGGCCCACCAAGTCCTAACATATTTACTATAATTTGGAGTAAATTAGAGTGGAAATCTATGCCAGGTTATAGGGCACAAAGCGTGTTGTCAGGGGATGCTGGGATTTGTAGTTTTTAACTGCCATAGAGGCACACGTAGGAAACCAATGCCATAGCGGAACATAACTTTGTGTAGGTTGACAGGGCAGCAGGTTGTCAGGCACTGGGGAACTACTGGGTATGGACTATGGTCATAGAGACACACAATTTTCTGTAGCCTATCATTACTGTAACCCAGTAAAGCATGCTGGGAATTGTAATGTTGCCACAGCTGGGGAATTACGGGTGGCAAACCATATATTCCATCTTGAGAAAACTCATTTATATTTGAATAGGGTACAGGTACAATAAAAATGCCCCTAAAAGTAGGCTGTAAGATGCTTTATAGTAAGGTCTACATTCGGCATCTAGCCTTGGAGGATCTCAATGATTTCTATTCCTCTTCACTTTGGCATGGAGGCAGAGAAATGACAACCACTTTAAGCGCCACATCAGAATCCACTCCTTTGAACATCCCCATGAGTCTAAAGGTAAAGAAGAGCAATGGGGTCTTCAGTGTTAAAAATATAAAATAGGCATTACCGGCTTACTATATGTTCTTCTTCATAACTCTTAGGTCTCTGTGAATGGAGAGCTGGTCCAAGTGCCATACAATAACACCTTCGAGGTGGCCGTTTTTGGAGCCATCATGCATAATATTAAAATTCCTGAACTGGGATTTGCATTTACATTTACACCAATAAACAATGAATTCATACTTGAATTTATCCCTCATGGCTTCTCGACAAAGACTTCAGGACTTTGTGGTAAGTTATCCTAGTGTGTGTCTCTCTCTCTACTAAACGTGTGCCCAGATCTTCCATACCTTTCCTTCTGGCTCAAGATATACTGATATGCCAGATGGCGTTACCGACTGGCGTTACCATTGGATGTTGAGTAACACAACATTGTTATTTTCTCAAAGTTAGTTATCTTGTGCCATCTGTCATCTCAGGATATCTCGAGCCAAGAGGAACGGTAAAGAAGAAGAAGAGCCAATTACAAGGTCAAAAGAAGTAAACCCAACCTAAGTCCTATAAAAAACCAGGGCACTTTTTGTTTTAAGGAGTCATGATTGCAGCCCAAATCACCCATTCATCTCTTGAATAGGGCACTGGTAGTAGAAAAGCATAATGGCAATTTATAGTAAATCCTCTAAGCACTTAGGGTCAAGAGTACAGGAAACAGCATTGAGTATAAAACTAGGCTTTCTACTTCTTTTTCATTTCCTCCTGTGGTCTCCAACACGAGGCAGACTGTTTGAAATTTTAATCCCACCCATCCGCTTAGGGCTGACTATTCTACCCAATTGTTAAACAGATATAATAAGGCATTGAGAACATTATTTTTTAAACAGGGTTCTTTTAAGTAGTAGTCACTCTACATCATTTACGGCCCAAAACTATTTCTTGATCTACCAGTAAGAGATATTGAGCAATACTGTAGATTTTGATGTTGGACCACATGAATATTGTTCCTCCTGCCTTTCACGAAGTAGAAGAAAAATTGCCCCTTGTAGCTTTCTATGGGAGCAGAAGGGTCATGTCTGTAGAAATCAGTCATGGCAGTGGAGAAACTAGATCTACCAAAGTCAGACCCTTCAAAAAGTAGATGTTATTTTATCAAAAAGTTTGGTCTCTTCCAACTGTGTCTGACGACAAGGAAGCATTTTACTATTTGGCTCAATGATCTTTGGAACATTTTTCCACCATGACTGCCCACTCAGAATCATTTTTCTTTTTTGCTCTTCTGTAAACAGGAATATGTGACCACAACCCAGTTAATGACTTCACGCTCAGGGACGGCTCAGTTACAAGAGACAGCAGCAAATTCGTAAAAGAATGGACCCTGGTCGATGACTTTGGAAGAACATGCGAAACCAAACTGGATGACGCGTGTAGCCAATCTCCAAGTCATCAGTGCACCATTCTGCTTTCGGAAACATTCCAGCAATGCCACTCCAAGATTCAACCAAGTGATTATTTTAAACTATGTCAAGAAGCCAGCTGTCATGGTCAAGATCCATGCGAGATCATTGCAAGTTACAGCCACCACTGCCACCTCCATGGAATCTGTGTAAACTGGAGATCATCAGGCGTTTGCCGTGAGTATAACCAATTTTAGCTTAAGCAAATTCAAGTCTAGAAAGCAAGAACAATCAAATGTAGGTGGTAGATAGAGATATATGGTTTCCTTATAAGAGCTTTCACATATCTTACATTTCTGACTTATCCATATATGTACAGTAGTTGCGGGTCTCGCCAATGGAACCTGCATCTATCTCGAGAAAGGGACCCGTCACGTATTGTTTTCAGTGGAGAGTTGGTTTGACGTTTTCACAAGTTTCACAGATGTTATTATGTGTCCTAGGAAGGGAACACTTAAGGTTCAAATAATCAAGTCCAGTTTAGATAAGGGGGGTGTGCTGAAGTCAGACACGACTGCTTTATTAAGATGCACACAGGTGGACCTCTATGTACCTTGCCACACATCTTACTCCAGTTAGAGTAGCTTGTCGTAACTTGTGGCGTAAGGTACATCTTGTCATAAATTAGATGAGATTTGGTGTCATGCCCCGGGTTCCTATTTTGGCAGAGCTGGTTGAAACTGGCGTGAGAACACCAACGGTCTCAAGATTGTGCCAAAAATGTATGACTTATCAAGGACCTTTTTTCCCGGATTTCTGACGAAAACACTTTTATGAATCGGGGCCAAAATAATCTTTTTGACAAACCCTTCCAACAAGTTGGCATTGTCCAACGTAATTAGTACTGTGGACCAGTGAATGTGATTGTATAATGTATATTGTGTACAACGTGATCAATATTCTGGATAACGTCACTCTATCTGATAAAATTACACAAACTGAAAAAAGTGAATTACGGTATATAACGCTATCATAAAAGTGTGGGGTGTAAGTACATTCCCAGCACGAGATTTCACCATCTTGGGATTTTCCTTTTTTCAGTTTCTGTTTCTCGCTCTCCTTCTTCCCAGAGCCATAACTTATTTATTTTTCCATCAATATGGCCATGTGAGGGCTTGTTTTTTGTGAGACAAGTTGAACTTTTGAACGACACCATTGATTTTACCATATAGAGTACTGAAAAACGAGAACAAAATTCCAAGTGCCGTGAAATTGCTAAAAAAGTGCAATACCACAATTTATTTATTTTTTTATCCTGTTCCCTAAATGCTAAAACTGAATCCGAACATCTCTAGGTTCTTTTTTTATTTAAGTTATGAAAAAAAATCAAACATTTATAAAAAAAAGGCGCCATTTTGCGAGACCCATAGCGTCTCCATTTTTCGTCATCTGGGGCTGGGTGAGGGCTTATTTTTTGCAAGCTGATGGGTTGGTATGTCATTGCCGATCTGCTATGATCTCCGCCTCGTGGTCAGCCTTCTCTTTTTTTTCCCTTTTTCAAGCACATTATATTATAAAATAAATAGTTATGCTTCCTCAGCTGCCCAGGAGCTGTGGTATGATCCCGTACCAGAAGGAGCACATGTATAAGATTATCTCAGCACAGGAACATTTTTTTTCTGTGGAATTAATTATTATTCCAAGATCTATTGATTAAACTTTGTTCATGTGACAACCCATTTTAGCATCCTTATTTTACCAATGCTCAGGCTGTCTCTCATTGGCGCAAGTCATTTTGTGAAACAGGGTATGTACTGATCCGACCAACCTGAGAGCAGTTATCCCATTTATTAGATATTGGAATAAGTCTTGCAGGGAGGCTGAGGGGTGGAGGATGCTAGCCCACCCAGTTACACGGGGGAGGGACATGGAAGGTTTAAGAGCAGAGGACACTTGGAGAGACACTGAGGCAGAACAGAGGAAGATGACTAACTAAGGAACTAAGGAAGAGGGCATATGCCAGCCAGAGGGGAGCAAGCACACGCTTTCTGGGGGCTGCCCGGAAACTAAGTCTTGGACCTGCGGAACGCTGAGCCCCCCGGCTTCCACAAGCAACCTTCAACCTGGTAAATTGACCTCCAGCTTTATACCTTTATGCCTTGTATTATTATTGTTATATTTTACTCTGACTGTAACTCTTGATATATTTTGACTGTATATTCCTTGTAATTACCTAGTGCGCCATTAAGGCAATTAAATCATAAATTAATTTTGGGCTAGGGTACATTATTCATCACTGTTGAAAGTGCCATCAATGGCTCTTGATTACACGGGCTCCCAGAGCTTGTACCCATGTTCTCACACATGGTTCCTGAACCTATGGTTAGGAAGATGCACGGGATACTGTTCCCAAGTTTATTAATTGGGCATAGTTGTTTGGGTACTATACGGTGGCGGTAATTAATGACTGGGAACGATATGGTACACCACAAGTGAAAAAGAAAATATCAATAGAAAGTACCGAAGAGTTCATACTATTGTGGTGGACAGTCACAACACATGTAGGGATTGCTTAACAAAAGGTAATCCCTACATGTGTTGCGGCTGTTGAACAGCCGCGAGACACGCAGCCGCGGGGACTGGAACGTAGTATTCGAGCACACTGAAGACACTTGGTTCCCACCTGAGCATGGCGGATAACACCTTATCCGAGCACACTCGCTCATCACTAGTCCCCTCTGACCACTGGAAGATACCAGAAACCCCCTGCCGATTTCCATCACCTCATGAGATGCTACTGAATTCCCGCTTGTATCCGTATTCACTCTGTCGCTGCATGTCTTTACCGGAGTCACCCACACAACTACTCGAGGGTTTTTCCTCATTTACTGCTTTCAAATATGTGACTGAAGGGATAACAACGCCTGATGTCATTTATCTTCTTCGAGGAAGACTTTACCTCATCGCTGTAGGAATCCTCCTCGTCTCATACCACGGCGGCCGTGTCACCGCACGCAGCTACGTCTTCTCACAATTCCCAAAACACAATTAAACTTGACATTATGGAAGTTTACGAGTCTTTTATCCTACTTCTCATTCCATAAATGTCACGGGCCTTTCTGAATTTTTATATTTTCTCAAAGATTTGCTGAAATACAACATCACATATTTCGCGATTTAATTTTTATACCTGTAAAGTTTTAAAATATCATAATATTTTTCTTTTTTAAAAAATCACTTTAATGCCTTTTGCTTTTTACTATCCAAATTACACCATTATTTTTTTATTTGGACACTTTCCATCTCTTAATTCATACTGTTACTATCACATGGCTTCCAATGCTTGTTCACACCACGATTTCTCATACGTTGTAGGAAATAGGGGTAATGGAAACCTTCCTTGGTTTTCTGTACATTTATTTGCTAATATGGTGGAGAAAGCCTTGGTCACCGTCTGCCCGACTGGAAAAAACACGTATCCCTTCAACATGGACCTCTATAGTAGCCACATTGGTTGGCTTTAGTTTATTGTACATTCTTGCTGCTCAGTATGGTGCCACCTTTTTGGAAGAATACTGTAAGCCATAAGAGTTCTAGTACTCTGATATTTATTGATTGAATAGTTTTTTTGGGCTCAATTGTTTAGATCCTTTAATACAAGTCCATCAAAATAGTCTAGGGTACAGAACCAGTCACAGTCACACATGCATGAGAGTCACTGTGAACATCTTGCACTTTTCCGGTGCCATTCTCTACTTGCTCTACTGATCAGAAGGGATCCAAGCAGGGCCGGACTGGCCATACTGTGATGGAGCACAAAGTTGCTGACTCTTGTAGAAAATCTTCCTTTCCTCCATCCAGGGTAATATTAGTGATATATCCCCTGTTATGAAAGGCAATTCAGTACCACAATGGACATAGCGGTCAGAACACATACAGTGATCTGACAATAACCCAAAATCATAGAACGAGCTCTGAGACGTGGGAACTCTGCAGACCGCAATCCCTAATCCTCTCCAAACAACACTAGAGGCAGCCGTGGATTGCGCCTAACTCTGCCTATGCAACTCGGCACAGCCTGAGAAACTAACTAGCCTGAAGATAGAAAATAAGCCTACCTTGCCTCAGAGAAATACCCCAAAGGAAAAGGCAGCCCCCCACATATAATTACTGTGAGTAAGATGAAAAGACAAACGTAGGGATGAAATAGATTCAGCAAAGTGAGGCCCGACTTTCTAAACAGAGCGAGGATAGGAAAGATAACTTTGCGGTCTACACAAAACCCTAAAGAAAACCACGCAAAGGGGGCAAAAAGACCCTCCGTACCGAACTAACGGCACGGAGGTACACCCTTTGCGTCCCAGAGCTTCCAGCAAAACAAATAGACAAGCTGGACAGAAAAAATAGCAAACAAATAGCAAAGAAGCACTTAGCTATGCAGAGCAGCAGGCCACAGGAATGATCCAGGGAAAAACAAGTCCAACACTGGAACATTGACAGGAAGCATAGATCAAAGCATTAGGTGGAGTTAAGTAGAGAAGCACCTAACGAGCTCACAAGATCACCTGAGGGAGGAAACTCAGAGGCCGCAGTACCACTTTCCTCCATAAACGGAAGCTCCCAGAGAGAATCAGCCGAAGTACCACTTGTGACCACAGGAGGGAGCTCTGCCACAGAATTCACAACAATCCCCATCTGGTTCATGGGGATGGGGACAACATGGGCCTGTGTGATTTAAAATGACAGGGCACTGAAAGTATCTTGACCAAGTAATCTGGTAAGTTTCAGAGCATTGCTTACCAGCTCTATAGCAAAGAGCTTGTAAGTACTTTTGATAAACTGTAAAGCTAGCTGGTAAATGAGGCAAAAAACAATAGAGTATAAAATCTCTCCCTTCTTTAGAGGGATTTTTATAAGCAATTTGAAATTTTACCTATTAATGAACACGAGACTATCCTTTTAAAGGGGTTATCTGGGACTTCCTTTTTTGGGGGGTCTAAGCCTCTAGAAGGTACTTGCTTTGCACCTATTCTGCCTTGCGACAATCTCCCCTTTTCAGCAGGTACTTACTATTTGTCTGTTCTACCCTGTGATGATCTCTCCCAAATCAGAGCGGCCCCTGGCAGTGGTTCTCCTGCTTCATGTGACGTCACCTCAACAGAGCAGTTCCATTGCTTCCACTCTGCTCTGTTGAGGAGATGTTAGTGCCAATGACATGTTGATTAACGACAGACTCCACCTTAAGCAGCTGTGAGCTGGCTGTCCATTGACATGACGATAGTAGCACCTTGGTGACAGAGCAGGGCGGAGAAGAAGGAACTGCTCTGTCGATGAGACAGTACAATAAGAACGAGAATCACCGGCATCTGAGACTTCTTTTTTTTTTCTTTGGGGCTAAGCACTTATCAGCAGGTACTTACTATTTGTCTGTTCTACCCTGTGATGATCTCTCCCAGCTGATAGCAGCCTCAGATTGCTCCTACCAGTGATTCTTCTGCTTCCTGTGACATCACGCCAACAGAGCAGTTCCTTTCCTTCTGCTCTACTCTGTTGATTGTACGTTAATGCTGATTGATTGACAGCAGGCTCAACCTTAAGAAGCTGTTAGCCGGCTGTCCGTCGACAGTGAAGCCTCAGTGTCAGAGCAGAGCGGAAAGGAAGGAACTGCTTTGTGTATTGACATTACTTGAAGGAGAATTGCCATCAGGAACGGTTCATGATGCGCTGGGACAGGAAAGATTGACAAAGAGCAGGTCATCTAGGCAGTTCGAAACTACCTGTCGATAAGAGGCTTGGTCCCATAGAAAAACAAAACAAAAAAATTAATGGACAACCCCTTTATGGCTAGTCCTTCATTGTAAAATTCCTGAAATACTCTTTAAGATATTCCTTCATCTTGTTTTAATTACAAGATTTTGTGTATTCAATTGTGTAACATCAAATCAAACTATAAACATTACACAGAAAGTTGAACCATATGAATTCTTATCCAATTTTTATTTTTAGTCTACAAAAATTTGCAGCTGCACAAAATGTAAGTTGGTGGATATACTGTATGATTTCTCTGCATGAAGATAATTCTCTATGTAATTTTATACCGATCCGAATCCCAACTCCACCCCTGGATATGGATTCTCATATACATTTGCCTGGACGTAACCCAATAACATCAATTATAAATATTTACACAAAATCAAATGATCAAAAACACGATCGCGAAGCCGCGTAACGGGTGATATTTGGATTTTCCTAATTTGTAATTTTTTTAATTACGTTTTTGCAAAATTAGTTACATTCACAATTATGGGATGTTTTATCGCGTGGACGTTAAAATGGAACGCACATGATTCCCCTTTTATTTATGTAAAACGTGTCCTATTATTTAGCACGTCAGAGAAATAAACTAGACGCACATGGCAAGGAAAATTTGCTTTTTAGGCTGATTAATTGCATGTGGTATTTGGAAGAAATAACCCTCCCGGCTTATAGCAAATGACAGAATTTCAGATGAAGAACAAAGTTAATTAAACATTTCAGGGCTTTGATTTTTCACTGCTTGTGCATGCAAATATAGAGGTTTTTGTATGAAGCTACTACAATCATGTAACATACTAGGGTAATGATTTTCTTACACTCAAGGCCTCTACATGTAAATTTCCAAGGTGTTTTATTCATTATAGGCCATTGACTCTACACTAATTAACAATAAATAAAAACAACTACTGCTGCAAAATACTGGACTGAACAGCAGAGCCTGCCAAACTGCCCAGCTATGACTGGGCAGTTAACTTACAGGGTTACAGTCTGTTTAGAAAGGATCGTAAAAATCGGAGAGGAGGAGGGGTTTGTCTCTATGTAAAGTCTTGTCTAAAGTCCACTTTAAGGGAGGATATTAGCGAAGGGAATGAGGATGTCGAGTCCATATGGGTCGAAATTCATGGAGGGAAAAATGGTAACAAAATTCTCATTGGGGTCTGTTACAAACCCCCAAATATAACAGAAAGCATGGAAAGTCTACTTCTAAAGCAGATAGATGAAGCTGCAACCCATAATGAGGTCCTGGTTATGGGGGACTTTAACTACCCGGATATTAACTGGGAAACAGAAACCTGTGAAACCCATAAAGGCAACAGGTTTCTGCTAATAACCAAGAAAAATTATCTTTCACAATTGGTGCAGAATCCAACCAGAGGAGCAGCACTTTTAGACCTAATACTATCTAATAGACCTGACAGAATAACAAATCTGCAGGTGGTCGGGCATCTAGGAAATAGCGACCACAATATTGTACAGTTTCACCTGTCTTTCACTAGGGGGACTTGTCAGGGAGTCACAAAAACACTGAACTTTAGGAAGGCAAAGTTTGACCAGCTTAGAGATGCCCTTAATCTGGTAGACTGGGACAATATCCTCAGAAATAAGAATACAGATAATAAATGGGAAATGTTTAAGAACATCCTAAATAGGCAGTGTAAGCGGTTTATACCTTGTGGGAATAAAAGGACTAGAAATAGGAAAAACCCAATGTGGCTAAACAAAGAAGTTAGACAGGCAATTAACAGTAAAAAGAAAGCATTTGCACTACTAAAGCAGGATGGCACCATTGAAGCTCTAAAAAACTATAGGGAGAAAAATACTTTATCTAAAAAACTAATTAAAGCTGCCAAAAAGGAAACAGAGAAGCACATTGCTAAGGAGAGTAAAACTAATTCCAAACTGTTCTTCAACTATATCAATAGTAAAAGAATAAAAACTGAAAATGTAGGCCCCTTAAAAAATAGTGAGGAAAGAATGGTTGTAGATGACGAGGAAAAAGCTAACATATTAAACACCTTCTTCTCCACGGTATTCACGGTGGAAAATGAAATGCTAAGTGAAATCCCAAGAAACAATGAAAACCCTATATTAAGGGTCACCAATCTAACCCAAGAAGAGGTGCGAAACCGGCTAAATAAGATTAAAATAGATAAATCTCCGGGTCCGGATGGCATACACCCACGAGTACTAAGAGAACTAAGTAATGTAATAGATAAACCATTATTTCTTATTTTTAGTGACTCTATAGCGACAGGGTCTGTTCCGCAGGACTGGCGCATAGCAAATGTGGTGCCAATATTCAAAAAGGGCTCTAAAAGTGAACCTGGAAATTATAGGCCAGTAAGTCTAACCTCTATTGTTGGTAAAATATTTGAAGGGTTTCTGAGGGATGTTATTCTGGATTATCTCAATGAGAATAACTGTTTAACTCCATATCAGCATGGGTTTATGAGAAATCGCTCCTGTCAAACCAATCTAATCAGTTTTTATGAAGAGGTAAGCTATAGGCTGGACCACGGTGAGTCATTGGACGTGGTATATCTCGATTTTTCCAAAGCGTTTGATACCGTGCCGCACAAGAGGTTGGTACACAAAATGAGAATGCTTGGTCTGGGGGAAAATGTGTGTAAATGGGTTAGTAACTGGCTTAGTGATAGAAATCAGAGAGTGGTTATAAATGGTATAGTCTCTAACTGGGTCGCTGTGACCAGTGGGGTACCGCAGGGGTCAGTATTGGGACCTGTTCTCTTCAACATATTCATTAATGATCTGGTAGAAGGTTTACACAGTAAAATATCGATATTTGCAGATGATACAAAACTATGTAAAGCAGTTAATACAAGAGAAGATAGTATTCTGCTACAGATGGATCTGGATAAGTTGGAAACTTGGGCTGAAAGGTGGCAGATGAGGTTTAACAATGATAAATGTAAGGTTATACACATGGGAAGAGGGAATCAATATCACCATTACACACTGAACGGGAAACCACTGGGTAAATCTGACAGGGAGAAGGACTTGGGGATCCTAGTTAATGATAAACTTACCTGGAGCAGCCAGTGCCAGGCAGCAGCTGCCAAGGCAAACAGGATCATGGGGTGCATTAAAAGAGGTCTGGATACACATGATGAGAGCATTATACTGCCTCTGTACAAATCCCTAGTTAGACCGCACATGGAGTACTGTGTCCAGTTTTGGGCACCGGTGCTCAGGAAGGATATAATGGAACTAGAGAGAGTACAAAGGAGGGCAACAAAATTAATAAAGGGGATGGGAGAACTACAATACCCAGATAGATTAGCGAAATTAGGATTATTTAGTCTAGAAAAAAGACGACTGAGGGGCGATCTAATAACCATGTATAAGTATATAAGGGGACAATACAAATATCTCGCTGAGGATCTGTTTATACCAAGGAAGGTGACGGGCACAAGGGGGCATTCTTTGCGTCTGGAGGAGAGAAGGTTTTTCCACCAACATAGAAGAGGATTCTTTACTGTTAGGGCAGTGAGAATCTGGAATTGCTTGCCTGAGGAGGTGGTGATGGCGAACTCAGTCGAGGGGTTCAAGAGAGGCCTGGATGTCTTCCTGGAGCAGAACAATATTGTATCATACAATTATTAGGTTCTGTAGAAGGACGTAGATCTGGGTATTTATTATGATGGAATATAGGCTGAACTGGATGGACAAATGTCTTTTTTCGGCCTTACTAACTATGTTACTATGTTACTAAAAACAATACCCCCTGAGAAAGCTACACGAAACGTGCATTGGGGCGGCGGTTATAATATACCGTACGTAGAAAAGCCGCAGAGACACCATCACGTGTTTCTAAACGCAAGCAATAAATAGCCAGGTCTTTCACCGGGAAGGAACAACCACGGGAAGGGCAGAATCCAAAAAGGAAAACCACCTATGCCAAAACATGGTATCCATCCACAGACAGCTGTTTCGGGGCATCTGCCCCTCATCAGTGTGGAGTAGGAAACTGGCTATTAGGAGCAGTGCCTAGTAAAAGGACTATAAACATAAGGATGAATGAAAAATCAGTCTCTAAGAAGCGCAGTAGACCGCACCACCTCCATTACAGCTGAGCCTTCACGCCTGCAATGGAGATATAACCGCCGGACCTCAGGTGCTCCTGCCGACAACACATGCCAGTAAATCCAAAGAAGATAAAGAAAGGCAGCACTCACCGATCCTTCCAAGACAGGTATCTTTATTAATTCATGATAAAAGTCTTCACGGCCGGGGGTACAGGTGTAAAGAGTGCGGCAGGCCTGACGACGGCCGTTTCGCGCCCTCCTGGCGCTTCTACGGGTCAGTGCTGACCCTGCCGCACTCTTTACACCTGTACCCCTGGCCGTGAAGACTTTTATCATGAATTAATAAAGATACCTGTCTTGGAAGGATCGGTGAGTGCTGCCTTTCTTTATCTTCTTTGGATTTATAAGGATGAATTAAACAACTACTGCTGCAATATACTGGGCTGAACAGCAGAGGTTGCCAAAAACAATACCCCCTGAGGAAGCTACACGAAACGTGCATTGGGGCGGCGGTTACAATATACCGTACTCTGTTGTCGTTGGGCATTTTCATGCTTGAAGCTAATACATGTTATTGTTGGAATTTTAGCCATTTTTAATTTTCTGTCATGGGAATTCTCTATGTGTTCAAGAATCTTCAGATATAGCTATTCAAAAGGAACAGTAGAGAAGCACACATTTGTAGATACAATGATTTTACCACTAAACGTGCAGCGATTTAAGATAAATGTACCTACGAAGTGATACCTGATCACTTATTTTTCTTCTCTATCTCTTTTGCAGCAATGGTCTGCCCCCATACCATGGTATATAGTCATTGTCACACAGGATGTGACAAGGACTGTAACGTGACACACAGCAAAACTATGTGTTTCGACCATCCAACAGAAGGTTGCTTCTGCCCCGAAGGAGAAGTGATGTTTGATGGAAAATGTGTCTCCGAAAGTGTTTGCAACCAGTGCACAGATGTTAATGGAGTCCATCACAAGGTAACAATATCAAGGATCATCAGCGTGAAGACAAAAACATAGTAACTGTTTAAATGTATATTCCATGTGTAAGGCCACATGAGACCTTCGTCTGTAGACTTCGATAACCAATTTCTTGCGGGGTTCTTGGGTTGGAAGATGAAGATAAAATGTTGAGTTGATGTCAACTACCTGGAAGGGTTATCTAGAGATAAGTTTGTTTTTTAAAGTCTCACACTTTTCCATGGGTGGTACCTGGTATGGCAAGTCAACCTGATTGCATCTTCTGGTGGCCATATGTAGAGAACATTTTGAAAGCAAACGATCTCCTTTATGGGACTTTGGGTCGTTGAAGATTTTAATAGTGTATTCATTATTGTGACATTCATTCTGATAGGATCAATATTTTTTCTTTTATTGTAGCATTTGGAAACTTGGATCCCCTTCCACGACCCCTGTAGTATCTGCATTTGCCTAGATGATAGACTCACAAACTGCTCCGTGAAGCCATGTCCTACAGTCAAACGTAATACCAAAGTCTTTTGGGCATTTTTCAAATTTTTTTTATTATTCAATAATTGACAAGATATTGTATTTTTCTTCTAGCTCCCACTTGTGGCCCGTGTGAAATCCCAGCACTGAAACAAAGCTCTGATCGATGTTGCTCCGAATATGAATGTGGTAGGTAATTCTTCGGAGATATGGAGAGATCCAGAGAGATTGCAAGTACAAAATCAAAAGTGTAAGAATAAGGCTTCCTACCACTTTTTGAAAAAGAAAAAGAAACTAAAGAGTAATTTCTATTGTAATAACAAAGATGGAGCAAAGGACTTCTGCCGGATCTGACCATTCACAGATCATCAGGTCATTACCAAACCCCTTTGGCTTGCTGATGATACCTATTATTGTTTGAGGTGACCTTTGCATTGTTTTTGGGGAGAAACCCCAAACTTAAAGAATTTGTGATCTTTGAATCTCATCAGTAGAAAATTAATGGAGTGCGAAGAGACTTCTCTTCAATCTTCTCTTCAATCTTTGTCTCTAATTCATCAAGACTGAGAGTCCACGATGGCATTGATGACGAGATGTGCTGGGGTCAAACATAAGCCTCTTAGTGAATCAGGAGCGTCTCATGAGTGGTGAGCACCTTTGTGTCCACCTCGCCAATAAATCCTGCTCTAGTCCCTGCTTGAGTAAGATTTGTAAGGCAATGAGCGCAGTCGCCCATCATGAACGTGATGAGCGGCATTTGCCATGCTCAGGTCCCAAACAGAGGTACTGGCCACTTTGTTGGAGCTTTGTTGCAAAATTTTAGGACAGCCTCGAGATGTTATATTATGACTTTTCCAAACAGCTTTAAGAAATTGGGCCCTGTATCTTTGTGATAGGGTCGTGATTTTGGCAAAACTACAGTTTTGTCAGGGTCACCTTCAAAAGTATTTAAGCCTCATAAACCAAAACAAATTACTCAGTAATCTATGTCTTGTAGCCTTTGGGAAACATTTGGTGGCATCTGAATGCAGAAGGTTAATCATTTGATCTCCATGAAATCTCTTACTCTGATAATGTATAATTTAGTCATTCTTCCCAACTTTGACAGAAGCATTTCCGGCAGGAGTTAAAGTATGGCCCGCTAAACATTTTGCCCAAAACCATACACCCTTTCACAGGCAACACCTTACTTCATGTCCCTGCTCGCCCCCTGAATGTATGATGAGACACCACAACTCTTTCTGATGAAAGAGCATCCTGGTGGCACTCTTTCTGCTTAGGAGAATCACCAACTCTTCTAGGAGGCCTTACATTCTTACAGGAGCCTCCTGGATATTGTAGGAGAGTTGACGAGTAGAAATTTAGCAGATTTAAGTGGGAGAATAATTAAAATATTTATTGAGACCTATACACTGAAAGTGGCAGGCACCTTGTTGGAAACCAGGTTTGCCCATCATTGCGTTTCAGATTGGACCTTTGAATCTTTGTAGATGCAACACAAAACCTAGTTGATGACAGGTGAATGGTAGGCCTCCGGTGTATTTGGTCCTTTATTTGCATGGTCCTTTGACAGTAGTTTCACCTGTTGGTGGACATTTGTCATAATCATGTATGTGGAGCATGTTGGTATTCTGTTGGGAGTTTCTTTAGTGGGTTCATCAAAACATCAAAAACATCCATCATTTACTCCACTATGGAATCTGGTGAACTTCGGAGGCCTTTTTGGTGGACAGATTTAGCCACGTGAAACAGATTTGTATGGGAAGGCAGTAAAGTTTTAGAGCTAATTGCCTGAATTAACATTTTTGAGAAATTGCCATTATTTATCCATTTATTTTGTCACCTAAGTAGAATATTATCTTTTTTTTAAGTCTTGGTGTTCTCATACATCTCTCTAATTTTGGCTTCCTATGATTAAACCATTACATTTTTACTTCCATTCTCAGGGATAAAACATTTTGTCTTGATCCCTAACCATAGTGGGTTAGGAAATATCATGTTGCTTTGGCAGATCTGAAGACGTAAACCTTAATATTCCAGTGGAAAATATTTTTGTCATTAGGACTGACTCCGTGTCTATCTTGTGCGATGGATTCCAAGAATGACACGTCAATAGATGCAGAGAGCCAGGCACTAATTCATTTCAGATAAAACGTGGCGATGTCATCGTGTGTGGCTTTTCCGTTTATATGGTTTTTTTTTGTTAATGTACCTAGATATCACATCAACATAACATTCCCAACTCACATAGGATTACAGAGAAGAACTTCTTACCTACCAAATACAGTTAGGTCCATATATATTTGGACAGAGACAACATTTTTCTAATTTTGGTTATAGACATCACCACAATGAATTTTAAACAAAACAATTCAGATGCAGTTGAAGTTTAGACTTTTAGCTTTCATTTGAGGGTATCCAAATTAAAATTGAATGAAGGGTTTAGGAGTTTCAGCTCCTTAACATGTGCCACCCTGTTTTAAAAGGGACCAAAAGTAATTGGACAGATTCAATAATTTTAAATAAAATGTTCATTTCTAGTACTTGGTTGAAAACCCTTTGTTGGCAATGACTGCCTGAAGTCTTGAACTCATGGACATCACCAGACGCTGTGTTTCCTCCTTTTTGACGCTCTGCCAGGTCTTCACTGCAGTGGTTTTCAGTTGCTGTTTGTTTGTGGGCCTTTCTATCTGAAGTTTAGTCTGTAACAAGTGAGATGCATGCTCAATTGGGTTGAGATCAGGTGACTGACTTGGCCAATCAAGAATATTCCACTTCTTTGCTTTAATAAACTCGTGGGTTGCTTTGGCTTTATGTTTTGGGTCATTGTCCATCTGTAGTATGAAACGACGACCAATCAGTTTGGCTGCATTTGGCTGGATCTGAGCACACAGTATGGCGGCTCTGAAGACCTCAGAATTCATTCGGCTGCTTCTGTCCTGTGTCACATCATCAATAAATACTAGTGACCCAGTGCCACTGGCAGCCATGCATGCCCAAGCCATCACACTGCCTCCGCCGTGTTTTACAGATGATGTGGTATGCTTTGGATCATGAGCTGTACCACGCCTTCACCATACTTTTCTCTTTCCATCATTCTGGTAGAGGTTGATCTTGGCTTCATCTGTCCAAAGAAAGTTCTTCCAGAACTGTGCTGGCTTTTTTAGATGTTTTTTAGCAAAGTCCAGTCTAGCCTTTTTATTCTTGATGCTTATGAGTGGCTGCACCGTGCAGTGAACCCTCTGTATTTACTTTCATGCAGTCTTCTCTTTATGGTAGATTTGGATATTGATACGCCGACCTCCTGGAGAGTGTTGTTCACTTGGTTGGCTGTTGTGAAGGGGTTTCTCTTCACCATGGAGATTATTCTGCGATCATCCACCACTGTTGTCTTCCGTGGGCGCCCAGGTCTTTTTGCATTGATGAGTTTACCAGTGCTTTCTTTCTTTCTCAGGATGTACCAAACTGTAGAGTTTGCCACTCCTAATATTGTAGCAATTTCTCGGATGGGTTTTTTCTGTTTTCGCAGCTTAAGGATGGCTTGTTTCACCTGCATGGAGAGCTCCTTTGACCTCATGTTTACTTCACAGCAAAACCTTCCAAATGCAAGCACCACACCTCAAATCAACTCCAGGCCTTTTATCTGCTTAATTGAGAATGAAATAATGAAGGCATTGCCCACACGTGTCCATGAAATAGCCTTGGAATCAATTGTCCAATTACTTTTGGTCCCTTTAAAAACAGTATGGCACATGTTAAGGAGCTGAAACTCCTAAACCCTTCATCTAATTTTAATGTGGATACCCTCAAATGAAAGCTGAAAGTCTGAACTTCAACTGCATCTGAATTGTTTTGTTTAAATTTCATTGTGGTAATGTCTAGAACCAAAATTAGAAAAATGTTGTCTCTGTCCAAATATATATGGACCTAACTGTATATAAGTTAGCATGAAGGAGGCAGTTTGGCTTCAAAATCAAACTACATGGGCTTTGTAGTCTGTAGTCTGTTACCATGGAAACATATATATTTGTATAGAAGCTGTAAATGCCAAATTATAGGGAAATTATAGGGAATTCCTAAATAAAAATATTCTCAAAGTTGCTTTATTTTTGATGAAAAAAAAATAAAAAAGTTTAGAAGTAAGGCATAATCTTAAAATCAAGGAATTAAAAGTAGAGATGAGCGGATCAATTCGGTGAGGATTGAGTATGAGTTGAAATGTCCTTCGGTTTCATGCAAATTTCTATATTTTGAGATTTGATTCACTGTTTGGAAAAAAAAGTTGCCTTGCACCATTTCCTACACTGCTGAAAATTCAAAGTGGGCTAATGTCTTTTGCGTGGCCACATAGGCCTCCCCATGACATCTAGCAGGTTATCACACCTTGTGCAGTAGTGGTCACTGGTCAGTACCGGGGCCATCACAGATCAGCGGTTCCCAGTAGAGATGAGCAAACTTGTTTACAAAACATTCGCCAATTTCAAATTCTACACGAACGTAGCACAGTCGAATTCGAGTTCAGTTTTCCGAGCATTTTTACTCAAAGTCGGCAAAATTTGGACACAGTTCTATAAATCATTGCGTTTCCACTAATGCTTTTGTTTTCACTTTGTCTAGGATAGTGGTCTTTTATGATGAAAGGGTGGGAGACGGGGGAATGCGTTTGATGAGGGGGAGGGGTGTGTGAGGAGACTATGTTTTTTTTCTCAACTTAATGTATGTACATTCCAGCAGCCAATCAGGGCACAGAAACCATCAACAACATCATGACACAAGGTCTTATTTATGTGATTGGCTGCCGAAGTCACAAGTCCCTGGCCATAAAAAGTGGACATCTTGTTTTGCTGTCAGCATTTTCTCAGTGTCGCAGTGCAGAGAAGCTGCTCCTGCTAGTACTGCTGCTGCTGAAAGTGAACTTGTCAGTTAGATAGGATCCTGTCCTGTATGAAATCGATCTTCCAGCATCTAACTAGATTGTGCTGAAAGTGTGTTGCAGTCTCAAGAGGCCCTATTTGGTAATCAAATTCGTTTGGGGAAATACTGTGTTACAGTGAGGAATCAGAAGGCCAGATTTCCTCTTACAAATCGGTAAGCTTAATATATAAGTTCAGCCAGGAGGCCATATTTACTAATCAAAATCGTTTGTGATAAAGCTGTGCTGCTATTAGGAATCAGGAGGCCCCATTTGCTCATCAACATCGTTAGGGCTTATAGTGTTGTGCAGTCTGCAGTTCACATTTCCAACTCAAAATTGTTTGGGCTAATACTGTGTTGCAGTCAAGACTCAGGAGGCCCCATTTGCTAATCAAAATTGTTAGTCCTAATATTGGGGTTCAGCCAGGAGGCCCCGTTTGCTAATCCAAATTATTAGGGCTAATAGTGTTGTGCAGGCCAGAGTCTCCATTCCCTACTCAAAATCATTTGGGCTAATACTATTTTGCAGTCAGGACTCAGGAGGCACCATTTGCTAATCCAAATCATCAAGGCAAGTACAGTAGTGTTGTGCAGGCCAGAGTCTACATTTCCTACCCAGAATTGTTTGGGCTAATACTGTGCTGTAGTCAGGACCCAGGAGGCACCATTTTCTAATCAAAATCGTTAGGTCTAATATTGGTGTTCAACCATGAGGCCCCATTTGCTAATCAAAATCTTAGGGCTAATAGTGTTGTGCAGGTCAGAATCCAGATTTCCTATTCAAAAGCATTTCGGCTAATACTGTGTTGCAGTCAAGAATCAGGAGGCCCCATTTGCTAATCAAAATTGTTAGGGCTAATATTGGTTTGCAGCCAGGAGGCTCCATTTGCTAATCCAAGTCGTTATGAATAATAGTGTTGTGCAGTCTGTAGTTCACATTTCCTACCCACAATCTTTTGATCTAACACTGTGTTGCTGTTAGGACTCCGGAGGTCATATTTACTAATCAAAATGGTTTGGGCAAATATTGGGATGCCGGCACCAGGCCCCATTTCCTAATCCAAATCGTTTGGGCTAACAATGTGTTTCAGTCAGGACTCAGGAGATCACGTTTACTAATCAAAATTGTTTGGGCTAATATTAGATTGCAGGCAGGAATCCACATTTCCTAATTAATATCGTTTGGGCTAATACTCTGGTGCAGGCACCAGGCCTCATTTCATAATATAAATCCTTTGTGCTAATAATGTGTTGCAGGCACCAGGTCTCATTTCATAATCCAAATAGTTTGCGATAATAGTGCACTAGTCCACATTTCAGCATCTAAACCCTTTGTCCTAATTGTGTGGTGCAGGAACCAGTCCACATTTCAACATATTAATATTTTGTGGTATATCAGTGGTCTAGCCACACTACATCAGACAATAAATACTGATTATTAATTTAGTGACAGGTGACTGACAGGTCTGGGCCTAGGGTCGTGAAATAGCTGGTTAAAAGAGGGGAAGGGTACATCCAACATGAGTGGGAAAAAGCAAGGTTGTGGTGGGAGGGGGGCTAGGCTTGAAGTTTGGGGTGTACGTGGGGTAGGTGGTAACATTACTGAAAGCTCTAATGAACAAACACCATTTCATCTTATCCAAAGACAACTGACAACTTGTACTGGACGGGCTACTCAACTCTTTGGCAGCTGCATAGCAGTATGCCTTGTAGATGACGGCCAGAAAGAGCATGTGCTCCAGTGGATGGCAAGTGCTTCTTCAAGTGGCCTTTCCTCCTCTTAATCCACCTTAACATCACACACAGAACAGTTCTCAGAGGTGGCATCAGAAATACCCTTGTTTCTCCTAGCATCACAACTCTCCAACTGCACAAGTCACCGAGAGTACAAATCGTATTATTGCGCAGCAGCATGGATGCGTCGTTCACAACATGTCAGACTTGTACTCTGTTCTGCCGGTGCACATGCTTGTCTAAAAAATGTTTGAAACAACTCACAAAAATTTCTTATGCCACTTACACTGCTACTAATGTTCTTGCATTAATGACTCGACGTTCCCAGGGTTGGAAGTTTATAACTGCGAAGCACGCTATGTGCCTGACTGCTGTCTTGGAGAAAACCACCCTTAAGATTGTGTAAAAGCGTGTTTTGATGCTCCAGCATGCGTGCGTCCTTTTACAGGGGAAAAAGCATCGGGTATTCTTGTACCATGGATCTAACAGAGTGGCAACCTAGTAGTCAGCACTATTTATAATCCTAACAATACTGTCATCATGTTGCAGCAAGAAGGTGCTCATGTGTGGGGCGCTTTCATGAGGTTTCAAGTTCATGGTGTCTTGGTGGCTGGGTAACATTCACATTGCTTCCTATGTCCCTTCCCGCCAACCATGGACAACAGAGAGGGATCATTATGCTCTTCACCTCCTGACTGTTGTGTGCCCATCACCTCTTCCTCCTTGTTCTCCTCCATTTGTTCCTCGGCTCCTACACCTTCACTAACATTTTGTCTGGTACCATGAGCCCCCCTTGATCGCTATAATACAGCCTCCCATGTCACCCACTTGTGTCTGAAAATTGAGATATTGTTATCCTTTCCGCCTCCTCCTCTGCTTCCTCCTCTTCCTCTGGGACCACCAGCTCCTCTTGCAGACTAATCAAAGTGTGTTCCAGCATGTAGATCACCAGAATAATGATGCTGATGGTGGCATTGTCACCACTATCTCACCAGCCATTTTGAAACTGTGCAGAAGGGTGCAGAGGTCCTTCATCTGTTCTCACTCTGCAAGCGTGATTTCCACCATGTCCATACTACATTGGCCAAGACTATGCAAAAGGACATATTGCACCAGAGTTCGTCACTGCTACCACAGTAGCTACAACATGTGGTGAGTGGAATTCCACCTTGTTGGCACATCGCATATCAAACGGTTAATCGGTAGGCTGAAAGACCTCTGTAGCGATGCAAGTCGATGACCTGTGGGGTGCAAACAGCGGAAGTGAGCACACAGTGACCCTGCTTTCTGCAGTAGTGCATCCAGGCCAGGATAGTGGTGAAGAAATTGCTGTACCACTAGGTTTTCGGACATGAGCCATGCAAGGCACGTGTGTGAAGTTGTCCCAGTGTAGGGTAAGCAACAGGTTATTGCACATGCTCTTCCCTGCATCCAGGTTTTGTGGAGACAGTCATTGCTCAAACTGAGCCTGGAGAGCTGTCCACAACTCTTCAGCTGTGTAACTGCGATCTCCAAGGCATATTCTTTTAATCACTGCGTTAAACATTGCTGTGGCTGCACAGTACAGAGCTGGATGGATTCTCTCTGCACTGTCGGAAAGCATCTCTCATTACGGGAAAGTTTGAGGGCACAGGTGGAGGCCCTAGAGGAGGTGGAGGAGGCAGAAGCAGTAGAGGAAGTTTAAGATACAGAGGTTTTTCCCGCAAGCCTTGGGGATTCCAAAACTTGGTGAGTGCTGACTGCTGCTGTGCCATTAACAAATTTCTACTGTGGGTCAATTGATGCCACTTTTCGTGGTGTCGGCCCCTAATGTGATCTGTTTGGAAAGCTTTTTGTCACCCCTTAAGGTGTTGTGTATACGTTTAGTTTGACTTCTAATTGAATCTAATGCTGTTTGGTACGGTCGTCAAACAGTTCAGCTAACATCTTCGCCGAACCGAACCTTGAAAGGTTCACTCATCTCTAGTTCCCAGTAGAGCACAGTTTGTACAGCAGGGGACTCTCTACTGTAGAGTATAAGCTCTTCTGATTAGCGAGGTCCTCTCTCCTGTATAGTGTAAGCTCTTATGGTCAGTGGGGTCCTCTCTCTCTCTTGTAGAGTGTAAGCTCTTATCATAACGGGGTCCTCTCTCCCGCCTGTAGAAAGTAAGCTCTTATGATTAGCAGAGTCCTCTCTCTCCCCTGTAAAGTGTAAGCTTTTCAGCGGGGTTCTCTCTGCTATAGAGTGTAGGCTGTTATGGTTAGTGGGGTACATGTCTCTCTCTCATGTGGAAAGTAAGCTGTTATGGTTAGTGAGGTCCTCTCTCTCTCTCCTGTAGAGTGTAAGCTCTTATGGTCAGTGGGGTCCTCTCTATTTCCTGTAAAGTGTAGGCTCTTATGGTCAGCGGGGTCCTCTCTGTCTCCTGTAGAGTGTAAGCTCTTATGGTCAGTGGGGTCCTCTCTCTTCTCTAGAGTGTAAGCTCTTATGGTCAGCAGGGTCCTCTCTCTCTTCTGTAGAGTGTAAGCTGTTATGGTCAGCAGGGTCCTCTCTATCTCCTGTAGAGTGTAAGCTCTTATGGTCAGTAGGGTCCTCTCTCTCCTGTAGAGTGCAAGCTCTTATGGTCAGTGGGGTCCTCTCTCTTGTAGAGTGTAAGCTCTTATGGTCAGTGGGGTCCTCTCTCTCCAGTAGAGTGTAAGCTCTTATGGTCAGTGGGGTCCTCTCTCTCCTGTAGAGTGTAAGCTCTTATGGTAAGCGGGGTCCTCTCTCTCCTGTAGAGTGTAAGCTCTTATGGTCAGTAGGGTCCTCTCTCTCCTTTAGAGTGCAAGCTCATATGGTCAGCAGGGTCCCTTCTTTCTCCTGTGGAGTGTAAGCTCTTATGGTCAGCGGGGTCCTCTCTCTCCTGTAGAGTGTAAGCTCTTATGGTCAGTGGAGTCCTCTCTGCCTGTAGAGTGTAAGCTCTTATGGTCAGTGGGGTCCTCTCTCTCCTGTAGAGTGTAAGCTCTTATGGTCAGTGGGGTCCACTCTCTCCTGTAGAGTGTAAGCTCTTATGGTCAGTGGGGTCCTCTCTCTCCTGTAGAGTGTAAGCTCTTATGGTCAGTGGGGTCCTCTCTCTCCTGTAGAGTGTAATCTCTTATGGTCAGTGGAGTCCTCTCTGCCTGTAGAGTGTAAGCTCTTATGGTCAGCGGGGTCCCTTCTTTCTCCTGTAGAGTGTAAGCTCTTATGGTCAGTGGAGTCCTCTCTGCCTGTAGAGTGTAAGCTCTTATGGTCAGTGAGGTCCTCTCTCTCTCTTGTAGAATGTAAGTGGAGCGCCCCCAGACACAGGGCCGCAGGTTACTTGGTCCTGGTCCTCTCTATCTCAGTTCTGGGGTTGCCACGGTGGCTGGACCCGGTCCGTGACCCTGCTAAGGGGCGTCCAATAAAAGGGGTGATGGTAGTTGTCAAGGGTTCGTGACGCCACCTGTGGTATTCAGTCAGGGGGACCGACGCTACTTAGGTGTCCGCTGGGGTGATGGAATGGCAGCTAGATGGTATACCTTCCCACAGGTGAAGTTTATCCCCAGGGCTTCCCAGTAGTGTAGGTGGCGATGTTGTGAGGCGCAGTTAATAACGAGGACACAGGGTTGCAGTCTCTTTACCTTTTACTGAAGACTTCGGGATCCTCAATCCAAAGCACTGTTAACAGGGCTGTCTGAGACCGGCCGGTCCGAAGGCACATCCAAAGTTCCCTTTGCAGGTGGAAATCAGTGCCTACCACTAGCGCCTGTGTGTTGTAGTCCTTCCCTGCTGAGCATTCGGGATAGTCCTCACAACTCTCGTGTTCGTTCTTTCTCTCTCTCTCTCTCCGTCCCCCAAATTTATCTGGATAGGACGCACCCGTTTGACTGGAAGGCTCGGAGCTATTCTGGGACCCTAGAGACGCCCCTCTCCACGCTTGCCCCCTATGTCTTCTTAGGTGATGTATGGTAGACAGCCAACCTATAATCAACTGTCCTGCGGTATTTGAAGTAATGTGTTATGATCTGGTGGCCTAGGAGCAGCATGTGACATACTCTGGAGAAGGTGGTACCTGTACTGACCGCAGACCCTGAACTTAGCACCACAACTAGAAGTAGCCGTGGGATGTACCTAACACTCCCTAGACACCTCGACACAGCCTAAGGACTAACTTCCCCTAAAGATAGAAACGGGAAAACTATCTAGCCTCAGAGAAAATCCCCAAAGGATAGATAGCCCCCCACAAATATTGACTGTGAGAGGAGAGGGAAATGACATACGCAGACTGAAATCAGGATTTAGCAAAGGAGGCCTTTCTAGCTAAAAAGAAAGAATAGGACAGAGAACTATGCGGTCAGTATTAAAACACTAGAAAATATCCACCACAGAAAATACAAAACTCCACTTCTGACTAAAGACATGGAGGGTATATCTGCATCTCCAGAGATACAGCTTGGCTGCAAAAAATCCTAACACAGACAAAGCTGGACAAGACAATACATGAAAATGCACAGAACTATAAGGCCCACAGCATGTGGACAGCAAAAACAAAGCCAGAACTTATCTTTGTTGAAAAGAACAGCAAACAGGAGAGACCAGTCAGGGATGTGAATCCTCCAAAAACAATGGACAACTGGCACTGACTAAAGGATCAAGCAAGACTAAATAGCTCAGTCCAAATTGCAATTAGTCCAAGTGGACACACCTGATAAATGCTGCGATCCAAAGACAGCAGCACTACCACTCATAACCACCAGAGGGAGCCCAAGAGCAGAATTCACAACAGTACCCCCCCTTGAGGAGGGGTCACCGAACCCTCACCAGAGCCCTCAGGCCGATCAGGACGAGCCAAATGAAAGGCACGGACCAAATCGTCAGCATGAACATCGGAGGCAACAACCCAAGAATTATCCTCCTGGCCATAACCCTTCCATTTGACAAGATACTGAAGCTTCCGCCTTGAAAAACGAGAATCCAAAATCTTCTCAACCACATACTCCAACTCCCCATCAATCAACACCGGGGCCGGAGGATCAACAGAGGGAACAACGGGCACCACATACTTCCGCAACAAAGATCTATGGAAAACATTATGGATGGAAAAAGAGGCTGGAAGGGCCCAACGAAAAGACACTGGATTGATAATCTCAGAAATCCTATAAGGACCAATAAACCGAGGCTTGAACTTAGGGGAAGAAACCTTCATAGGAACATGACGGGAAGACAACCAGACCAAATCCCCAACCCGAAGCCGGGAACCAACACACCGACGACGGTTAGCAAAACGCTGAGCCTCCTCCTGAGACAACACCAAATTGTCCACCACATGAGCCCAAATTTGCTGCAGCCTGTCAACCACAGAATCCACACCAGGACAATCAGAAGGCTCAACCTGCCCTGAAGAAAAACGAGGATGAAAACCAAAATTACAAAAAAAAGGCGAAACCAAGGTAGCAGAACTAGCCCGATTATTAAGGGCAAACTCGGCCAATGGCAAGAAAGCCACCCAATCATCCTGATCAGCAGACACAAATCATCTCAAATAAGTTTCCAAAGTCTGATTAGTTCGCTTGGTTTGGCCATTTGTCTGAGGATGAAATGCGGAAGAAAAAGACAAATCAATGCCCAGCCTTGCACAAAAGGCCCGCCAAAACCTAGAAACAAACTGGTAACCTCTATCAGACACAATATTCTCCGGAATGCCATGCAAACGAACCACATGCTGAAAAAACAACGGAACCAAATCAGAAGAGAAAGGCAATTTAGGCAAAGGTACCAAATGAACCATCTTAGAAAACCGATCACAAACCACCCAGATAACCGGAAGATCTGAAATAAAATCCATAGAAATATGCGTCCAAGGCCTCTCAGGGACCGGCAAAGGCAGAAGCAACCCACTAGCACGGGAACAACAAGGCTTGGCCCGCGCACAAGTCCCACAGGACTGCACAAAAGAACGCACATCCCGCAACAAAGAAGGCCACCAAAAGGACCTACCAACCAAATCTCTGGTACCAAAAATCCCAGGATGGCCAGCCAACACAGAACAATGAACCTCAGAAATCACTTTACTAGTCCATCTATCAGGAACAAACAGTTTCCCCACTGGACAGCGGTCAGGTTTATCAGCCTGAAATTCCTGAAGAACCCGTCGTAAATCAGGGGAGATGGCAGAAAGAATCACCCCTTCCTTCAGAATTCCGACCGGCTCAAGGACCCCAGGAGAATCAGGCAAAAAACTCCTAGAGAGGGCATCAGCCTTAACATTCTTAGAACCCGGAAGATACGAGACCACAAAATCAAAACGGGAGATAAACAGGGACCATCGAGCCTGTCTAGGGTTCAGTCGTTTGGCAGACTCGAGGTAAATCAGATTTTTATGATCGGTCAGGACCACAATACGGTGCTTGGCCCCCTCAAGCCAATGTTGCCACTCCTCAAATGCCCACTTCATAGTCAACAACTCCCGATTGCCGACATCATAATTGCGTTCCGCATGCAAAAACTTCCGAGAAAAGAAGGCAAACGGTTTCATCAAGGAACCATCAGAATTCCTCTGAGACAAAACGGCCTCTGCCCCAATCTCAGACGCGTCAACCTCAACCTGAAATGGAAGAGAAACATCCGGCTGACGCAACACAGGGGCAGAAGTAAATCGGCGTTTAAGCTCCTGAAAGGCAGAAACAGCCGCGGAGGACCAATTCGTCACATCAGCGCCTTTCTTCGTTAAATCGGTCAGAGGTTTAACCACACTGGAGAAGTTGGCAATGAAACGACGATAAAAATTAGCAAAGCCCAAGAATTTCTGAAGGCTCTTCACAGATGTGGGCTGAATCCAATCATGAATGGCCTGAACCTTAACCGGATCCATTTCTATAGATGAGGGAGAAAAAATGAAGCCCAAAAAAGAAACCTTCTGCACTCCAAAGAGGCACTTTGACCCCTTTACAAATAAAGCATTCTCACGGAGGATCTGAAATACCATCCTGACCTGTTTCACATGAGACTCCCAATCATCGGAAAAAATCAAAATATCATCCAAATATACAATCAGGAATTTATCAAGATAACTCCAGAAGATATCATGCATGAAGGACTGGAACACAGATGGGGCATTAGAGAGTCCGAATGGCATCACAAGGTATTCAAAATGGCCTTCGGGCGTATTAAATGCAGTTTTCCATTCATCACCCTGCTTAATATGAACAAGATTATATGCCCCTCGAAGGTCAATCTTAGTAAACCAACTAGCCCCCTTAATCCTAGCAAACAAATCAGTAAGCAAAGGCAAAGGATATTGAAATTTGACCGTGGTCTTATTCAAGAGGCGATAATCAATACAGGGTCTCAAGGAGCCATCCTTCTTGGCAAGAAAAAAAAAACCTGCTCCCAATGGTGAAGAAGATGGCCGAATATGCCCCTTCTCCAAAGACTCCTTAATATAGCTCCGCATGGCGGCATGTTCTGGCACAGACAGGTTGAAAAGTCGGCCCTTAGGGAATTTGCAACCTGGAATCAAGTCAATAGCACAATCACAGTCCCTATGCGGTGGAAGGGAACTGGATTTGGGCTCATCGAATACATCCTGGAAATCTGACAAAAACTCAGGAATTTCAGAAGAGGGGGAAGAGGAAATTGTCATCAAAGGAACGTGATGATGAACCCCCTGACAACCCCAACTAGTCACAGACATAGATTTCCAATCTAACACCGGATTATGTAGCTGTAACCATGGAAAACCCAGCACAATAGCATCATGCAAATTATGCAACACCAGAAAATGACAATCTTCCTGATGGGCTGGCGCCATGCACATGGTCAGCTGTGTCCAAAACTGAGGTTTATTTTTAGCCAACGGTGTAGCATCAATACCCCTTAAAGGAATAGGGTTCTGCAAAGGCTGCAAAGGGAAACCACAACGTCTGGCAAATTCTAAATCCATTAAATTCAGAGCGGCGCCTGAATCCACAAATGCCATGACAGAAAATGACGACAATGAGCAGATCAAGGTCACAGATAACAGAAATTTAGGTTGTACAGTACTGATGGTAACAGAACTAGCGATTCCCTTAGTACGCTTAGGGCAATCAGAAATAACATGAGCAGAATCGCCGCAGTAAAAACACAACCTATTCTGACGTCTGAATCTTTGTCGTTTGAGTCTGAACAATATAATCGGAAATACCCTGTACTCTAGCAGCAAGTTGGTCCACACGAGAAACCAATTCCTGAACCTCCATGCCAGCGCCTAACTCCTGAGCCACCCAGAGGAAAAGAGGAAAGGAAAGACACAACAGACTACAGAAAAAAAATGGCTCAGCACTTTCCTTCCCTTCTTCTGAGATGCGTTTAACTCATTGTTGGCCAGTTGTACTGTTTTGATCTGGTGGCCCAGGAGCAGCATGTGACGTACTCTGGAGAAGGTGGTACCTGTACTGACCGCAGACCCTGAACTTAGCACCACAACTAGAAGTAGCCGTGGGATGTACCTAACACTCCCTAGACACCTCGACACAGCCTAAGGACTAACTTCCCCTAAAGATAGAAACGGGAAAACTATCTAGCCTCAGAGAAAATCCCCAAAGGATAGACAGCCCCCCACAAATATTGACTGTGAGAGGAGAGGGAAATGACATACGCAGACTGAAATCAGGATTTAGCAAAGGAGGCCTTTCTAGCTAAAAAGAAAGAATAGGACAGAGAACTATGCGGTCAGTATTAAAACACTAGAAAATATCCACCACAGAAAATACAAAACTCCACTTCTGACTAAAGACATGGAGGGTATATCTGCATCTCCAGAGATACAGCTTGGCTGCAAAAAATCCTAACACAGACAAAGCTGGACAAGACAATACATGAAAATGCACAGAATTATAAGGCCCACAGCATGTGGACAGCAAAAACAAAGCCAGAACTTATCTTTGTTGAAAAGAACAGGAAACAGGAGAGACCATTCAGGGATGTGAATCCTCCAAAAACAATGGACAACTGGCACTGACTAAAGGATCAAGCAAGACTAAATAGCCCAGTCCAAATTGCAATTAGTCCAAGTGGACACACCTGATAAATGCTGCGATCCAAAGACAGCAGCACTACCACTTATAACCACCAGAGGGAGCCCAAGAGCAGAATTCACAACAGTAATGCTTGAAGTCATTTATTCCCTCGGTGTTCCAGTCACCGGCTACGCGCCTCAGTAGGATGTTGCCGTTCTCGGGGCACGACTCCTACTGGCTCTCCTTTGTGCTTTAATCTCGCTTCTCACTTTTCCACAATATTCTTCTCTTCATGTCCATCCTTGGGATACCGCCGCAAGGTAGTGCAGGCGCGGTTCCGTCGCTCTCTATCCTTTCTGCTAGGCCCCTGTCAGGAACCCACCCCTGAAGGTCCTCCCTGGAACTCTCCCAGGCTGCGTTCTGTTCTAACTTCCTATCCGACCCCCAGTTTTACCCGTGTGAGGAGTGGCCTAATACATATTGCCTTTTGCTCCCCCTGGTGGCCGGAGTGTGAAGTGTAATGTGTGCTTGTGATACCTGGTCAGATGAACTCCTTTAGTGCAATCAGACATAACATCACTCCCCTAAGCGGCAGAGCGACATTACTGCAACGACCAGGACTCTGGGGTGCTGCATAAGCTCTTATGGTCAGTGGAGTCCTCTCTCTCTCCTGTAGAGTGTAAGCTCTTATGGTCAGTGGGGTCCTCTCTCCTGTAGAGTGTAAGCTCTTATGGTCAGTGGGGTCCTCTCTCTCTCCTGTAGAGTGTAAGCTCCTATGGTCAGCAGGGTCCACCCTCTCCTGTAGAGTGTAAGCTCTTATGGTCAGCGGGGTCCTCTCTCTCTCCTGTAGAGTGTAAGCTCTTATGGTCAGAAGGATCCTCCTTCTCCTGTAGAGTGTAAGCTCTTATGGTCAGTGGGGCCCTCTCTCTCCTGTAGAGTGTAAGCTCTTATGGTCAGAAGGATCCTCCTTCTCCTGTAGAGTGTAAGCTCTTATGGTCAGTGGGGTCCTCTCTCTCTCCTGTAGAGTGTAAGCTCTTATGGTCAGTGCGGTCCTCTCTCTCCTGTAGAGTGTAAGCTCTTATGGTCAATGGGGTCCTCGCTCTCTCCTGTAGAGTGTAAGCACTTATGGTCAGCGGGGTCCCTTCTTTCTCCTGTAGAGTGTAAGCTGTTACTGTCAGCGAGGTCCGCTCTCTCTCTGAAAATGTGAAATCGAATTTCAAAAGATCCATTCATTTCTAATTAAAAGAATGGTCCGCTTACTTGATGTTTTTTTTTTTAAATGCCCTAATCTTTCACAAATCCGTGGAAATACTGAATTCATAATCACCAAATTGGGGTCCCAAGTCTACATGTCTAAAGTACTTTTGATCCCCTGATCTAGTGATTGGTGATCCCTAGCAATCATACAATCATGCTTTTTTTGGGGATAACCCCTTTACCTGCCAAGTTCCTACTGTGTTACTCATGTTTTCTTGAATTCTTCTCGATGACACACTTAATCACTTCTACACCTTCGGGTGTCTTTTGTATGTAAAAACTTGGGCGAGACTAAACATAGTGGAAAGACCTCAGGGTAAGGTGAGGATTTCTGCCGTCTCTGAAGGTTACATTCTGTTCAGACAAGTTGGTTCACCGATGGTCTCTTCCTGCTGCCGAGATGTTACCATAGAGAGAAACACCAAGAAGGAACACAACAATTCTTCTCCTGTTGTGAAAACCACTTTTTTTTTTTTACATGCAAACACTTTTTAGTTAATGATTTGAAATTTCTTTAATCCCTCCATTGACAAATTTTTGACTTCCTTTCCATGGAAACTTCATGTCATGTTGGGTCTTAATCTGCCCGTGTAGGTATAAAGCATGGTCGCCCCAGGCTTTAGATGAAATGTCAGAGCTTTATTGAGTAGAAATCGCCGGCTTACGCTGCTTTGATTTTCTGTATGTTTTACATTACATTTACTTGGAATCATATTTTTTTTCCTTCTTCTGAAACCATTTCACATTAAAATTTCAGAGATTAAGCTGAATGGGATATGTTGCTGTCAGCGCAGACGTTCGACAGCTGATAAAGGCCAGGAACCTCATTTTCCGCCTCTCTCTTATCTTTGTTTACAACATACAAATATTTGTTTTTGATATTTTTTTCTTCTTTTTTTACATTTCTTTCCTTCATCTAGAATTGAATATTACAAAAATCTGCATTCGCCAAAATTTAGATTTTTTTAAAATAATTTATTTCCATGGGGATTCAGCAAAATGGCACCCATTGGCAACCATTTTTCTGTACAATAAAGGGCCATCAAAAGGTTAAAGGAAACCTATAACCAGGTTTGGCCGATATGAGGTAAGGCCACCACCTTCCAGGCGTGATGTACAGCATTCTATAATACCGCATATCTGCCCCCAACCCGACCTGTGGGGCCGTCCGGTCCGAGGGGTATCGCTGGCCTTGGTCCTGTGCCACCCTTCTTCTAGCGATGCTGTCCTCCTTCTTGCGGGTGACGCGTCCCTATCTCATCCACACAGTCTTCCCGGCATCGTGCTCCTCCACAGGCGCACTTCTATGCCCTGACTAGGGCAGAGTAAAGTACTGGAGTGCGCATGCGCCGGGGCCTTTTGACCTTTCCTGACACCTGCGCACTGCAGTACATTACTTTGCCCTCAACAGGGAATGATGCCAGGGAGACTGTTATTATGTTAGACCTGAAAGGTGGTGACCTTACCTCCTATCGGTCAAACCTGGTGACAGCTTTAAAATAAGAAAAAAATACTTATACTTATCTCACTACTCAGCTAATTAGTCCATACACTCCTCAGTGTCTGGTCCTCACCTCATCTTCTGATGTCCTCCACTTGCTCTAAGATCCCCAGGCATCTCACACTGAGTCAGGACTACTGGCCACGAAGAGACCAAGGATGGTTATGCCCATGTGCATGTAAGGTCATTGCGCATGTCATGAACCTTTGTGCGCTTTCGCAGAACCATCTCTGGTGTCATGAAAGCCTGGAATCCCATCTCAGCATGAGAGGCACAAGCATTGAGGATCAGGTGATTAGACGAGGACCAGATGGGTGGCGGTGAGGACCTGAGAGGCCAGAGAGGTGAGTGAGTATGGTCTATAGCAGTGTTCCCCGAATCCAGTCCTCAAGAGCCACCAACAGGTCGTGTTTTTAGGATTTCCTTAGTATGGCCCAGGTGATGGAATTGATGCCTGTCTAGATTATGGAGTTCTCACCTGGGCATTACTAAGGAAATCCTGAAAACATGACCTGCTGGTGGCTCTTGAGGACCGAACTTGAGGAACATTGTGAGTGTGAATTAATTTTTGGATCTAGGATCAGATGTCTAAATTAATGTTTAGGCGGTCAGAGATCTGAATTAATTGTTTGGCCTACTGCTCTGATATTATTCTTTCTAGTCTGAATTAATTTTTGAGGTCTGAATTCCTTTTCATTGGGTCTGGGGTCTTTGATCTGAATTAACTTTTGTGTCCTGAAATCTTTGTTCTGAACTCATTTTCTTGGGTCTAAACTGTCAAATGTTTGGTAGGTCTGAGGACTGGGGTTTGAATTGATTTTTAGGTCTCAATTTAGTTTTAAAGTCAGGCCTAAATTAATTTTGGGTTCTGGAGTCTAAATACTATTTTTGAAGTCTGATTTTTTTTCCGATTTTAAAAGAATTATACAATTTAATAAAGGTGTCTGAATGCTGTTAAAGGGGTCATGGCTGTGTGTTGCGCTTATATTAGGGAATTATTGTTTTCGTTTTTGGCTCATATTAATGACATATCACCAAGCCAGAATGACCGGCAAATAAAATGTCAGAAAGAATAACATGACCACCAAAGTATGATGATGTACGGTAGGGTTCCATAGTGGGGTCTCTGAAGTGGCCCGATGACCTGAAAAAATTTGGCACCGCTGGTCTATATTTTTTCATAAAGTTTTATTTATTTTTTGTCAGTTTATTAAAAATTTATACTTAACCTTATTTTTTTTACATGTTGTATTCCAGTTTGTGATAAATCCTCCTGTGAAATCCCTCCAGTGCCACATTGTGAGAATGGAATGGAGTTAGTCCTGACCAACCCGGGAGAATGCAAACCCATCTATGAGTGTGGTAGGTTTAACGCTGGTTTTGTTTTTTATTGTCTTTATGGTTTGTGGTTTCAGAAGCCCTGTCCATATAGATTATTGCATTAAAGGCAATAAAGTGGCTCTCAACTTTGGTCAATACCTACTTGCTAAGTCAAGGTGACCTTCTGCTGAGACTCTCACCGATCAGTCGAGAAACCAATCGGTAAGCGTTTCATTTCTCTGCAGTGCCTCCAGAGGGGAAATTGGGTATTACACAGAGTCTATTCAAATCATTGAGTTGCCTGTTTAGTACAGAACAGGATGAAGGACACTTATTGTATTCATTTGAATAAAAAAGGAGGGTAAAGTGATAAAGGTGGACCTCCTGAACCTCTGCTGACCACATCGAAACAGTTATAGGCCGCATATATAAGTGGTGTGGCAGGGGGCCCTCCTTCCCCCCATGTACGTCCCTCTAAATGGAATAATATAGCCGCTACTGTTCCCATTACAGAATTCCTCCCTAAATTTTTGGTGTATGGGGGCGCATTATCCCATCTATGTTTGTAGGGTCGGCGCCTGTTGTGTAATGTGAAGATCTGATCGGCCATAAATTAAAAAAAATTACATGAAATCCACATTCGGCTGCTGATTCTTTCAACACTTGACCTTTGGTTTCAATCTGACTCTTTTTTTTTTTTATATTCTGCTACGAAACTCTTGATCCCTCCGTATTATTACCCAAACTCCGATTCCATACCACCAGCTTGGCCAAGGATTTTCTCTACACATTCCAAAGCAGTGAGCTTCCTTCCAGAGGCGATAACGCCGAGAAAAAGGCTTTTCACACGGGAAACTCCAGAGAGAACCATAAGCGGGGCGCAAGCATATGTTCCTGACCGTACAGCAGACTGGCTGTCAAATGTGACAGCTGCATCAGTCACACGTATATATTTACATGGATCCGACGCTTTGACTGCCTAAAAATAGAGGTAGCGGAGCCGAACTTGTCTGATATGGCGGAATTCAGTTTGGGCTATACAGCAGAGCTGACTTTGCTGAGAATAGCAGAGCTGAGATTGCTGAGAATAGCAGAGCTGAGATTGTTAAAAATAGCAGAGCTGAGTTTCCTAAGAATAGCAGAGCTGAGATTGCTGAGAATATTAGAGCTGAGTTTGCTGAGAATAGCAAAGCTGAGTTTGTTAAAAATAGCAGAGCTGAGTTTCCTAAGAATAGCAGAGCTGACTTTGCTGAGAATAGCAGAACTGAGTTTGCTGAAAATAGCAGAGCTAAGTTTGCTGAGAATAGTAGAGCTGAGTTTGCTGAAAATAGCAGAGCTGAGATTGCTGAGAATAGCAGAGCTGAGTTTGCTGAGAATAGCAGAGCTGAGTTTCTTAAGAATAGCAGAGCTGACTTTGCTGAGAATAGTAGAGCTGAGTTTGCTGAGAATAGCAGAGCTGAGTTTGCTGAGAATAGCAGAGCTGACTTTGCTGAGAATAGCAGAGCTGAGTTTACTGAGAATAGCAGAGCTAAGTTTGCTGAGAATAGCAGAGCTAAGTTTGCTGAGAATAGCAGAGCTGAGATTGCTGAGAATAGCAGAGCTGAGTTTGCTGAAAATAGCAGAGCTAAGTTTGCTGAGAATAGCAGAGCTGAGTTTGCTGAAAATAGCAGAGCTGAGATTGCTGAGAATAGCAGAGCTGAGTTTGCTAAGAATAGCAGAGCTGAGTTTGCTAAGAATAGCAGAGCTGAGTTTGCTGAGAATAGCAGAGCTGAGTTTGCTGAGAATAGCAGAGCTGACTTTGCTGAGAATAGCAGAGCTGAGTTTACTGAGAATAGCAGAGCTAAGTTTGCTGAGAATAGCAGAGCTAAGTTTGCTGAGAATAGCAGAGCTGAGATTGCTGAGAATAGCAGAGCTGAGTTTGCTGAGAATAGCAGAGCTGAGTTTGCTGAGAATAGCAGAGCTGAGTTTGCTGAAAATAGCAGAGCTAAGTTTGCTAAGAATAGCAGAGCTGAGTTTGCTGAGAATAGCAGAGCTGAGTTTGCTGAGAATAGCAGAGCTGACTTTGCTGAGAATAGCAGAGCTGAGTTTACTGAGAATAGCAGAGCTAAGTTTGCTGAGAATAGCAGAGCTAAGTTTGCTGAGAATAGCAGAGCTGAGTTTACTGAGAATAGCAGAGCTAAGTTTGCTGAGAATAGCAGAGCTAAGTTTGCTGAGAATAGCAGAGCTGAGATTGCTGAGAATAGCAGAGCTGAGTTTGCTGAGAATAGCAGAGCTGAGTTTGCTGAGAATAGCAGAGCTGAGTTTGCTGAAAATAGCAGAGCTAAGTTTGCTGAGAATAGCAGAGCTGAGATTGCTGAGAATACAGAGCTGAGTTTGCTGAGAATAGCAGAGCTGAGTTTGCTGAAAATAGCAGAGCTGAGATTGCTGAAAATAGCAGACCTAAGTTTGCTGAGAATAGCAGAGCTGAGATTGCTGAGAATACAGAGCTGAGTTTGCTGAGAATAGCAGAACTGAGTTTGCTGAAAATAGCAGAGCTAAGTTTGCTGAGAATAGCAGAGCTGAGTTTGCTGAAAATAGCAGAGCTGAGATTGCTGAGAATAGCAGAGCTGAGTTTGCTAAGAATAGCAGAGCTGAGTTTGCTAAGAATAGCAGAGCTGAGTTTGCTGAGAATAGCAGAGCTGAGTTTACTGAGAATAGTAGAGCTGAGTTTGCTTAGAATAGCAGAGCTGAGTTTGCTGAAAATAGCAGAGCTGAGTTTACTGAGAATAGCAGAGCTGAGTTTACTGAAAATAGCAGAGCTGAGTTTGCTGAGAATAGTAGAGCTGAGATTGGTGAGAATAGCAGAGCTGAGATTGGTGAGAATAGCAGAGCTGAGTTTGCTGAGAATAGCAGAGCTGAGTTTGTCCAACGTTGCAGGTGTAAGCGTCAAATGCAGCAATGCAGAGATTGCCTGATGTAGTAGAGCTGAGTTTGTCATTTTGCATAAATCATAGTGAGATAAGATGATAATGTGGATTTACGTAAAACATACATACAGTGGGGCAAAAAAGTATTTAGTCAGTCAGCAATAGTGCAAGTTCCACCACTTAAAAAGATGAGAGGCGTCTGTAATTTACATCATAGGTAGACCTCAACTATGGGAGACAAACTGAGAAAAAAAAATCCAGAAAATCACATTGTCTGTTTTTTTAACATTTTATTTGCATATTATGGTGGAAAATAAGTATTTGATCAGAAACAAAATTTCATCTCAATACTTTGTAATATATCCTTTGTTGGCAATGACAGAGGTCAAACGTTTTCTGTAAGTCTTCACAAGGTTGCCACACACTGTTGTTGGTATGTTGGCCCATTCCTCCATGCAGATCTCCTCTAGAGCAGTGATGTTTTTGGCTTTTCGCTTGGCAACACGGACTTTCAACTCCCTCCAAAGGTTTTCTATAGGGTTGAGATCTGGAGACTGGCTAGGCCACTCCAGGACCTTGAAATGCTTCTTACGAAGCCACTCCTTCGTTGCCCTGGCGGTGTGCTTTGGATCATTGTCATGTTGAAAGACCCAGCCACGTTTCATATTCAATGCCCTTGCTGATGGAAGGAGGTTTGCACTCAAAATCTCACGATACATGGCCCCATTCATTCTTTCATGTACCCGGATCAGTCGTCCTGGCCCCTTTGCAGAGAAACAGCCCCAAAGCATGATGTTTCAACCACCATGCTTTACAGTAGGTATGGTGTTTGATGGATGCAACTCAGTATTCTTTTTCCTCCAAACACGACAAGTTGTGTTTCTACCAAACAGTTCCAGTTTGGTTTCATCAGACCATAGGACATTCTCCCAAAACTCCTCTGGATCATCCAAATGCTCTCTAGCAAACTTCAGACGGGCCCGGACATGTACTGGCTTAAGCAGTGGGACACGTCTGGCACTGCAGGATCTGAGTCCATGGTGGCGTAGTGTGTTACTTATGGTAGGCCTTGTTACATTGGTCCCAGCTCTCTGCAGTTCATTCACTAGGTCCCCCCGCGTGGTTCTGGGATTTTTGCTCACCGTTCTTGTGATCATTCTGACCCCACGGGGTGGGATTTTGCGTGGAGCCCCAGATCGAGGGAGATTATCAGTGGTCTAGTATGTCTTCCATTTTCTAATTATTGCTCCCACTGTTGATTTCTTCACTCCAAGCTGGTTGGCTATTGCAGATTCAGTCTTCCCAGCCTGGTGCAGGGCTACAATTTTGTTTCTGGTGTCCTTTGACAGCTCTTTGGTCTTCACCATGGTGGAGTTTGGAGTCAGACTGTTTGAGGGTGTGCACAGGTGTCTTTTTATACTGATAACAAGTTTAAACAGGTGCCATTACTACAGGTAATGAGTGGAGGAAAGAGGAGACTCTTAAAGAAGAAGTTACAGGTCTGTGAGAGCCAGAAATCTAGGTTGTTTGTTTCTGACCAAATACTTATTTTCCACCATAATATGCAAAAAAAATGTTAAAAAAAACAGACAATGTGATTTTCTGGATTTTTTTTTCTCAGTTTGTCTCCCATAGTTGAGGTCTACCTATGATGTAAATTACAGACGCCTCTCATCTTTTTAAGTGGTGGAACTTGCACTATTGCTGACTGACTAAATACTTTTTTTCCCCACTGTATATATCAGCAGATCTGAGCTTATCTCACATAGCAGGGCTGAGTTTGTCATGTGCCACAAATCATAGTTTTGCATGGGACTACAGCACATTCTGGGAACCTATTATGTATATCGAAATAACATATAACTCCTCTCCTGGAAGGTAAAATAATGCCAAAAAGGGGCTTAATAAAGATAAACTGGGTAACAATCAGTATGGCTCTTATAATAGTTCCAATGAGATCAATACTCAATTTTCCTAGATCCCTAAAAATGAATTAGATTGATTCCTAATATAGATTCCTGTCTCGTCTTAACCCATCCATATCTTTCTCCATGTAGGAATATCTAAACTTAATCATGACACAAAGAAAAAAAAGCATTATTTATGGAAATTCCGGAGATTCATTTTTTAGCAGTTTTCCACAAGGACAGCAGATGGCGCTGTTTAGTTTCCCGAGCTGATGCGCGGTGAACACCCCCTTCCTTTATGGCGAACGTTGTTTTCTCCCATCATGTCCTGGAAATTCCATTTCTCTAATACGACACCAGTGACATGGAATATATTATATCAGTTTAGATGCAGCAGAACTGGGTTTCCAAATTCAATAATAATGTGGAGCTCTGAAAACCAATTCCCCCCTAACTTTTTCAATCATATTCTAAAGTTATAAAACTAATATACTGCTCAAAAAAAATAAAGGGAACACTTAAACAACAGAATATAACTCCAAGTAAATCAAACTTCTATGAAATCAAACTGTCCACTTAGGAAACAACACTGATTGATGATCAATTTCACATGCTGTTGTGCAAACGGAATAGACAACAGATGGAAATTATTGGCAATTATCAAGACACGCTCAATAAAGGAGTGGTTCTGCAGGTGGGGTCCACAGACCACATCTCAGTACCAGTGCTTTCTGGCTGATGTTTTGGTCCCTTTTGAATGCTGGTTGTGCTTTCACACTCGTGGTATCATGAGACGGACTCTACAACCCACACAAGTGGCTCAGGCAGTGCAGCTCATCCAGGATGGCACATCAATGCAAGCTGTGGCAAGAAGGTTTGCTGTGTCTGTCAGCGTAGTGTCCAGAGGCGCTACCAGGAGACAGGCCAGTACACCAGGAGATGTGGAGGGAGCTGTAGGAGGGCAACAACCCAGTAGCAGGACCGCTATCTCAGCCTTTGTGCAAGCAAGAACAGGAGGAGCAGTGCCAGAGTCCTGCAAAATGACCTCCGGCAGGCCACAAATGTTCATGTGTCTGCACAAACGGTTAGAAACCGACTCCATGAGGATGGTCTGAGTGCCCAACATCCACAGATGGGGGTTGTGCTCACAGCCCAACACCGTGCAGGACGATTGGCATTTGCCACAGAACACCAGGATTGGCAAATTCACCACTGGCACCCTGTGCTCTTCACAGATGAAAGCAGGTTCACACTGAGCACATGTGACAGACGTGACAGAGTCTGGAGACGCCGTGGAGAGCGATCTGCTGCCTGCAACATCCTTCAGCATGACCGGTTTGGCAGTGGGTCAGTAATGGTGTGGGGTGGCATTTCTTTGGAGGTCCGCACAGCCCTCGATGTGCTCGCCAGTGGTAGCCTGACTGCCATTAGGTACCGAGATAAGATCTTCAGACCCTTTGTGAGACCATATGTTGGTGTGGTTGGCCCTGGGTTCCTCTTAATGCAGGACAATGCCAGACCTCATGTGGCTGGAGTGTGTCAGCAGTTCCTGCAAGATGAAGGCATTGAAGCTGTGGACTGGCCCACCCGTTCCCCAGACCTGAATCCGATTGAGCACATCTGGGACATCATGTCTCGCTCCTTACACCAACGTCACATTGCACCACAAACTGTCCAGGAGATGGCGGATGCTTTAGTCCAGGTCTGGGAGGAGATCCCTCAGGAGACCATCCGCCGCCTCATCAGGAGCATGCCCAGGTGTTGTACAGTAGGGAGATCATACAGGCACGTGGAGGCCACACACAATACTGAGCATCTTTTCCTTATCATGAGGCATTTCCACTGAAGTTGGATCAGTCTGTAATTTGATTTTCCACTTTGATTTTGAGCATCATTTCAAATCCAGACCTTCATGGGATATTCATTTTGATTTACATTGATAATTGTTATGTTTTATTGTTCTGAACACATTCCACTATGCAATGAATAAAAAATTGCAACTGGAATATTTCATTCAGAGACATCTAGGATGTGGTATATTAGTGTTCCCTTCATTTTTTTGAGTAGTGTATATTCATATAGACAATATTTCATATGTTTGATATAGTACCTAAGGCTTAAAGGTTTATTCACAAAATATCAAGTTATTTCCTATCTATAGGATAGGCGGATATCTTGCTGATTGCTGAGGGTCCGACCGTTGGGACCTCCGGAGATCTGAGAAAGCCAAGTACAGCACTCTGTGCCATTTCCAATAGTTCCTTAGGCAATGAATGGAGCGGAGGTCCGGCACATGCAACTCCGCTCCGATCAAGACTGTAGAGCCGCATTCTCGTGGTTCTTGAGGACAGTAGCAGCAGTCGGACCCCCAAAGATCAGGAAAGTATAACTTTCTATTTTGGAAAGTGTACATTTTAGGTACATCCCAGCAGTTGTCCATCATGGCTCCTTAAACATGCATGCACATCTCAGCTGAGCATGCATGTGGAGAGGGTAGTCAACTACTGCCAAACACCTATGGCAGCATATTACTTTCCCGGAGAATTAAAGAATTGGGCATGTTGAAATACAATATGCCTGATCTCTCGTTCCCTGAACATCTGCCACTAGAGAAGAGTCACAATACACCCTAAATATTAGGGAATCGTCCAACCCCCCAAAATCTATGGGTTCCTATGGGTTGAATTTAAATATGGTTCTCCAGGGAGGACAACCCCCATGCCAAGGTATTACTCCTCCCACTTTGGATCACCTGATCACTGGAGTGAGGGGCTTCTGAGACCCTTGAGGCTTAGCTGTTACTCCCACAATGGCGGTACCACAGCCGCGTGGGCCTTACAGGATGAACCGTGCTACATGCTGTACATGACGAGTCTCTTGCTGAAGTTCTTTATCGTCCATTGTTTCATATTATTTGTTTTCATATTATCAGCCTGCAGAAGGGAAACCTGTCCACTGCTACGTCGTCCCAGCTGCCCACCTTACAAAAGGCTTTCTAGGAAGACCACCGAGTGCTGTGATACCTACGAATGTACATGCAGCTGTTCCAATTCCACCGACACCTGTCCATCTGGATATTCATCCTCTATTCACATCAACGAGTGCGGCTGCACCAGTGTCACCTGTAACGCAGATAAGGTGAGCGGACGGGCAGATCTCTAGTTAAGCATGCTTAAAGGGAATCTGTCAGCAGTTTTTTGCTATGTAATCTGAGAGCACCATAATGTAGGAGCTGAGACCCTGATTCCAGAGATGTATCACTTACTAGACTATGTGTTGTTCTTTCAATAAAATCAGTGTTTTATCAGCAGGACATTATCACTACAGGACTGGGTGTCTTGTGCCTTTTAGTCAGCTGCTCTGTGTAACCCCGCCCCCGCCACTGATTGGCAGCATTCTGCTTATGTATAGTGTGCACAGAAAGCTGGCGTTCAGTGATGTGGGCGGAGTTATACAGAGCTCAGCATTCTGAGCTCTGCTAGATCTGCAGCAGAGAAAACAGTGATTGTATCAATATCACAGAACGCAACCCAGTAAGTGACACATTGCTGGAATCAGGGTCTCTTTTCTTCCTTTTTGTTGCTCTCAGATTGCATAGCAAAAGCCTGGTGACAGGTTCCCTTTAAAGGGGACCTAAAAGTAAAATCCTTTAATTCAGTGTTATGATCTCAACTGGGTACTGGATTATTGGACAGTTATAGATCACTAAACTATGCTGCTTCCTATTGTAAGGATATAATGCATTATGTAGGATGTGATAATGTAATGCATGATAGAAATAGGTGTTATAATGTTTGCATAGAACTGTGTGAATGGTTAAGTCTGCCCAGCAACAGACTGCAGGGTAAAATAGAGTTGATATTTGAGACTGGCCCACATAAGGGAGATTAGCGTTAGGGCTGGAAGTGCTAAGTGAGCAGAGCTGCCTTAGAGGTGATGCGGAGTGAGAGGAGACTAAGGACAAGGGATAGTGAGATCCTAAAGAAAAGTGACCAATGAGATAGAGTGGCCTTCCGGAGAAGGGTGCTTGGAGAGGACGCCGAGTCACAAACCTTAGAGCTTGTAACGCAGAAGGTAATGGGCCTAAGCCGGACTGAGTACATGAGACTAGTGGGGTGTCCTGAGTGCGAGGGCTCCAGGGCGCCAGTTGCGGCAGAAAAAGGATGTGGAACCGAAGACCAAGTAAGGAGACTTGCTGCTCAGGACTAAAGCTGGGTTGTGGCGAAGTAGGACGAAACGTGTGCTTCACCGGCCCTGGAGTAAACTACAGAGGAAGGATACTGTTTGGAAAATGCTTCATACTAAAAAGGAAACATCTAGAAGTATTTGTACCATCTACCCCTTTCATATAACCCTTACCAAATTCCCATTCAGTAAAGAGTTTATTTTGGAAAAGTGGTCTCCCTCATTGAACTGTGGAACATCTGGTCCTGGCTAGTCCACAACACCGGCTACATGCGAAAAACACACTGCACGGAGCTAAGGTCCTCACAGCACAAGTCTAACACACCCAGATAGGACCAGACACTACCTGTATATCTAATCATTAAATATTTGTATTTTTTTTATATTATAGGTCTGTGTGCATAAAAATAACGTCTACCACTTTGGGAGCTCCTGGGAAGATGGATGCCTAAATTGTCAGTGCAACGACGCTGTAGATCCTATCACAAACCTTCTCAGTGTAATGTGTGAGAAGAAGCCGTGTAAGGAAAACTGCGGTCCTGTAAGTATAAGATAAATGATGGTACATAGGGTCATGTATTGCAATGGAACTGATTCCCGAAAGTGTAAAACTTTCCTATCCATTCACCTACTTATGTTTGCCAGTAAGGAAGGTATAAAACCTTACGAATGTCCTGATATTCCCTGTATTGTCCTGTAAAAAGAACCTCGGGGGGGGGGGAGGGGGGGGAGGTGTTTCTTCATAAATGAATATTTCTGGGAAGTTTTGCATTTTTCTTGACAACCAGTGTCGGACATTAAATTTGCCATGAATTAGATATTCAAAAGTCAGTTTGGTGATACTTAATGCTGGTGAAATGGAGTGTAAGGGACACTGTTTGGTGTAGGCTGTATTGATTTCTACGCCAGAAGTGCACCAAAGCTGAATTTGATTTGTATTACTTATTTTACTGGGTGCAGCAGTTGTGATGGAATCACAGTCTTCTCTGCTGAGTTCAGAATGCTGAGCTGAATGTAACCCCGCCCACAGCACTGATTGGCCGCTTTCTGTCTACACTGTATAATGACAGAAAGCTGCTAATCAGTGGTGAGGCGGGGTTGGACTAGGAGGCATGAGAAACCCAGTCCTCTAGTGATAATCTCCTGCTGATAAAACACTGATTGCATTGAAACAGCAAAACACAGCCCAATAAGTAACACCGTTGAAATCGGGGTCTCAGCCCCTACCTCACGCCGATCTCAGATTACATAGAAAAATACTGCTGACAGATTCCCTTTTAGAAGTCTCCTTTAGCAACGACTGGTGCGTAAATAGCCTGATGTTATCAAGTGGTGATTTTAAGCAGTATAGAGGGCAGGAAGCATAGTCAGACGATGCACAGGTTGATGTAAAATACAAACAAAGTAAGCAGCACAGCCCGATGACAAGGAAAAACGTGGGATCACTCAAGGAACTACTGAGCTCAGAACATGTAGGGAGGTGCTCACGTCTGAAACATAACAGAAATGTAGTAATACAAAAATAAAGAAAAGACGTGGCGACACTCACCAATCCTGTGAAGCAGATTATACCCTTTATTCAAGCAATGATGAGACCGTGTTCACGGCACGGGGGAGAAAAAGACAAGAGGTGAGCGGGGAGAGGACAACAGCCGTTTCGCGCCCACACCGGCGCTTCTACGGGTCCACTGGAGTTTGGGAAACACTGTCATAGAGTAACGGGAGAAGGGATCCTGAGAAGACTGGGGCATTTGGGCATTGGCTGGATATAGGGGTGATCGCACTGGTCATTGAACAGATCTAGAGTCAGAACATGGCCAGAGCCATGTCACAGACCAACGGGGGAAGGAATCATGAGAACCCTGGGGCATTTTGACATTGGCTGGATAAAGGGGTGATCACACCGGTCATTGAACAGATCTAGAGTCAGAACATGGCCAGTGCCATGTCCTAGAGTAACGGGAGAAGGGATCCTGAGAACCCTGGGGTATTTGGGCATTGGCTGGTTATAGGGGTGATTGCATTGGTCATGGAACAGATCTAGAGTCAGAACATGGCCAGAGCCATGTCGCAGACCAACTGGGGAAGGAATCACGAGAACCCTGGGGCATTTTGACATTGGCTGAATATAGGGTGATCGCAATGGTCAATGAACAAACCTAGAGTCAGAACATGGCCAGAGCTATGTCATAGAGCACTGTTTCCCAAACTCCAGTCCTCACGGACCCCATGGGTCATGTTTTCAGGATTTCCTTAGTATTGCTCAAGTAGTGGAAGTGTCATCAAGGCATCAGGATTTGTCTCACCTGTGCAACATTATGGAAATCCTGAAAACATGACCCGTGGGGTCAGTGAGGACTGGAGTTTGGGAAACACTGTCCTAGAGTAACAGGAGAAGGGATCCTGAGAATCCTGGGGTATTTTGACATTGGCTGGATAAAGGGGTGATCGCACTGGTCATTGAACAGATCTAGAGTCAGAACATGGCCAGAGCCATGTCCTAGAGTAACGGGAGAAGGGATCCTGAGAACCCTGGGGCATTTGGGCATTGGCTGGTTATAGGGGTGATTACACTGGTCATTGAACAGATCTAGAGTCAGAACTTGGCCAGAGCCATGTCACAGACCAACGGGGGAAGGAATCATGAGAACCCTGGGGCATTTTGACATTGGCTGGATATAGGGGTGATCACACTGGCTATTGACCATATCAGTAGTCTTTGCATGGCCAGAGCCATGTCATAGCAAATTAAGGAACCTCTGAGAACCAGATAATGGACATCTGGAAAGATGACAAATCATGACAGGTTTCCATCAAAAGTAGGAATAGACAACAGCAATTTATTAGATGCTTTCATCTATGGAGGTGTACTTAATCTCCAAATCATGACCAATCGTATATTGTCTCTTCATGACACATCTGTTTCATTGAGGTGCCAAAGATTTACCAAGAACTACACACTTCTAACACCTATTTGAGGTCAATAAGGACTAAACGTGACTTCTTTTTGGTGGCTTGTTAGTGGAATATGTCTGGCTTGAGTTACGGCACAAATGAGGTGCCAGGACAATTGCTAATTCTCTTGTAGGCACCAGTCTAAATAGAGATAGCACTGCCTGATTAATTAAACAGCATTGTTCTGAAAAGAACACCACTTTGTCTCTATGGCTGGAGGTCCTTAGAAGAGCTTAGCGTAAGCTTTGCTTTCATTTATAAGATATTCCAAGGCACTTCTACATCCACGAGTGTGTTGACTTTACCGAGAGTGTTTGGGTTTATCTATGGGGAACAATGAGCAGGCTGTGTTTTACGATCTCTCTTTCCTAAGTGCTTCAAAGCCTTTTTTAAATATATATTTTGACACTTTCTAATCGAAAAAGCAGTGTATCCCGCCAAAAGAATAGGCGAGGAATTCACCAAATGGATGGCATGACTCCTTGGGTGGTCAGGGGCAAGAATTGCACTCATTAAGGTTCCTCGGAACTCGGGGAGGAAACAAAATGATGTTGTTTAGTGCCAATAATTTACTGTGCTGTCAAAAGAAAACTACAGATGACCCTTTATGGAATCTGATTTCTTTTATTTTTTTTTGTAACCAACTTACGGGATCATGAGGTCAAAAATCATTCATTAATAATATATTATGAAATTGAATTAATTTTATGAGTTCATGTTTAATAAAAGGGCTCCGTAAACTTTATAAAAATGTCAATAGGATATTGCTTACCACCACATGTAAAGATTTACAAAAATTGGAAATTTTTTGAGTTAATCTACACAAAAATTGTGTCCTAAAAATGTAGGCATCCTGGACAAAAGTAAAAATAAGTATAAAAAAACTGTGTGAGGGCCTACCATAAAAAGTCCTAACAGATATGTCCTCAAAAAAAGTGAAGATCAGGTGGATTTTGGGGGGCAATTTGTCATCCATTATTTTTTGTTTTTGAAAGTGATATTTTGTTTTGTACATAATTTTCCTAGGTTGGACATGATGACAATGCCCATAAGATGTGAACCAGTCAACTTGGCTGCTGGTCATGTAGTATGTTAATGGTGGTCTTAGCGAATGACCATGAAAAATTAGGTGGAATGAGCTCAGATTTCTGTTCAGAAATAGCATGTAAAGTGAGAAAAAGAAAAAAAATGGATGAAACAGTGATATATGGCTTCCAAATAACCATATAGAGATATCCATGTCCAATGTCAGTAGCTTATTGCTGGATAGAATTGTGCTTAGATTGTATAAAACCCCATTAGAAAATCAAAAATAGTGTCCATTTCCTCGTTTGTTCCCTGACATCTTTTTCATGATTAACCCTATCCCTGCAGTCTTCATATATACGAGGAGCTCAATGCTTTTGAGAGAGATCCTCTTCAATGGTCCCATTGTAATCAGGGCTACCTTTAGCAGAGGTATAATTAGAGTCATATGGGCACAGATCCAAATTTGTACCTCTATGAATGTTGGTCTGATGTACGGACCCCTGTTATAATGTCCTCCATCCAGGCCCTAATAATTTCTCCTATCCTGGGCCCTATCTTATAAAAGCGTCCCTCTTTCTGGCCTGTATCCAGTAATAATGCTTCCTGCCGTTGCCTCATCCTATAATGATGTCCCCCAGCCCTTGGTCTCTTCCTGCAATGATGTCCCCAGTCCTTGGCCCCTTCCTGTAATAATGTCATCCCACTTGGGTCCCTTCCTGTAACAATGTACCCTGTCCTGGGTGTCCATACTGTAATAATGTCCTCTGCCCTGGCCCCATCCTGTAAAAATGTCCCCAATCCTTGACCCCTTCCTGTAATAATGTCCTCTGTCTTGGCCTCCATCCTGTAATAATGTCCCCCCCACTTAGGTCCCTTCCTTTAACAATGTACCCTGTCCTGGGTGTCCATTCTATGTCCTCTGCCCTGGCCCCATCCTCTAAAAATGTCCCCAATCCTTGGCCCCTTCCTGTAATAATGTCCCCTGTCTTGGCCTCCATCCTGTAATAATGTCATCCCACTTGGGTCCCTTCCTGTAACAATGTACCCTGTCCTGGGTGTCCATTCTGTAATAATGTCCTCTGCCGTGGCCCCATCCTGTAAAAATGTCCCCAATCCTTGACCCCTTCCTGTATTAATGTCCCCTGTCTTGGCCTCCATCCTGTAATAATGTCCCCCCCACTTGGGTCCCTTCCTTTAACAATGTACTCTGTCCTGGGTGTCCATTCTGTAATAATGTCCTCTGCCCTGGCCCCATCCTGTAAAAATGTCCCCAATCCTTGACCCCTTCCTGTAATAATGTCCCCTGTCTTGGCCTCCATCCTGTAATAATTTCCTTCCTCTTGGGTCCCTTCCTGTATCAATGTACCGTATCCTGGTGTGCATTCTGTAATAATGTCCTCTGCCCTGAACCCCTTCCTATAATAATGTCTCCCATCCTGGGCCACATACTGTAATAATGTTCCCTGTCCTGGGCCCTATACTGTAATAATGTTCCCTGTCCATGTCCCCTTACTATAATAATGTCCCCTGTCCTGGGCCCCTTCCTGTAATGATGTCCATTGTCCTGGTCCCCATCCTGTAATAATGTCCTCTATCCTGGACCCCTTCATGTAATAATGTTCCTTGTCCAAGACTCTTTTCCCCTCTTGTCCCCTGTATTGACCCTCTTCTCTAATACATAAACAAACAAACAAACAACTAGTCTTCTTTACTGTGTACTCTCCCAGAGCGAGCAATGTTGTATTCCTGCTCCATAGTCAGTGCCCGACAATGACATGATGCCTCACCTGCGATGGGCACAATGACATCAGCTGCTGGCATGTATAGCTATTGCAGTGCAGGGAGCCAGCGGTGCAGGGAGCCAACTGCTCTCTGTGCCACAATACATTTCAGCTGACTGTGTGTCTGATGATTTGCAAATATAAATTACAGGCAAGAAACTAACAATTACAGACTGGTACAGAGGGGAGAGGTCCCTGCCCTATCGGCCTTACAGGCTACAGCGTAATGGGGAAGGAGACAGTAGGTTGGGGTTTGGGGCATCTTCAGTGGTGGTGAGGTGGGTTACTCCAAGCTGTAAGCTTTCTTGAAGAGATGCATTTTCAAGTTCCGTCTGAAAGTGTTGGGGGCTTAGTCGGCTTCCTTAGAGGTGTAATAAAAAATGAGGCCTACTGGGTCATTCCTCTCATCCTCTTCTTAGAGTTTGGTGTTTGCTCAACCCATTTCTTCATCTTGGTAGAGATGAAAGGCATTGTGACCCTATGCATCTCCTCTCCTTTGTTTTTAACTCTGTCTTAAGTGGACAAAGAATCCTTTGCCCCTGAAGAAAAATGGTTAATGAATTCAACGTGAGCTGTAGACCCTCTTTTACTGGGCACCATTGTAGTCACAGAGGCTTCCGTTTATGTCTACCAGACTTTGAGGACAGTGGCATAACCTGACCCTAGAGGTCCCCAGTGCAAGATCTCCAACATGGCAACGTGACCCAAGTAGTCCCCAATGCAAGATCTCCAACAAGACAACCTGACTCAAGTAGTCCCCAATGCAAGATCTCCAACTTGTCAACCTGACCCAAGTAGTTCCCAATGTAAGATCTCCAACTTGTCAACCTGACCCAAGTAGTTCCCAATGTAAGATCTCCAACATGTCAACCTGACTCACATAGTCCCCAATGCAAGACCTCCAACATGTCAACCTTACTCGTGAAGTCCCCAATGAAGACCTCCAACATGTCAACCTGACCCAAGTAGTCCCCAATGTAAGATCTCCAACATGTCAACCTGACTCAAGTAGTCCCCAATGCAAGATCTCCAACATGTCAACCTGACCCAAGTAGTTCCCAATGTAAGATCTCCAACATGTCAACCTGACTCATGAAGTACCCAATGCAAGACCTCCAACATCTCACCCAAGTAGTCCCCAATGCAAGACCTCCAACATATCAACCTGACTCATGAAGTACCCAATGCAAGACCTCCAACATTTCAACCTGACCCAAGTAGTCCCCAATGTAAGATCTCCAACATGTCAACCTGACTCAAGTAGTCCCCAATGCAAGATCTCCAACATGGCCCACAACTATTAAAGTACTATATTAATATTGACCAACTCCTATAGACCAATAAAGCCTTTTGGGCTCTCATAGTCTCCATGGTCTGGTTGCATCTGCAAGCCCTGCACCCACTATAATTACACCCCTGGTGGAGGAGAACTTTTTGCCAAAGCAGAAGACGTTGGGCTTCAACATAACCTGAGACCACCTTCCAATAAAACCCATTGTGGTTAGTCACAGGATCTATATACTTTTTATGTTTCCTGCATGGAGGGAGAACATTTTGCTCCTAAAGAAGTTGTATGATCAGCGGAGACTCTCACCTTTAATTAGCCATACTGTGGAAATTGGGTCTAACTTCTAGGAAAGCATATAACGAGGAACCGGCCAAGTTGGAAAACAAATCTTGATAAATTATCTAATTTTGTTGAACATTTCAATCTTTACCTGAGCAAAAGCTGTATATAATGATCGATTCTCGACTTGTCACTGTGCGTTGTCATGCACAGTACAGGACATATGGCACACGTGGGACATGACTAAGGGCTTTCTCCATAACCTTCGTTTTAATTAAAGTCAAGCACTTGCACAAACACCTGGATCCATGTAAAAACCTTCCTCTTGTTTGCTTTCCATTAGTCTGATGAAACCTGTCAGCAGACAATAGGAGAGGATGAGCTGTATATCCAATGGTAACCCTTCACATTCTCACTTGGGGGGGGGCAGGAGGTTTAACATTAAGTAAATGGTTGATTTTATTCTTATGTTCCCTGAGCATATTTGCATTGACAATGTCCCTGTTGAGTCCATCAATGAATGAATTCCTCTTGGTTATAAGTTCCATACAACATGGAAACACATGAAAAACCATTCTACTCAGTGGCTGAATAAAAGCGTAACGCTATAAAAACTAACTAATAGGATGTAAATGTGTTTAGAGACACAATCAATATCTAATTAAAACAAATTAATAATCAGAACCTGGGCCCATACGGGCAAATAGGGCTACCAATACTTTATTTCATGCATTTGGTGGTCACTCTTCTTTAGCTATACATCAAGAAGAAGGAGCGGAGTAGTTTCGGAGGTCCACGGAATGAGTCCTACCTTAGCTTTTATTTTGGCTGAACACATTACGAGATTACCAGTTTTGAAAAAAGAAGCATGATTTTGCGATACGTTGTCCGGAGTTGTTTCTGATATATGTGCCTATATATGACCGCCAAGTGGTTGGGATATTTATGGGGGTGGGATGAAGGGTTCAAGCCAGTCTGGTATTGCATTAAATTGATATTGTGAGGAATAAGAGGTCTAAAAATGGTTAAATTAGAGTCCTTAAAGGCCTCTATGTGACTTCTGAATCCTCACAGACCACGCAACGCACTCTGTCATGATTCTCCAATGCTGGCGGCACGAGCCGGTTGTCATGTCACTGCAAGTATGCAATTTGCATACTTCCGACCACATTCCAACTAGATGTGCAAAATCTTGTTCAATATGAGTGAAATGGGCGAGGCCGAGCACGTCTAGTCGGCAAGTAACGACTAATTTGAAATTGCATACTTGTGATTACATGACCACCTGCCCTTGCTGGTGGTGGCACCTGAAAATCCTGAGGACTTCAGACTTTCATCCCAAACCTGGACAACTCCTGTAACATAAATTGTATAAAGATGATGGTGCACCCATCTGTATATATACTCTTATAGTATGTACATAAAATAAAGGGCACCGCAATGGGAACCAGGATTGCCCATCATAGAATGTTATAGTAGGAAGGGACCTCCAGGGTCTTCATGTTCAACCCTCTGCTCAATGCAGGATTCCTTAAACCATCTCAGACAGATATCAGTCCAGCCTCTGTTTGAAGACTTCCATTGAAGGAGAACTCCCCACCTCTCATGGCAGCCTGTTCCAGTCATTGATCACCCTCACTGTCAAAAAGTTTTTTCTAATATCTAATCTGCATCTTCTCCATTTCAGTTTCATTCCATTGCTTCTCGTGTTTCCATATGCAAATGAGAATAATGCTGATCCCTCTACATTGTGACAGCCCTTCAGATATTTGTAGACAGCTATTAAGTCACCTCTTAGCCTTCTTTTGTGCAAGCTAAACATTCCCAGATCATTTAACCATTCCTCGTTGGACATACTTTGCAGTCTGCTCACCATCCTGGCAAGTCTTCTCTTAACTTGCTCCAGTTTTTCAATGTCTTTTTTAAAATGTGGTGCCCAGAACTGGACACAGTATTCCATATGTGGTCTGACCAAGGAGGAGTAGAGGAGGATAATTACTTCACATGATTGAGATTCTATGCTTCTCTCAATACATACCAGAACTGTTTTTGCCTTTTTTGCTGCTGCATCACGCTGTTGACTCATGTGCAGTCTGTAATCTATTAGTATACCCAAGTCTTTTTTCACACGTGCTGTTGGTTAGTTCTATTCCTCCCATTCTGCAGATGTAATTTTCATTTTTCTTGCCCAAATGTAGAATCTTGAATTTCTCCCTGGTATATACTATTCTATTAGTCACTTACCAATTAACGTTAATTTAATAAGTTTGTACGCCCTGTGGAACAAATAGTTGGTAGTGGGTGAGTAGTAGCCATACAGTGTGAGTTTATACTGGCCTGATAGTTTCGTTGGTCACAGTAATATAAAGAGAATGATAATATTTTGTGCAAATAGAAGATGAAGGGATTAATGTGTCTGACGTTGAAGTCAATGGTAAAATAACGATGTATTTGAAAACATTTTTTTTACATTTTCTCTTGTTTGACTCTCCTGCCTGCATGGCCTTAGTTTTAGAATTAAAGGCTGAATAGACGATTCATGTATTTTGGCTTTATGAATAATACGTTTTTAAGTGCAGACTGTGCTGATAACATATATACTGTAGTTCTGCTATATTTTCCATGGTGTCATGTAAACCAGGATGTATATATCTATATGTTATACAGTTGAGTATATGTACAGTATGTGATATGCTTCATGGACGACTTTCTCATCACTGTACATACATCTCACTATATACACATAATATGTCATCAATATTTCACACATGCCTATATAATGCCACCAAACATACAGGACAGATCTACATACACATATAAGATCACTATACCTACAGACAGTGGCATAGCGTGGGTCACCAGTCCGGCAAGTATTTGGTGCCCAACAACCATAGAACTTTTTAGGACTCTCTAAGTCCTTTCCATCGGCCCAGTTTTGAACCCCTTATTCCCCAAGCACATGAATTATATTTTAAGAAAATACTGATGTAGTTATAGCTTGTAGATAAGAGTGAATACATTTAAGTGAAATTTAATTTTACTCGAATTTTACAAATATCTGCAATTTGCCAAAATTAGGATTTTTCTGTAATTCGCGTCCATGTTAATTCAACAAAGTAGCACCATTTCTTTAAACCATGAAAGGCCATCAACATTTAAAGAAAAACCCTTATACTCACCTTTGTGATCCCTCTGTGTCACCTGTCCAGTCCTTGATGCATCTTCAGATCTCCTCTTCAAGCGTTTAAATCTTCGCGATCTCACTCTGGGCTGGGACTTTCCGGCTTTGATGAAGGTCGGGGAGGGTTATGCGCATGCGTGCAAAATGTAATGGGTTTGTGAAATCAGAGTGTTCACCGTGCCCTTCTGTGCATACGCAGAACCCTACTGGGCACCATCAAAGCCGGGAAATTCATCGTTAGTGGTGGTGATCCGAAGATGTGGACCTCACCGGACCGGTGACGGTGAGGAGCAGAGAGGCTGGAGTGGTGAACGGTGTGGTGACAATAGAGATTTTTTCAAAATTTTGCACATCTTACGTTTATTATTATGTGTCTGGAGAAACCCCAGAGCATGATAAGGGACATTAAATTTGGGGAGAATCATTTTTTTGAAAATTGAATTTCCCGGGAAAATCCACACAAATCGATAAATTTGTATTTTGCCTGTTCCGCTCATTTCCAATATTTTGCCTCTTAGCCCTTTATTTTTTTTTTATAAAAAATATTAAAAATAAGTATGTTGTAATTGTTATATTTGTTTTACTTCTAAAAAATTTTTTTATTACTTTTATTGTCTTTATTTTATGGAACAATTTTTTTTTTAACCCTAGAACTAACCCTAACCCTAGCTCTCATCTGAACCCTAACCCTAACCCCAAACCTACCATAGTTAAGGGTTTGGAAAAAATGTGTAAAATATACTTTACATTTTATTGTAATATTAATTTTTTTTTTTTATACAGGGGACAATCTTTACATTTGCGACAGTTCTCCCAGTAGTTCGCTATCTCAGTACTCTCTTCCTCAACATCTGTCATCTCGATCGCTGACTATGCAGAGTGCAGCAGCCGATGACAAACTTTTCTTGACTGCTGCGCTCTGCATAGGAAATAGGAGTTCATGAACTATGGGGAGAGTCCTGCTGGTCCAAGAAGAAGCATTACTTGCCACTGGATCATTTCATAGTGAGGACTGGGAAGGGGAACTGTACTTTTGTGCCTCATAGAAAATGGTGCCTTGTTTCCTCCCTCTCTAGGACACTTTTCTTTTTAGGCGCTATCATGTCCTAATTACACTTTTATTTTTCTGCTGTTTACTATAGTTCTTACTGTATTTTATGTCTAACAAGGTTTGATTTTGTTTTTTTCCATTTAGAGCTTTAAGTATGTAACTAAGCCACATGAATGCTGCGGAACATGTAAGAAGGCCGTGTGTGAACAGGAGGTGATCTCCAGGAGAAGAGGAGACGTAGATGGATCAGACAGTGACAAACGCTATTATAGTGTAAGGGTAAAAATACTAACTAGGGTCCATGTTTTAATATTATGTGTGTTCACTCCAAAAAATCTATATCCTCTTCTAACCTTTTCTTCTGGGGTAGTCTGGTTTTGAAAACCCATTTTTCAAATACCCAATTATTACAGGGATTCTTTGGGTTGATTAGATCAATTTAAGGAGGAAATTAGTTTTGGGACGAATAAATTGGATGCAAATTGAACCAACCAGGAATGGGTTAACCTCCTCCCTCTTATATTTGCCCTTCCTTGCTCACCACACCTTACTAGTCCAGTCCTCCGATCGCCTCTTCCATCCACAGCGTTGAGTCTTCCATTCACATTGTTGACTTTCCTCGGAACGACGAAAGAGTAAAGATAAAAGGTGATCAGAGGGACGATAATGGGAGGGTAAAGGAAAGATTATATTTTAAGCCCTTCCCCTTATTGTTTTATTTAAGCCCTTCCCGTTCTTTCAAAGCCAGAAAAATGCCGACCAATGATGATGTAAATCACCATCAAAAAATGCTAGATTTAACGAATCGCTCAAAATTTCTATTCTGCCGAATTTGTATTTTCTTATACAATTTGAAGTGAATTGGATTCACCTTGGATTGATTCATTCCTCACTTAGGTGGCTATAAAGACAAGGGCATCTCTGGAGGACCCCAGATGTAATACTTTCTTTTACCAGTGGAGGAGCTGCAGGGAAATATGACACTTACTCCCGGGATAGCAAAACCCTATGATCTCAACGCCAAATCATCTGCACTTTAAAAGATCGTACTCTGAATTCAACTTTTTTTTTAATGATCTGCGTTTATTATCCCCTATGATTTTTAGGACAGGGTGATAGTAAGTAATCCACTAAATACAAATATAGAGGTTTTAGAGCTTCAAAAAAGGGGTGATCTGTATCCAGCTCTCTGCAGTATCTCTATATTTACATTTTTTGGGGGGTCTATTCTCTTTTATCGTGTTTTCAACATTACACATAACTATTGATGGGGTTTTGGGCACTTGCAGGTTGGTGCAAGGTGGACATCTCCCTATGATCCTTGTATCGTCAATGAATGCTCTGAAGTGAACGGAGAAGTCTTCACCCTGCAGAGAAACATCTCCTGCTCTGACATAGAGACCAAGAAATGTCCTACGGGCTATGAGCTGATCTGCATGCATGGTTCAGAGTGTTGTCCCATCTGCCAATGTGGTAAAGTCCTACTCTTCTATTATCTTGTGTAGAAAATCACTGTACTATGTATGGACATTATAGAGGGACTACTGGGTCTATGTGCCAGATCCTGGAACCACTTGGTATTGGTGAATCCCACTGCAGCATATTTGGTCTATCCAAGCTTTATGTTGAAGGCCACAGCTTTCCGTCAAACAGAGGTTGTTATGATGACAGTCTTTAAATATGGCGTAATAAGCATCCACAAAGGGAAATGGTGTACAATTGTGGGTAGAAGGGAATGGACCTTGACTTTAACTCTTTGGAAATCCAGTAGTAGGGAGCATAATTCTTAATTCTGCTCTTGATCTCTCATTTGTATCCATGAACATAGTGCTTCTCTTGACCGATATCATCTGTCGGAAGAGATTCTGGAAGCTGCCACACTCATGGTCAGTCAGTCCCATCAAACATTGGCCTACTGCAATCAACTTTTTTTTTTTAACTAGAACCAGACAGAACAACGGCAGAACCAGGGAAATATACCAGGATGGTTTCCAGAATAAGAGACATACACCAGGATGGGAGATATATACATCAGGATGGGGGACATATATACCAGGATGAGGATATATATACCAGGATGGGGCCCAGGATAAGGTACATATATATCAGGACGGAGGACATATATATATACATATACAGCACAGACCAAAAGTTTGGACACACCTTCTCATTTAAAGATTTTTCTGTATTTTCATGACTATGAAAATTGTACATTCACACTGAAGGCATCAAAACTATGAATTAACACATGTGGAATTATATACTTAGCAAAAAAGTGTGAAACGACTGAAACTATGTCTTATATTCTAGGTTCTTCAAAGTAGACACCTTTTGCTTTGATGACTGCTTTGCACACTCTTGGCATTCTCTTGATGAGCTTCAAGAGGTAGTCACCGGGAATGGTCTTCCAACAATCTTGAAGGAGTTCCCAGAGATGCTTAGCACTTGTTGCCCTTTTGCCTTCACTCTGCGGTCCAGTTCACCCCAAACCATCTCGATTGGGTTCAGGTCTGGTGACTGTGGAGGCCAGGTCATCCGGCGTAGCACCCCATCACTCTCCTTCTTGGTCAAATAGCCCTTACACAGCCTGGAGGTGTGTTTGGGGTCATTGACCTGTTGAAAAATAAATGATGGTCCAACTAAACGCAAACCTGATGGAATAGCATGCCGCTGCAAGATGCTGTGGTAGCCATGCTGGTTCAGTATGCCTTCAATTTTGAATAAATTCCCAAAAGTGTCACCAGCAAAGCACCCCCACACCATCACACCTCCTCCTCCATGCTTCACGGTGGAAACCAGGCATGTAGAGTCCATCCCTTCACCTTTTCTGCTCCACACAAAGACACGGTGGTTGGAACCAAAGATCTCAAATTTGGACTCATTAGACCAAAGCACAGATTTCCACTGGTCTAATGTCCATTCCTTGTGTTCTTTAGTCCCAAACAAGCAGAGGTGACTCTTGGTCTTCCTTTCCTGGGGTGGTCCTCATGTGAGCCAGTTTCTTTGTAACGCTTGATGGTTTTCCACTGCTCTTGGGGACACTTTCAAAGTTTGCCCAATTTTTTCGGACTGACTAACCTTCATTTCTTAAAGTAATGATGGCCACTTGTTTTTCTTTACTTAGCTGCTTTTTTCTTGCCATAATACAAATTCTAACAGTCTATTCAGTAGGACTATCAGCTGTGTATCCACCAGACTTCTGCACAACACAACTGATGGTCCCAACCCCATTTATAAGGCAAGAAATCCCACTTATTAAACCTGACAGGGCACACCTGTGAAGTGAAAACCATTCCCGGTGACTACCTCTTGAAGCTCATCATGAGAATGCCAAAAGTGTGCAAAGCAGTCATCAGAGCAAAAGGTGGCTACTTTGAAGAACCTAGAATATAAGACATAATTTCAGTTGTTTCACACTGTTTTGCTAAGTATATAATTCCACATGTGTTAATTCATAGTTTTGATACCTTCAGTGTGAATGTACAATTTTCATAGTCATGAAAATACAGAAAAATCTTTAAATGAGAAGGTGTGTCCAAACTTTTGGTCTGTACTGTATATATATATATATATATATATATATACAGTTGTGGCCAAATGTATTGACAATCCTGCAATTCTGTCAGCTAACACTCAGTTTCTTCCTGAAAATGATTGCAAACACAAATTCTTTGTTATTAAAGAATTGTCCTAAAGCCAAATTGGATATAATTCCACACCAAACATAAAAAGGTGGTGGACAAAAGTATTGGCACTGTTCGAAAAATCATGTGATGCTTCTCTAATTTGTGTAATTAACAGCGCCTGTAACTTACCTGTGGCACCTAACAGGTGTTGGCAATAACTAAATCACACTTGCAGCCAGTTGACATGGATTAAAGTTGACTCAACCTCTGTCCTGTGTCCTTGTGTGCACCACATTGAGCATGGAGAAAAGAAAGAAGACCAAAGAACAGTCTGAGGACTTGAGAAACCAAATTGTGAGGAAGCATGAGCAATCTCAAGACTACAAGTCCATCTCCAAAGACCTGAATGTTCCTGTGTCTACCGTGCGCAGTGTCATCAAGAAGTTTACAGCCCATGGCACTGTGGCTAACCTCCCTAGATGTGGACGGAAAAGAAAAATTTACAAGAGATTTCAACACAAGTTTGTGCGGATGTTAACGAACCTCGACTAACATCCAAACAAGTTCAAGCTGCCCTGCAGTCCGAGGGTACAACAGTGTCAACCCGTACTATCCGTCGGCGTCTGAATGAAAAGGGACTGTATGGTAGGAGACCCAGGAAGACCCCACTTCTTACCCCGAGACATAAAAAAGCCAGGTTGGAGTTTGCCAAAACTTACCTGAAAAAGCCTAAAACGTTTTGGAAGAATGTTCTCTGGTCAGATGAGACAAACGTAGAGCTTTTTGGGCAAAGGCATCAACATAGATTTTACAGGAGAAAAAAAAGAGGCATTCAAAGAAAAGAACACGGTCCCTACAGTCAAACATGGCGGAGGTTCCTTGATGTTTTGGGGTTGCTTTGCTGCCTCTGGCACTGGACTGCTTGACCGTGTGCATGGGATTATGAAGTCTGAAGACTACCAACAAATTTTGTAGCATAATGTAGGGCCCAGTGTGAGAAAGCTGGGTCTCCCTCAGAGGTCATGGGTCTTCCAGCAGGACAATGACCCAAAACACACTTCAAAAAGCACTAGAAAATGGTTTGAGAGAAAGCACTGGAGACTTCTAAGGTGGCCGGCAATGAGTCCAGACCTGAATCCCATAGAACACCTGTGGAGGGATCTAGAAATGGCAGTTTGGAGAAGGCACCCTTCAAATATCAGGGACCTGGAGCAGTTTGCCAAAGAAGAATGGTCTAAAATTCCAGCAGAGCATTGTAAGAAACTCATTGATGGTTACTGGAAGCGGTTGGTCGCAGTTATTTTGGCTAAAGGTTGTGCAACCAAGTATTAGGCTGAGGGTGCCAATACTTTTGTCTGGCCCATTTTTGTAGTTTTGTGTGAAATGATCAATGTTTTGCTTTTTGCTTCATTCTCTTTTGTGTTTTTTCATTTAAGACAAATTAAATGAAGATAATAATACCAAAGAATTTGTGATTGCAATCATTTTCAGGAAGAAACTGAGTATTATATGACAGAATTGCAGGGGTGTCAATACTTTTGGCCACAACTGTGTGTGTATATATATATATATATATATATATATATACAGTCATGGCTGACACTGCTGGCCCTCTTGAAATTGTTCCAGAAAATTATTGCAATTACACATGTTCTGTTATAACAACACAAGAAAGCAAAGATGAAACGACAAATTGGACATCATTTCACACAAAACCCTAAAAATGGCCGTACAAAAGTGTTGGCATCTTCAACTTAATATTTGGTTGCACCCTTTGGAATAAATCATTGCAATCAATCGTTTCCCATAACCAACAAGCTTCTTACACCTTTCAGCCTTGAATTTTGGAGCACTCTTCTTTTGCAACTACTCTAGGTCTTTCATATATGAAGGCGTCTTCTCTCAACAGCAATTTTAAGAACTTTCCAAAGATTTTCAATGGGATTTAGATCCGGACTCATTGCTGCCACTTCAGAACTCTACAGCACTTTGTTTCCATCCATTTCTGGAAGCTTCTTGAAGTATGTTTGGGGTCATTATTCTGATGGAAGATCCATGACCTAGGATGCAAACTCAGCTTTATGACACTGGGCACTACATTGCAACCCAAAATCATTTGGTAATCTTCAAATTTCATGATGCCTTGCACACAGTCAAAGCACCCAGTGGAAAAGGCAAGAAAACAACCCCAAAACATCTTTGAACCTCCACCATATTTGACTGTAGGTACTGTGTTCTTTTCTTTTTATTCCTCATTCTGTTTTCGGTAAACAGTATAATGATGTGCTTTACCAAAAAGCTCTATCTTGGTCTCATCTCTCCTCAAGATGCTTTCCCAGAAGGATCTTGGCTTACTCATGTACATTTTGGCAAACTGCAGACTAACTTTTTTATGTCTGTGTCAGCAGTTGGGTCTTCCTGGGTCTCCTGTTATAGTGTTTCATTTCATTAAAATGTCGACGGATAGTTTGCGCTGACACTGATACACCCTGAGCCTGCAGGATAGCTTGAATTTCTTTGGCATTTATTGGGGCTGCTTATCCACTATCCAGATTATTGTGCGTTGCAACCTTTCATCAATTTTTCTCTGCCATCCACGTCCATGGAGATTAGCTACAGTGCCATTGGTTGTAAACGTCTTGATTATGCTGTGTAACGTGAATAAAGGAACATCCAGATCTCTGGAGATGAATTTGTAACCTTGAAATTGTTGATATTGTGTAACAATTTTGGTTTTCAAGTCCTCAGACAGTTCTCTTTTCCTCTCTCCGTTCTCCATACTTAATGTAGCACACACAGACACAAAATGCAAAGATTAAAGTAAACCTCTCCCCTTTTTATCTGCCTTCAAGTGGGATTTTCATATTGCCCACACTTGTTACTTGCCATAGGTGAGTTTAAACGAGCATCACACGCTTGAACCAAAAGTTGTTTACCCACAATTTTGGAAAAGTGTCAACAATTTTGTCCAGGCCATTTTTTGAGGGGTTTATATGAAGTTATGTCCAATTTGCCTTTTTTTTCTCTGTGTATAAACATGTGTATAACAATTTCAAGGGTGCCAACACTTTTGACCATGACTGTATATACCAAAATGGGAGGGGGACAGGTCCAAATCTTGCCCCAGGGCCCATTAGACTCTAGTTAGCCCCACTGGGGTCTCATGAGGTCAAAGAATGAATATATATTACGTATTTTCATTCTTTTTAAAGGTTTTAAGGTTTTATTTTGAAAAAAAGCATTTAATTTTTTTTTTTTGTAGAACCCATTCCTGGCTGCCTCCGCAATGGTACTATCATCGGGGTAAGTACAGAACATACCATTCTGAACACAATTAACAATCCCACTTTACCTGCTTTTCTTCTCTTCCGTATTCTTATTTCATCATGTCTCTTGCAACTGAGATTTGATTGAGTATAAAGGACTCCACCATTCAAAATGTGAAGACGACCCCTGAGCTAAGGGACAACCCCCAAGGAGGATAAAAAGAATAAATAGAATTTTGAAAAACATTTTGTTTTTGAATAAATATTTACTTTTTAGAACCTTCGATCTTCAAGATTCAGGTTTAGTTGCCTTAATCTCCTCCAAAACTACAAAATTAAACTATTAGGATCTCAAGACATTACGGTGGCGGATAAAATGCAGAAGGAATAACTATTTCTCTGGGTTGTATAGAAATCAATTGTTCTTCTTTTAAAATAAAAATAAGGCGCGGCACCTAATAGCGCAGATCAAGGGAGTAATTAAGATTGGCAGCAGCTGTTTTGTTGCTAGGGAATGCAGTCTTTTTCCCCTCGAGATGAGTTATCTCAGGTGGCTTTACCTGTGCTAGAGATTACTCAGAATACACCATGTTCCTTTCACTAGTGCACGACTCATCCATTATTACACAATGATTAGTTTTAGGCTGTGTTCACATCAATATTGTCTCTTATATTCATGATGAAAGCCACAATGTTCAACCATATCCATAGCATGAAAAACTTCACAATGATCCAAAATGCTCACCTGCTCGGAGTATCTTTTCTTAGAACATCTGACCTCTGGTGCATAATATCTTAACATTAAAGGGAATCTGTTAACTGTTTTTTTTTCTTATAGTATGATGTAGAGACAGAGACCCTGATTCCATCAATGTATTACTTAGTTTACTGGATACAGTACTTGTGATACAATCACAGATTTCTCTGCTGAAGATCTAGCAGTGCTCAGAATGCTGAGCTGTGTATAACCCCGCCCACACCATTGATTGGAAGATTTTTGTGTACACTGTATAATGACAGAGAGCTGCCAATCAGTGTTGGGGGGTGTGGTTGGACTAAAAGGCACGAGACACCTAGTCCTGAAGGGATCATCTGCTGATAAAACACTGATTTTTATTGAAACAAAACACAGCCTAGTAAGTGAAAAATCACTTAAATATAGGTCTCTGTTCTTACATTATGGCGCTCTTTGATTACATACCAAACACCTGCTGACAGATTCCCTTTAATTCCTGTTTACAAATCATTCTTTCTACCATATCGTCCGTCACTACTTGCGATAAGAACTATCAAAACAATGCATAAAACACGGATACAGAACATTTCCTCAACCATTTAATCATCTCATGTAGATCATGATTCCTCTTGCATCAGTCCCCTCAAACAGGAACACCAAACGCACCTCCCCTAGAGAAGTTTTTATAGAATATAGTCCCCTAAAAATATTTTTTTAGAACTTCTTCTCTCCGTCAGTCCTGAAATATAGATCAGAGCTATAACCCAGAACAAACATATACTTAAGCTATGAAGAGCACCCTTACATTTTATTAATCTAGATATAATAACCAGGCATCAGTCAAGATAGGCAGGGTACCCACAACGCCACCTGCCTCTATAAAGCTACACATAAGATATAATAACCAGGCATCCGTCAAGATAGACAGGGTACCCACAACGTCACCTGCTTCTATAAAGCTATACATAAGATATAATAACCAGGCATCAGTCAAGATAGGCAGGGTACTCACAACGTCACCTGCTTCTATAAAGCTATACATAAGATATAATAACCAGGCATCAGTCAAGATAGGCAGGGTACTCACAACGTCACCTGCTGCTATAAAGCTATCCATAAGATATAATAACCAGGCATCAGTCAAGATAGGCAGGGTACTCACAACGTCACCTGCTTCTATAAAGCTATACATAAGATATAATAACCAGGCATCAGTCAAGATAGGCAGGGTACTCACAACGTCACCTGCTGCTATAAAGCTATACATAAGATATAATAACCAGGCATCAGTCAAGATAGGCAGGGTACTCACAACGTCACCTGCTTCTATAAAGCTATACATAAGATATAATAACCAGGCATCAGTCAAGATAGGCAGGGTACCCACAACGTCACCTGCTTCTATAAAGCTATACATAAGATATAATAACCAGGCATCAGTCAAGATAGGCAGGGTACTCACAACGTCACCTGCTGCTATAAAGCTATACATAAGATATAACAACCAGACATCAGTCAAGATAGGCAAGGTACACACAACGTCACCTGCTTCTATAAAGGACAGGCATTATCTGTTCTCAGAGACAGTCGGAATTCTATCATTTTTATCTTTTCAGCCTGGAAAAAAATTAATGTTTGATGAATGCTCGTCCTGTGAATGCAGCGTTTCCAGTGGACCCATTCCGGGCTATAAACTTTCTTGTAGACAGATCCGCTGTGAGTCGTGTCCAGAGGTCAGTTTTATCCCCGGCATCTTGTCCATATTTTTACAATTTTTCAGTTAATAGATTCTTTTGTTTTTCTTTTTAGAATACAGTTTTACAGAAGACCAGCGGATCATGTTGTGGTAAATGTGTACTGGCGGCGTGTCCTGTCACCATGAATAATGGAAATCACGTCACAGTAGAGGTGAGGGCATCTCGGCTAAGGATGATTGTTTTTTTCTTTAAGAAGGTCCCTAAAAATAAGCTGGTCCTGGGTTGTTATTTTTGATCTGATCCTTAGTGATCATCTATAGAGAACCTGGCAGGAAGTGTTATATTTCCCTACAGCACCACCGGAGGTGAAATGTAGAATTACACACTGAAGTCCTTTCTATGTAATGCATGGCATGGACACGCCGGGTCCTCCAGGGCAAGAGTCATATACTGTAGCAGAATAGAGTGTCCACAAATGACCATTATAACAAATGTATACCTGTGGAATAGTCCGGCCCAATATATCTTATCGATTCACTCGGGGACTGTCAATCACACACAGCGAGAACATAGCCCAACAAAACTTTGTTTATTGAAACATGATTGAGGCAACTTAAAGCAAAACTCTGTAACCATGGTGACACATCTGCCTGCATGGAAGCTGCCGATAGGGAAACGGTAGGAAATAAGCAAAATTACTCTATTGATCTTTGTATCATAGCGTCCTATCTTTTCAGCCTAATGAAACCTTACGAGACGGCTGTAACACGTACACCTGCAAAGAAATTGAACAAGGTGATCTGATGCTGGTAACTAACAAGACTACATGCCTGGACTTTAGTCGAGAAAAATGCTTAGCGGATGGGGTGAGTTCTTATGTATTCAAGGATAAATGTAAGGAAATACTTTAATTAATAGAAATAATGTCTTTCTTAATTTTTAAGATTTTCACCTTCATGTTTCTATAGATCTGTAGCGTATTTCATTTAGAAAGAGGAAAGGGTAACATTACTTTTCATTGAAGTCTGGGGGCGGCTCAATTTTACTAAACACTGAATCCCCAATATACACTGAGATAAGCTATACCACGGTGCCTGCCTATAGTCACCACTAGGGGGAGCTGAAGAGCTTACCGCATACAATCAAACACTTCCTATATTAGTCTTTCCAACCGGCCGTCCCAAGTTCAATGACCTCAGAGAAAGGGTTGGGGAAACTAGATCTACTCCCCACCTAAGTTCACTGACTTGTTACATAGTTATTAATGGGAGACAATATGGACAACATTTGTCTATATAGTCACAGTGCATGAATGATATGGTATTATAAAACTGTGTCTTTAAAGGTGTATATACGGAATATACAGTAATTCATTTATTTGCTTATACTTTCTCTTATAGGGTAAAATAAAACAGCTTGAGGATTCTTGTTGTGAAACCTGTAAGTACAAAATATGAAATGATCTTGCGTTAAAAATATCTCTTCCTTCCTTCCTTTCCTTCCCTTCCTTCCTCCCTCCCTCCCTTCCTTCCTCCCTTCATTCCTTCCTTCCGTCCTTCCTTCCCTTTCCTCCTCCCTTCCCTCTTTCCCTTCCTTCCTTCCTTCCTTCCTTCCTTCCCTTCCTTCATTCCTTTCCTCCCTTCCCTTCCTTCCTTCCTCCCTTCTTTCCTTCCTTCATTTCCTTCTCTTCCTTCCTTCCTCCCTCCCTTCCATCCTTCCTCCCTTCCTTCCTTGCTCCCTTCCTTCCGTGCTCCCTTCCTTCCATCCTCCCTTTCTTCCTCCCTTCCTTCCTTTCCTTCTTCCCCTTCCCTCCTCCCTTCCCTCTTTCCCTTCCTTCCTTCATTCCTTCCCTTCCTTCATTCCTTCCTTTCCTCCCTTCCTTCCTTCCTTCCTTCCTCCCTTCTTTCCTTCCTTCCTTTCCTTCTCTTCCTTCCATCCTCCCTCCCTTCCATCCTTCCTCTCTTCCTTCCTTCCTCCCTTTCTTCCTCCCTTCCTTCCTTCCCTTCCTTCCTTCCTTTCTTCCTCCCTTCTTTCCTTCCTTTCCTTCTCTTCCTTCCTCCCTCCCTTCCATCCTTCCTCCCTTCCTTCCCTGCTCCCTTCCTTCTGTGCTCCCTTCCTTCCTCCCTTTCTTCCTCCCTTTCTTCCTCCCTTCCTTCCTTTCTTCCTCCCTTCTTTTCCTTCTTCCCCTTCCTTCCCTTCCTTCCTTCTTTCCTTCCTTCCCTAATCCATCTATCTTTCTTTCTCTATCTATCTATTACTGTTACATCTGCCATGTAATGTTCTAGGTGTGGAGCCAGAGTGTAAACAGGCCGGAGTTCCCAAATACATTCAAGTTGACGATTGTGTATCACAGAGGGAGCTGAGCATAGTGTCCTGCAAGGTAAGAACAAGACAGGCACTGATATACATATGACATGTCTATATATTTGGAGATAGATTCATAGAATGTTAGGGTTGGAAAGGACCTCCATCGTGTCCAGCCTCTATTTGAAGACTTCCATTGAAGAAGAACTCACCACCTCTCGTGGCCGCCTACCTATTCCACTCATTGATCACCCTCACTGTCAAAAAGTCCATAGCTGTCTTTTTAAACACAGTCTTCTCCTATATTTTTTTTTTGCCTATTGCAGGGTAAATGCACTAGTACATCGATCTACAACACAAAAACCCGCAGTATGGAAGACCAGTGCACCTGCTGTTCAGCGACACAGACCGAACTGGTGAATGTCTCCCTCCGATGCACCAATGGGACTACGGTAGAACATAAAGTGACGCAGGCCACAAACTGCGAATGTGTGTCCCGGAAATGTGAAAAGTAAAAATGTCTGACTACTGCTCTGTGTCCAATTCATCGTTATTTGCATTTTGAGCCTGCATTTCCTGAACAACAAGAAAACATTTATAAAAATGTGCAATTTTAAATAAAGTTTCTATTTTTTTTTACATTACTTCTATAGAGTATTTTATATTTTTACTAATGAATTCGGGCTAGGACGAGTTTAATATTCTAAAAAGTAAAATTCTGCGTTGTGGATGATGAATTCATTGAGCTGTCACTGACGGAAATAGCTACATGTACCGAAAGAGGCGGGAAATGTAACTATTGCTTTCCGCGAAACCCTAAGACCATGAATTCTGTTAAATATTCATACAATACTGTTACTTGTGGTTCTTCTTTCTCTTTTTTGCATTTTTTTTCTTGATTTGTAAAAAGAAAAACATAAATAAAGTAAATTTTAAGAACTCAAACCAATGAGCCCATATTCTTTCTCCACTGCGACCATTCCTCAGAATTAAGTGGGACTGACATTGATACCTCAGATGTTCAAGATGGACTCCGAAAACGGTGGGTCTTGTGCTTGTTCTGATCTATATCAACTCTGAAAGCTTAAAGGGCCACTGTCACCCCCCTCCAGCCGTTATAAACTAAAAGAGCCACCTTGTGCAGCAGTAATGCTGCATTCTAACAAGGTGGCTCTTTTAGTTTTTGTTTCTGTTATTCCCACAATAGATGTATTTATAATTCTGCTGAAATACCTATCTTTGTCCATGGAGGCGGGACTGAAGCCTCCTCTTAGAAGCGCCCAACTGCCGTCAGTCATCTCTTGTGTAGATTTTCGCCGCCCCCTCAGCGCTGTTATTGTGTGAATTCCGGCGCCTGCGCTCTGCTCTTCTGCGTTGCGCAGGCGCATAGAGCATTTGCCGTCCTAGCACTGGTGCCGGGTTCCGTTCTGCGCCTGTGCGGGCAGTGCGGCCACCCTGTTACTGAATCCCCGCCCCGCACTGTGTTATGCATTATGCACAGTGCGGGGCTGGGATTCCTGGGCATGCGCACTGCGCTTCTCAGACGCTCCCCAGGTCCCCCGCCTTTCAGCGTTGCCGGAATATACAGGTATCCTTGCCGGCGTTTGGAACAGCCGCACAGAACAACGCTGGAAGGCGGGGGACCTGTGGAGCGTCTGACAAGCGCAGTGCGCATGCCCAGGAATCCCAGCCCCGCACTGTGCATACTGCATAACACAGTGCGGGGCAGGGATTCAGTAACAGGCTGGCCGCACTGACCGCACAGGCGCAGAAAGGAACCCGGCACCAGCGCTCAGACGGATAAAGCTCTATGCGCCTGCGCAAGGCAGAAGAGCAGAGCGCAGGCACCGGATTTCACACAATAATAGCGCTGAGGGGGCGGCAAAAATCTACCCAACAGATGAGTGACGGCAGTTGGGCGCTTCTAAGAGGAGGCTTAAGTCCCACCTCCAGGTACAAAGACAGGTATTTCAGCAGAATTATACATACATTTATTGTGGCAATAACAGAAACAAAAACTAAAAGAGCCACCTTGTTAGACTGCAGCATTACTGCTGCACAAGGTGGCTCTTTTAGTTTATAACGGCTGGAGGGCGGTGACAGTGGCCCTTTAAAATGGGCCCATGCAAACTACAGTTAGGTCCATATATATTTGGACAGAGACAACATTTTTCTAATTTTGGTTATAGACGTTACCACAATGAATTTTAAACAAAACAATTCAGATGGAGTTGAAGTTCAGACTTTCAGCTTTCATTTGAGGGTATCCACATTAAAATTGGATGAAGGGTTTAGGAGTTTCAGCTCCTTACCATGTGCCACCCTGTTTTTAAAGGGACCAAAAGTAATTGGACAGATTCAATAATTTTAAATAAAATGTTCATTTTTAGTACTTGTTTGAAAACCCTTTGTTGGCAATGACTGCCTGAAGTCTTGAACTCATGGACATCACCAGATGCTGTGTTTCCACCTTTTTGATGCTCTGCCAGGCCTTCACTGCGGTGGTTTTCAGTTGCTGTTTGTTTGTGGGCCTTTCTGTCTGAAGTTTAGTCTTTAACAAGTGAAATGCTGCTCAATTGGGTTGAGATCAGGTGACTGTCTTGGCCATTCAAGAATATTCCACTTCTTTGCTTTAATAAACCCCTGGGTTGCTTTGGCTTTATGTTTTGGGTCATTGTCCATCTATAGTATGAAACGACGACCAATCAGTTTGGCTGCATTTGGCTGGATCTGAGCACACAGTATGGCGGCTCTGAATACCTCAGAATTCATTCGGCTGCTTCTGTCCTGTGTCACATCATCAATAAACACTAGTGACCCAGTGCCACTGGCCGCCATGCATGCCCAAGCCATCACACTGCCTCCGCCGTGTTTTACAGATGATGTGGTATGCTTTGGATCATGAGCTGTACCACGCCTTCGCCATACTTTTCTCTTTCCATCATTCTGGTAGAGGTTGATCTTGGTTTCATCTGTCCAAAGAATGTTCTTCCAGAACTGTGCGGCTTTTTTAGATGTTTTTAACAAAGTCCAGTCTAGCCTTTTTATTCTTGATGCTTATGAGTGGCTGCACCGTGCAGTGAACCCTCTGTATTACTTTCATGCAGTCTTCTCTTTATGGTAGATTTGGATATTGATGCGCCGACCTCCTGGAGAGTGTTGGTCACTTGGTCGGCTGTTGTGAAGGGGTTTCTCTCCACCATGGAGATTATTCTGCGATCATCCACCACTGTTGTCTTCCGTGGGCGCCCAGGTCTTTTTGCATTGATGAGTTCACCAGTGCTTTCTTTCTTTCTCAGGATGTACCAAACTGTAGATTTTGCTACTCCTAATATTGTAGCAATTTCTCAGATGGGTTTTTTCTGTTTTCGCAGCTTAAGGATGGCTTGTTTCACCTGCATGGAGAGCTCCTTTGACCGCATGTTTACTTCACAGCAAAACCTTCCAAATGCAAGCACCACACCTCAAAATCAACTCCAGGCCTTTTAACTGCTTAATTGAGAATGACATAACGAAGGGATTGCCCACACCTGTCCATGAAATAGCCTTGGAGTCAATTGTCCAATTACTTTTGGTCCCTTTAAAACCAGGGTGGCACATGTTAAGGAGCTGAAACTCCTAAACCCTTCATCCAATTTTAATGTGGATACCCTCAAATGAAAGCTGAAAGTCTGAACTTCAACTACATCTGAATTATTTTGTTTAAAATTCATTGTGGTAATGTCTATAACCAAAATTAGAAAAATGTTGTCTCTGTCCAAATATATATGGACCTAACTGTATATCACTATGCGCAAGGACCATATACAGAGGTTGTTTACATGAGGTCTCCCAATTGTCCAGGACCCCCAATCCTTTAAAAATCAGAAACTGTGCCGATAATGCCAGTCCTGCTTTATCAGTGCAGTGTCTGAGGTTAAATGTGCACAAGGACCATTGGTCTTTCACCCTGCGGGAGTATGGAAAAAAAGGAGAGAGACTGGTGAGTCCTATACTGTGTGCATGTGTGGGTTATATAGAGATGTGTGAGTATCAAATACCTCATTTCTGACCACTTTAAAACTTTCCAGTGCTTTATTTACATCTGTTTTTGGGTGCTTCTTGAAGTATGTTTGTGTTCATTGTTCTGATGGAAGACCCATGACCTAGGATAGAAACCCATTTTTCTGGCACTGGGCACTACATTGCAACTCAAAATCATTGGTAATCTTCAGGTTTCATGATGCCTTGCTCACAGTCAAGGCACACAGTGCCAGAGGCAGCAAAACAACCCCAAACCATTTTTGAACCTCCACCATATTTAACTGTAGGTTGTGTTCTTTTATTTGTAGGCCTCATACTGTGTCCGGTAAACAGTAGAATAACATGCTTTACCAAAAAGCTCTATCTTGGTCTCATCTATCCACAAGACGCTTTCCCAGAAGACACTGCTGCACCCTGATGAACAATATCGTCAGAACAGAAACCATATTTTTTCAAACCGTCACACCCAATACCAAGTGGTGATGGGGGCTATAATAGCTCGGGACACTCTCATAATGCATGACCATACCAAAAGAAAAAAAGCAAAAAAGTCCCAAAATAAAATTCTATCCAAATTTATTAAAAAAACATGTAAAACACAACAAGAACATAGTAATAATCAAATTAAAGACAAAGTTGAATAATTTCAGCTGTCAGTTTTGCCTGCTCTGGTTAACAAAAATAGAAAAGACCCCATTTTTAAAAAATTTATTTATAATGCAGGCTCCGGCTGATCAATACTTCCATCAGTGATGCCTGCTTTAGCTGTTTTCAGCTACAGCAGGCGTTGGCTGATGGGAATAATACTCTCTTCAGCCGACGCCTGTGACTGGCGGTAATCTCTTTATCGCCGGTCATAGCTGCTGGCTCACGCTTTCATCTGACAGTGTGGGAACCGCAGCTCTCTGGTGGTAATAATCTTACTGCCGATCAGCGCTGTCTCTGTTTCTTGCGCTGTCATGCATATGACAGAGTGGGAAACACCCGATGTTCCAGGTGCTGAACCCAAACAGTAAGGCCACATGCACACATTCAGTATTTGGTGAGTTTTTACCCCAGTATTTTTAAGCCAAAACCAGGAGTGGGTGAAAAATGCAGAAGTGGTGCAAATGTTTCTATTATACTTTTCCTCTGACCGTTCCACTCCTGGTTTTGGCTTACAAATACTGGGGTAAAAAACTCACCTAATAATCGATGTGCGCATGTGGCCTAACACAAACTTCCTGGAGAAGTCTGTGTTCGGGGTCCATGTCAGAACACTATGTGTTCTGTACGGGGCCCGCACGTTACTGCTCGGGTTTGCCCATCTCTACTGGGGAGTCAGTGGAGCTGGATGATTGCACCCATATTCAGTAGGCAAAGATAACACAAGTAAACACAAAATGCAGTTTTTAAATGAAAGTTTTTATTATTAAATAAATCCAAACCTACATGGTCCTGTGTGAAAAAATGATTACCCCAGCCATTAAAACATGAATTAACTGTGGTTTATCACATCTTTGGGAAGATGGGTTCAAATTCCCTAGCCACACGCAGACCTGATTACTGCCACACCTGTCCTCAATCAAGAAATAAGAATATAAAGGCTCGTCTCAGTTTTGTCAAAAAACATCTTGATAATCCCCAAGACTTTTGGGAGAATACTCTGTGGAAGGGCGAGAGAAAAGTTGAACTTTTTGGAAAGTGTATGTGCGGCACCCCCACGTAAGGGCAATGGGGTACTCGGTACCGAATCCTTCAATTCCTTCAACGAGGTTGTCACAGTGGCCGACCCGGACCGTGGCCCTATGAGGGGCGCCCATTTAAAAAAAGGTGTTAGATTGTAGATAACGGTAGTGTTCGTGACGCCACCTGTGGTATTCGGTCAGGGTGACTGACGCTGCTTAGGGGTCCACTGGGGTGATGTTATGGCAGCTAGATGGTATACCTTCCCACAGGTGAAGTGTTTCCCCAGGGCTTCCCAGTGTGTAGATGGTGATGGTGGTTGGTGCAAGGCGCAGTGAATAACGAGGACACAAAGGGTGCAGTCTCTTTACCTTTACTGAAGGCTTTCAGCATCCACAGTCCAGGGTACCAGGTTACAGGGTAGGCAGAGCCTAGCCGGTGTGATGGCACTTCCAGAGTCCTCCTGATCCAGGTGGAAATCAGTAGCCTTCCACAGTAACGTAGTAGGTCCCTACTTGCATTAGCTCCTAATAGGGTTCTCACTCTTGTTACTCTTCTCTCTGTCCCCCAGATGGATAGGACAAAACCCGTATGACGGTGGTGGCCTGAGGCTATTTTATAGGGACCCTAGTGTCGCCCCTCCTCCGCGTTGCCACCTTGTCTGCTTAGGTATTTAGGTCGGACAGCCAACTTGGAATTGACTACCCTGCCGGTCTTTGAAGTAAAGCGTAGAGTCTATTACTCCCTCGGTGCTCCAGCCACCGGCACTGCGCTTCAGATGGAGGCAGCCTTCTTCAAGCTGGTCTCCCACTGATCTGTTACTCCTGTTGCTACGACTTCGTTTCTCACTCACTACGACACACTTCCCTTCTTGTCCTTTCTTAGGATGCTGCCGCATGGGTTGCAGGCACAGCTCCGTGTCCTTTTTTCCTCCTCGGTGGGAGAGCGACATTACTGCAACGACCAGGACTCTGGGGCGCTGCATATGTTCATTACATCTGTCGTAGAAGTAGTACAACGTTTCAGAAAAGGAAACAGAAACATTATACCAACAGTAAATTATGGTGGTGGTAGTTTGATGTTTAGGGCTGTTTTTCTGCTTCAGGACATGGAAGGCTTGCTGTGGTAAATAGAACCATGAATTCTACTGATTGCCAAAAAATCCTGAAGGAGATTGTCCGGTCATCTGTTCGTGACCTCAAGCTGAAGCACACTTGGGTTATGCAGAAAGACAATGATCCAAAGCACACCACCAAGTCCACCTCTGAATGGCTTAAGAAAAACAAAATTTAGACTTTGGAGTGACCCAGTGAACTTTCTGAGCTTAATCCGATTGAGATGCTGTGGCATGACCTTGAAAAGGTGGTTAATGTGTCAAAACCCTCCGATGTGGCTGAATTACAACAATTCTGCAAAGACAAGTGGGACAAAATTCCTCCAGAGCAAAAGCCTGATTGCAGTTATTGCTGCCAAGGGGGGCCCAACCAGTAATTAGTTTTAGGGGGCAATCACTTTTTCACACAGGATCCTGTAGGTTTGGATTTCTTTTTCCCTTAATAATAAAGACCTTCATTTATAGACTGCATTTTGAGATTACTTGTGTTATCTTTGTCTAATATTTAAATTTGTTTTGTGATCTGAAATATTTAAGTGTCAAAAACATGCAAAAGAATAGGAAATCAGGATGGGGCAAAAACTTTTTCACACCACTGTATATACAGATTCTGAGTGGTCGTGACCGAGCAGTGGTCCAGACAAGCAGTGTTCCTGTCCCGATGTGTGTATATGTACAGTGTGTGTAACATATAATGTCTGTGTAACATACGGTGTGTGCATGCAGCATGGAGTGTGCGTATGTATCACAATAGTGCGTATGTGTGTGCAGAATCCACACGTATAAATACAGACACTATAGATGAGAGTTTGTATGTGTAAACACGTTGGCAGTAACCACGCAAAATGCTGCTCATTGATTGGGTAATTGGATCGTTTATACCGGAACAAACATCATTATTCTTGGCAGCACATCATCTGGTGTAAGCAGGAGATGTGCTTACACCAGATATGTATCTTACACACAGATATGTGTAGCTCACCATGCCGGGTTAAGGCCTGTTAGTGGCACTCATAATATTAGGTCTTGTTGGCAACTCAGCACTATATAAGTGCGCCCCAATAGACAACCAAGCTCATGAGCCGACTCTACCGGTCCTGACTGCCTCCTGAAAACATGAAAAAATACATGAGGAATTAGTTGATATTTTAGCCAAAATATGCTTCTACATTAGCTTAAAGGGAATCTTTCATCAGTTTTAAGCCTATGAAGCTGGCACCATGCTGCTGCATTTCATTAAAGGGGTTGTCCTGTCGAAGAAAAAAAGTCTGCGGTTGCTCTATGCGACTGCAGAATACCATAGCGTTACAGTGTGTTATACCCACGCTGTCATGATTCCCCTGTAGACCGCAGATGGATGACGTCTGGTATGCGATTTACATATTTGCGGTCACAGGTTGACTAGACTCCTGCTCCTCTTCGATTGAGAGAAGCCGGATAAGACTAGTCTGCATGTGACAGCAGGTTTGCAACTACCCACATGAGGAATGCAGGGGAATTGTGGCAAATTCAAAGAATGACTAAATTATGTTCTAGAGAGAAAGGATGACCCCTTTAAATACAAACAGAATCATGATTGTATAAAAACTGTACCTTTTGTACATTTTCAGCAGCTGGACTTTTTGCTAATCGGTTATCTTGAGTCATCGGGGTGTTGCATCAGTCACAAATTCATAGCCGCAGACACGCGAAGTGCACAGTGATTGACATCCTCAATGCAACACCCCCGATAACTCAAGGTAACTGATTCACACAAAGTAAAAACATCAACTACCGAAAAACAACCAAAACTCCAGCTATTATAAAAACTCCATTGCACTTAGTATTTAGTAACTTGGAGCACGGTGCCAACTTCATAAGCAAAAAAACTGATGAACGTTCCCTTTAAACTGGGCAAGAAAACAGCACGGCAGCAGAGTTTGGGAGAGATGGAGGCAAAATAAGGTAATGAAGTATACTACAAAAATTCATAACTTTGCAAAGGCAGATGAATAAATGATATATAAAGTAAATAAGAAAGTTTAGTTAGTCTGTAAGTTTCTTTCCTAAAACACATTGGGCCAGATCCATCAATTTACGCAAGAATTCTGGTGTAAAAAGCTTTGAGTAGATGCAAAATTGCCACTTTAGGGTGCTCTAAAATAGCGTTCTCACACCATTTTTGCTCACATCCAAGAAACTAAGCGGAACTGAGGCAGGACAAGGGCATAGAAACCCCCGCTCGTCAAATTTATGAGCACTGTTCCTTATGCTAGATTTGTGGTGGGGTGCACACAGAGGGGTACGCCACTAGTCAGATGCTTCTGATTCAGTAAAAGGTGTGCACCTCTTAATAAATGAGAAATGTCTGATTTCAGCACACCTCCTCATCAAGACCGGCCTGTGCACTGTAGATCTTGAAGAAAAAGGACCATGAAAGCTTTCCGCTGCATAGACATATAGTAAAGAATTTAATTTTAAGAGTCTGTCTGCCTGCATCCACCACTAGGGGGAGCTTAGGAGTCTACTGCATACTGTTTATACATTAGCTCCTAGGCTCAACCTTAGAGATGACCACAGCCATACAGCCAAGATCTTATCATTAAACTCTACGGCCTTCATCATCAAGGCCGGCAATTTTCGGATGGTCTGGATGAGGGGATGTGGTGGAGTCAGGCTCTACCGATTCATAAAGATGTGCTACAAAACTAACTCTAGACCTTTGTTGCATCCCTACCACACCCTTTTTGGTGGCGCTGGGAAAAACTGGAGTGAGAACGCCAAAAAGTTCGAGTTGCACCAACATTTTTAGACTTTTCAAAGCAATTTATGCCAGAAGCTTTGTATTAGAAAAATGGAGTAATGACTAAAGATGAGCGAATTTGCTTGGGTTCCCACTTATTCGGCAAGCTATAGCCCAGCTTCCTGGATCGTTCTGGCCAATAAGCTGATCGGCGCGGCAGCTGCATGTGTCGTGGCTGTGTCAAAGTCATAACACATGCATGGAGAGCCTGTTTGTTGGGTTCTCCATGCATGTGTCGTGACTGTGACGCAGCTGCGGTGCCAATTAGCTGATCGGCCAATGCAACCCAGGAAGCCGGGTTTCCTCTGGAGCTTATTCGGCAAGCGCGATAGCTTGCCGAATAAGAGGGAACAAGAGCAAATTCGCTCATTCCTAGTCATGACAACTGTAAAAAATAGATATAAATCGGTATAAAATTTTTGACCATGGACATTCACTTCAAGGTAAGTATTTCAGATTTGGATATTAGATTATCACTTAAATCCCATTCTATTTTCCTACTTTAAAGTTAGAATGGTCTCATCATGTCTAAACGAGCAGGTGATTACAAGACAAACCCTTTAATATTTAAAGCAAGACAGCATCTTCGTATACCAAGTGTAACTTGAGAATAAAAAAAAAGACCTATGAAAGGCTCAACCCTTCACACTCTATAGCAGAAGAGGTTTTTTTGCCCTTACAAAGAGCATTGTTCTCGCTCCAACAATACCACAACATACAGAGAGCAGGACCCGGGTGTCGTGCTTATTGGATTTCCCGTCTTCTGGATTTTCCACGTTATAGCTCTTTTATGTATTTATACAAATGGAATAGCTTTTTTTTTTTGATGATTGACTTCCGATAGACAATATCTTACCTTTGTGGCCCACTCTGTAAAGAATTTTACTAACATTGTAATTATTAGGTGCCATAATTCGGATTGTTTGGCTAGTTTTTGTGTTAATTTTTGACTTGACTTTATTGGGGTTTTGTATTTTTGAAAAAAAAATATGTTTTCTTCCTTTGGACTATTGTTCTTCCAGGCTGATGATTACATTAGCAGAAGGTCTGGCTAATTGGTTCCACTCGGTGTTCGCCTAAAGTAGATTCAAGCTGGGATGAAATTAGCAGCCAGTACCATTGGCAAATTAAGACGGGTTAGAAGCAGAAGCAGATTGTACTCAGTAGCTTCACAGCCACATCATCCTATTACCGGTGACTCAACTCTGACCAGACAAATCCCTCAGAGCAATATGGATTCTTCCGCTGCACAACTAACCGGTGAGTTTATCCTTCCAAACTACTGATTTTGTTTCTATTTTTCTTAACATTTACAATTTGTAAATTTGACATAGTCCATCATTAACCATAGCGAGTGACTACTGAATGCACGATTTCTCCATGGGAGTGTGTAGCAGGTGCACTGAGTATACACAAGATTCCTAGTTTACTAGGCAAGATGTGTTTTGCGAGTCTATAATATGATTATTCCTTTAGCCTTTATGGCTTAGCATTATAAATGTATCTAGTGTTTTTTTTTAAGTCGCGATACGGTCTTTGCTTTGGTTAATCTACTTAAAGTTTATAAAGTACATATATTGCCATTTTTATATTTTCTTAGAATCTAAAAAACATTTTTTAGAATTTAAAAAAATAATTCAAATAATTCATAGTTTTGAATTTGAGAACAAACAACTGTGTTTTAGAATAAATACAACAAAAAAAGGAATATTAGTTATGTTAAAATTATGTTATTGTTGAATGAGGTTAATGCATTATTATACTGGTAGAACAAAACATAAAAACTCACATAAAATAGATTTAGACCGAGATGTTTTCTCTAACAGGTGGTGAACTAAAGGCTTTTTCTTCCATTATTAATAGGGTTGGATATTTGTAACTGTGCTTACAATAGGAGAGGATAATGATATTGGTTGCGTTGTGCAGCCGGAACTCAAATGTCTTACTACTAATAATCATGTTAAAACATACCAAGAAATTTTAATGGCTGATATTACTAAGCTTTTACAAAAAAAGCTTAAGATTTTATTAATTTAAAATTATAAGGAGTGTATTCAGTAAATCCAGGATAATAATTAGCTTCCAGCATTTTATGTAATAGTTTAGTTAACCCATTATGTGCTCATTCATTTCTAATTATTTCTAACCAACATGTAATTCAATTCCTGTAAAAATCCTTTTTGTAGCGTGTATGAAGAGAATGTAGAAATATTGTAGGTATGAGTGGGAGACATGCTTTGCATAAGCATGTGGAACTAATGACAAAAATAACATATTAGTGTTTTAAATGATAATAACAAAATCTTCAAAAGAAAAACATATCATTATTAAGAAATTATAATTTTTATTTTTTTCCTGTGATGCAAAATTGAAAGATAAAGGTAAAACAAGTAAACACATAATGCAGTTTTTAAATGAAGGTCTTTATTATTAAGGGAAAAAAATCCAAACCTACAGGGCCCCATTTGAAAAAGTGATTGCTCCCCGCCATAAAACATAAATTAACTGTGGTTTACCACATCTTTGGGAAGCTGAGTTCAAATTACCTATCCACACTCAGGCCTAATTACTGCCACACCAATTCTCAATCAAGAAACTACTTAGATAGGACTTTCCTGACAAAGTGTAGTAAACTGAAAGGTCCTCAAAAGCTAGATATCATGCTGCGATCTAAAGAAATTCTGAAACAAGTGAGAAACAAAACTAGTTGAGATCTACCAGCCTGGAAAAGGTTATAACGCCATTTCTAAAGCTTTAGGACTCCAGTGAACCACAGTGAGAGCCATTATCCACAAATGGCAAAAACCTGGAACGGTGATGAACCTTCTCAGGAGTAGCTGGCAGACCAAAATTACCCCAAGAATTCATTGAAGAGGTCACAAAAGACCCCACAACATCATTCAAAGAACTGCAGGCCTCACTTGCCCCAGTTAAAGTCAGTGTTCATGGCTCCACCATAAGACAGAGACTGAGCAAACATGGCCTGTATGGCAGAGCTCTAAGATGAAAACCACTGCTGAGTAATAAGAACATAAAAATTCTTTTCAGTTTTGCCAGAAAACATCTTGATGATCGCCAAGACTTTTGGGAGAATACTCTGTGGACTGATGAAACAAAAGTTTAACTTTTTGGAAGGTGTATGTCCCATTACATCTGGCATAGAAGTAGCACAGTATTTCAGAAAAGGAACATCATACCAATAATAAAATATGGTGGTAGCAGTGTGATGGTCCGGGGCTGTTTTGCTGCTTTAGGACCTGGAAGACTTGCTGTGGTAAATGGAACCATGAATTCTGCTGTCTACTAAAAAGTTCTGAAGGAGAATGTCCGGCCATCTTTTTGTGACCTCAAGCTGAAGAGCACTTGGGTTATGCTGCAGGACAATGATCCAAAACACATTAGCAAGACCACCGCTGGATGGCTTAAGAAAAACAAAATTAAAACTTTATAGTGGTCTAGTCAAAGTCATGACCTTAATCCAATTGAGATGCTGTAGCATGACCTTAGAAAGGTGGTTCATACTCCAATGCGGCTGAATTACAACAATTCTGCAAAGATGAGTGGGCCAAAATTCCTCCAGAGCTTGTAAAAGGCTCATTGCCAGTTCTCGCAAATGCTTGATTGCAGATGTTGCTGCTAAGGGTGGCCCAAACAGTTATTTGGCTTAGGGGGCAATCACTTTTTCACACAGGGCCCTGTAGGTTTGGATTTCTTTTTCCCTTAATAATAAAGACCTTCATTTGTAAACTGCATTTTGTGTTCACTTGTATTATCTCTGTCTAACATTTACATTTGTTTGGTGATCTGAAACATTTAAGTGTGACAAACTTGCAAAAGAATAGGATATCAAGAAGGGGGCTGACACTTTTTCACACCACTGTGTATACAGATTTTGAGCCACACCTATATATAGAACTTGAGCCACACCTATATACAGATGTTGTTAGAAGATAGCGGCACTCCAAGATACGGTGCACAAGTAGGATCCCAAACCTAATAGTAATGTAGAGAAACTTGCCACTCAGGTGTTAGATGAACATACGTGATTTTATTTACAGTGTCACAGTACAATTTGACGTTTTGGTAGGCAAGGACCTTCATCAGAGTACACAATGTAATCAGTAAAGCTTCTTGGACACACAGTCTGGTGTGTATCCACCACTCGTTCCTATGCACATGCTATAGCACTACAGAGTGCAACTTAATTTGATTATTATGTATAAAGATGTCTACTCTAAGTTCGCACCTGTTTACACCAGCTTCCTGAATTGGAAGTGCTAGTTATTCTATTGTTACTTGACCGAGCACTCCACCCTCCAGCCTGTGGAGGGTTTTAATAACAGCAGGATCCCCCCCACCCATAATTTAAGTCGTTAGCCCTTTAGAGGTGTTCACACTAGATAGGTTTCCCGCAAAACCGGAGATTGCCTTGTCATTGACTTCTGTGCATGCATGAATTGGCCAAATTATGTGCTACGCATCTCCATTTTTTCTTATTATCTAGAGCAGTATTGCTATTCATATTTCCTATATTTCATACAGCACTACAGAGTGCAACTTTGATTGTTATCTATAGAGATGGCTACTCTTAGTTCGCATCTGTTCACACCAGTTTCCTGATTTGGAAGTGCCAGTCAGTCTTTTGTTATTTACTCTGTAGATAGCTCAACAAATACCTCTGCCCAGTCAACTTGTGTAAGGAAATATGTGGAATAGCCATAAATGGACTTCAAATATAGCTATCACCAGGGTTACTATGAAAGACGCCGATATTAATTTTGAGAAAACAGGAGGTAAGGGATTGGACGGCAGGTATGTGTCACCAAGGTGGTTGACCTCGGTGATGTCCTGGAATAACATGCATCAGTAACATTAGGTTACTGAGAGGGATCTTATTTGACTAAATTTTGGGTCCAGGATTTAGGAACAACCAAATGAGCCGGGCTGGGAAAAGTCGCTCCCATACTCAAGTCCCGGTCTTACAGGCATAATAACAAGCAGCTGGGTTAGCTTAGCAGGGTGTCTTGCGTTAGAGCTAGAAAAATTCTGTTAATGGTGGACAGTCTAAGCTAGAGACTGAGAAGTGTCTGTAATGCCAAGGTAGTGAGAACGCTTCGATTTCCATTTTCGTACCCAGAGAAAGAAATTCTTTTTATTAATTTGTGCTGAAGAAAAGACCGTTTCTTATTCATTTATGCTGATGAAAGGCTTTTTCAATTTGGAGCTGTAAAGTTTATGAAAGACAGCAAACTTTATTCTTTCTTGATATAAACACCCTGTGCCTGTGCGTATCCAAGCTGCTACCAGAGAGCAGAAACCCCAACACCATGCATGTGTTCACAAGCCTTTATCTTCCACCACTATAATTGCATTCATGAAAATTAACTTTTTCTCTTTGTCCAAATATTAATAGAATTGTCCAATCTGGACGAGCTTTTCTTATAATGGAGCTGTCATACCTTACGCAAAGTCTACAAAACTTCACGTTTTATATGTTAGGCTATTAGAAGAGCAGAAGATGGCAATATTATAGTGACAGGCTAATGGGGTCAAGATAGGGGCGAGTTGAAGACTTCTCTATATGGAACAATTCTTGTATGGTTTAAGAGTCCGTATGTAACAGGGATTTTTTCGTTAACAGTTTCAGCCACATCACTACACCTTCACTACAACATTATCACTACACCTTCTCTAAAACAATAAACCTTCAATGGCCTATAATTCTATAAACAGCTATACTACAAGAGGCTTCACTGACTACTTCCTCACGGGCCCACTTCAGACTTTTGGTAATGGTAACTCCTCTCTTTCTGAGTCATTTTAGTGTTCTGGTAGGACAGACATCATGATATCATGCTTTTTGGTTTCACCAGAAGGATGTCCCTGAGTTGTCAAGAGTTCCTCATTCTTCACTGAGGCTCATTTGTGCAATTTGTATTCAATGTGGTGATTTCGAGAAGAATAACCTTAATTATGACTTATCTTCTATGGCACCCTCTATCACTTCTTGTTTCTTTTTGATATTTCCCCAAATGTAGTAGTGAAAAGACATCAACATGAAGGTCAAAGTATACTGTAATATGCATAAATAAGGGGTTGGGGTCTGTCTCTACTTCATTGCCCCCTCTCTGTGACCAATGGTCCAAGACCACATAGAGGACAGTTCTTCTGGAGCCTTTTTTTTGCCAACCAATGGCACCGAGGGAGATGGCACCAATCTGAGTTTATCCCCAATGTCCAAAGGCACCATGGACTACCTCTGGGTCATGCATACTCTTGGCCCAATAGCCTCCCAATGTTCTGCATCTACATTTTGATCATTCTTCTACATTCTCAATGTTTCATTCTTGCACTTCTTCTCTAAGTAATGGTGGGTTCCCTAAGCTACCAGTCTCTATAGCAGCTACTAGATGTATTTCGGTGGTCTTGGTAGCCCCTGATTACACATTCGCAATCCAGTTTTCAATTAGCATCAAATAATTAAAAAAAAAACCTGTAAATAGCAAATAGAAGTAATTTGTATAACTGAGTCCTTCCATGATGACCTCAATTGTAATATTACATTTCATATGCCGAGAGCACACAAAACTAATTTATCTTTGTATGTAATATATATTTTAAACAGCGTGTTCTTAGGGACCGCAGAATGTATACAGATCAGGTTTATATGGTAGAGAAAATTGCCCTGGCTTATTAAATTGACTTGTATGTATACAAGGTAAAGCCCAATATAACAAGAGACTACACACAAGTAGAAGACAACATCAACATCTAGAGATCGCAAATTACTAAACTGGATAATGAGGCACAGCTATCCTTTGTTCTCATGTGCAGCTTCTCTCTAAGATAGGTTCCCAATGTCCGATCAATGGTCAGTGTCAGTGGTGGTCCACAATTGGCACCTGATTAGCTGTGTACAGGTCCAGCGGTGGCCGGATGTATGTGATATCAAAGCTTCATTAAATCAATTGTCTATCCATCTATCTATCTATCTATCTATCTATCTATCTATCTATCTATCTATTATCTATCTAACTATATATATCTATCTATTATCTATCTGTGAACTATCTATCTCTATATGCATAAAACGGCACAGCAGCACTCTGGGAATGCCAAGACATATGGTGTCAATTGAAAGAGCAACTTCCAACCGCATTATCTCTCAGCAAGATGTATTTACAAAAAAAGCGACGGTTCTTAGCGCATAAATTGGCCAATTCATGTGTGCCCATCGACCAAGGCAAGGTGACACTTTTCTGAGGGGTCCTATCATAACCCTTCCCTGTCCTACTGTACATGCCACTTTCGGGCTAAAAAGCCTACAGTAATGGACAAACATGTCTCTCCTGGGTTGCAAGCCTAAAATTTGAATGGGCACGTAGAATTGGATGAGAACCCCTTCTAGCTATAGAAAAAAAAAACTGACCAACGGCTCCCAAGTGTGAATAGGTGCAAGCTGTAGTGACTGCAAAATATGTATAAAAAAGCACAGCAGCACTCTGTGAATGCCAAGATATATAGTGTCAATTGAAATAACAAATTCCAACTGCATTGTCACTCAGCAAGATGTACTTAAAAAAAGAAGGTTACTTACAAAAAAAGCGAAGGTTCTTAGCGCATAAATTGGCCAGTTTATGTGTGCCCATCAACCATGGCAAGGTGACACTTCTCTGATGGCTCCTATAATAACATTTCCCTATCCTACTTCGACACGAAACTTTGACAAGCATCCAGGGTCGCGGAGCAGCGTTGGAAGAAAACACACCTGCCAGACGACTTCACTGCTTTCAAACAAGCTACACTTGCCTTCAAATTAGCCCTCACCTCTGCTAAACAGACCTATTTCACAAACATTGTATCTTCATTATCCTACAACCCAAAACAACTGTTCAGCACATTTAACTCTCTCCTCGACCCACCACTGCCACCGTCAACTCCCCTCATCTCTTCCGAGGACTTTGCCACCTACTTAAAAAACAAGATCGACCAAACAAGGCAAACCTTTACTGTTCCACCAGCCCAACCACTCCATATACCAGACCTCTGCCCTTCCCTAATAACCTCCCTATCCAACATCACTGAAGGAGAGCTTACTCGCCTCCTTTACAAATTACACCTCACCACCTGTGCACTTGACCCCATCCCTTCCCACCTGCTCCCCAACCTCACTAACATGCTCATTCCAGCCCTAACCCATCTCTTCAACCTATCCCCATCTTCTGGTACTTTTTCCTCTGCCACCATCACACCCATCCTCAAAAAAACAAATCTTGACCCAACAGTTATGCCCAGCTATCACCCCATATCACTGCTCCCGTTTGCTTCAAAACTTCTTGAGCAGCATGTCCATGCCCATCTTTCCTCCCACCTCTCATCTAACTCTCTCCTTGACAACCTCCAATCTGGCTTGCGCCCCACCACTCCACCAAAACGGCCCTGACCAAAATTATTAATGACTTACAGCCAATGCTAACAGACAGTTCTCCATCCTCCTCCTTCTCGACCTGTCCTCTGCCTCCAACACAGTCGACCACTGCCTACTGCTATAGATTCTTTCTTCCCTTGGCATCAAAGACCTTACCCTATCCTGGATTGCCTCATACCTATCCAACCGCACATTTAGCGTTTCCCACTCCCACACCACCTCCTTATCCCGCCCTCTCTCTGTTGGTGTCCCTCAAGGCTCTGTCCTAGGGCCGCTACATTTTTCCATCTATACCCTTGGCCTAGGACAACTCATAAAGTCCCATGGCTTCCAGTATCACCTGTATGCTGATGACACTCAGATCTACCTCTCTGACCCAGATGTCACCTCTCTGCTGTCCAGAATCCTGAGGTGTCTATCAGCCATATCCTCCTTCTTCAACTCTCGCTTCCTAAAACTCAATGTAGACAAAACCGAACTCATAATCTTTCCTCCAGATCGCGTATCTCTCCTACCCGATCTATCTATTATGGTAAATTGCATTACGCTCCCTCCTGCACCTGAAATCCGCTGACTAGGAGTAACTCTCGACTCTGCTCTGTCATTCAAACCACACTTCCAAACTGTTGCCACCTCCTGTCGCCTCCAACTCAAAAATATTGCCAGAATCCGTCCCTTCCTCAGCCCTCAATCTACTAAAACTCTTTTGCATGCCCTCATCATCACCCACCTCGATTACTGCAACACCCTCCTCTGTAGCCTCCCCGCTAACTCTCTTGCACCACTCCAGTCTGTCCTCAACTCTGCTGCCCGGCTAATCTACCTCTCTCCTCACTACTCCCCTGATTCTCCCCTCTGCCAATCCCTCCACTGGCTCCCAATTCCCCAACAAATCCAGTTCAAACTACTAACACTGATCTACAAAGCCATCCACAACCTGTCCCCTCCCTATATCTCTGAACTACACTGTGTGCAGAATTATTAGGCAAGTTGTATTTTAGAGGATTATTTTTATTATTGATCAACAACTATGTTCTCAATCAACCCAAAAGACTCATAAATATCAAAGCTTAATATTTTTGGAAGTTGGAGTGGGGTTTTTTAGATTTGGTTATCTTAGGAGGATATCTGTTTGTGCAGGTAACTATTACTGTGCAGAATTATTAGGCAACTTAATAAAAACCAAATATATTCCCATCTCACTTGTTTATTTTCACCAAGTAAGCCAATATCACTGCACAAAATTTAGAAATAAACATTTCTGACATGCAAAAACAAAACCCCCCAAAAATCAGTGACCAATATAGCCCCCTTTCTTTATGATGACACTCAGCAGCCTCCATCCATAGATTCTGTCAGTTTCTTGATCTGTTTACGATCCACATTGCGTGCAGCAGCCACTACAGCCTCCCAGACACTGTTCCGAGAGGTGGACTGTTTTCCCTCCCTGTAGATCTCATATTTTATGAGGGACCACAGGTTCTCTATGGGGTTCAGATCAGGTGAACAAGGGGGCCATGTCATTATTTTTTCTTCTTTGAGACCTTTACTGGCCAGCCACGCTGTGGAGTAGTTGGAGGCATGTGATGGAGCATTGTCCTGCATGAAAATCATGTTTTTCTTGAACGATACCGACTTCTTCCTGTACCACTGCTTGAAGAAGTTGTCTTCCAGAAACTGGTAGTAGGTCTGGGAGTTGAGCTTCACTCCATCCTCAACCCGAAAAGGTCCCACAAGTTCATCTTTGATGATCCCAGCCCATACCAGTCCCCACCTCCACCCTGCTGGCGTCAGAGTCAGAGTGGAGCTCTCTGCCCTTTACTGATCCAGCCTCTGGCCCATCCATCTGGCCCATCAAGAGTCACTCTCATTTCATCAGTCCATAAAACCTTTGAAAAGACAGTCTTAAGATATTTCTTAATGTTTTATGTTATGTTTCTTGATCAAACGTGGTCGTTTTTCAGCCTTCTTTAACTTGGCCATGTCCCTGAGTATCGCACACCTTGTGCTTTTTGTTACTCCAGTAACGTTGCAGCTCTGACATATGGCAAAACTGGTGGCAAATGGCATCTTGGCAGCTTCACGCTTGATTTTCCTCAATTCATGGGCAGTTATTTTGCGCCTTTTTTGCCCAACACGCTTGTTGGCTATTTGCCATGAAACGCTTGATTCTTCGGTGATCACGCTTCAAAAGTTTGGCAAGTTCAAGACCGCTGCATCCCTCTGCAAGACATCTCACAATTTTGGACTTTTCAGAGACTGTCAGATCTCTCTTCGGACCCATTTTGCCAAAGGAAAGGAAGTTGCCTAATAATTAAGCACACCATATATAGGGTTTTGATATTATTAGACAACACCCCTCCTCATTACAGAGATGCACATCACCTGATTTACTTAATTGGTAGTTGGCTCTCAAGCCTGGACAGCTTGGAGTAGGACAACATGTATAAAAAGTATCATGTGATCCAAATACAACTTGCCGAATAATTCTGCACAAAGTGTATTTTGCAGTCACTACAGCTTGCACCTATTCCCATTTCGGAGATGCTGGTCAGGTTTTTTTTGTATATCTATTATCTATCTATCTACAGCTATCTACATAATCATCTATTTCTTTCTTTCGTTTTTTCTTCATTCCTTTCTTTTTTCTTTCTTTTTTTTTCTTTCTTTCTTTTCTCTCTCTCTCTTTCTTTCTTCTATCTTCTATCTATCTAATATGAACAGTATATGTAGCGTAATAGTTGGCTGCAGACTAACTCAGTATTTTTCTTTATCAGATATTCCTCTATCTGTAAATCAACTGAGCAATGGACAGCAAGAAAGAACCGTAACAGGGAGTCCGAACAGTGCCCAGAAATACAAATGCCGGACAGTCACCCAGTATCAGCCTACCACATACCCCCAGCAAGGAAACATCAATGGTGCTTTTGAACCATCCTGCGTGGACATCCATAATAGCTCAGTAAGTACTAAGTAGTAGTAATAATTAATCTGATGCTGTGACTCCTGTGACAGGTTTAGCACCTCCATATGTGCAGACAAAGAAAGGAAATCAATGATAAAAAGACAAGAAAACAAAATAGACTTAAGGTACCGTCACATTAAGCGACGCTGCAGCGATATAGACAACGATGCCGATCGCTGCAGCGTCGCTGTTTAGTCGTTGTGTGGTCGCTGGAGAGCTGTCACACAGACAGCTCTCCAGCGACCAACGATGCCGAAGTCCCCAGGTAACCAGGGTAAACATCGGGTTACTAAGCGCAGGGCCGCGCTTAGTAACCCGATGTTTACCCTGGTTACCATTGTAAATGTAAAAAAAAAAAAACACTACATACTTACATTCCGGTGTCTGTCGCGTCCCCCGGCGTCAGCTTCCCTGCACTGTGTAAGCGCCGGCCGTAAAGCAGAGCGGTGACGTCACCACTGTGCTCTGCTTTACGGCCGGCCGGCGCTGACACAGTGCAGGGAAGCTGACGCCGGGGGACGCGACAGACACCGGAATGTAAGTATGTAGTGTTTTTTTTTTTTTTTACATTTACAATGGTAACCAGGGTAAACATCGGGTTACTAAGCACGGCCCTGCGCTTAGTAACCCAATGTTTACCCTGGTTACAAGTGAACACATCGCTGTCAGCGGGTGATCCAGCGACGAAATAAAGTTCTGGCCTTCTAGCTTCGACCAGCGATCTCACAGCAGGATCCTGATCGCTGCTGCGTGTCAAACACAACGATATCGCTATCCAGGACGCTGCAACGTCACGGATCGCTAGCGATATCGTTCTAAAGTTGCTCAGTGTGAAGGTACCTTTAGGAAAAATTATGCACTTTGGGGAGGAGGTTACTGAATTAGTATGAAATGGAGACTTTGGGTTAGCACTGCCTCAGAATGATAGTCATTGTCTGATCTAGTACTGAGTTTTGCAACTCATCTACAGAAAGCCGGTTTCAGGATGTTCGCCCCTCATGAGTGAAGGGCAAAGTATCGCTGGTTAATTATGACGCCATTAATGTAACATTTTCCTTAAAGAGACCTGCAGAAAATGGATTCTTACAAGCCATGCTCCATGACAGGCTGTCTGCAGATTAGATTTTATCTCATCTATCGTCTATCTATTTTAGGGTTTCCCCTGCTATTAGGCCACTGGCAGCTTTCTCACAGGCAATGCTGTTTAGTCCAAACACGTAAAGTTTTACTGACTTCATAAAACCTCCAGTGGTTTCAAAACAAAATAGCCTCTTCTGGGTATGAAGGGATAACATAAAATAAACAGTTCATATGTCAGTATGTAACAGGGTGGGCTCACCTATCCAGATTAGTGTCCACACTTCTTTAGACTCTGGTTTCCGAGAACATCAACACAAGAGGCCGTTCCACCTCTACTTCCAGACAAGGAATGAAGCAGCTGAACACCATAAATAGGCTGTTCAGATCCCGGGGCGGAAACATGGGAGCAACCAGTCCCACCCATCTCCTCTGACTGCTCCTAAATATCTGGACCCATGCTGCCCTATTGAAAAACCCTTTCAGCACTAACTGTGCTGAATCCTGCTCTCCAGGTTTCACATCACCATGACACATATCTCCTGTCCAGGACTTTGTCACATGTTCTTTTACACTGTGTCTATCTATCTATCTATCTATCTATCTATCTATCTATCTATCTATCTATCTATCTATCTATTGTAAAGCTGCAGTAGTATCGTACGCAGTGAAGAAGTAGTGACCCACAAATTCAAACACAAAAGTCTCTTTTAATGTGTTTCCTCACAGCATTAAAGTCCAATTCACATAAATGCATATAACTTCAGTGGATATTATCAGTGACCAGTTTACACCAGTTCAAAGCAATACATATCACATGGCTTTAGATTTGCGGTCCCTAAACAGGCCAGACTTCCCTTGTCCCGTTTCCCTGGGCGACCGCACGCCATCTCACAGTCTCTATACGTCTCCATACACACAGCCTCATATGTTGCAGACACTACACACGCCAGCCCTCCTCTGACTAGTTCTCGTGGGTGTCCTGCATCGCTGTATCACAGTCTCTTTACAGACTCTTTACTCACACAGTCGTACACAGTTCAGGATATCCTCCGGATAGCAGCCGGGCACCATATCCACCTGTTTGCAATCATTGCACATGCTAGTCCTCTTTCGGGTACAGGACATCCACATTCGGGCACAGGACTGTCCACATCCGACTCATCCGGGCACAGGACATCCACCTCCGGGCACAGGACTGTCCACATCCGACTCTTAAGGGCACAGGACATCCACCTCCGGGCACAGGACTGTCCACATCCGACTCCTTTGGGTACAGGACATCCACCTCCGGGCACAGGACTGTCCACATCCGAGACCAGTACCATGGACGACTTGCATTTCTGTGTACGCTGTGGGTGCCAGGCTATTCAGCTGCCCTGGGTGCTGGCTCTGCTGGCCTCCATGCACTCTGCAGACCAGCACACACCAGACTGACACTGACGTGCACCTCGCACACCTGGCCTGACCTGGCCAGACACCTGACACACCCATACCCCTTACTGCAGGGTTTTTAAACACACACAAACCTGTGGCCTTCAGCCACCTGGAAAACCCGGACCGGAGATCCGTAACTCTCATGCACACCTATGGACTTCATCCGTCTGCATGCACATTCTGGGGAGAACAAACAGCGCCCCCTAGCTGTATCAGAGGTCACAGCCTCACACTATCTATCTATCTATCTATCTATCTATCTATCTATCTATCTATCTGTGATCCGTTTCTTTCTATGGAAATTAGTTATCTTGCATGTACGACATACGAGAGGTAACTATCTTATCAGTCAATGTCTGGCCCTTTAAAGCTGCTTTCACACATCAGGTTTTTGCCATCAGGCTTAATCCGGCGAATTTTTAAAAAACGGATCCAACAAAAGTTGCCGCCGGATCTGTTTTTTTCTCATAGACTTGTAATAGCGCCGGATTGCCTCACGTTTCATCCATTTTTTGCCGGATCTATTGAAAATTTGCTTCCCGGAGAAAAAACGGACAGCGACGGATTCGGCGGCGTCCAGCGTTTGTAATAATGGAAGCCTATGGTGCGGGATCTGTCAAATGACTGAATCCAGTGACAGATTCCGTTTTTTTTTAAATTGAGCATGCCCTGTAGCTGCATTTTCCATTCTGGGGTCTCTCTCTCTCTCCGGATCAGCTAGTCAGATTCCTCCCTGGATCAACTAGTCGGATCCGGCAAAAAACGGATCCATCGCATCAGTTTTTCACAATTTGCGACGGATCAGTTTTTTCAAAATTCGCCGGATTAAGTCTCATGGCAAAAACCTGATAAGCAGTATAAGCAGAGATAAATGCCAAAACAGAAACGTATTACAGATAGATAGATAAGAGCTAGACAGATAAATAAGAAATATATGTCCCCCATCATTGGCCCCTTACAGTAAAAATGTCCCCATCCTGACAGGCATGTCCCCATCCTGATAGGCAAAATTTGGAACTGTGCCTCCGCCTACATGTTGGTCAGATTTATTGGCCCTTGTAGCATTCTAAATCATATAAAGACATTGCCTGTGATTGGCACATTGACGTTAGCTGCTGCTCTCTGATTGGCCAGGGGCATTTATTCAGGGATGCACACCCAGTTGAAGTAGGTGTTGGTATTGGCTGGCTACCCTCTCGCATGCGCCCGGTCGCATCCTCTGTGACAGCGATCGTTGCGCCCCTTGACAGATAGATGTGAAAAAGAAGAAGATATCTACAGGTGACAGATTCAGCTTTGCTACACTAGTAGTTACACAAACAAATATTCCTTCAATCAAATCTGTTTTCTACGTATTCACCCTATTATGTCATGGACGACCATTCTAGGCTCAGTAGGGTTTAGAGTCCATCTGTGAAGTGGACCCGTTGTTGTGAATCTATTGTATTGTTTTTAGAGGTCTAGAACCCAAAGTGTCAGGTGGATGTTGAGACTCTCTTCTTTCTCCGGCATAATAATAATTACTTTCAAGGTAAGAGTCTTTTCTTCCCCCTCCCGTGTACACCTGGGAGCAGAACTGCTTCATGTTCTCAGTGTCTCTATGGAGACATCTTTTACTGGGAAGATTAGGTGCCAAGGCAATGAGAGAAAACAGTGCCCAGATTTATAACTGAACCAGCCGAGAAGAAAGGACCCACCGGTGATCAGTTACACGACACATCCTATGTCCTACAGCCCCGGCCATTGACTGTCACCACGTCCCAAGGCAAGCTGAAACTCTGTAGATCCTGTTTCATCTCACAATGGATTGTGTTTCATGGCTTCTGCATCTTTCAAAACCAAGAGGATGACATACGCTGAGTTCCCGGTTGAGGCGTTTCGATGACTCTCTCCTAAGGAGGGGATTATTTTTTGCATTCGGTTTCAAATATGGACTCAGAAAGCCTTCAAGGACTTCCAGTAAGTGTACAAAAGGTCAAGAGATTCTCTACATACAGGGATATCTACCCACTAGGTTCTCCGTCACACACCCAAAATTATAGCTTAGCTCCAAGGAAGGTACCGGAAATTAGAGACATCAAAAATTCACCATTAAATGGGTGTTATAAACAATGGGTGGATTATCACGGAGAATAACACATAATTATGAGGCACAGGTTCCATGGCGTAGAGAAAATTATAGTAGATGGCTTTAGCTTTCATCACCAGGTGTCAGACTACACCTTCAATTAGGCTGCCGTGATACCACCACCTGCCTTCAAAAGTCTTTGAATAGATAGAAAAACATGGTAGACGTATGAAATCTAACGATGAAGGAATCAAAATGTAGCTTGGTGTTCAATATATGTAAAACAAAAAACTTTCTTTTTTACTTTTAACATGTTAAATTAATATTCTTTCCTAAAAAATATTCTAAATTAATTTCCTTTAAAAAAATGTTGTATTCAAATTTAATTATTATTATTATTTAATTTAAAAAAAAATTGTTTTTAAATATTTCATGCATTTTTTCTTCTTATTTGGTTAATATTGCATTTGGTATGTATTCCTTTAATTTGTGAATATGGTTGTTCAGAAATTCAAGCAAACATAACATTTTTGAGTCCTAGAATATCTATAAAGGATATGTCCTGACAATATATACTGTGTATATATATATACTGTATATATATATATATATATATATATATATATATATATATATATCTATATATATAATTGTCTAAGGGTTTTTCCGTCTGTCTGTCTGTCTGTCTGTCCTGGAAATCCCACGTCTCTGATTGGTCGAGGCCGCCAGGCCTCGACCAATCAGCAACGGGCACAGCGACGATGATGTCATAATGGTTGCCATGGCGACGATGATGTCATAAAGGTTGCCTCGACCAATCAGCGATGGGCACAGTCTGCCTCGAATTCTGGAATCATCATTGGCCATATACTACGGGGACATGCATATTCTAGAATACCCGATGCGTTAGAATCGGGCCACAATCTAGTATATATATATATATATGTGTGTGTATATATATTGTATGTCAAAAGTATTTGGAAAAATATATCTTCTTTATACCAAAAATGTAAAAATAATCAAATGTTTTCCTACAAACTTTCAAAACTTAATAATAAATTAAAACTGTTGAATTCCTGCAGTCATTTGCATATGAATATATGATCAGAAATAATTGTAACTTCTGACATTTAATAATAACTAAAAAATGATGAATTCCTACCAAAAATTATGTTTGAATATATGATAACTGGGAACCATTGATTTCAGCTTTTTCTACTTCATTACTTCTTATTTTGTTATTTGACCATGGTTGCAGTCATCGAAATTTTAATAACAATTGCTTGTGTGTGATACTCATTGTTTTCTTAAAGACATCTATAGATGTGGATGTTAAAGATTTCTTAGCCTCATCTTAAAGGTACCTGACTAAAAACTTGACTAAAAATCGTTTAGAATTTACAGAGTTACTCCATTCTGGAAAAGTGCGTAGCACAGAACAGGTCTCTTGGCATTGAGCTGATCGTGAGGGATCTTGATGGTTCCCAGGAGTGTGAAACACATTATATACTGCCAATTAAAATAAAGTGGAGGGAGACTTGCATTGTGTAGTGCCTCTTCATGGGACAAAATAGAGTCCAGAATTGGGGATTACCCTATATTCCATCCATATACCAGAATAAAGCATATGGGTACATGTTGTCTAAGCCGTAAAAGCTAGGCTTCTTCCTTAAAATGGAAATTTGGCTTTAAATATGATATTACGTTACTAAGATCTTACAATCAGGAGATTTTAGGACTTGAGCAAGTGAACAAATATTCTCCTGGCCTACTGTCCCTGGATCATAATGAAAATGGTATCCTGATGGACCCATTAATCTGTATGAATCTAAAACTGTTGGCTTGATCCTGTATGGGGGGAAGGTTGAGGCGTAAATGAACCAGGAAAAAACTAAACTATTCATGTTGTATTAAACTAGTAGAAGTAGAATCAAGTCCAAGCATAGAAAAAGTCGAGCAACACAGAAATAATCCCATAAGACTTAAAGAGAACCTGTTTTTAGACCCCAAACTAAGGCCATCTATGTAAAGTACAAGTAATGTTGGTGACATCTAGACCTTAGTTTTATGCGTCCACGTCTTGGTTTTATAATAATTTTTCATACAAATGAGACACGAGTTCAGGGCACTTGACCATGCACTTACAGCTATTTGGCCTCTTTCCATCCTTGCCGGCTCGCGACTGGCCTCCTGTCAATGACTGACATGTCACTCACTTCTCTATGACCTGCTACTCTGTCCGAGATTTCGGCACATGTGGAGAATGATATTCTGGTTCTTGCCATGTTATCAAGACTTTAGTGCTCATGCACTCGGGAAGAGGAGCAGGTCACAGGTCAATCACAACAAGAGGCAGTTGGTGGAACTATGAGTGGGGCTCAAGAGCTGTTACCGCGGGGCCAAAACCCTTGCACTTGCGGCTCATTTTCATAAATATTTGCCAATGGATTTCTGAAAAATTGAGGTATGGACTTATAAAACAAAGGTATGGATATCATCAACATCACATGGACTTTATATACATGACGATAGTGTGTGGTTTAAAGACTTGTTGACAGATTTGCCTTAATTTTTCTTCCATCATGGTTAAATTAAGGTAAAAAAAATACAGAAGTCCATGAATAGGGTCGGAAGGAGGACAAAAACATGGTGTTAACCATGAACAAGACATAACCTAGCAATCATGTAGGCCACCTCATGGGCTCCTGTAGATTATCCATGATGGAATAAATGTCAAGTCTTATGGGATTACCTCTGTATTGCTCGACTTTTTCTGTATTTTGGGATTAAGAAGTCTGTAGATCCAGACAGATGTCCATGCAACCTGAAAATCCTCAGCATATTGATCTGAGTTCATCTTTGGCACATGTTCATACTAGTATAACCAAGTGTTAAGAGTTAATAATTGGGCACACGGACAGGGGATTGACATAATATGTCTGAGAATTATGCTGATGCTTTTAATACATTGCGTATCGCATGTTAGGTATCAGAAATCAAGGATTTGCCAGATCTATGTCTGTAGAGGTCGTTTGGTGAAGCAGAGCCCTATGTATGACTATGCAATGGGCAAAACATTCATGTGTTTGATTAGACTTTTTTTAGAAAGTATTTTTTGTTCAATTTTTTTCTGTGTGGCTCTTTTTCAAGATCTAACTGGCTTTTGTTGGATTTACTACAAGTTATAACATTTCCATAAAACTATGCACTAGGGGTTCTATAGAATGCATAAATAATACTTCTATTCAGTATCTAAACAACAGCACCTTGACCATAATTTCCTTACTGTACACATTAAAAAACATCCTTATAAAATGGACTAAAAAAATGTTGTTCAAGTCAGCAGTCATCTTCCCCTTAGGAGATATCACACCATTTTCAAAGAGGTCTATGTAATCCTAAACATCTTTCATCATTTTCAGCTGTGGTCGATTGGTGGAAGCCCAAAATCAATGTTGACCTCTGTGCGAACACCTCTTTCCTCCCTCTTGTAATCTAAATCTAGCTTGTGTTTTTACAGATCACTTGAGGAGTGGTAAGTTAGATTATTGATGTCCCATTCTTATGTCTTCGCCTTGATGTTTTCACATCTTTATCTCAATGGGGCAAATTCTTCTTTGGCTTCTTGCCATAATGCGAAGAATGTAGACTGGTTTGGGTCCTGTTTGTTTATTGGTTTCTACTTTGTCACCCAGGTAATATTCTGGATCACTTTTCTGTTTGTGTATTTTTGTCCCACTGGGATTTACTCATTACTTCTTGTTACTTCTCACCCAGGTTGTTAACAATTATGTGGATGAAAACCAGCCCATCAAACAGAGTGGTCTGCATTTTGGGGACGGTAAAAGAAAAGTGGACTACGTTCTTGCCTATCATTACAGGCACCGTACTACTCACCACAATAGTTCCCCCACAAATCACAGACCTCCAGCTGTTATTGTTTCCAATGGGAATTCAGTGACCCCAGAAGAAAATGGGAAAACACCCCCCGAACAGCATCTTCCAGGAGAATTACAAAATCAGCAACAAAAAGGGCAAGACCACAATCAACAGAAGCCACAGAACCATGATCACCAACATTCTCAAAATGGAAACTCTTCCTGCAATCCACATGAAGTGGTTGTGGTGGAGATGAGCCACCAAGATGCCCTTGAGGAAGAGAAAAAATGTCAACGAGAGGAATTTGAACATAACCTCATTGAAGCTGGACTCGAATTGGAGAAAGACCCTGAGGTAAGTAAGGCTTTTTCATGCAGAATAACAATTCTACATGGGAAGGTTGAGGCTTCCAACATAGTGAAGTTATATGGTGTTTATATTTTTTATAAGTCTATTGAATCAGTCAAGTTTCAGGTTCAATGTGATAAAGCAGAGGTCCCCAACTCCAGTCCTCAAGGCCCACCAACATGTCATGTTTTCAGGATTTCCTTAGTCTTGCCCAGGTAATAATTGCATCACCTGTGCAATGCAAAGGAAATCCTGAAAACATGACCTGTTGGTGGGCCTTGAGGACTGGAGTTGGGGACCTCTGTGATAAAGGATCCAAATCAGTCTTGGTTCCATGTTGGTAGTGCATCCAATGAATTTGAGATACTTCATTCTTGCTCCATCTGTTTTAGTATTTGTCCCACAATATATCAACATTTTAATCAATAGATCTTAGAAGAAAAAATAAGATCCATATCTAGGTTTCTTTTGAAAGATCCAAATGTGGTGGATAACCAACCGGACATGTTGGGGTACAGAATTCCAGAGGATGGGGGATATTCAGGAGAAGTCTTGGAGGTGGTTGGATGAGGAGCGAATAAGCGTGGAGGAGAGAAGGAGGTCTTGGGAGGACCATAGATTACGTGAGGGACGATATTGAGAGATTAGTTCGGAAATGTACGGGGGAGAAAGGTTATGGATAGCTTTGTAGGTCAGTGTTAGTAGTTTAAACTAGATACGCTGGGAAATTGGGAGCCAGTGAAGGGATTTGCAAAGAGGGGAAGCTGGAGTGTAGCAAGCAGAGAGATTAATTAGTCGGGTAGCAGAGTTAAGGATGGACTGGAGCGGTGCGAGAGTGTTAGGAGGTAGGCCACAGAAGAGGATGTTGCAGTAGTAGAGGCGGGAGATGATTAGGGCATGCACAAGCATTTTGGTAGAGTGAGGGTTGAGGAAATGATGAATTCTGGAAATATTTTTGAGCTGGAGGCGACGGGAGGTGGCGAGAGCTTGGATGTGCGGTTTGAAGGACAGGGCAGAGTCCAGGGTTACTCCGAGGCAATGGATTTTTGGGACAGGGGAAAGTGTGATTTCATTTATTTTGATAGATAGATCAGGTAGGGAAGATATGCGGGATGGAGGAAAGATAATTAGTTCAGATTTGTCCACATTGAGCTTGAGGAAGCGAGAGGAGAAGAAGGAGGATGTGGCTGATAGGCATTCTGGGATTCTGGAAAGCAGAGAGGTGACATCTGGGCCAGAGAGGCAGATCTGAGCGTCATCAGCATATAGATGGTACTGGAAGCCATAGGACCTTATGAGTTGTCCCAGGCCAAGTGTAGAGATTGAGAAGAATAAGGGCCAAGGACAGAGCCTTGTGGGACACCAACAGAGAGGGGGCGAGATGAAGAGATAGTATGGGAGTAGGAAACGCTAAATGTGCGGTTGGTAGGGTATGAGGAGATCCAAGATAGGGCGAGGTCTTTGACCCCAAAGGAAGAGAGGATCTGTAGTAGGAGGCAGTGGTCAACTGTGTCGAAGGCAGAGGACAGGTCTAGAAGGAGGAGTATAGAGAATTGTCTGTTAGCTTTGGCTATAAGTAAGTCGTTAGTAATTTTGGTCAGGGCAGTCTCAGTGGAATGGTCGGGACGAAAGCCAGATTGTAGGTTGTCGAAGAGAGAGTAAGATGCAAAGTGAGAGGAAAGTTCAGCATGGACTTGCTGCTCAAGGAGTTTGGATGTAAATGGGAGCAAAGATATGGGGCGATAGCTGGACATAGCGCTTGGGTCAAGGGATGGCTTTTTGAGGATAGGTGTGATTGTGGCATGTTTGAAAGCAGTGGGGAAGGTACCAGAAGTTAGTGATAGATTGAAGAGAATGGTTAGCGATGGGATTAGTGTGGTGGTGAGTTTGGGGAGGAGGTGGGATGGGATGGGGTCAAGTGCACAAGTCGTGAGGTGTGATTTGGAGAAAAGATGAGCAAGCTCCCCTTCAGTGATTTTGGAGAGGGAAGTTATGGGGTTTGGACATTGGTCTGGTATGCAAATGAGTTGTGGTGGTTTGATGACAAAGATCTGCCTTGTTTGGTCTATCTTATTTTTGAAGTGTGTGGCAAAGTCCTCGGCAACGATTAGGGAACTCGGAGGGGGCAGTGGTGGGTGGAGGAGGGAGTTAAAAATGTTGAACAACTGTTTGGGGTTGTGTGATAAGGAAGATACGAGGGTTGTGAAGTAGGCCTGTTTAGAAGAGGTGAGAGCTGATTTGAATGCGAGTGTTGCTTGTTTGAGTGCAGTGAAATCATCTTGCGAATGTGTTTTCTTCCAACGCCGTTCTGCAATTCTGGATACTTGCCGAAGCTTTTTAGTGATGTTATTGTGCAAGGGATGTCTATTGGTTCGTCGCACTCTGCTATGCATGACAAGGGCGACCGTGTCAATAGCTGATGCAAGAGTGGCATTGTAGAAAGCAGTGGCAGTGTCTGTGTCGTGGAGTGAGGATATGGATGCCAGTGGTAGGATAGAGTCAGACAGTGTGTGGGTGTCTAGGTGTGTGAGGTTCCTGCATGGGTGCGCATGGTGCTGGACATGGGTGACAGGTGAGGAGGACATGGATGAGAAAGTGAGTAGATGGTGGTCAGATAGAGGGAGGGGGAGGTTGTAAAGTTAGATAGGGAGCAGAGACGGGTGAAGACAAGGTCTAATGTGTGTCCATCTGTGTGGGTGGCTGAGAAGGACCACTGAGTAAGTCCAAAGGATGAAGTAAGGGACAGGAGTTTGGAAGCTGCTGACTGGTGGGTGTCAATGGGGATGTTGAAATCACCCATGATGATGGTGGTAATGTCAGCATAGAGAAAGTGAAGTAGCCCGATGGAGAATTGGTCAATAAAGGCAGTGGTTGGGCCCGGAGTTCGGTATATGATGGCCATTTGGAGGTTGTAGGGGGAGTAGATGCGGACGGAGTGGACTTCAAAAGAAGGGAGGATAAGGGAGGGTAGAGGTGGGAATGGGTTAAAGGTACAGTTGGAAGAAAGGAGAAGGCCCACTCCTCCACCATGTTTATTGCCAGGGCGAGGAGAGTGGGTGAAGTGGAGGCCACCGTAACATAGTGCAGCAAGGGAGGCTGTGTCAGAGGATGTCAGCCAAGTTTCGGTGATGCCCAGAAAGAAAAGATTACGAGACGTAAAGAGGTCGTGAATCACATGAAGTTTATTGCAGATGGAGCGGGCATTCCATAGTGATCCAGAGAGAGGGTGCAAGGGGGTGGGCGTCATGGGCACGGATTTGAGGTGGGCAAGACTTCGGGTGTTTATATTGGGTTGGGAGCGATAGGGGGGGGGGTAGTAAGGGGAGGTATGAGCTGTGGGGGCCCAGGGTTGGGAGATATGTCGCCAGCAATAAGGAGAAGCAGAGAGAGACAGAGCATGTGGGAGAAGGAGAGTGGGTGGCTTGTTTTGTGTTTATGTTGAGTCCTTCTTCCCCTTTGATATGGTTTGGTTACTACAGACTACAATTTCTGGCCTCTGACTTGCAAGGATTCAGTGTCTCATGAAAAATTGTATACACTACTCTGAGTCCTATATAAGAACTATATGAGTCTTGGACCTGCTATGCTCTAACTCAAACTGCAGAATGTTATGTTATCCTGTGTGATATTTCTTCATACTGTAGAATTTCAATGTATTCTATGTGATGTATACCGCAGTCTCATTGTATCCTATATGATGTATACAGCAGAGTTTAAGTGTAGCCAATGGGATGTATATACAGCAGTCTCAGTGTCTCCTTTTTGATGTATATACAGCATCGGTGTGATTTCTATAATTACAGCTTTGGCTCTCATTATACCTATAATGAGGGCTCTGGGTGTCACTACTGTGGGGAGGATGAAGAGCAGGAGCTTGATGTCTCTACTTGGGGGGTTGGAGGGGCTCTGGATTTGGCTTGCGATCTCTATCAGAGCTGAATGGGGCTCTCATGGAAAGAAATGTTGGGGACCACTACGGTAGAGTGATCCTCATCTCTATAATATATCAGTGTGTCCTGTAATCTCTGAAAATGTGTTGCGTTGTCCTCCTGATACTGTTCCACAAGAATCCAAGTTTATTAATAGATATTTTTAGGAGGCAAAAAGCTTAATAAATCTCCAAAGTGCATCCTCTAAGTTTCCCAAATTCTGCAAATACTTCTCAAAATCAGTCATAGAAAGGACTAGGGGAAATGTACAGGTGTGAGGAGAGACCTAACAACTTCACACCTGATGACTGTCTCTCAAACACATCCTGCTGAGCTGTAAATATGTTACGTGTTCTGCGCAGTCTTCTCCGTCCTCCGGGAGTGCTTGCATCATTGTGCAGCCTGTTGAGTCCCAGCTGCGCAGGCGGCCACCACCGCTGATTGATTCACTTAATCACATGGCTGCGCTGTTATTTCCACAACAAACATCATACCTCACTGTACATAGATGTTATGTGTCCTGGATGTCCTTCATTATGAATGACTATTCGTTCTATTTGTGCAACTGGAAGGATATCTGCTAAGTGACTGGAGGAAGCCAACAAGCATTGTTACCTTGGCCGGGTGAAGCAATGCCTAGCTATGTCTCTACTGAAAGTGTCCCTAAATAAATATGTGGCCTCTCTAAGGGTATCCTATCAACTTCCAAGCTGGGGAAAACTATGGCCATCAAGACATTTTTTCTTTTGGCCGTACTGAGTGGTTTGTTCCATGCAAGGAACCCTACATATGCCCTACCTAAAGGACATATGTTCAGGGGTTGTCCTATGACTCAACCATTTTAATGGAAATTCTATAAGAATGTCACAATGGTCAAATGTCTATTTCTAAATTTTAGTTGGGTAAAAGTACCAATGAAAGATGGGTGATGGACATTATCTCCATCACCCTTCTTTCTGAAGGATCTGAAGGACATATGGTTCTTTCCTCAGTCATGTATTGTCCGAAGTAGTACAGTGCTACTGAGAGTAAGTCTATGTATTTCTTTATCCTTTAGGGCCAAAGGGTTCACGCTTTTCCAAACCCCTTGGTCACTGAGCTACTTAATCTGTACAGCTAATGAGCCTGCTCTTATTTCGATCAATCCTTGGAGAAGACAGTGACTGAAGTCTAATTAATCCAACATTTGACTATCTACCATTTCTGTTACTTAGAAGAAAGTCTGGTTTCTTTATTTAAGGGAGGTTTAGCTTTGCCCTCCTGGGAGTTTTACATCAAAGGATATAAATATTTAAATTCCCAGTGGATCATTGCATGACCTCCTTACGCTTGCTTGGTAGTGGCCTCTCATCCAGCCAAATCAGTTCTCATGCTTTTCTCTGATGAGAGGGAAACATCCCGAACTGGGTTACCCTCAACTTGAGGCCCACAAACACTATGCGGGCTTTCTGCATGGTATGTAACAGATAAACACCTTGTTTTAGTCACGTTTGTAATATTGTTAGATACATTTTTTTCAAGTATGCCAGAGTTGATTGAATCTTTTGGGCTATGAAGTCGCCAGCTGCTCCAAATTTTGCCAGGAATTCAATTTCAGCTAATTGATTTGGCACAAAATGTAAAGTACAGAAAAGTCTCCAGTTGACTTGAAAAGATGTGCATGTGGGACTGAGTTGCAGTGGCACTATAATCATTTTGATGAAACAAGTAGCAGCTTCCAGTGATGTGTCCATTCCTGGCCCTGCCTCATTGCCACAGTGACTCTCCTTCCTGACAGGCACAGTGACTCTCCTGAATTTTAGGCACAGTGACTCTCTTTCTTGACAGACACAGTGACTTTCCTGCCTCACAGACACAGTGACTCTCCTGCCTCACACATGGAATATTAACAAATAGTACACTCCAATAGTTGTGATGCAAAAGGGGGTTTGTTTAATATACATACAGTAATCACAGATGTTTCGGTCTGCGATGGACCTTCATCAGTGTGCTAGAAAAGTAGCGAAAATGGTATGACCCCAGTGGAGATTAATAAGTAAGTTTGCATCAAAATTTTAGTGAGTAGAATGAGGACTATATATCTACTATATAAAGCTGAATGTGTGTGTGTGTGTGTGTATGTCTGGGATTGGCATCTGCACCGTCGCAGCTACAGCCACAAAATTTTGCACAGTCACACGTCTGGACCCCGAGAGCGTCATAGGCTATATTGTGAGGCGAAATTTTTACCCCGCGCGTTCCAATTCACCAAACAATTTTGCCCCTATCTACATAATGGGGAAAAAGTGAAATGAAAAGTGTTGGAGGCGTCGCAGCTACAGCCACAAAATTTTGCACAGTCACACGTCTGGATCCCGAGAGCGTCATAGGCTACGTTGTGAGGTGAAATTTTAACCCCGCGCGTTCCAATTCACCAAACAATTTTGCCCCTATCTACATAATGGGGAAAAAAGTGAAAGGAAAAGTGTTGGAAGCGTCGCAGCTACAGCAACAAAATTTTGCACAGTCACACGTCTGGACCCTGAGAGCGTCATAGGCTACGTTGTGAGGTGAAATTTTAACCCCGCGCTTTCCAATTCACCAAACAATTTTGCCCCTATCTACATAATGGGAAAAAAAGTGAAAGGAAAAGTGTTGGAGGCGTCGCAGCTACAGAAACAAAATTTTGCACAGTCACACGTCTGGACCCTGAGAGCGTCATAGGCTTCGTTGTGAGGTGAAATTTTAACCCCGCGCTTTCCAATTCACCAAACAATTTTGCCCCTATCTACATAATGGGGAAAAAGTGAAATGAAAAGTGTTGGAGGCGTCGCAGCTACAGCCACAAAATTTTGCACAGTCACACGTCTGGACCCTGAGAGCATCATAGGCTATGTTGTGAGGTGAAATTTTAACTCCGCGCTTTCCAATTCACCAAACTATTTTTCCCCTATCTACATAATGGGGAAAAGTGAAAGGAAAAGTGTTGGAGGCAAATTGACAGCTGCCAGATGTGAACAAGGGGGACTTAAAGAGTGAGAGCGATGGCGCCAAAGAGTATATACCGATCAGTTGCTAAGGTGGGGCCCCGACATGGGATACTCACCACACACGGGGATATGAACACACACACAAAATGCGCCACACACTACCACGTGGTTGAACACATATACCACCCTCAGCACACATTTCACCACCCATACACCAACCTCGCCACATAAAAGTCGAAACACAAAAGTCGCCGCTCAAAACTCTCCACGCGCAAAACTCGCCACATGCAAAAACTAGGCTCACGCAAAACTCGCCACAATTGCAAAACTCACCTCATGGAAAACTCGCCACACGCAAAACTTGCACACGCGGAAAAATTGCCACATGCACAAAATTTCTAACACATGCAAAAGTTGCCTCACACAAAACTTGCACATACTCAAAAGGCACCAGACATAAAACTCACCACGCGCAAAACTCGCCATGCACAAAACTTGCTGCACACAACTTGCTACACTAACCTGTCACATGCAACTCGACACACAAAAAGTTGCTACACGCATGTTGCCACACAAAACTCATCTCACAAAAGTCGCTACATGCATGTCGCCACACACAACTCAACACACACAACTTGACAAACGAAACTCGCCCTAAAACACACACAAGTCTGGTATTAGCCTTCAAAAATAAAAATCTGATTAATAAGCAGACAAACTACAAAAGCAACAAATGTACCATATAGGAAATACAGCAGCTGTCAGTCACATGACCTGTCTATTATGTGTATGTGTGAGCTAATATATACTGCCAGGGGGGAGGGCTTCCTGTTGGCTGGGGATTTATCAGGCTGCCAATTTATCTTACAAATACTGAGGTAAAAATACTGAGCAAATAACGTGTTAACGAGGTCTAATACAGGAGATCACACAGGTATATACTATATACAGGGGAGATGACACACAGATATATACTATATACAGGAGAGATGACACACAGGTATATACTATATAGAGGAGGAGATGACATACAGGTACATACTATATACAACAGGAGATGACATACAGGTATATACTATATACAGGAGGAGATGACACACAGGTATATATTATATACAGGAGCAGATGACCTACAGGTATATACTATATACAGGAGGAGATGACATACAGGTATATGCTATATATAGAAGATGACATGCAGGTATATACTATATAAAGGAGGAGATGACACACAGATATATACTATATACAGGGGAGATGACACATAGGTATATACTATATACAGGAGGAGATGACATACAGGTATATACTATATATAGAAGGAGATGACATTCAGGTATATACAATATATAGGGGAGATGACACACAGCAGGTATATACTATATACAGGGGAGATGACATTCAGGTATATACTATATATAGGGGAGATGACACACAGCAGGTATATGCTATATACAGAAGATGACATACAGATGTATACTATATATAAGGGAGATGACAAACATGTATATACTGAAGTGATGAGGTGAAAATGAGAGGTGTGAGGTGAAAATGAAAGGTGTGAGTGCAAAATGAGAGGAGTGAGGAAAAATAGTGGAGTGATCAGAAAATGACAAATGTGAGGTTGAAATGACAAGTGTTAGGGGGGAATGAGGGGAGTGAGGGAGAAAATGAAAGATGTGATTGGGAAAATGAGAGGCGTGATGGGAAAATAAGACAAGTGAGGTGCTATAACTAACCAGAGATATTTACTATGCCCAGGCAATGCCGGGCTCTTCAGCTAGTCTACTATATAAAGCTGAATGTGTGTGTGTGTATGTGTGTGTGTATGTCCGGGATTGGCATCTGCACCGTCGCAGCTACAGCCACAAAATTTTGCACAGTCACACGTCTGGACCCCGAGAGCGTCATAGGCTATGTTGTGAGGTGAAATTTTAACCCCGCGCATTCCAATTCACCAAACAATTTTGCCCCTATCTACATAATGGGGAAAAAAGTGAAAGGAATAGTGTTGGAAGTGTCGCAGCTACAGCAACAAAATTTTGCACAGTCACACGTCTAGACCCTGAGAGCGTCATAGGCTACGTTGTGAGGTGAAATTTTAACCCCGCGCGTTCCAATTCACCAAACAATTTTGCCCCTATCTACATAATGGGGAAAAAAGTGAAAGGAAAAGTGTTGGAAGCGTCGCAGCTACAGCAACAAAATTTTGCACAGTCACACGTCTGGACCCTGAGAGCGTCATAGGCTACGTTGTGAGGTGAAATTTTAACCCCGCGCATTCCAATTCACCAAACAATTTTGCCCCTATCTACATAATGGGGAAAAAAGTGAAATGAAAAGTGTTGGAGGCGTCGCAGCTACAGCCACAAAATTTTGCACAGTCACATGTCTGGACCCTGAGAGTGTCATAGACTATGTTGTGAGGTGAAATTTTAACTCCGCGCTTTCCAATTCACCAAACTATATTTCCCCTATCTACACAATGGGGAAAAATGAAAGGAAAAGTGTTGGAGGCAAATTGACAGCTGCCAGATGTGAACAAGGGGGACTTAAAGAATGAGAGCGATGGCGCCAAAGAGTATATACCGTACAATTGCTAAGATGGTGCCACGACATGGGATACTCACCACACACGAGGATATGAACACACACACAAAATGCGCCAAACACTACCACGTGCTTGAACACATATACCACGCTCAGCACACATTTCACCACACATACACCAACCTCGCCACATAAAAGTCGAAAGACAAAAGTCGCCGCTCAAAACTCGCCACGCGCAAAACTCGCCACATGCAAAAACTAGGCTCACGCAAAACTCGCCACAAGTGCAAAACTCACCTCATGGAAAACTCGCCACACGCAAAACTTGCACACGCGGAAAAATTGCCACATGCACAAAAGTTGCAACACATGCAAAAGTTGCCTCACACAAAACTTGCACATACTCAAAAGGCACCACACATAAAACTCGCCACGCGCAAAACTCACCATGCGCAAAACTTGCTGCACACAACTTGCTACACTAACCTGTCACATGCAACTCGACTCACAAAAAGTTGCTACACGCATGTTGCCACACAAAACTCATCTCACAAAAGTCACTACATGTATGTCGCCACACGCAACTCAACACACACAACTTGACAAACGAAACTCGCGCTAAAACACACACAGGTCTGGTATTATCCTTCAAAAATAAAAATCTGATTAATAAGCAGACAAACTACAAGAGCAACAAATGTACCATATAGGAAATACGGCAGCTGTCAGTCACATGACCTGTCTATTATGTGTATGTGTGAGCTAATATATACTGCCAGGGGGAGGGCTTCCTGTTGGCTGGGGATTTATCAGGCTGCCAATTTAGCTTACAAATACTGAGGTAAGAATACTGAGCAAATAATGTGTGAATGAGGTCTAATACAGGAGGAGATGACACACAGGTATATACTATATACAGGGGAGATGACACACAGATATATACTATATAAAGGAGAAATGACACACAGGTATATACTATATAGAGGAGGAGATGACATACAGGTACATACTATATACAGGAGGAGATGACTGTTGGGAATTCTGTGGCAGAGCTCCCTCATGTGGTCACAAGTGGTACTTCGGCTGATTCTCTCTGGGAGCTTCCGTTTGTGGAGGAAAGTGGTACTGCTGCTTCTGAGTTTCCTCCCTCAGGTGATCTTGTGAGCTCGTTAGGTGCTTCTCTACTTAACTCCACCTAATGCTTTGATCCATGCTTCCTGTCAATGTTCCAGTGTTGGACTTGCTTTTACCTGGATCATTCCTGTGGCCTGCTGCTCTGCATAGCTAAGTTCTTCTTTGCTTTTTGTTTGCTATTTTTTCTGTCCAGCTTGTCTAATTTGTTGCTGGAAGCTCTGGGACGCAAAGGGTGTACCTCCGTGCCGTTAGTTCGGTACGGAGGGTCTTTTTGCCCCCTTTGCGTGGTTTTCTTTAGGGTTTTGTGTAGACCGCAAAGTTACCTTTTCTATCCTCGCTCTGTTAAGAAAGTCGGGCCTCACTTTGCTGAATCTATTTCATCTCTACGTTTGTCTTTTCATCTTAACTCACAGTCATTATATGTGGGGGGCTGCCTTTTCCTTTGGGGTATTTCTCTGAGGCAAGGTAGGCTTATTTTCTATCTTCAGGCTAGTTAGTTTCTCAGGCTGTGCCGAGTTGCATAGGCAGAGTTAGGCGCAATCCACGGCTGCCTCTAGTGTTGTTTGGAGAGGATTAGGGATTGCGGTCTGCAGAGTTCCCACGTCTCAGAGCTCGTTCTATGATTTTGGGTTATTGTCAGATCACTGTGTGTGTTCTGACCACTATGTCCATTGTGGTACTGAATTGCCTTTCATGACAGTACAGGAAGCCCAAAGTACTAATGATTCTCAATAGAGGGAAAAAAGAAGTTCTGAGACCATTTTTTTTTCTTTGCACAGTGTTTTGCCTTTTTTTTTCCCCTAGACATTTGGGTGGTTCAGTACACAGGTGTAGCGATGGACATTAGAAGTCTGTCTTCATTTGTGCATCAGCTCTCGGCAAGAGTACAAAAGATTCAAGACACTATTGATCAGAAATCTATGTTAGAACCAAGAATTCCTATTCCTGATTTGTTTTTTGGAGATAGAACTAAGTTTCTGAGTTTCAAAAATAATTGTAAACTATTTCTGGCCTTGAAACCTCGCTCCTCTGGTGATCCAGTTCAACAGGTTTTGATTATTATTTCTTTTTTGCGCGGCGACCCTCAGGACTGGGCATTTTCTCTTGCGCCAGGAGATCCTGCATTAAGTAATATCGATGCGTTTTTCCTGGCGCTCGGATTGCTGTACGATGAACCTAATTCAGTGGATCAGGCAGAGAAAAATTTGCTGGCTCTTTGTCAGGGTCAGGATGAGATAGAGGTATATTGTCAGAAATTTAGAAAATGGTCCGTGCTCACTCAATGGAATGAATCTGCGCTGGCAGCTATGTTCAGAAAGGGTCTCTCTGAAGCCCTTAAGGATGTCATGGTGGGATTTCCTATGCCTGCTGGTTTGAATGAGTCTATGTCTTTGGCCATTCAGATCGGTCGACGCTTGCGTGAGCGTAAATCTGTGCACCATTTGGCGGTATTACCTGAGCTTAAACCTGAGCCTATGCAGTGCGATAGGACTTTGACCAGAGTTGAACGGCAAGAACACAGACGTCTGAATGGGCTGTGTTTCTACTGTGGTGATTCCACTCATGCTATCTCTGATTGTCCTAAGCGCACTAAGCGGTTCGCTAGGTCTGCCACCATTGGTACGGTACAGTCAAAATTTCTTCTGTCCGTTGCCTTGATCTGTTCTTTGTCATCGTATTCTGTCATGGCATTTGTGGATTCAGGCGCTGCCCTGAATTTGATGGACTTGGAGTATGCTAAGCGTTGTGGGTTTCTCTTAGAGCCCTTGCAGTGTCCTATTCCATTGAGAGGAATTGATGCCACGCCTTTGGCCAAGAATAAGCCTCAATACTGGACCCAGCTGACCATGTGCATGGCTCCTGCACTTCAGGAGGTTATTCGCTTTCTGGTGTTGCATAATCTGCATGATGTGGTCGTGTTGGGGTTGCCATGGCTACAAGCCCATAATCCAGTATTAGATTGGAAATCCATGTCGGTGTCCAGCTGGGGTTGTCAGGGGGTACATGGTGATGTTCCATTTCTGTCGATTTCGTCATCCACCCCTTCTGAGGTTCCAGAGTTCTTGTCTGATTACCGGGATGTATTTGATGAGCCCAAGTCCGATACCCTACCTCCGCATAGGGATTGTGATTGTGCTATCAATTTGATTCCTGGTAGTAAATTCCCAAAAGGTCGACTGCTATGCGCAGTTATGTGAAGGAATCCCTGGAGAAGGGGCATATTCGCCCGTCATCGTCACCATTAGGAGCAGGGTTCTTTTTTGTAGCCAAGAAGGATGGTTCGCTGAGACCTTGTATAGATTACCGCCTTCTAAATAAGATCACGGTTAAATTTCAGTACCCCTTGCCATTGTTATCTGATTTGTTTGCTCGGATTAAGGGGGCTAGTTGGTTCACCAAGATAGATCTTCGTGGTGCGTATAATCTGGTGCGAATCAGGCGAGGAGATGAATGGAAAACTGCATTTAATACGCCCGAGGGTCATTTTGAGTATCTAGTGATGCCATTCGGACTTGCCAATGCTCCATCAGTGTTTCAGTCCTTTATGCATGACATCTTCCGAGAGTACCTGGATAAATTCCTGATTGTGTACTTGGATGACATTTTGATCTTCTCGGACGATTGGGAGTCTCATGTGAAGCAGGTCAGAACGGTTTTTCAGGTCCTGCGTGCTAATTCTTTGTTTGTGAAGGGATCAAAGTGTCTCTTTGGTGTGCAGAAGGTTTCATTTTTGGGGTTCATCTTTTCCCCTTCTACTATCGAGATGGATCCTGTTAAGGTCCAAGCCATCCATGATTGGACTCAGCCGACATCTCTGAAAAGTCTGCAAAAGTTCCTGGGCTTTGCTAATTTTTATCGTCGCTTCATCTGCAATTTTTCTAGTATTGCCAAACCATTGACCGATTTGACCAAGAAGGGTGCTGATTTGGTCAATTGGTCTTCTGCTGCTGTGGAAGCCTTTCAAGAGTTGAAGCGTCGTTTTTCTTCTGCCCCTTTGTTGTGTCAACCAGATGTTTCTCTTCCATTCCAGGTCGAGGTTGATGCTTCTGAGATTGGAGCAGGGGCTGTTTTGTCGCAGAGAGGTTCTGATTGCTCAGTGATGAAACCATGCGCTTTTTTTTCCAGGAAGTTTTCGCCTGCTGAGCGAAATTATGATGTGGGCAACCGAGAGTTGCTGGCCATGAAGTGGGCATTCGAGGAGTGGCGTCATTGGCTTGAAGGAGCTAAGCATCGCGTGGTGGTATTGACTGATCATAAGAACTTGACTTATCTCGAGTCTGCTAAGCGGTTGAATCCTAGACAGGCTCGTTGGTCGCTGTTTTTTGCCCGTTTTGACTTTGTGATCTCGTACCTTCCGGGCTCTAAAAATGTGAAGGCGGATGCTCTGTCTAGGAGTTTTGTGCCCGACTCTCCGGGTTTGTCTGAGCCGGCGGGTATCCTCAAGGAAGGAGTAATTGTGTCTGCCATCTCCCCTGATTTGCGGCGGGTGCTGCAAAAATTTCAGGCTAATAAACCTGATTGTTGTCCAGCGGAGAGACTGTTTGTCCCTGATAGGTGGACCAATAAAGTTATCTCTGAGGTTCATTGTTCGGTGTTGGCTGGTCATCCTGGAATCTTTGGTACCAGAGAGTTAGTGGCTAGATCCTTTTGGTGGCCGTCTCTGTCGCGGGATGTGCGTGCTTTTGTGCAGTCCTGTGGGATTTGTGCTCGGGCTAAGCCCTGCTGTTCTCGTGCCAGTGGGTTGCTTTTGCCCTTGCCGGTCCCGAAGAGGCCTTGGACACATATCTCTATGGATTTTATTTCAGATCTTCCCGTTTCTCAAAAAATGTCAGTCATTTGGGTGGTCTGTGATCGCTTTTCTAAGATGGTCCATCTGGTACCCTTGTCTAAATTGCCTTCCTCCTCTGATTTGGTGCCATTGTTCTTCCAGCATGTGGTTCGTTTACATGGCATTCCAGAGAATATCGTTTCTGACAGAGGTTCCCAGTTTGTTTCAAGGTTTTGGCGAGCCTTTTGTGGTAGGATGGGCATTGACTTGTCTTTTTCCTCGGCTTTCCATCCTCAGACTAATGGCCAGACCGAACGAACCAATCAGACCTTGGAAACATATCTGAGATGCTTTGTTTCTGCCGATCAGAATGACTGGTTGTCCTTTTTGCCTTTGGTTGAGTTCGCCCTTAATAATCGGGCCAGCTCGGCTACCTTGGTTTCGCCATTTTTCTGCAATTCTGGGTTCCATCCTCGTTTCTCTTCAGGACAGGTTGAGTCTTCGGACTGTCCTGGTGTGGATACTGTGGTGGACAGGTTGCAGCAGATTTGGACTCATGTAGTGGACAATTTGACCTTGTCCCAGGAGAAGGCTCAACGTTTCGCTAATCGCAGACGCCGTGTGGGTCCCCGACTTCGTGTTGGGGATCTGGTTTGGTTATCTTCTCGTCATATTCCTATGAAGGTTTCCTCTCCTAAGTTTAAACCTCGTTTCATTGGTCCGTATAGGATTTCTGAGGTTCTTAATCCTGTGTCTTTTCGTCTGACCCTTCCAGATTCTTTTTCCATACATAACGTATTCCATAGGTCATTGTTGCGGAGATACGTGGCACCTATGGTTCCATCTGTTGACCCTCCTGCCCAAGTTTTGGTGGAGGGGGAATTGGAGTATATTGTGGAGAAGATTTTGTATTCTCGTGTTTCTAGACGGAAACTCCAGTATCTGGTTAAATGGAAGGGTTATGCTCAGGAAGATAATTCCTGGGTTTTTGCCTCTGATGTCCATGCTCCCGATCTTGTTCGTGCCTTTCATGTGGCTCATCCTGGTCGGCCTGGGGGCTCTGGTGAGGGTTCAGTGACCCCTCCTCAAGGGGGGGGTACTGTTGTGAATTCTGTGGCAGAGCTCCCTCATGTGGTCACAAGTGGTACTTCGGCTGATTCTCTCTGGGAGCTTCCGTTTGTGGAGGAAAGTGGTACTGCTGCTTCTGAGTTTCCTCCATCAGGTGATCTTGTGAGCTCGTTAGGTGCTTCTCTACTTAACTCCACCTAATGCTTTGATCCATGCTTCCTGTCAATGTTCCAGTGTTGGACTTGCTTTTCCTGGATCATTCCTGTGGCCTGCTGCTCTGCATAGCTAAGTTCTTCTTTGCTTTTTGTTTGCTATTTTTTCTGTCCAGCTTGTCTAATTTGTTGCTGGAAGCTCTGGGACACAAAGGGTGTACCTCCGTGCCGTTAGTTCGGTACGGAGGGTCTTTTTGCCCCCTTTGCGTGGTTTTCTTTAGGGTTTTGTGTAGACCGCAAAGTTACCTTTTCTATCCTCGCTCTGTTAAGAAAGTCGGGCCTCACTTTGCTGAATCTATTTCATCTCTACGTTTGTCTTTTCATCTTAACTCACAGTCATTATATGTGGTGGGCTGCCTTTTCCTTTGGGGTATTTCTCTGAGGCAAGGTAGGCTTATTTTCTATCTTCAGGCTAGTTAGTTTCTCAGGCTGTGCCGAGTTGCATAGGCAGAGTTAGGCGCAATCCACGGCTGCCTCTAGTGTTGTTTGGAGAGGATTAGGGATTGCGGTCTGCAGAGTTCCCACGTCTCAGAGCTCGTTCTATGATTTTGGGTTATTGTCAGATCACTGTGTGTGTTCTGACCACTATGTCCATTGTGGTACTGAATTGCCTTTCATGACAGATGACATACAGGTATTTACTATATACAGGAGTAGATGACACACAGGTATATACTCTATACATGAGCAGATGACCTACAGGTATATACTATATACAGGAGGAGACAACATACAGGTATATACTATATACAGGGGAGATGACACACAGGTATATACTATATACAGGGGAGATGACACGCAGCAGGTATATACTATATACAGGGGAGATGACATACAGGTATATACTATATACAGGAGATGACATACAGGTGTATACTATATATAAGGGAGATGACAAACATGTATATACTGAGGTGAAAATAAGAGGTGTGAGGTGAAAATGAAAAGGTGTGAGTGCAAAATGAGAGGAGTGAGGGAAAATAGTGTAGTGATCGGAAAATTACAGATGTGAGGTCGAAATGACAAGTGTTAGGGGGGAATGAGAGGAGTGAGGGAGAAAATGATAGGTGTGAGGGAGAAAATGAGAGATGTGAGGGGGAAAATGAAAGATGTGATTGGGAAAATGAGAGGCGTGATGGGAAAATAAGAGAAGTGAGGTGCTATAACTAACCACAGATATTTACTATGCCCAGGCAACGCCGGGCTCTTCAGCTAGTCTACTCTATAAAGCTGAATGTGTGTGTGTGTGTGTGTATGTCCGGGATTGGCATCTGCACCGTCGCAGCTACAGCCACAAAATTTTGCACAGTCACATGTCTGGACCCCGAGAGCGTCATAGGCTATGTTGTGAGGCGAAATTTTAACCCCGCGTGTTCCAATTCACCAAACAATTTTGCCCCTATCTACATAATGGGGAAAAAAGTGAAAGGAAAATTGTTGGAAGCGTCGCAGCTACAGCAACAAAATTTTGCACAGTCACACGTCTGGACCCCGAGAGCATCATAGGCTATGTTGTGAGGCAAAATTTTAACCCCGCGCGTTCAAATTCACCAAACAATTTTGCCCCTATCTACATAATGGGGAAAAAAGTGAAAGGAAAAGTGTTGGAGGCGTCGCAGCTACAGAAACAAAATTTTGCACAGTCACACGTCTGGACCCTGAGAGCGTCATAGGCTACGTTGTGAGGTGAAATTTTAACCCCGCGCTTTCCAATTCACCAAACAATTTTGCCCCTATATACATAATGGGGAAAAAGTGAAATGAAAAGTGTTGGAGGCGTCGCAGCTACAGCCACAAAATTTTGCACAGTCACACGTCTGGACCCTGAGAGCGTCATAGGCTATGTTGGGAGGTGAAATTTTAACCCTGCGCTTTCCAATTCACCAAACTATTTTTCCCCTATCTACATAATGGGGAAAAGTGAAAGGAAAAGTGTTGGAGGCAAATTGACAGCTGCCAGATGTGAACAAGGGGGACTTAAAGAATGAGAGCGATGGCGCAAAAGAGTATATACCATACAGTTGCTAAGGTGGGGTCCTGACATGGGATACTCACCACACACGGGGATATGAACACACACACAAAATGCGCCACACACTACCACGTGCTTGAAAACATATTACCCTCAGCACACATTTCACCACAAATACACCAACCTCGCCACATAAAAGTCGAAACACAAAAGTCGCCGCTCAAAACTCACCACGCGCAAAACTCGCCACATGCAAAAACTAGGCTCACGCAAAACTCGCCACAAGTGCAAAACTCACGTCATGGAAAACTCGCCACACGTAAAACTTGCACACGCGGAAAAATTGCCACATGCACAAAATTTGCAACACATGCAAAAGTTGCCTCACACAAAACTTGCACATACTCAAAAGGCACCACGCGCAAAGCTCGCCACGCGCAAAACTCGCCATGCGCAAAACTTGCTGCACACAACTTGCTACACTAACCTGTCACATGCAACTCGACACACAAAAAGTTGCTACACGCATGTTGCCACACAAAACTCCTCTCACAAAAGTCGCTACATGCATGTCGCCACACACAACTCAACACACACAACTTGACAAACGAAACTCGCCTTAAAACACACACAAGTCTGGTATTATCCTTTAAAAATAAAAATCTGATTAATAAGCAGACAAACTACAAGAGCAACAAATGTACCATATAGGAAATACGGCAGCTGTCAGTCACATGACCTGTCTATTATGTGTATGTGTGAGCTAATATATACTGCCAGGGGGAGGGCTTCCTGTTGGCTGGGGATTTATCAGGCTGCCAATTTAGCTTACAAATACTGAGGTAAAAATACTGAGCAAATAACGTGTGAACGAGGTCTAATACAGGAGATCACACAGGTATATACTATATACAGGGGAGATGACACACAGATATATACTATATACAGGAGAGATGACACACAGGTATATACTATATAGAGGAGGAGATGACATACAGGTACATACTATATACAGGAGGAGATGACATACAGGTATATACTATATACAGGAGGAGATGACACACAGGTATATACTATATACAGGAGCAGATTACCTACAGGTATATACTATATACAGGAGGAGATGACATACAGGTATATGCTATATATAGAAGATGACATACAGGTATATACTATATGCAGGAGGAGATGACACACAGATATATACTATATACAGGGGAGATGACACACAGGTATATACTATATACAGGAGGAGATGACATACAGGTATATACTATATATAGAAGGAGATGACATTCAGGTATATACTATATATAGGGGAGATGACACACAGCAGGTATATACTATATACAGGGGAGATGACATACAGGTATATACTATATACAGGAGATGACATACAGATGTATACTATATATAAGGGAGATGACAAACATGTATATACTGAGGTGATGAGGTGAAAATGAGAGGTGTGAGGTGAAAATGAAAAGGTGTGAGTGCAAAATGAGAGGAGTGAGGAAAAATAGTGGAGTGATCAGAAAATGACAGATGTGAGGTTGAAATGACAAGTGTTAGGGGGGAATGAGAGGAGTGAGGGAGAAAATGAGAGGTGTGAGGGAGAAAATGAGAGATGTGTGGGGGAAAATTAAAGATGTAATTGGGAAAATGAGAGGCGTGATGGGAAAATAAGAGAAGTGAGGTGCTATAACTAACCACAGATATTTACTATGCCCAGGCAACGCCGGGCTCTTCAGCTAGTATATGTATAAATATGTATACATATAACAGCCAGTGTTAGGTGGCAGGTAAATCCAGTGAGCGGAAGAGAAGGAGACACGTGCACTACACGGTATCCACCGCAAGTAGAGTAGATACCACTTGAGTAAGATGTGACAAGTGTATTAGGAGAAATTCACATCTCGATTAATTTGGTGTATTCTTCAACTGATTTGCAACCCCACCAGACAAGTACCTCAGTCATGGGCTGACATTCAATTCTGTCATAACTTAGGCAATAGTGGTAAGCGAATATACTCGTTACTCGAGATTTCTCGAGCACGCTCGGGTATCCTCCGAGTATTTTTTAGTGCTCGGAGATTTAGTTTTTTTTGCCGCAGCTGAATGATTTACAGCTACTAGCCAGCTTGATTACATGTGGGTATTCCCTAGCAACCAGGCAACCCCCACATGTACTTATGCTGGCTAACAGCTGTAAATCATTCAGCTGAGGCGATGAAAACTAAATAAAAAATACTCAGGGGACCCCCGAGCGTGCTCGGGAAATCTCGAGTAATGAGTATATTCCCTCATCACTATTAGGCAACTGTAAATTATGATAAGTTGTTGTCATTGTGATTGGTTGTGACCTCTGCTCATTTCTCAAAATGTTAGAGGAGGTATCCGAGACTGGTGTAAAAATGGTAAAACTTGAAAAATTATGAATAGGCAAAGGACATTTTAACCAATTTTATACCAAAAGTCTGGCAAAAACTGAAAACAGGTGATAGGTGGAAACAGGTGATAAGAGAAGGTGAATATTACTTCTCCAGTTAATTCTAACGCCCTAGAGGAAGAGCTGATCCGTGATCACTCTGAGCCAGCGCCGGCTAGAACAAACAGGTTAACAACTACTTGCCTGTTAGTTCTTAAGCCCATAGATAAAAAATAAAAAATGTTCACTGTCACAGCCCCTTCAATATATGTTCTTGATGAGAGGAACAAGGATGGTAACGTTAGGTGTGATCTCTAGGCTTAGGCTTCTGATTGCAAATATAAGAAATTCATTGTGGGTTTGAGAGAGAGACTCAAGACCTCCTGGTCTGCAAAAATTGGACATAATGAGCTAAACTGTTAAGGTTGATGAAGTTATAGTTGTAAACCACAATGCAGTGCCAGATCTGCCACACATCGGACAGCAATGGCACTCAATGAACCTTGCAAACCCATGATGGGGATTGATGGTTATATCACCGAGAGGTCTGAGAAACAGAGTTAAACGTAGGTCCAAATGGGACGATCTAAGGATATATCCATGATAAGGTACTTTCCATGGAGGCCTCATAGATAGCGCATCTAGGTCTTCAAGCATTAGGAGACCTAGTCTTCTTATACCTTTGAGTGTGAGCTGTATAAATCAGTAAGTTCTCCTTTAGCTTTTCTAAGCCACTAGAATTTTATCATTTAAAGGGGGTTCACAAGAATAACTTTTTGTTGTAAAAATGTATCTCCATGAAACCTCAAGCAACTTTGTAATTTACACCCCGTCAAAATTGTTCTCCTCTGTTGGCATTGTCTCCTGTTACCTTTGTTCCTGTTCCTGCTGCAGATCATGTATCGTACATTGCCCCACGTGACCTGTTTCTGCTTGAGTAATCCCACACCCCAAGATGTCTCTATTCTAAAGGATGGGCACACCTTTTTACTTAAATGCAAATATTTTAGGGCTGATTTATTTTATTATTTTTTGCATCTGGGCTTTATATAAATGATGCCATATTTCCGTGTTGCCCTGCTCATTCCTAGTTACAGAACGAGCTTTTGAAAGTCTTAGTCCGCCAATGAGCTTGCTCTATAAAAGAGTTTGCAACTATTTTTTTCTGTCTTTTTTTGAGCTGATTTATGATGACAGCAAAGTTCAGCTCAACTATGATGTAGTCTGCATTTCCACATGGGTTCAGAAAAAGACAGATAAAAGGGTTATAAGCTTTTCGTCATAATGAGCTTACTGAACTTACAGCAGCCTTACATGCTGAATGATGGAAAATTTTTAGTAAAGCCCAATTGCAAAATATATTTTTTAGCCTAAAATACATGAATTTAAAAGTAATGCCTTAGCTCTGCAATCTGAGAGCGGTAGGATATAGAGGTAGAGACTCTGATTCAAGGCTTGAAAAAGGCTCAGTGTGAGCCGAAACATAGCACAGAGATGTGGGTTGAATAAACGTCACATTTTTTTTACCTTGAAAAAGACTTGGAGTGCTGCCTTCTTTTGCTTATTTATATATATATATATATATATATATATATATATATATATATATATATATATATATACAGCTCTGGCAAAAATGAAGAGACCACTTCACAGTTTTATAGAAATCAGCTTCTCTCCATGTCTGACAGCCAGTCCATTCCAGTGTCAGTTGAATTCTAATCAGAGTTCACCTCATTCTACTTAATGTGCTTCTGATTAGGTGATCACCTGAACCAAATCTTATTTAACGAAGGAAAGTATATAAAACCCGGCTGTGGTGTTCACAATCCTTTTGCAATAGGACAAGCTGGATGACAAAACAAGTGCTAGGAATAGCCCAAAAGTAATAGGAAAGAAAAAATAACTTTTAACCATGTCAAAGGAGCTGAAAAGAAAAGTCTTGATTGAGGAATAGAAGGGCTCAATTCTGGCTTTTCTAGCAGAGGGACACAGTGAGCGTCATGTTGCCTCCATCCTTAAAATTTCTAAGACGGCAGTCCATTACAACAAGGTCAAGCAGCAGACATTGAGGACAACAAAGCTACAGACCGGCAGAGGGCGAAAACGACTCTCCACTGATCGGGATGGCCGTCATCTTATTCGAAGGTCATTCAACAACCGCAGGATGACATCAAGTGACCTACAAAAGGAATGGCAAATGGCAGCTGGGGTGAAGTGCACGGCAAGAACAGTTCGTAACAGGCTCCTAGAGGCAGGACTCAAGTCATGTAAAGCTGGAAAAAAGCCTTTCATCAATGAGAAGCAAAGGAGAACCAGGCTGAAGTTTACCAAAGACTATAAGGATTGGACCATAGAGCAGTGGAGTAAGGTAATCTTCTCTGATGAGTCTAATTTTCAGCTTTACCCAACACCTGGTCATCTAATGGTTAGATGGAGACCTGGACAGGAGTACAAGCCACAGTGTCCTGTACCGACTGTGAAATTTGGTGGAGGATCGGTGATGATCTGGGGATGCTTCAGCAAGGCTGGAATTGGGTAGGTTAGTCTTTGCAAAGGACGTAAGAATCAAGCCACATACAAGGTTATCCTGGAAAAACAGTTTATTCCTTCTGCTCAGGCAATGTTCCCCAACTCTGAGGACTGGTTTTTCCAGCAGGACAATGAGCCATACCACACAGCTAGGTCAATCAAGGTGTGGATCAAGGACCACCACATCAAATCCCTGTCATGGCCAGCCCAATCTCCAGACCTGAACCCAATTGAAAATCTCTGGAATGTAATCAAGAGAAAGTTGGATAGCCACAAGCCATCAAATGAAGAAGAACTGCTTACATTTTTGTACCAAGAGTGGCATAAGGTCACCCAAAAGCAGTGTGAAAGACTGGTGGAAAGCATGCCAAGACGCATGAAAGCTGTGATTAAAAATCATGGTTATTGCACAAAATATTGATTTCTGAACTCTTCCTGAGTTAAAACATTAGTATTGTTGTTTCTAAATGATTATGAACTTGTTTTTTTGCATTCAGATTGCATAGAGAAAACTTGCTGACATATTCCCTTTAAGTAAAAAAAAATGGAATTGCATTTTCTTCCAGAATTCCCAGAGCTTGCTGTGATTCTTCAGTTGTTGTTTTCGGAGCCCATGGGAAGGAGATTCCCATTCTCCTGAGATACTAAGCTGGAGGTAATCACAAGACAGAACTGTTACTAAGCAAAGAAGAGTCTTCAGTCCTCCTGTTAACTTGACTCTGTTATATTAATCTTTGCTTGCTATTATTGCTATGTGCCTTGTTATATCCATATTACGGTACAGTGGCTGCAAGGTTAGCACTTTTCATTGAATCATTGGTGTCTTGGGTTTGAACATCCGCATGAACTTTGCATGTTTCCTAGAGTCTGCACTGGGTTAAAAGTTAAGATCAAGTTTGCGCAACCCCTACTTAAATGCCCTTTAAGAACATAGGTAGATTATTGTGATGACACAGCATTTATTCTTAATTATGCCAGATGTATATTTAGTAAGCTCAGGGACATGAGCTATTGTTCATATGAGTCTGAACGATGACTGTTGCTGAAGATTAAATTGATGTTTGTGAATTATTGAATGGCTGCTGTTTACCTATTGTATCAGTTCTTGCAGTGTATTGTATTATTATCCTGATGAAACAAAGGCACAGGATAATTGAACAATTTATGTTTGTTAATAAGTTGATTATCCATTGTATCAGTCCATGCAACTTGCTGTTCTGCAAATATTGAAGGACAAGCTATGCATGTTATTTGAACACTCAAATAATGAGAGATGACTTCCCCCCACCTTCCCCCAATCTTGTGGAAAAACATCTGAATAAGAGGTGTGAACTATAAAAGGAGGATCTGCCTCTTTTTCTAGACACTCTACATGACAGTAGCCAAAGCACCATGGTTCCAACCTGAGGAATACAATTTTGACACATGATGTCAGCTTAAGGGACCATGGCCCCAGCTGGCAGAGTACAGATTTGCTTAATTTAAAATCACTGAACCCTCAAAGATGTTTGGAGAATCTAGGTTGGGACAATCAGGACACCTGGCCACTTATCTCAATGTACTCTTACAGCTTCCTAAGTTTGCCGCTACCTGCCCCTGTGGGGGCCCACCAAATGCTGGGTGCCACTGATTGGGGTAAGTTGGCCCTGGAAGCTGGAAGTCACAGATGATCTAATTCCCAGTGGGCCAGTCTAAGAGTGAGACTTTGTCATGTGCACCATCTAATGTACTTGCTGGGACTGTTCTATAATGTTATTGACTGTAGTTGATCCAATAAATTATTACCATAGTATTACCCTCGCCCTGTGTTGTCCGAGTAGTATTCTGTCCATGGTAAAGGGGTACAAGCCCTCAGTAATGTGAGCCCTGGTCCGTGCAGACTTTCTAAAGACAGTGATGCCAGCAGACGAGAGCACCCACTGACCACGTGTCTTTACAGTGATATATATATATATAGTGGTAGATCGGCTCACTCGGCTGCACACGGAGATAGGCACAGGAGCATTGCGGCTTGAAAGATGCACTTGGTTTATTAAGTATGGCATAAACCAAGGGATAAGCACAAAATAAACATGGCCCACTGGGCAAAAACAGCAAAGTAAAACAAAACGGTAACTCTAGGTACAGTCCTTGTAAAAGCGGAGTCAGACCGCACAGGGTTAGCACAACCCATGGTTCAGGCATAAACCACAGCACAAAACCACTACTCTGGAGTGTTCCTCTCCTGACACACAACACCCAGACTGCCTCTCAAGTCCAGCTATTTAAACCTAGACCATGTGACTCCTCACCCATGTAACTAATCACATGAGTGTGACATCACACAGGCCCTATCAGCACACGGCAGTGCCGCCTCTGCAGGTGGAGGTAAGGTGGACATCTTCCCACCCACTCTATAGATGTCCACATAAAACCAGCCCATGTATGCAACTTTAACTTAACCCTCACAACACATAGTGTGCTGGAGGAAAATACTCTGGCTTCACATCACTGACACCATGCAGCACGGTGACACATATCTTCCCATATGTATATATATATATATATATATATATATATATATATATATATATATATATATACAGTATATATATATATATATATATATATATATACAGACCAAAAGTTTGGACACACCTCATTTAAAGATTTTTCTGTGTTTTCATGACTATGAAAATTGTACATTCACACTGAAGGCATCAAAACTATGAATTAACACATGTGGAATTATATACACACTTTTTTGTTAAGTATATAATTCCACATGTGTTAATTCATAGTTTTGATGCTTTCAGTGTGAATGTAGTCAAGAAAATACAGAAAAATCTTTAAATGAGAAGGTGTGTCCAAACTAAGAAAATTAGAGCAGCACAAAGAAAGATTCCGGGTGCAGAGCCCCCCAGGCAAATACCAAACCTCAATTATAAAAATCCAGAAAAATTGGAGGCAGCACACCGTTTGTAGTGAAAAGGAACAATTTAATCAACCCAGGAGGGGCTGATTTTTTCTGGATTTATATATATATATATATATATATATATATATATATATATATATATATATATATATATATACTAACTTTGAGGCAAGGAACTCTAAAATGTTGGGGTAAGTTATAATCACACTTTATTATTTCATTATAGGTGCACATGCACTTTTTTAAGCGAATGATGGGCAGAACCAGAATGTAGTTAGGGGTACAGTCATGGGGCAAACATTTGTTCCTCTGCACTTCACCTTATGAGGAAGTGTAGAAGAGCAAATGTTTGCCCCATGGCTGTACCCCTAACTACATTCTGGTTCTGCCCATCATTCGCTTATAAAAGTGCATGTGCACCTATAATGAAATAATAAAGCGTGATTATAACTCATCCCAGGAAATATCTTAATAAGATATAATAGGTTATTAATGAAATAACCATAAGAAGTAATTACATTTACTCCTTTCATATGATTATTCTGGCTCCAGCTTAGGCAACTTGGATTACTATTGGATAGTATCACATTGTATTTACTTTGTTTTGTGCACAAATTAAAAATCATGGTAAATTGATTACAGACAGAGCCTCCGGTGGTCATTATTGTTATTTCACTTTTTTTTTTTGTATAGTTTCGATTTGATTAATTAATTTATTTTTTTGCCAAGATTCTTTTTTATCAGTTGAGGGACGTCTGACTCCTGTCTGTCTGTATTTGTTAAATCTGAGATTTCAGCATAATCAATTGCTTTTATCCCCGGAGAAACATCCTGCACTATAATCTAGACCCAGAATTTTTTTTTTGTAAATATCGCCCTTGATGTTTTATTTCCCCATTAGCTGTTGGTGAGTAACACTTTGACTATGTCATAATTTTTTTACCAGCAGAATCTGTTTTTAATAAATGTAATAGAAGTCAGGCTGCATAAGAAAATTAGTAACATTCGCTTTTGTTATTTTCTCGTTATCTAGTATCTCAATATCACCAAAGACAAACTGACCATGATCTAATATGTAGCAGTAAAGTCTTAACCCCTTCCCGACCTTTGACGCCACGTAGGCGTCATGAAAGTCGGTGCCAATCCGACCCATGACGCCTATGCGGCGTCATGGAAAGATCGCGTCCCTGCAGATCGGGTGAAAGGGTTAACTCCCATTTCACCCGATCTGCAGGGACAGGGGGAGTGGTAGTTTAGCCCAGGGGGGGTGGCTTCACCCCCTCGTGGCTACGATCGCTCTGATTGGCTGTTGAAAGTGAAACTGCCAATCAGAGCGATTTGTAATATTTCACCCATTATAACGGGTGAAATATTACAATCCAGCCATGGCCGATGCTGAAATATCATCGGCCATGGCTGGAAATACTAGTGTGCCCCCACCCCACCCCTCCGATCGCCCCCCCACCCCCCTGATCTGGCCGGTACACTGCTCCGGCTCCCCTCCGCCCTGTGCTCCGCTCCCCCCCGTGCTCGTGTCCGCTCCCCCCGTGCTCCAATCACCCCCCCGTGCTCCAATCACCCCCCCTGCACTCCGATCCACCCCCCCGTGCTCCGTTCCACCCCCCCGTGCTCCATTCCAGCCCCCCCGTGCTCCGTTCCACGCCCCCCGCGCTCCGTTCCACCCCTCCCGCGCTCCGATTCCCCCCCCCCCGTGCTCCGATCCCCCCCCCCGTGGTCCCCCCCCACCCTATCATACTTACCGATCCAGCCGTGGTCCCGTCCGTCTTCTCCCGGGCGCCGCCATCTTCCAAAATGGCGGGCGCATGCGCAGTGCGCCCGCCGAATCTGCCGGCCGGCAGATTCGTTCCAAAGTGCATTTTGATCACTGAGATATAATCTATCTCAGTGATCAAAATAAAAAAAATAATAAATGACCCCCCCCCCCCCTTTGTCACCCCCATAGGTAGGGACAATAAAAAAATAAAGAAATTTTTTTTTTTCCACTAATGTTAGAATAGGGTTAGGGTTAGGGGTAGGGTTAGGGTTAGGGGTAGGGTTAGGGTTAGGGGTAGGGTTAGGGGTAGGGTTAGGGTTAGGGGTAGGGTTAGGGGTAGGGTTAGGGGTAGGGCTAGGGTTAGGGTTAGGGGTAGGGTTAGGGTTAGGGGTAGGGTTAGGGCTAGGGTTAGGAATGTGCACACGTATTCTGGTCCTCTGCGGATTTTTCCGCTGCGGATTTGATAAATCCGCAGTGCTAAACCGCTGCGGATTTATGGCGGATTTACCGCGTTTTTTTCTGCGCATTTCACTGCGGTTTTACAATTGCGATTTTCTATTGGAGCAGTTGTAAAACCGCTGCGGAATCCGCACAAAGAAGTGACATGCTGCGGAATGTAAACCGCTGCGTTTCCGTGCAGTTTTTCCGCAGCATGTGTACAGCGATTTTTGTTTCCCGTAGGTTTACATTGAACTGTACACTCATGGGAAACTGCTGCGGATCCGCAGCGTTTTCCGCAGCGTGTGCACATACCTTTAGAATTAGGCTATGTGCACACGGTGCGGATTTGGCTGCAGATTCGCAGCAGTGTTCCATCAGGTTTACAGTACCATGTAAACATGAAAAACCAAATCCGCTGTGCCCGTGATGCGCAAAATACCGCGCGGAAACGCTGCGTTGTATTTTCCGCAGCATGTGAATTCTTTGTGCGGATTCCGCAGCGTTTTACACCTGTTCCTCAATAGGAATCCGCAGGTGAAATCCGCACAAAAAACACTGGAAATCCGCGGAAAATCCGCAGGTAAAACACAGTGCCTTTTACCCGCAGATTTTTCAAAAATGGTGCGGAAATATCTCACACGAATCCGCAACGTGGGCACATAGCCTTAGGGTTAGGGTTGGAATTAGTGTTGTGGTTAGGGTTAGGGGTGTGTTGGGGTTAGGGTTGTGGTTAGGGGTGTGTTGGGGTTAGGGTTGTGATTAGGATTATGGCTACAGTTGGGATTAGGGTTAGGGGTGTGTTGGGGTTAGTGTTGGAGTTAGAATTGAGGGGTTACCACTGTTTAGGCACATCAGGGGTCTCCAAACGCAACATGGCGCCACCATTGATTCCAGCCAATCTCGTATTCAAAAAGTCAAATGGTGCTCCCTCACTTCCGAGCCCTGACGTGTGCCCAAACAGTGGTTTACCCCCACATATGGGGTACCAGCATACTCAGGACAAACTGCGCAACAATTACTGGGGTCCAATTTCTCCTGTTACCCTTGTGAATCTAAAAAAATGCTTGCTAAAACATAATTTTTGAGGAAAGAAAAATGATTTTTTATTTTCACGGCTCTGTGTTGTAAACGTCTGTGAAGCACTTGGGGGTTCAAAGTGCTCACCACATATCTAGATAAGTTCCTTGGGGGGTCTAGTTTCTAAAATGGGGTCACTTGTGGGGGGTTTCTACTGTTTAGGCACACCAGGGGCTCTGCAAACGCAACGTGACACCCGCAGACCATTCCATCAAAGTCTGCATTTCAAAAGTCACTACTTCCCTTCTGAGCCCCGACGTGTGCCCAAACAGTGGTTTACCCCCACATATGGGGTATCAGCGTACTCAGGAGAAACTGGACAACAACTTTTGGGGTCCAATTTCTCCTGTAACCCTTGGGAAAATAAAAAATTCTGGGCTAAATAATTATTTTTGAGGAAAGAAAACGTATTTATTATTTTCACGGCTCTGCATTATAAACTTCTATGAAGCACTTGGGGGTTCAAAGTGCTCACCACACATCTAGATAAGTTCCTTTCAGGGTCTAGTTTCCAAAATGGGGTCACTTGTGGGGGGTTTCTACTGTTTAGGCACATCAGGGGCTCTGCAAACGCAACGTGACGCCCGCAGAGCATTCCATCAAAGTCTGCATTTCAAAACGTCACTACTTCAATTCCAAGCCCCGGCATGTGCCCAAACAGTAGTTTACCCCCACATATGGGGTATCACCGTACTCAGGAGAAACTGGACAACAAATATTGGGGTCAAATTTCTCCTGTTACCCTTGGGAAAATTAAAAAACTCTGGGCTAAATAATTATTTTTGAGGAAAGAAAACGTATTTATTATTTTCACGGCTCTGCATTATAAACTTCTATGAAGCACTTGGGGGTTCAAAGTGCTCACCACACATCTAGATAAGTTCCTTTGGGGGTCTAGTTTCCAAAATGGGGTCACTTGTGGGGGGTTTCTACTGTTAAGCCACATCAGGGGCTCTGCAAACGCAACGTGACGCCCACAGAGCATTCCATCAAAGTCTGCATTTCAAAACGTCACTACTTCACTTCCGAGCCCCGGCATGTGCCCAAACAGTGATTTACCCCCACATATGGGGTATCAGCGTACTCAGGAGAAACTGGACAACAACTTTTGGGGTCAAATTTCTCCTGTTACCCTTGGGAAAATAAAAAATTGCAGGCTAAAAGATCATTTTTGAGAAAATAATTTTTTTTTTTATTTTCATGGCTCTGCGTTATAAACTTCTGTGAAGCACTTGGGGGTTCAAAGTCCTCACCACACATCTAGATTAGTTCCTTTGGGGGTCTAGTTTCTAAAATGGTGTCATTTCTGGGGGATCTCCAATGTTTAGGCACACAGGGGCTCTCCAAACGTGACATGGTGTCCGCTAATGATTGGAGCTAATTTTCCATTTAAAAAGCCAAATGGCGTGCCATCCCTTCCGAGCCCTGCCGTGCGCCCAAACAGTGGTTTACCCCCACATATGGGGTATCAGCGTACTCAGGACAAACTGGACAACAATATTTGGGGTCCAATTTCTCCTATTATCCTTGGCAAAATAGGAAATTCCAGGCTAAAAAATCATTTTTGAGGAAAGAAAAATTATTTTTTATTTTCATGGCTCTGCGTTATAAACTTCTGTGAAGCACCTGGGGGTTTAAAGTGCTCAATATGCATCTAGATAAGTTCCTTGGGGGGTCTAGTTTCCAAAATGGGGTCACTTGTGCGGGAGCTCCAATGTTTAGGCACACAGGGGCTCTCCAAACGCGACATGGTGTCCGCTAACAATTGGAGCTAATTTTCCATTCAAAAAGTCAAATGGCGCGCCTTCTCTTCCGAGCCCTGCCGAGTGCCCAAACAGTGGTTTACCCCCACATATGAGGTATCGGCGTACTCGGGAGAAATTGCCCAACAAATTTTATGATCCATTTTATCCTACTGCCCATGTGAAAATGAAAAAATTGAGGCGAAAAGAATTTTTTTGTGAAAAAAAAGTACTTTTTCATTTTTACAGATCAATTTGTGAAGCACCTGAGGGTTTAAAGTGCTCACTAGGCATCTAAATTAGTTCCTTGGGGGGTCTAGTTTCCAAAATGGGGTCACTTGTGGGGGAGCGCCAATGTTTAGGCACACAGGAGCTATCCAAACGCGACATGGTGTCCGCTAACGATGGAAATAATTTTTCATTCAAAAAGTCAAATGGCGCTCCTTCCCTTCCGAGCCTTACCATGTGCCCAAACAGTGGTTTACCTCCACATGTGAGGTATTGGTGTACTCAGGAGCAATTGCCCAACACATTTTAGGATCCATTTTATCCTGTTGCCCATGTGAAAATGAAAAAATTGAGGCTAAAAGAATTTTTTTGTGAAAAAAAAGTACTTTTTCATTTTTACGGATCAATTTGTGAAGCACCTGGGGGTTCAAAGTGCTCACTATGCATCTAGATAAGTTCCTTGGGGCGTCTAGTTTCCAAAATGGGGTCACTTGTGGGGGAGCTCCAATTTTTAGGCACACGGGGGCTCTCCAAACGTGACATGGTGTCCGCTAAAGAGTGGAGCCAATTTTTGATTCAAAAAGTCAAATGGCGCTCCTTCCCTTCCAAGCCCTGCCGTGCGCCAAAACAGTGGTTTACCCCCACATATGAGGTATCAGCGTACTCAGGACAAATTGGACAACAACTTTCGTGGTTCAGTTTCTCCTTTTACCATTGGGAAAATAAAAAAATTGTTGCTGAAAGATAATTTTTGTGACTAAAAAGTTAAATGTTCATTTTTTCCTTCCATGTTGCTTCTGCTGCTGTGAAGCACCTGAAGGGTTAATAAACTTCTTGAATGTGGTTTTGAGTACCTTGAGGGGTGCAGTTTTTAGAATGGTGTCACTTTTGGGTATTTTCAGCCATATAGACCCCTCAAACTGACTTCAAATGTGAGGTGGTCCCTAAAAAAAATGGTTTTGTAAATTTCGTTGTAAAAATGACAAATCGCTGGTCGAATTTTAACCCTTATAACTTCCTAACAAAAAAAAATTTTGTTTCCAAAATTGTGCTGATGTAAAGTAAACATGTGGGAAATGTTATTTATTAACTATTTTGTGTCACATATCTCTCTGGTTTAACAGAATAAAAATTCAAAATGTGAAAATTGCGAAATTTTCAAAATTTTCGCCAAATTTCCGTGTTTATCACAAATAAATGCAGAATTTATTGACCTAAATTTACCACTAACATGAAGCCCAATATGTCACGAAAAAACAATCTCAGAACCGCTAGGATCCGTTGAAGCGTTCCTGAGTTATTACCTCATAAAGGGACACTGGTCAGAATTGCAAAAAACGGCAAGGTCTTTAAGGTCAAAATAGGCTGGGTCTTGAAGGGGTTAAGTAACAATATCCTAGGCTTTTATATACAGTGCAGGATATAAAAGGAACTTAAAAGAACTCTAAATTTTGTAAATAATTTTTTCATTTAAACATTTGATTTTGTTTCCATCCCTGTTTGTAACTTTGAAGCATTTTCTGCACCTTTCAGTCTTGTAGAACGCAGAGGTAAAGCTCCTGCTGATCAGCTGCATCTTCAACTGGTGGCGCTTTGAAAGCCCCGCCCGTTACTGGATACTGGGGGGAGGCTCCTGCTGCAGCCAGTTGTCTTACAATCACACATAGGATAGTGTGGAGGAGGTGAAATAAACAGAATATGAATATATTAATATATAGTTAGGCAGCTGGAAGCCGGCTAACTATTATTAGTGTAATAATTCACCTAAAGAGGTATTCCAATACTCATCAATGACCTACTCTTAGGATAAACATCAAATCAGGGGGGTGGCTTCGGAAGTTGGACTTCCACTGGTCAGGTATTGGTAGCCTACCCTATTAATATTTTATTAATATTTAATTCCTAGAAACCCCTTTAATGGCCAGTATTTTTTTTTTACATTTTATGAGTATAATATAAAAACAAAAATATAAATATAACTTTCTTTATTTTTAGTTACCCTATATTTTTCTTTTCTAACGATGGTATACTAGTCCCCCTCAATATACAGTAACTACATATGTACTGTATATGGAGGTTGACTAGGATATGACTGTCAGCGTCGTTTCCTCAGTACAGGCCAACAATGGCACTTTGTATTCTAGACACTTATTGAGTCATGAACTCTGACTCAGTTTGACTCTTGTCCCGGCTCCACGTGGAATCTGTACAAAGATTTAGACCTTCAAACTATTATCCCCGGTTGTAGTCTATCTGAAATCGACAATTCGGAGATTCATGTTGTGTCAAGCGTAAAGCGGACCATACACATTAGATGGCCGTTAGCCAAATGATGCTTTGACCGGTTTTGTGGCTAACGGCCATCTCAGACAACTCTCCCTAACACAGGAGCACTTGTTTGGCCGGGCGCTCCCGTGCTCTCTATGAAAAAGCCGCCTACTGACACGGAGGACAATATACTGTCTCATGGAGGACAATATAATCTGCTGTCTGAAATCGGACAAGTCCCGATCAAAATCTCTCCTGATGATCACTCTTCTTCGCCCCCCATACCCATTATACAGTTGGCCAAACCTGTCAATATGTGTTTGGGATCCAGAAGGACCTAAGCAACTTTGATTGGGTCAAATTGTGATTGCTACATGCCTGGGTCAAGGTATCCTCAAAATGAGAGGTCTTGTGGAATGTCCCCAATATAGTAGCACTTCTGTGTTGTTCTAAAGTTAAGTTTTTAGGAGTGCAACCCCTCCCGTGCCTCACATTTTTCTTTTTGAGGTGCACCTAAACATTGACAGTTTGGATCAGCGGCATGGTTTCACTAGTGATCCGATCGATCTGTGAACTCTCTGATGCTGCAGCTGCATCAGAGGAGTGGTGGAACACTCAATCTGTCCGGGTTGTGTGCACCAAGGATCTGGATGTTTTTAGATCAATACTTGCAAGCTCTATTGTTCTAATAGTCTCTTTTCAGGAAGGCGGGGTTCTTCTGCCTCCAGGCTTCCTTTCCGATTGACAGCGTGACAGGGTGGACAACAGCCTCTTTTCACCTCAGCACACCTGGTATCTACAGTATTAAATGAGATAGACAGGATGGACAGCAGTGTGAGCAGCCTTTTCTTACCTCAGCACCTCTGGTATCTCCAGTATTAGATCAGATAGACAGGGTGAATAGCAGTGTGATCAGCCTCTTCTTACCTCAGCACCCCTGATATCTCCAGTATTAGATCAGATAGACAGGGTGAACAGCAGTGTGAGCAGCCTCTTCTTACCCAGCACCCCTGGTTTCTCCAGTATTAGATCAGATAGACAGGGTTGACTGTTGTGAATTCAGCTTTTGGGCTCCCTCCGGTGGTTGTAGAGGGTAATGCAGTTGTGTCTGGATTGCAGGAGTGGACATGTGTTTCTACTAATTGCAGGACGGACTGGGGTATATAGCTTTGCAGGATCCTTTAATCAGTGCCAGTTGTCCATTGTTCTTGAAGGATTCACTTCCCTGCTGGTCTCTCCAGTTTGCTGTGTTTTTCTACAAAGATAAGTCCTGGCTTTGTTTTTTCTGTCCACCTGCAGTGGACCTTATAGTTCTGTGCATTTTCATGTTTTTGTCTTGTCCAGCTTGGTCTGTGAAGGATTTTTTGCAGCCTAGCTATTTCTCTGGAGATGCAGATATACCCCCCATGTCTTTAGTCGGATGTGGTGATCCGTATTTTCTGCGGTGGATATTTTCTAGTGTTTTTGTACTGACCGCATAGTACTCTGTTCTATTCTTTCTTTTTAGCTAGTATGGCCTCCTATGCTAAAATCTGATTTCATATCTGCATATGTTTTTTCCCTCTCCTCTCACAGTCAATATTTGTGGGGGGCTATCTATCCTTTGGGGATTTTCTCTGAGGCAAGATAGGTTTCCTGTTTCTGTCTTTAGGGGTAGTTAGATCTTAGGCTGTGCCGAGGGGTCTAGGGAGAGTTAGGTACCCCCCACGGCTGCTTTTTAGCTGCTAGGTTCAGGGTTTGCGGTCAGTACAGGGACCACCTTCTCCAGAGTACGTCTCATGCTGCTCCAAGGCCACCAGATCATAACAGTACAACTGGCCAACAATGAGTTAATTGCATCTCAGAAGAAGGGAGGAAAGATTTTGAGCCATTTTTTTTTCCTCAGCTTGTTTGGTCTGTTCCTCCCTCTTTACCTCTGGGTGGCTACGGAGTCTAGTATTAACATGAATGTTCAGGAGTTAGTTTCTCGGGTGGATCAGCTTGCTGCTAGGGTACAGGGGATTTCAGATTTCATTGTTCAGACTCCTGCCTTAGAACCTAAGATTCCCACTCCTGATTTATTCTTTGGTGACAGATCCAAATTTTTGAGTTTCAAAAATAACTGTAAACTGTTTTTTGCATTAAGACCCCGGTCTTCTGGTGATCCTATTCAGCAGGTTAAAATCATCATATCTCTGCTGCGTGGTGACAAACAGGATTGGGCATTTTCCCTGGAATCTGGCAATCCTGCTTTGCTTAATGTTGATTCGTTCTTTCAGGCATTGGGGTTGTTGTATGATGAGCCTAATTCTGTGGATCAGGCTGAGAAAATTTTGTTAGCCCTGTGTCAAGGTCAAGAAGCGGCAGAATCGTATTGCCAGAAATTTAGAAAATGGTCTGTACTGACTATATGGAATGAGGATGCCTTGGCGGCAATTTTCAGAAAGGGTCTTTCTGAATCCGTTAAAGACGTTATAGTGGGGTTTCCCACGCCTGCTGGTCTGAGTGATTCTATGTCTCTGGCCATTCAGATTGATCGGCGCTTGCACAAGCGCAGAATTGTGCACACTGTGGCGTTGCCCTCTGAGCGGAGCCCTGAGCCTATGCAGTGTGACAGGATTTTGTCTAGAGCTGAACGTCAAACATTCCGGCGTCAGAATAGGTTGTGTTTTTACTGCTGCGATTCTGCTCATGTTATTTCTGATTGCCCTAAGCGTACTAAGAGAATCGTTAGTTCTGTTGCCATCAGTACTATACAACCAAAATTTATGTTATCTGTGACCTTGATCTGCTCATTATCATCATTTTCTGTCATGGCATTTGTGGATTCAGGCGCCGCTCTGAACTTAATGGACTTAGAATTTGCCAGATGTTGTGATTTTCCCTTGCAGCCTTTGCAGAACCCTATTCCTTTGAGGGGCATTGATGCTACACCGTTGGCTAAAAATAAACCTCATTTTTGGACACAGCTGACCATGTGCATGGCGCCAGCCCATCAGGAAGATTGTCGTTTTCTGGTGTTGCATAATTTGCATGATGATATTGCGCTGGGTTTTCCATGGTTACAGCTACATAATCCGGTGTTAGACTGGAAATCCATGTCTGTGACTAGTTGGGGTTGTCAGGGGGTTCATGATCAGGTTCCTTTGATGTCAATTTCCTCTTCCCCCTCTGCTGAAGTTCCTGAGTTTTTGTCAGACTTTCAGGATGTATTCGATGAGCCCAAGTCCAGTTCCCTTCCACCGCATAGGGACTGTGATTGTGCTATTGACTTGATTCCAGGTTGTAAGTTCCCTAAGGGTCGACTTTTCAACCTGTCTGTGCCTGAACATGCCGCCATGCGGAGCTATATTAAGGAGTCTTTGGAGAAAGGGCATATTCGGCCATCTTCTTCACCGTTGGGAGCGGGGTTCTTTTTTGTTGCCAAGAAGGATGGATCCTTGAGACCCTGTATTGATTATCGCCTCTTGAATAAGATCACGGTTAACTTTCAATATCCCTTGCCTTTGCTTACTGATTTGTTTGCTAGGATTAAGGGGTCTAGCGGGTTTACTAAGATTGACCTTCGAGGGGCATATAATCTTATTCGTATTAAGCAGGGTGACGAATGGAAAACTGCATTTAATACGCTCGAAGGCCATTTTGAATACCTTGTGATGCCATTTGGGCTCTCTAATGCCCCATCTGTGTTCTAATCCTTCATGCATGATATCTTTCGGAGTTATCTTGATAAATTCATGGTTGTATATTTGGATGATATTTTGATTTTTTCCAATGATTGGGAGTCTCATGTGAAACAGGTCAGGATGGTATTTCAGATCCTCCATAATAATGCTTTGTTTGTGAAGGGGTCAAAGTGCCTCTTTGGAGTGCAGAAGGTTTCTTTTTTGGGTTTCATTTTTTTCTCCCTCATCTATAGAAATGGATCCGGTTAAGGTTCAGGCCATTCATGATTGGATTCAGCCCACATCTGTGAAGAGCCTTCAGAAATTCTTGGGCTTTGCTAACTTTTATCGTCGTTTCATTCCCAACTTCTCCAGTGTGGTTAAACCTCTAACCGATTTGACCAAGAAAGGCGCTGATGTGACGAATTGGTCCTCCGCGGCTGTTTCTGCCTTTCAGGAGCTTAAACGCCGATTTACTTCTGCCCCTGTGTTGCGTCAGCCAGATGTTTCTCTTCCATTTCAGGTTGAGGTTGACGCGTCTGAGATTGGGGCAGGGGCCGTTTTGTCTCAGAGGAATTCTGATGGTTCCTTGATGAAACCGTGTGCCTTCTTTTCTCGGAAGTTTTCGCCTGCGGAACACAATTATGATGTCGGCAATCGGGAGTTGTTGGCTATGAAGTGGGCATTTGAGGAGTGGCGACATTGGCTTGAGGGGGCCAAGCACCGTATTGTGGTCCTGACCGATCATAAGAATCTGATTTACCTCGAGTCTGCCAAGCAGCTGAATCCTAGACAGGTTCGATGGTCCCTGTTTTTCTCCCGTTTTGATTTTGTGGTCTCGTACATTCCTGGTACTAAGAATGTTAAGGCGGATGCCCTCTCTAGGAGTTTTTTTTCCTGATTCCCCTGGGGTTCTTGAGCCGGTCGGCATTTTGAAGGAAGGGGTGATTCTTTCTGCCATCTCCCCTGATTTGCGACGGGTTCTTCAGGAATTTCAGGCTGATAAGCCTGACCGCTGTCCTGTGGGGAAGCTGTTTGTTCCTGATAGATGGACTACTAAAGTGATTTCTGAGGTTCATTGTTCTGTGTTGGCTGGCCATCCTGGGATTTTTGGTACCAGAGATTTGGTTAGTAGGTCCTTTTGGTGGCCTTCTTTGTCACGGGATGTGCGTTCTTTTGTGCAGTCCTGTGGGATTTGTGCGCGGGCTAAGCCTTGCTGTTCCCGCGCTAGTGGGTTGCTTTTGCCATTACCAGTCCCCGAGAGGCCATGGACACATATTTCTATGGATTTTATTTCTGATCTTCCTGTTTCCCAAAGAATGTCGGTTATCTGGGTTGTCTGTGACCGATTTTCTAAGATGGTTCATTTGGTGCCTTTGCCTAAATTGCCTTCTTCTTCTGATTTGGTTCCGTTGTTTTTTCAGCATGTGGTGCGTTTGCATGGTATTCCGGAGAATATTGTGTCCGACAGAGGTTCCCAGTTTGTTTCTAGGTTTTGGCGGGCCTTTTGTGCCAAGCTGGGCATTGATTTGTCTTTTTCTTCTGCATTTCATCCTCAGACAAATGGCCAGACTGAGCGAACTAATCAGACCTTGGAGACCTATTTGAGATGCTTTGTGTCTGCTGATCAGGATGATTGGGTGGCTTTTTTGCCATTGGCCGAGTTTGCCCTTAATAATCGGGCTAGTTCGGCTACTTTGATTTCGCCTTTTTTTTGTAATTTTGGTTTTCATCCTCATTTTTCTTCTGGGCAGGTTGAGCCTTCTGACCTTCCTGGTGTGGATTCTGTGGTCGACAGGTTGCAGCAGATTTGGGCTTATGTGGTGGACAATTTGGTGCTGTCTCAGGAGGAGGCTCAACGTTTTGCTAATCGTCGTCGGTGCGTTGGTTCCCGGCTTCGGATTGGGGATCTGGTTTGGTTATCTTCCCGTCATGTTCCTATGAAGGTTTCTTCCCCTAAGTTTAAGCCTCGATTTATTGGTCCTTATAGGATTTCTGAGATTATTAATCCGGTGTCCTTTCGCCTGGCGCTTCCGGCCTCGTTTGCTATTCATAATGTCTTCCATAAATCTTTGTTGCGGAAATATGTGGAGCCCGTTGTTCCCTCTGTTGATCCTCCGGCCCCTGTATTGGTCGATGGGGAGTTGGAATATGTTGTTGAGAAGATTTTGGATTCTCGTTTTTCGAGGCGGAAGCTTCAGTACCTTGTCAAGTGGAAGGGTTATGGCCAGGAGGATAATTCTTGGGTTTCTGCCTCTGATGTCCATGCCGTTGATTTGGTTCGTGCCTTTCATCGGGCTCATCCTGATCGGCCTGGGGGCTCTGGTGAGGGTTCGGTGACCCCTCCTCAAGGGGGGGGTACTGTTGTGAATTCAGCTTTTGGGCTCCCTCCGGTGGTTGTAGAGGGTAATGCAGTTGTGTCTGGATTGCAGGAGTGGACATGTGTTTCTACTAATTGCAGGACGGACTGGGGTATATAGCTTTGCAGGATCCTTTAATCAGTGCCAGTTGTCCATTGTTCTTGAAGGATTCACTTCCCTGCTGGTCTCTCCAGTTTGCTGTGTTTTTCTACAAAGATAAGTCCTGGCTTTGTTTTTTCTGTCCACCTGCAGTGGACCTTATAGTTCTGTGCATTTTCATGTTTTTGTCTTGTCCAGCTTGGTCTGTGAAGGATTTTTTGCAGCCTAGCTATTTCTCTGGAGATGCAGATATACCCCCCATGTCTTTAGTCAGATGTGGTGATCCGTATTTTCTGCGGTGGATATTTTCTAGTGTTTTTGTACTGACCGCATAGTACTCTGTTCTATTCTTTCTTTTAGCTAGTATGGCCTCCTATGCTAAAATCTGATTTCATATCTGCATATGTTTTTTCCCTCTCCTCTCACAGTCAATATTTGTGGGGGGCTATCTATCCTTTGGGGATTTTCTCTGAGGCAAGATAGGTTTCCTGTTTCTGTCTTTAGGGGAAGTTAGATCTTAGGCTGTGCCGAGGGGTCTAGGGAGAGTTAGGTACCCCCCACGGCTGCTTTTAGTTGCGCTGCTAGGTTCAGGGTTTGCGGTCAGTACAGGGACCACCTTCTCCAGAGTCCGTCTCATGCTGCTCCAAGGCCACCAGATCATAACAGTTGACAGGAGTGTGAGGAGCCTCTTCTTATCTCAGCAACTCTGGTATCTCCAGTATTAGATCAGATAGACAGGGTGGACAGCAGTGTGAGCAGTCACTTCTTACCTCAACACTCCTGGTATATCCTGTATTTAGAAAGAGATTGTGTCTTCTAAGGGTACCGTCACACTATACCATTTCGATCGCTACGACGGTACGATTCGTGACGTTCCAGCGATATCGTTACGATATCGCTGTGTCTGACACGCAGCAGCGATCAGGGATCCTGCTGAGAATCGTACGTCGTAGCAGATCGTTTAGAACTTTCTTTCATCGCTGGATCTCCCGCTGTCATCGCTAGATCGGTGTGTGTGACACCGATCTAGCGATCTAGCGATGTGATCCAGCGATGCGTTCGCTTGTAACCAGGGTAAACATCGGGTTACTAAGCGCAGGACCGCGCTTAGTAACCCGATGTTTGCCCTGGCTACAAGCGTAAAACTAAAAAAAACCAAACAGCACATACTTACATTCTGGTGTCCGTCAGGTCCCTTGCCGTCTGCTTCCCGCACTGTGACTGCCGGCCGTAAAGTGAAAGCAGAGCACAGCGGCTGTGCTTTCACTTTCACTTTACGGCCGGCAGTCAGTGAGTGCGGGAAGCAGACGGCAAGGGACCTGACGGACACCAGAATGTAAGTATGTGCTGTTTGTTTTTTTTAGTTTTACGCTTGTAACCAGGGTAAACATCGGGTTACTAAGCGCGGTCCTGCGCTTAGTTACCCGATGTTTACCCTGGTTACCCAGGGACCTCGGCATCGTTGGTCGCTGGAGAGCTGTGACAGCTCCCCAGCGACCACACTACGATTTACCTACGATCACGGCCAGATCATATCGCTGGTCGTGATCGTAGGTAAATCGTATAGTGTGACGGTACCCTTAGACAATCTCTTTAGGATAAACTGTTTTGTTTCAATACAACAGGAAAAGTTTTGGAACTGTCCCGCATAAAGGTACATGGTCTATTTTTGCATTTTTTTAAACAACTTTTTTTGTGATAGGAAAACTTTAATTTTGTTTTACAATTGTATACAATATGCGACCCTTGACAAACATAAAGGACTAAAGGATACGCCACAAAAGTTGGATTATTCATAAAGCTAAAGGATTATATCTAAATGTTTTTACAAAATTTTTCCAATTTTCCAGAAGAACCAGAAAGGATTACTTCAGGCAGAACTGGTGAAGACCTAGTACTTCAGTGTATCTAGTACTATGTTTACTGTTGTGCTTAATAGTAATGCGAGTCTATTGGATCAAGTCGATTAGATTTGTTAACCAATCTAGTAGATGACTGCTGATGACCTGCCTTGGCCTACGTTGTGTATGTAAAGCGTGCATGGCCTTCTTCCAACAGCTTTAAGTGTTCTCAATGAGTCTACGTGAGATCGTGTTGCTTGTCTCAAGCATCGTATGTCCCGTAACTTATTTAGTTCGACCACTTGGAGGTGTGATGACTTTTACCTGCATGGGTTATATGCCAAACAGTTCTTTCCTTACATGAGTATTGATGATGCCCTGGGAGGAGAACAGTTTGCAGAAGTTTTAAACTGAACTTTAGAACTCATACTCTGTAAGGCCAGGTGGAAGGATCTTGGTTGTTAAAGAAAGTTTATGCTACATTAAATCAGAACATAAAATTGGACACCACTTGACTATAGTTGATTTAGGTACAGGTGATCCTATCTCCAACAGTATCAGACCATTCCGTATTGTGCCTCCTCCATGAGCTTTTCTGACTTCTCATTCTATATCCATAGACATTAATATCGAGTCAGTTTCCCTATTTCCACAAATTTTTGAGGTCTTTGTGAGAATTGTTGCCTATTCATCCAGAAGAGCATTTGTGAGGTCAGACGTTGATGTTGCAGGAGAGAGTCAGTCTTGAAATCAATGTTCTAGCTCATCCTGATGATGTTGGATGGGGTTGGGTTCTGGGCTCTGTTCGGCAAGTCATGTTCTTCCATGCCACCCCCCAAAACAACATCTCTATGGACCTTCTGCAATTGGTACAGTCATAGGGAACAGAAAAGGGTTTTCCAGAAACTGTTCCCACAAAGCTAGAAGCTACAATTGTCCACAATGTCTTGTGCTGAAGCATTGAGAATTCCCTTCACTGGAACTAAGGGTCCGAGGTCGACCCCTTAAAAACAAGGCCATAGCATTACCCTTCCTACACCGCACTGTACAGCTGGCCCAATGCAGTCAGGGGGTAACGTTCCCTGACACTCACCAAACCCAGACTCATCCCTCAGATGCCAGATTTATCAGTCCACAGAACATATTTCCACTGCCTCAGAGTACAGTGGTGGCAGCTTTACACCATTCCATCCAACACTCGGCATTGTGCTTGGTGATATATGGTTGCATGCAGCTTGTTGGCCAAGAAGCTTCCGGTGGGGGCGCAGTGTTTGTGCTGATCTTAATACCAGTGGAGGTCTGGACTCTGTAGTTAGTCAGCAGAGCATTCGTGACTTTTCTGCCCTCTGCTCCTCAGCAGTTGATGGCCTTGCACTGCAATGTTACGGGGTCTTCACTACATGGTTGCTTGGGTTTCTTCTACTTCTCAATAATATCACTCACAGATGATGGTGGAATATTTAGGAGGGAAGAAATGTCATGAACAGACTTGTTACCCCGGTGGCTTCTAGTGCAGGACTGCGCTGGTATCAATGACTTGTGCACCACTGGCCATTCTAGCACATTTTACTAAAAGCAGATGGCACGATGATGGGCCAGATACTGGGAGCGAGAGGCCAGATGTTATGTGCCAAGAGCGAGGGGCCAGATGTTATGCACCAGGAGGGAGGGACGAGATGTTATGTGCCAAGAGCGAGGGGCCAGATTTTATGTGCCGAGAGTGAGGGGCCAGATGTTATGTTCCGAGAGTGAGGGGCCAGATGATATGTACCGAGAGCGAGGGGCCAGATGTTATGTATCGATAGCGAGGGGCCAGATGTTATGTACCGAGAGTGAGGGGCCAGATGTTATGTTCCGAGAGTGAGGGGCCAGATGTTATGTTCCGAGAGTGAGGGGACAGATGATATGTACCGAGAGCGAGGGGCCAGATGTTATGTATCGATAGCGAGGGGCCAGATGTTATGTACCGAGAGTGAGGGGCCAGATGTTATGTTCCGAGAGTGAGGGGCCAGATGTTATGTTCCGAGAGTGAGGGGACAGATGTTATGTGCTGAGAGCGAGGGGCCAGATGTTATATACCAGGAGCGAGGAGCCAGACGCTATGTACTGGAAGCGAGGAGCCAGATGTTATGTGCCGAGAACAAGGGGCCGAATGTTATGTACTGGGATCGAGGGGCCAGATGCTATGTTCCGAGAGTGAGGGGCCAGATGTTATGTGCCGAGAACAAGGGGCCGGATGTTATGTACCGGGAGCGAGGGACCAGATGTTATGAGCCAAGAGCGAGGGGCCAGATGTTATGTACTGGGATCGTGGGGCCAGATGTTATGTAGTGGGATAGAGGGGCCAGATGTTATAAACTGGGAGTGAGGGGCCAGATGTTATAAACTGGGAGTGAGGGGCCAGATGTTATGTACTGGGATAGAGGGGCCAGATGTTATGAACTGGGAGTGAGGGGCCAGATGTTATGTACTGGGATAGAGGGGCCAGATGTTATAAACTGGGAGTGAGGGGCCAGATGTTATAAACTGGGAGTGAGGGGCCAGATGTTATGTACTGGGATAGAGGGGCCAGATGTTATAAACCGGGAGTGAGGGGCCAGATGTTATGTCCCGAGAGCGAGTGACCAGATGTTATGTACCGGGAGCGAGGGACCAGATGTTATGTGCCGAGAGCGAGGGGCCAGATGTTATGTACTGAGAGTGAAGGGCCAGATATTATGTACCGGGAGTGAAGGGCCAGATGGCATGTTCCAAGAGGGAGGGGCCAGATGTTATGTTCCGAGAGTGAGGGACCAGATGTTATGTGCCGAGAGTGAGGGGCCAGATGTTATGTTCCGAGAGCGAGGGGCCAGATGTTATGTGCTGAGAGCGAGAGGCCAGATGTTATATACCAGGAGCGAGGGGTCAGATGTTATATACTAGGAGCGAGGGGCCAGATGCTATATACCGGAAGCGAGGAGCCAGATGTTGTGAACCGGGAGTGAGGGGACAGATGTTATGTGCCGAGAACGAGGGGCCAGATGTTATGTTCCAGGAACGAGGGGCCAGATGTTATATAACGGGAGCGAGGGGCCAGATGTTATGTTCCAGGAACGAGGGGCCAGATGTTATATACTGGGAGCGAGGGGCCAGATGTTATGTACCAGGAATGAGGGGCCAGATGTTATATACCGGGAGCGAGAGGCCAGATGTTATATACCGGGAGCAAGGGGTCAGATGTTATGTATCGGGAATGAGGGGCCAGATGTTATGTAACGGGTAATGAGGGGCCAGATGTTATATACCGGGAGTGAGGGGCCAGATGTAATATATCGGGAGCGAGGGGCCAGATGTATGTAAAGTCTTGTCTAAAGTCCACTTTAAAGGAGGATATTAGCGAAGGGAGTGAGGATGTCGAGTCCATATGGGTTGAAATTCATGGAGGGAAAAATGGTAACAAAATTCTCATTGGGGTCTGTTACAAACCCCCAAATATAACAGAAAGCATGGAAAGTCTACTTCTAAAGCAGATAGATGAAGCTGCAACCCATAATGAGGTCCTGGTTATGGGGGACTTTAACTACCCGGATATTAACTGGGAAACAGAAACCTGTGAAACCCATAAAGGCAACAGGTTTCTGCTAATAACCAAGAAAAATTATCTTTCACAATTGGTGCAGAATCCAACCAGAGGAGCAGCACTTTTAGACCTAATACTATCTAATAGACCTGACAGAATAACAAATCTGCAGGTGGTTGGGCATTTAGGAAATAGCGACCACAATATTGTGCAGTTTCACCTGTCTTTCACTAGGGGGACTTGTCAGGGAGTCACAAAAACATTGAACTTTAGGAAGGCAAAGTTTGACCAGCTTAGAGATGCCCTTAATCTGGTAGACTGGGACAATATCCTCAGAAATGAGAATACAGATAATAAATGGGAAATGTTTAAGAACATCCTAAATAGGCAGTGTAAGCGGTTTATACCTTGTGGGAATAAAAGGACTAGAAATAGGAAAAACCCAATGTGGCTAAACAAAGAAGTAAGACAGGCAATTAACAGTAAAAAGAAAGCATTTGCACTACTAAAGCAGGATGGCACCATTGAAGCTCTAAAAAACTATAGGGAGAAAAATACTTTATCTAAAAAACTAATTAAAGCTGCCAAAAAGGAAACAGAGAAGCACATTGCTAAGGAGAGTAAAACTAATCCCAAACTGTTCTTCAACTATATCAATAGTAAAAGAATAAAAACTGAAAATGTAGGCCCCTTAAAAAATAGTGAGGAAAGAATGGTTGTAGATGACGAGGAAAAAGCTAACATATTAAACACCTTCTTCTCCACGGTATTCACGGTGGAAAATGAAATGCTAGGTGAAATCCCAAGAAACAATGAAAACCCTATATTAAGGGTCACCAATCTAACCCAAGAAGAGGTGCGAAACCGGCTAAATAAGATTAAAATAGATAAATCTCCGGGTCCGGATGGCATACACCCACGAGTACTAAGAGAACTAAGTAATGTAATAGATAAACCATTATTTCTTATTTTTAGTGACTCTATAGCGACAGGGTCTGTTCCGCAGGACTGGCGCATAGCAAATGTGGTGCCAATATTCAAAAAGGGCTCTAAAAGTGAACCTGGAAATTATAGGCCAGTAAGTCTAACCTCTATTGTTGGTAAAATATTTGAAGGGTTTCTGAGGGATGTTATTCTGGATTATCTCAATGAGAATAACTGTTTAACTCCATATCAGCATGGGTTTATGAGAAATCGCTCCTGTCAAACCAATCTAATCAGTTTTTATGAAGAGGTAAGCTATAGGCTGGACCACGGTGAGTCATTGGACGTGGTATATCTCGATTTTTCCAAAGCGTTTGATACCGTGCCGCACAAGAGGTTGGTACACAAAATGAGAATGCTTGGTCTGGGGGAAAATGTGTGTAAATGGGTTAGTAACTGGCTTAGTGATAGAAAGCAGAGGGTGGTTATAAATGGTATAGTCTCTAACTGGGTCGCTGTGACCAGTGGGGTACCGCAGGGGTCAGTATTGGGACCTGTTCTCTTCAACATATTCATTAATGATCTGGTAGAAGGTTTACACAGTAAAATATCGATATTTGCAGATGATACAAAACTATGTAAAGCAGTTAATACAAGAGAAGATAGTATTCTGCTACAGATGGATCTGGATAAGTTGGAAACTTGGGCTGAAAGGTGGCAGATGAGGTTTAACAATGATAAATGTAAGGTTATACACATGGGAAGAAGGAATCAATATCACCATTACACACTGAACGGGAAACCACTGGGTAAATCTGACAGGGAGAAGGACTTGGGGATCCTAGTTAATGATAAACTTACCTGGAGCAGCCAGTGCCAGGCAGCAGCTGCCAAGGCAAACAGGATCATGGGGTGCATTAAAAGAGGTCTGGATACACATGATGAGAGCATTATACTGCCTCTGTACAAATCCCTAGTTAGACCGCACATGGAGTACTGTGTCCAGTTTTGGGCACCGGTGCTCAGGAAGGATATAATGGAACTAGAGAGAGTACAAAGGAGGGCAACAAAATTAATAAAGGGGATGGGAGAACTACAATACCCAGATAGATTAGCAAAATTAGGATTATTTAGTCTAGAAAAAAGACGACTGAGGGGCGATCTAATAACCATGTATAAGTATATAAGGGGACAATACAAATATCTCGCTGAGGATCTGTTTATACCAAGGAAGGTGACGGGCACAAGGGGGCATTCTTTGCGTCTGGAGGAGAGAAGGTTTTTCCACCAACATAGAAGAGGATTCTTTACTGTTAGGGCAGTGAGAATCTGGAATTGCTTGCCTGAGGAGGTGGTGATGGCGAACTCAGTCGAGGGGTTCAAGAGAGGCCTGGATGTCTTCCTGGAGCAGAACAATATTGTATCATACAATTATTAGGTTCTGTGGAAGGACGTAGATCTGGGTATTTATTATGATGGAATATAGGCTGAACTGGATGGACAAATGTCTTTTTTTCGGCCTTACTAACTATGTTACTATGTTAGATGTTATGTGCTGAGAGTGAGGGGCCAGAGGTTATGTATGGGAGCGAGGGGTCAGATATTATATACCGGGAGCGAGAAGCCAGATATTATATACCGGGAGCGAGGGGTCAGATATTATGCACTGGGTAGAAATGGGGCTGGATTTTCTCTACCGGGAGGTGGGGTTAATGGGGGTAATTGAACTGAATGAGAAACCAGAACTCAATCATTAAAACTTGTCTACCAATAATTTTCACCATTTTATTGTAGCTATAGTTCATTCAGTTCCTGATTGGGCTTTTGGACCATTAGGTGAGATGCTGCTGGTCAGACCATAAAATACTCTGATATTTCCATATTCTCATTTTGAGTCCATGGTAAACGAATGGGACCTATGTAGATCTGTATGTGAAGTCACCAATATTTTGATGGTCCACTATCCGTGATTACTGTGTCCAATTTTGGCTAAACTACTGGGCTCAGAAGTAGAGATCTGGGAAGCAAAAGTGTTGGTAAGGAATTTATCATAAATATTTGTTGTTTTCCTGAGTAGGTTCTTCAAAGACTCTTCTCGAAAGTGTGACCACAAAACTTGGGGCATGTTCCCTCTATGTATGTTCCACCACAACCAATGCAAAATACGGTTCCTTATGGAGGCACTATATGGTGGCACTCGGGATGTCTTCAGCTCTACAACCTCGAACCAAATGGTCTTCATGTGTCGACGTTTGGATCTTAAGTTTTTGAAGGCCAAGTGTTGTCGAAAAGATGATAAACAGCAAACTATCAGTGAAGATAGAAAACACGACATGCTGAGAGGTGGACTTGGCAGGCTCTTCCACTATGGTACATATCAAATAATTTATTCTGAAAGATATTTGTATTTAATGAAAACACGATGCTGAGTCTCCATAGTGAATGATCATGGTGGAAAGTTTCTCCAAAAAAACTGTTGTGAAACTATTGCAGAACAGAATGGCTCATAAAATGAAATCTTCACTGAAAATTAGCAGCAAAAATGATTTTTATTTTTATTTTCGATTTTATCTTTCACTAATAATTTTTGAATATTCTTCACTGAATGCAAATCAGTGTATGACAACAATTATAGCGTTTGGGGACCATGACCATGATAAGGCTAGCAAAAAATGGAGGCGTTGTCATAGCAAACTCCTCATTCGATCTCTCCTTTTTTCTAAAAAAAAATTACAAAGACATAAGGAATGAAACAGACTGATTATCTGAAATCAATAAATTAGTTTCCAATTTAAACTTAAAGGAGAAGTCCACCTGAAAATCATCTTTGACCCTCAAGAGGCTGTAATAGTTTAAAATAAAATGATAAATCTCTGAGAGATTTTTTAAATTAACGTATCATTGAATAAAATTGAAAATCATGAATTGGAAAAGAAACAGTCATGCATTTAATGTGCAATATTGCAACCATATTGCTTTTTTTTATGTTGTGCAGTCTCCACTAGGGGGAGCACACTGCATTAAGATAGAATGATATCTGCATGTAGCCACCACTAGGGGAAGCACACTGCATAAGGATAGAATAATGTCTGCATGCAGCCGCCTCTAAGGGGAGCACACTGCTCAAAGTTAGAAATCTGGCTGCACGCAGCCATCACTAGGGGGAGTACACTGTATGAGGATAGAATTCTGTTTGCATGTAGCTATCACTAGCGGGAGCACACTGTATGAGGATAGAATTCTGTCTGCATGTAGCCATCACTAGGGGGAGCACACTGTATGAGGATAGAATTCTGTTTGCATGTAGCCATCACTAGGGGGAGCACACTGTATGAGGATAGAATTCTGTCTGCATGTAGCCATCACTAGGGGGAGTACACTGTATGAGGATAGAATTCTGTTTGCATGTAGCCATCACTAGGGGGAGCACACTGTATGAGGATAGAATTCTGTTTGCATGTAGCCATCACTAGGGGGAGCACACTGTATGAGGATAGAATTCTGTTTGCATGTAGCCATCACTAGGGGGAGTACACTGTATGAGGATAGAATTCTGTTTGCATGTAGCCATCACTAGGGGGAGCATGCTGTATGAGGATAGAATTCTGTTTGCATGTAGCCATCACTAGGGGGAGCATGCTGTATGAGGATAGAATTCTGTTTGCATGTAGCCATCACTAGGGGGAGCATGCTGTATGAGGATAGAATTCTGTTTGCACGCAGCCATCACTAGGGGGAGCACACTGTATGAGGATAGAATTCTGTATGCATGCAGCCATCACTAGGGGGAGCACACTGTATGAGGATAGAATTCTGTCTGCATGTAGCCATCACTAGGGGGAGCACACTGTATGAGGATAGAATTCTGTTTGCACGCAGCCATCACTAGGGGGAGTACACTGTATGAGGATAGAATTCTGTTTGCATGTAGCCATCACTAGGGGGAGCACACTGTATGAGGATAGAATTCTGTTTGCACGCAGCCATCACTAGGGGGAGCACACTGTATGAGGATAGAATTCTGTTTGCACGCAGCCATCACTAGGGGGAGTACACTGTATGAGGATAGAATTCTGTCTGCATGTAGCCATCACTAGGGGGAGCACACTGTATGAGGATAGAATTCTGTTTGCACGCAGCCATCACTAGGGGGAGCACACTGTATGAGGATAGAATTCTGTCTGCATGTAGGCATCACTAGGGGGAGCACACTGTATGAGGATAGAATTCTGTTTGCATGTAGCCATCACTAGGAGGAGCACACTGTATGAGGATAGAATTATGTTTGCATGTAGCCATCACTAGGAAGAGCACACTGTATGAGGATAGAATTCTGTTTGCATGTAGCCATCACTAGGAGGAGCACACTGTATGAGGATAGAATTCTGTTTGCACGCAGCCATCACTAGGGGGAGCACACTGTATGAGGATAGAATTGTTTGCATGTAGGCATCACTAGGGGGAGCACACTGTATGAGGATAGAATTCTGTTTGCATGCAGCCATCACTAGGGGGAGCACACTGTATGAGGATAGAATTCTGTTTGCATGTAGCCATCACTAGGGGGAGCACACTGTATGAGGATAGAATTCTGTTTGCATGTAGCCATCACTAGGGGGAGTACACTGTATGAGGATAGAATTCTGTTTGCATGTAGCCATCACTAGGGGGAGCATGCTGTATGAGGATAGAATTCTGTTTGCATGTAGCCATCACTAGGGGGAGCATGCTGTATGAGGATAGAATTCTGTTTGCACGCAGCCATCACTAGGGGGAGTACACTGTATGAGGATAGAATTCTGTCTGCATGTAGCCATCACTAGGGGGAGCACACTGTATGAGGATAGAATTCTGTCTGCATGTAGCCATCACTAGGGGGAGTACACTGTATGAGGATAGAATTCTGTTTGCATGTAGCCATCACTAGGGGGAGTACACTGTATGAGGATAGAATTCTGTTTGCATGTAGCCATCACTAGGAGGAGCACACTGTATGAGGATAGAATTCTGTTTGCACGCAGCCATCACTAGGGGGAGCACACTGTATGAGGATAGAATTCTGTTTGCATGTAGCCATCACTAGGGGGAGCACACTGTATGAGGATAGAATTCTGTTTGCATGTAGCCATCACTAGGGGGAGCACACTGTATGAGGATAGAATTCTGTCTGCATGCAGCCATCACTAGGGGGAGCACACTGTATGAGGATAGAATTCTGTTTGCATGTAGCCATCACTAGGGGGAGCACACTGTAAGAGGATAGAATTCTGTTTGCATGTAGCCATCACTAGGGGGAGCATGCTGTATGAGGATAGAATTCTGTTTGCATGTAGCCATCACTAGGGGGAGTACACTGTATGAGGATAGAATTCTGTCTGCATGCAGCCATCACTAGGGGGAGCACACTGTATGAGGATAGAATTCTGTTTGCATGTAGCCATCACTAGGGGGAGCACACTGTATGAGGATAGAATTCTGTTTGCATGTAGCCATCACTAGGGGGAGCATGCTGTATGAGGATAGAATTCTGTCTGCATGTAGCCATCACTAGGGGGAGCACACTGTATGAGGATAGAATTCTGTTTGCATGTAGCCATCACTAGGAGGAGCACACTGTATGAGGATAGAATTCTGTCTGCATGTAGGCATCACTAGGGGGAGCACACTGTATGAGGATAGAATTCTGTCTGCATGTAGCCATCACTAGGGTGAGCATGCTGTATGAGGATAGAATTCTGTCTGCATGTAGCCATCACTAGGGGGAGTACACTGTATGAGGATAGAATTCTGTCTGCATGTAGGCATCACTAGGGGGAGCACACTGTATGAGGATAGAATTCTGTCTGCATGTAGCCATCACTAGGGGGAGCATACTGTATGAGGATAGAATTCTGTTTGCATGTAGCCATCACTAGGAGGAGCACACTGTATGAGGATAGAATTCTGTTTGCATGTAGCCATCACTAGGAGGAGCACACTGTATGAGGATAGAATTCTGTCTGCATGTAGGCATCACTAGGGGGAGCACACTGTATGAGGATAGAATTCTGTCTGCATGTAGCCATCACTAGGGTGAGCATGCTGTATGAGGATAGAATTCTGTCTGCATGTAGCCATCACTAGGGGGAGCACACTGTATGAGGATAGAATTGTTTGCATGTAGGCATCACTAGGGGGAGCACACTGTATGAGGATAGAATTCTGTTTGCATGTAGCCATCACTAGGGGGAGCATGCTGTATGAGGATAGAATTCTGTTTGCATGTAGCCATCACTAGGAGGAGCACACTGTATGAGGATAGAATTCTGTTTGCATGTAGCCATCACTAGGGGGAGCACACTGTATGAGGATAGAATTCTGTTTGCATGTAGCCATCACTAGGAGGAGCACACTGTATGAGGATAGAATTCTGTTTGCATGCAGCCATCACTAGGGGGAGCACACTGTATGAGGATAGAATTCTGTCTGCATGTAGCCATCACTAGGGGGAGCACACTGTATGAGGATAGAATTCTGTCTGCATGTAGCCATCACTAGGGGGAGCACACTGTATGAGGATAGAATTCTGTCTGCATGTAGCCATCACTAGGGGGAGCACACTGTATGAGGATAGAATTCTGTCTGCATGTAGCCATCACTAGGGGGAGCATGCTGTATGAGGATAGAATTCTGTTTGCATGTAGCCATCACTAGGAGGAGCACACTGTATGAGGATAGAATTCTGGTTGCATGTAGCCATCACTAGGGGGAGCACGCTGTATGAGGATAGAATTCTGTTTGCATGTAGCCATCACTAGGGGGAGCACACTGTATGAGGATAGAATTCTGTTTGCATGTAGCCATCACTAGGGGGAGCACACTGTATGAGGATAGAATTCTGTCTGCATGTAGCCATCACTAGGGGGAGCATGCTGTATGAGGATAGAATTCTGTCTGCATGTAGCCATCACTAGGAGGAGCACACTGTATGAGGATAGAATTCTGTCTGCATGTAGGCATCACTAGGGGGAGCACGCTGTATGAGGATAGAATTCTGTTTGCATGTAGCCATCACTAGGGGGAGCACACTGTATGAGGATAGAATTCTGTTTGCATGTAGCCATCACTAGGGGGAGCACACTGTATGAGGATAGAATTCTGTTTGCATGTAGCCATCACTAGGGGGAGCACACTGTATGAGGATAGAATTCTGTTTGCATGTAGCCATCACTAGGGGGAGCACACTGTATGAGGATAGAATTCTGTTTGCATGTAGCCATCACTAGGGGGAGCACACTGTATGAGGATAGAATTCTGTTTGCATGTAGCCATCACTAGGGGGAGCACAGTGTATGAGGATAGAATTCTGTTTGCATGTAGCCATCACTAGGGGGAGCACACTGTATGAGGATAGAATTCTGTTTGCATGCAGCCATCACTAGGGGGAGCACACTGTATGAGGATAGAATTCTGTTTGCATGTAGCCATCACTAGGGGGAGCACACTGTATGAGGATAGAAATCTGTTTGCATGTAGCCATCACTAGGGGGAGCACACTGTATGAGGATAGAATTCTGTTTGCATGTAGCCATCACTAGGGGGAGTACACTGTATGAGGATAGAATTCTGTTTGCATGTAGCCATCACTAGGGGGAGCACACTGTATGAGGATAGAATTCTGTTTGCATGTAGCCATCACTAGAGGGAGCACACTGTATGAGGATAGAATTCTGTTTGCATGCAGCCATCACTAGGGGGAGTACACTGTATGAGGATAGAATTCTGTTTGCATGTAGCCATCACTAGGGGGAGCACACTGTATGAGGATAGAATTCTGTTTGCATGCAGCCATCACTAGGGGGAGTACACTGTATGAGGATAGAATTCTGTTTGCATGTAGCCATCACTAGAGGGAGCACACTGTATGAGGATAGAATTCTGTTTGCATGTAGCCATCACTAGAGGGAGCACACTGTATGAGGATAGAATTCTGGTTGCATGTAGCCATCACTAGGGGGAGCACACTGTATGAGGATAGAATTCTGTTTGCATGCAGCCATCACTAGAGGGAGCACACTGTATGAGGATAGAATTCTGTTTGCATGCAGCCATCACTAGGGGGAGTACACTGTATGAGGATAGAATTCTGTTTGCATGTAGCCATCACTAGAGGGAGCACACTGTATGAGGATAGAATTCTGTTTGCATGCAGCCATCACTAGGGGGAGTACACTGTATGAGGATAGAATTCTGTTTGCATGCAGCCATCACTAGGGGGAGTACACTGTATGAGGATAGAATTCTGTTTGCATGCAGCCATCACTAGAGGGAGCACACTGTATGAGGATAGAATTCTGTTTGCATGCAGCCATCACTAGGGGGAGTACACTGTATGAGGATAGAATTCTGTTTGCATGTAGCCATCACTAGAGGGAGCACACTGTATGAGGATAGAATTCTGTTTGCATGTAGCCATCACTAGAGGGAGCACACTGTATGAGGATAGAATTCTGGTTGCATGTAGCCATCACTAGGGGGAGCACACTGTATGAGGATAGAATTCTGTTTGCATGCAGCCATCACTAGGGGGAGCACACTGTATGAGGATAGAATTCTGTTTGCATGTAGCCATCACTAGGGGGAGCACACTGTATGAGGATAGAATTCTGTTTGCATGTAGCCATCACTAGGGGGAGTACACTGTATGAGGATAGAATTCTGTTTGCATGTAGCCATCACTAGGGGGAGCACACTGTATGAGGATAGAATTCTGTTTGCATTTAGCCATCACTAGGGGGAGCACACTGTATGAGGATAGAATTCTGTCTGCATGTAGCCACCACTAGGGGGAGTACGCTGTATGAGGATAGAATTCTGTTTGCATGTAGCCATCACTAGGGGGAGCACACTGTATGAGGATAGAATTCTGTTTGCATGTAGCCATCACTAGGGGGAGTACACTGTATGAGGATAGAATTCTGTTTGCATGCAGCCATCACTAGGGGGAGCACACTGTATGAGGATAGAATTCTGTTTGCATGTAGCCATCACTAGGGGGAGCACACTGTATGAGGATAGAATTCTGTTTGCATGTAGCCATCACTAGGGGAAGCATGCTGTATGAGGATAGAATTCTGTTTGCATGCAGCCATCACTAGGGGGAGCACACTGTATGAGGATAGAATTCTGTTTGCATGTAGCCATCACTAGGGGGAGCACACTGTATGAGGATAGAATTCTGTTTGCATGTAGCCATCACTAGGGGGAGTACACTGTATGAGGATAGAATTCTGTTTGCATGTAGCCATCACTAGGGGGAGCACACTGTATGAGGATAGAATTCTGTTTGCATGTAGCCATCACTAGGGGGAGCACACTGTATGAGGATAGAATTCTGTTTGCATGTAGCCATCACTAGGGGGAGCACACTGTATGAGGATAGAATTCTGTTTGCATGCAGCCATCACTAGGGGGAGCATGCTGTATGAGGATAGAATTCTGTTTGCATGCAGCCATCACTAGGGGGAGCACACTGTATGAGGATAGAATTCTGTTTGCATGTAGCCATCACTAGGGGGAGTACACTGTATGAGGATAGAATTCTGTTTGCATGTAGCCATCACTAGGGGGAGCACACTGTATGAGGATAGAATTCTGTTTGCATGTAGCCATCACTAGGGGGAGTACACTGTATGAGGATAGAATTCTGTTTGCATGTAGCCATCACTAGGGGGAGCACACTGTATGAGGATAGAATTCTGTTTGCATGTAGCCATCACTAGGGGGAGCACACTGTATGAGGATAGAATTCTGTTTGCATGTAGCCATCACTAGGAGGAGCACACTGTATGAGGATAGAATTCTGTCTGCATGTAGGCATCACTAGGGTGAGTACACTGTATGAGGATAGAATTCTGTTTGCACGCAGCCATCACTAGGGAGAGCACACTGTATGAGGATAGAATTCTGTATGCATGCAGCCATCACTAGGGGGAGCACACTGTATGAGGATAGAATTCTGTTTGCATGTAGCCATCACTAGGGGGAGCACACTGTATGAGGATAGAATTCTGTATGCATGCAGCCATCACTAGGGGGAGCACACTGTATGAGGATAGAATTCTGTATGCATGTAGCCATCACTAGGGGGAGCACACTGTATGAGGATAGAATTCTGTCTGCATGTAGCCATCACTAGGGGGAGCACACTGTATGAGGATAGAATTCTGTATGCATGCAGCCATCACTAGGGGGAGTACACTGTATGAGGATAGAATTCTGTTTGCATGTAGCCATCACTAGGGGGAGCACACTGTATGAGGATAGAATTCTGTTTGCATGTAGCCATCACTAGGGGGAGCACACTGTATGAGGATAGAATTCTGTTTGCATGTAGCCATCACTAGGAGGAGCACACTGTATGAGGATAGAATTCTGTCTGCATGCAGCCATCACTAGGGGGAGCACACTGTATGAGGATAGAATTCTGTTTGCATGTAGCCATCACTAGGGGGAGCACACTGTATGAGGATAGAATTCTGTCTGCATGTAGCCATCACTAGGGGGAGCATGCTGTATGAGGATAGAATTCTGTTTGCATGTAGCCATCACTAGGAGGAGCACACTGTATGAGGATAGAATTCTGTTTGCATGTAGCCATCACTAGGGGGAGCATGCTGTATGAGGATAGAATTCTGTTTGCATGTAGCCATCACTAGGGGGAGCACACTGTATGAGGATAGAATTCTGTCTGCATGTAGCCATCACTAGGGGGAGCATGCTGTATGAGGATAGAATTCTGTTTGCACGCAGCCATCACTAGGGGGAGCACACTGTATGAGGATA